>NC_073697.1:15435000-16035000 GCF_023634085.1 Falco cherrug | reverse complement strand
CTTACAGAGGAAATAATTTATGAGGCATTAAGAGTCAAAACAAGCCCTCAGAGATGCAAAGGAGGACTTGGGTGAGCGATTAGACACTATGTTGTGTGGGTGTAATTAATCACAGGGGTAGCCTTCCTTCACTGGCAGCAAGGCATGACCAGAACTGTTGAGACTGTGGGTCCATCATCTTAAATGTTGACAAGATCAGTTCTGACTCGCAGTATTAGCCTTATGGATAGTCCTGGCCCATTCGATAGTTAATTTAAGAGAAGGCAGACCTTTACGCCATGACTACAGTGCATGATGTCTCTTCTTTGGATGTTAGCAATATCTGCAAAGAGGCTGTGAAATCAGCTTTCAGACATCCTGGTCTGTGAGAACAGAAAAAGAAAATTAAGAAAACATTTCAACATCTCAGGTTAAGTCTTGTCTTTAAAAGTAGCTCAGTGCAAGTGATGTTGAAATACCATTCAGTTGTCTCTCTGCTGTGACTTAACAGTGCTTCATCAAAAATAAGGCTTTTTGAAGGCTTCTTATTATTTGCGAAAGTCTTGTGACAGAGATGACACTTGGTGGTATTTTCCTGAAAAAGCATACTGAGGGCTAATGCTCTCCTTGCTTATTTGTTAATAGCTATTTCTGGACCGTGAAGGTTGAAGGAGACATAGAGTGAGGACCATGTCCAGGCTGAAATCCACTTAGGTCCAGTGATGAGGTGGTTTAGATGAAGTGGCAGAACTGAAGAACTCAGCTTGATGTATTTTTCCACTATTTTAATGAATGATGTCAAATAACTCCCTGAAACTTCTTGGGTTTTTTTTCCGTACTGGGTTAAGTCAAGTTTTAAATTGGGCCAGTTAATCTACGTGAATAATGCAGTATAACACCATCACCACCCTTCACCTATAGCCAGTGCTTAAGCAAAGCATAGCGGAGGCTGCAGGATTAGTACGTGTGTAAGGGCGCACTAGGCAGACTAGACTTTCAGCTGAGAGAAGCTGCAGTGAAGGAGTACACTCCCTCAGTGACCGCAGACCTTCTAAGCCTTTGCTGGAAGCTGTCGTGGGATGGAGCCTTCACACACTTCCCCAGGTAAAACCAGTCTGGTTTCCTCTGCTCCTTCCCCTTTATAAAACAGCGGGAGTCACATCCAGTCACAGGAAGCCTGGCATGCTGGTGCGTGAGTGTTTTCTCAAATCATTTGAGGCTCAAAAGCATAATTTGAGCTGAAATGTGTAATTTGAGTATTAATAAATACTTTTTAGTGTCATTTTTGAAGTAGGTTGTTGAAACTTTTCTCCAAGCCTTCTGGGTCTTGTAGAGTAGTCACTTAGAAAGAGAGAAGACAGATGGTACCTGTAGCTGTAGTTCACTCGGGGAATAATTAGTAACATTCAGCTTCAAAAAACTGAACTTGCCACTTCCACCCCTGCCAAGAGCCAGGGGCTAGACAGGGAGTCTGGAGAAACAGTCTTCCAGAGAAAATACTGCTCATGAGCATGAAGCTTCACCCAAAGGGAAGATGTCTCTTGGGAACGTCTGCGTCCTGCACCTCCCTGGTTTTCTCAGGGTGACCTGCAAACGTTCATATGAGTTGGGGAAATCCCATGGGTGATGGAAGTTTTATTCAGTGATTTTTCCACCTGCTACAAGTGGCTTCCTCAGTGAGGAGGGAGAACCCTGTGCCCGCTCCCCTCACGCTCCTGTCATATCTATTTTCTAGGTTGACCGTAGAGCCGCAGCACATCCTTCCCCGGCGCTGTGGCCCAGGGGAATTATGTCCACCAGGCTGCCCAGGTGCCACTAGCTGCCTGGATGTGCTGCCACCCCCAGTGTCACCTGGCCCAGGACCTCTCACCCTCTGCAGGGGAAAAATCCCAAACTGCTTGGGATGGCAGACTACGTCTCCCATAATGGGCACTGTGGGGATGGGCGAGGTGACTCCCTCTGCGCCGTGTTATCGCTGTGATAAAGCCTAATGCCAGCTGACACTGTTCTGCCAAGGTTAAAGCTCAAATGTCTTTCCAACTTAAAAAAAAACAACAAAACCAAACCACAACAAAACCACCCCATATTTCATCTACTGCCAGCGTATAGCGTTTCATATCACAGGTACCTTACTGGGCACGTAAATGTATCCTCTGTGTGCTTATCTCAACCATAATATATCATCTTAAATAGGAGAGTGATAAAAATTATTTCTAAACATCATAACACTCTGAACCTGGGATGCATTTTGGGAAGCAGGCACAATTTAACTCACTGACTGCTCTGGTCGGTGGCATTTCCCCACTGTTTTGTGGCTCTGAGGCTGGAAGCAGCTTCCCAATCTCTGTTGAGCAAATCTAACCGTAAAACTAGAAGTAAATCATATGTAGCATCTCTCCCTGGAGATGTGTGCTACATATACATAACAATACTTCCAGCTGAGAAAGCTATTCCCAGTGTGCCTCTTTAATGGGAGGAAACTAGTGCTTAATACAAATACTTTAGTAGCGTGCACCCCCATTCTGCTTAAGCTCAGCAAAGCTTCTTTTTCCTGTTTTAAATTCAGAGCTTCAGTTCCCTTGATCCAAGAGGTTAAATACTTCAAATCACATCAGTGCCCTAAGATTGTGAAGGGCCAGCTCAATGATGATGACTGCAAGTCGAAACATTAAGAATGCAAATTATCAGCCAAGTGACAACTGTTAAACTGTATTAAATAGTATGTTGCTTTTGCTTAGCAGACACACAGATAGAAATGACGCTACTGCGAAATTTTCAGGGGGTAACAGAGTTCAAAGTACAGGGAAAGCATTTGTTCTCTTGTCTGTTCACTTGCTGTTTTGAAAACAAGCAACAGTATCACCTCAAGAAATCTGCAGCTGAGATCTGTCACCAGGCAATGTCCTTACTAATAAATACAGGATGTTGATGAATAAAGAAAAATATTAAAAAGAACCTTTTGTATAATACCAAATTCACCTTATTAGACCACTTTAATACTTCCTGCGAGTCGTAAGTGGCATAAAATGGCAATTAAAGGCAAAAGCCTCTGGCAGCTGACTGCCTGCTAATGTCGTATAAATTCCAAAAGCTGATAGAACTTGTCCAAATAGTTCTGTATATCACATTGATGTAATCTTTTCCTTCCATCAGAATGCAAACCTAAACTGTATAGAAATTCATTTACCTTAAATGTGCAAAAGAGACTTCTTTACGAAGTCAGCAGCCACATGCAAGGCACAGTATTTTGCACATGTCCCTTTACTTGTTTCTAAATGGATGCACATTCTGCTTTTAAGCCTTCTGCCACAAATGTGGAAACCTGACAATGACCTCAAATCAAAATGTACCAACCAAAATATGCCCACTTCTTCCTCCTGGCTCTGCAATTTATTGCTTCTGGAGGTCTGAGAGTTAAATACTCTTTCTAGCTTTTTTTAAAAAAAAAAACAGATGATTTTATGATGCTGCTCAGATCCCACTCTGGCATTGCGCAGTTCACAGGGTGAATGACAGTTTTAACTGTCACATGACATTTCACCTTTGACTCCAACAAAAGCAGGATAAAACCTCACCTTCTTCTAAGCAATGAGAGTAATACTTTGTTTCCACCAGTGTCCATCCTGCACTTGATGCATCACTGGGCCAGTCTGCTATGGCAAATCCCACCTTTCTACTGCTTCAGTATGTTTTTTGTAACAGTGCAAAAGTTGATGAAAGCATTAGTGCTAGTCAGTGAGACTGCCTCATCTTACTGAAACCAGTAATGTTACTCTCATCATACAATTTCTGACACTTCTGTGGCTTGTATCTTGTTTATTGATGGACATCATAACTGTAGGCAGCCTGCAAACAGAAATACAACCAAATACAAATATAGTAACAGTAACTGAGTTTATAGAAAAATTGTTTTGAAATGTGCAGCTCTAAGTACCCGCCTTGCCGCAAGGAAATGAGACACAGCACCACTGAGACAATCAGAAAGGTTTTGGTAATGCCCAGGGCTTTTAAATTATTGTTTCTGAGCATCATGGGAAAATACTTTGCATATGGAAATCAATGACACACAACGACTGCTCATACTGCAATACTATATATATATATATGGCAGCTCACGTTTGTTCCTGGTATAAAATCTGCATTTCTAATAGGATGATTATTAATGAATTGTTTTCTAATGCACAAACCAACTCACAACATTTGAATGTTTTTTCTCTGGCTATCATCACTGCTGCTTATGACTGGTCTTCCATACACAAATGGCTCAGAGGTCTGGTGCAGTCCATTACTTTTTGAAACACTTTCTTTGGCATTGGTCCATATGGATTGCCACTATCCAACAAATATCTTTACTTGCTTGGCCTTTAGTACTTGGAATACATTTTTTCTTTGGCATTTTGATCACCAGGTTCTGTGAGATAAAGCATAGTGTAGGTCTTTTGGAGAAGCATCTGGGATTCATCTGTGTAAAGAGTGGGCACAGACTTGTAGAAGATAGTGTTTGTAAAATGATTACCTGCCTTCTTGATTTAATAAAGTTTTATAGAACTCCAGATTTGAGTTAATGCAGCTCTGAAACAAGGAGTTGTATTTATAACATAAAGTAACAGCTGATCACAATCTTTTTTATTTGTTGCTTTTCATTTGCTGCACCTCAAAGTACTTTACAAAAGAGGTAAATAACATTATGCCTAATTTATGAGTGGGACAACTGGCAGACAGAGAAGCAAAACCAACCACCTTCCAGGTTTTTCATGAAGCTTTTACAGGCTTTCCAAAGCAGAGATCACAAATATCAGCTAAGCAACGAACATCAAACAGAGCCCAATCAGAGGATGATGGATAACTACAGTATACAACCTTCTAAAATTTCTAAAGTGGTTAATAAGGTCCCATATGTGACATGGGTTTTCTGTACTGCATTACCCACAGGAGAAGTCACCAGAAAGAGACCTCTGCTAGTGTCGAAAATACTCCCTCGCTCATGTCCGGAGCAGGACGCTAAGGCAGGCAAGATACCCTGACATGAAAAATACATCTGAAGGCTAGTACGCCTGCTGAATGCTGTAAGAGTGCAGAAGAAGAACTCTCACCTAAAGAGGCTGAAGTGACCCCTCTGGAATGGTAAGTAGTTTGTTGAGGCAATAACCAACGTATAATTGGAAGTTCCTCTAAGGAGCGATCATCTTCCTTTTTTATTAACTAAAGCTCTTCCCAACAGCTCAAGTGTTTATAGGAGCACGTTGTTATGCAATTCCTGACATTCAGGTAATGTGGCTTTGACTGTATTGAACACAGTCATGATTTGGAGGAAGTCTGATAGGATTAAGGAAATGTCTGCTATCCCTAGCCCATGACTTACCATGAAAACAATGTGATAACTGCATTTCCTGAAACAAAATAATAGATATTGGAATGATATCACCAATGCTTCCTACTGCAAAAATGTTATGATGAACTTGTCTTACATTTGCTATACAAAAATCTTAATGTTAAGTATTGCTCTAAAATTTCAGTTGGTTAATACAGAAGTCTTTAACGTTGCTATGCAAAAATTTCAATTTATGAGCACGAACAACTATTTTTATCACATCCTCCAGGTATACAGTGTGTGATAAGCTGTTTAAACTGCCTAAAACAGTTTTGCCAATGCACCTTCACCCTAATTGGGAATTTCCTTATTATTCCAGGCTTTTCTTGATGAGAAACAACAAGTTGTGCCAAATTTACGTAGCAGTCTCTGTGTCAGTAAGAGTACTGTAAGAATTAAGGCTCTGTCATTTTCCAGTTGCAACAAAGAATACAATTTCCAAAAAAAATCAGTGCTGGGTTTTATTCCCAGGATAGGTTTTGGCATTGTCACAGCACAGGACTGCTGTCTGGCCCCAGAAAGCTGCCAGGTTGAGTGGACTTCTGAAGCTAAATTTCTTCATTGTGGTTTATGGATAGAAGTGCAGCCCTAGACTGGAAAAGGCAGCCCTGGAAAACACACATATGAAAGAGTAATTGTTGTTTTTGCTGTAAAGAACATAGACTTGGAAAAGGCATCCTGCGTCATTGTGTCCAGTCCCCCGCTGTCTTAGGCAACCACAACATATAATCCTTTTCATAAATTTATCAAGTTCCATCTTAAACCCAGTTAGGTTTCTTGCCCCCAATGGGAAGGCTGTTCCCAAGTCTCACTGTGCTGAGGGTTAGAAATATTCTTCTAATTTCCAGCTTACATTTATTCATGGCTAATCCGGACCCATTTGTTCTCATGCCAACATTGTTCTGTAGCTTAAATAGCTTCTCTCCCTCTCTTGTGTTTACCATCCCCAATGAACTTATAGAGAGCAGGCTGTCCCTTTGGCCTCTCGCTGTCGTGCCATCCTGTTTGTACATGAGCTGCAACCCCCCCAAACGATGGATGGGCTATTGTTTTAGGAAGGTTAGCTGCAAATAAAAGCAGCGCTCTGCCTTGCTGTCCAGGATGGGCAAAATCCATTGCTGGGTGTTGGGCAACCAGCGGACCCTCTGGAGCTCAAACTCACAGCTAAGAGCATCCCAGGGAAAACAGAAGCGTAAAGTCGTAATAGACCAGTCATAATAGGCTTGACATAATAAGGCCAGCGTAACACATTTCCCCAATTATCCCTGACTACTTTTGAGTCTGAAAGAGCAACAACTGGCAGTTACGAAATTGACCTACTAGTCCACAGCAGGTAGGCAGGGAAAAATTACCATCAGCGAGTGAACTAAACAAATATTTTCAGCGATGTCAGTGTGTCCGTTGGAGGAGGAAAACACATCCATGCTTTTAGGCATAATGGGAGATATTGGCCTGAAAGCCTGTAGTGTATCCAAGCCAAACATTTCTCTTATGAAGGTTCCTCTGTGCGTGCCTAACTTAGCTTTGTTGCAGCTGTAACTTCCAGGAGGCAGGTTCTGGGATTTTTTTGACAGCCCCCAGTTTCAATATTGAAAGGCTAACCGTATTCCTTAACATATGTCAGAGCTATTTTAAAAAGGTTCTGGCCCCCTTGTGTTTCTAGCTTGTGCAGTTTTTCCCATGCTTCCATGATTAGGGTAGGGAATCTCAGAGTATCGTAATGTAAATGGCATTTTCTCAGAGAGAAAGGTTCTAACTGTGGTGTGCCTTATAAAAGGATGAAGTTTTATCCAAATTCCTCTTTCCTTATGTTTTATGTATATATATCATATCTGTTCTATTCTATTATGTAGTGCTTTTGGTAAGAGAGTTAGGAATGGTAAAATCTTCTGGGAGGGCCTCATAGCTTGAGGACTGATGACCTTATAATTTAATTCTTGCTAGTATTACTATGGTTGCTGTTATATTCATAAGAGTCTAGAGCTCTTTCAGCTTCACTAAAATATCCGTCTTCTAGTCAAACCACATTGTTCAGAGGACTTTCTGCTTTCCAATATACTCATAAAGGTCATGAAATTCATCCATATTTTATTTTCAAAGTTATGGTTGAGATAGATACAGGTTCTTGCAGGCTGTTCAGGAAAACAGAATTTAAAAAAAAACAAAAACAAAACAAAAAAAAAAAAAAAGAAAAAAGAAAAAAGAAAAGGGAAAAGCCTTAAACTCCCAAAATTTCTAAAGACCCAGAGCCAAATACAAGAAAAAAAGAAAGGGTCAAACACAGTCTCACAAAAAGTGGCATAGATTTATTAAAATGAAGTGAGTTATAGCTACAGGTCATTTCCTGCCCTAACACTTCAAAAAAAGCATGTTGCCCTCTCATAAAAAGCTTGTTCTTGGTTTCATATGCAAAGATAAAGAGCTTCTAGCATGTCATTTCCGGGAAATCTCTAGTTTGCAAATCATACATAATGATGGTAAGTCCAAAATGGAGAAGCAGGCTCCTTGGGATAACATCTATCCATGATGTTGTCTTTCTGTGTGTAATGATGTTAGGCACATTTGAAAAGCAGATGGAGCACACTGTTCTGCAGCATCCATTTCAGCAACTTCCACGGACAGCCTCATCCCACACCAGGCACCTTCACCTGTTTCCAGGGCATCTAGCGCTGGCCCAGTCCCTGAAGGCAGACCTGGAAGAACAAGGGTTGTTTTCTGACATTGTAGCCATCACTTCCTCACGTTTTGGGGGCAAATTGGTCTTTACAGTTCCTCTTCCCAAAGGTAACTTTTGGCACAGGCATGATGTCTGCCACAGAGGCTAACACCAACACAAAGGGACCTGCTCCGGGTGGGAGTGCATTGGCTGGGGGAAGATGAACCTAACTCCACTCCCAGCCAACTCCTGATATTTCAGGGTTTCAGCTGAAACAGGTTTGCTATTGTCCTTGACACATAATCAGACTCCATTTCAGCTCATGTATATCTCAGCAAGACAGATTTGGCAGTGGGAGCGGGTATTGGGCTTTTCAATAAAATTAAGCAGTCTGGGTGCAATTGATGAGACTATTCCCTTGAATCATCTCGCTGTGATTCTGACTTCCTTTTGCAGTGGGTTGGAGGGAGGCCAGTGGTTCGTCAGGGTGCCTTGGGCCAGGAAGAACATTAGGAGAGATAGCAGGGATTTATCCACTCTGTTGGAAATTAGTCCCTCAGTGATCAATGCTGATTTGCTTCTTCTCTGGACAGTCTTTCCTGGCCTCATGGATTAGATGCTGGTAGTGTGGGGAATAACAATAAAACCATTCGCTAGCTGCATCTGGTGCAGGGAAAGCTTTCCAGAGTTTATTAGTTTAAGCATCCTAGAGAGACATAATAAAAGGGGAATCATTATTACAATGTGTGTGTTTTAGGGGATCCATTACTGCAGTGTCTTGGCTTTATTACATAATTTAAAATAACAAAAACAATTATCCTTCAGAATAAAGGAGACTTTGAAGACACTGAGTTATACGTCACTGCCTGTGTATTTGTCAGGCCAGGCACACCCTGGCTTGGCTGTTAGAAACTGAGTAAAATGCAGGCATCAGAGGTAAATCTTGGGCAGCAACAGGAAAGCAGCAAGAGCTGGGTTCAGTGTTATCCACAGCAAAAGTGACTTCCACATCTCAGAGCTCGCCACTAGTGTCACCGTGCTGCTACATAGCTCAGGCTCAGCCTGGTTTTCCTCAGCTTTGTGTTTTCCCTGTGATGCAGGAAAGTGCAGAAGAGCAAGGGTGAATTTGTCCACAGTGGATGTCCTTTTCCTGCATAGCCATACCATCAAGGCTCTGTCTGCAGATGCATTGGGACACAAAGATCAAGTGGAGATTCCTCTATTGTTACTGCTTCCCAGAATCTCAAGCTGGAAAATTTCTTCCAGAAACTACTTGAATGCTTTAGGACTCAATGCTTGTGACCCTTGTAGCAGTTCTGAGATGGCAACAGTGAAGTCCAAAAGGGAACCAGTGGGATCTGTGAGGTATCCTGCTCTTGAGTTAGGATTATTATGTAATTGCTTGATGCATATGCATGGGAGTGACTTGGATCTGAGCATGAGGGCATTTTCCCTCACACCTTTCCCTTCTGTAACACTGACTTGCTGTATGACTTGCATAATACCGTGGGTATTGGAAACTGCAGAGACTCAGAATTTTTGAAAATGAGAACGTGCTTCCTGAGCCTTCAGTATAGATTTAGTTGTCTAACTTCAACCTTCCAACTTTGTAAATGTCAACTTTCACTTACTTGTCTCAAAAAAGACTTGGGAAACCCAATCAAATCAGTAATGTGCCTACCAGACACTGCATAAAATGTGCTACTTACATGCAAATTATTAGCGATTATGTATTATTTTGTCTATATTAAAATATATCAACACTGAACATATTGTCATATCTATTGGAGGACGTGAGAGGGCTACACAGGCAAGTTGTCTTTATAAAATACCATGTGTTTGGCATGAAAGTTAACTGAGGCAAACGTTCTGCTTCAGTAGATGTCATAGAGCCACCAGTGTGTGGAGCTGACCCTCTCCCACACTAACACAGTCTTGAAGGACTGGCATTATGGAAAGCATCCCAGTTTCAGAATGCTGGACCACTTTCATCTCCGTTGCACACTGCAAACTCCTCTTGAAGTCAGTGGGTGGTTGGTCCTAAAAGAAATGCTGCGTCGAGAGCTGTGTTTTTCTTAGATAAAAGTTACATAGAAACTTGCTCTCTGTCTCTTCCTCTGCCTTCCCTAAGTATCAGCATCAGCAACTATTTGTATTGGCCACACCATTATTTTAAACAGAAGGGGCTGACTTGCACACAGCCCACACACAATCAAAATCACCATGTAGCATAAAGCTGATGTCACCTCTTGCTGCTACTCATATAATGGATTTTGTTTTCAGTCTGTGCAGCAGTACAAAATTTACTAGGCAAAATTGTTCCAAAGGAAAGAAATTATTGAATCAAAGCAGGCTGAAAGATTACCAAAATTCAAAAATGAAATGAAAAATACAAAGCCGTCACATGAATGTTCTCCTAAAACTCCATCAGTTTGATTTTAACAATCCAATTTTCTTTTCAACCTATGGAACATCCCCATCTGAGAATTAAATGTTCACAAACTCCAGGCTCCTTTCCTTTTTCCCCAAAATAATCACTTTGTCACCAAGACACATAAGAGAAATTTGTGCCTGTCTCTGCTTGGCATCACTGCCACCTCATGGATTAATGAATTCTGTGTCCTCTAATTCCCCCACATTATGCACCTCTGTTTTATATGAGTAGCCAAATGTATCAAGATTCATTTTAATGAATGTGACTCATTCCCCTTATTCACAAGGCAGGGCTGTTATGTTGTAAGTAAGCACACCATTAGCTGTGCTAAAAATAAACAGGCATTACCTGCAGAAAAACCTATATGGTAAAAGTAAACACTGCTAAATAAATAAAAAAAAAAATAAAAAAAAAAAAGAAAGAAAGAAAAAAGAAAAAATAAAAAGAAAAGAAAAAAAAAGAAGAAAAGACATGACGTGGAATGGTGTTCATGCTGTAGGGAAAGGAAACAGGACGGGTTGCTCAAGGTATCCACTGTATATTTCTTCCAATGTGTCTGAAAGCACAGTAGGACCTGAAGATTACCATGAAATACATTTTATTTAAGTTAATTTAATTGTTAGCGCTGAAAGAAAAATAAATGGCTGGTGCTCTTTAACACTGGTTTTCTTCTCTGTCTTGGTTGGTGTAAAGCAACTATTTCCTGTGTGGTTTGCTGAAGATTTCAAGGTTTGGAGATTCAAGTATTTCAAGGTCAGCCTGACGTTGCTCAAACAGAAAGCATGCATGGCTTAGCCATGTGGTATTTCTGTTCCATTATTTTCATGACTTTTAGTGTGGTGCAACAGGAAAGGCTCTGGTTGAGTCTCAGAAACCAAGCTCATAAATCAGTAAGTCAATCAACAAGTCTGGGGAACAATATGTTCTTCTATTTTAATTTCTTTGTGGGAAATGTGTAAATAGATACTGGCAATGAAGCTGGAGTATAATGGGTACTTATAAATTAAGGCATCCAATGATTTATCTTCTCTACGTGCGATGTAAAAAGAGGTTATGCTTTCTGATCTGTTAAAAGACTATTTTTAAAATAATAAAACATCTCTATTTTTCAAGGATGAGAATTACTGTCTTCTGACTAGTTTCCAAAAATGTGGGAAGTTAACATACTGAGAAGAAAATTTAAAGACTCTCAGCAGAACGTTTCTACATGACTGTATGTTATCAGAGACCTACGGGCAGCGTGTCGTGCACCACACAACAGCACAGCAGCCTGCCCTGGGCAGGTATGGCACCGGCTAACGCAGGCTCAACCTGTCCTGGCAGTTCCCTCAATGCAGGACCTCTGCGTGTCTTTGTCCAGGTCTTTCCCACTGTAAAACTGGGTGAAGAACACCAGGCTTACTGGTCTCTCAGCAGTCTCTGGACACTAGTTAGCTAATGTTCATAATGAACTGATAAAGGTAGTCATAAACCATGAAATGCAAAACGTTTAGCAGAAGAAAGGAAAAAAGTTTAAAATCACTTTGTCTCTCTGCCTTTCTAATGAGTTTTTATGCGTATTTGAACAACTAAAGTGCTGTCTGTACAACTGATCCCAAACATCTAATTTAAGCCCCTCTTACTGAAGTCCTTGTAAACAAAACAAACAAAATGTATTATATGCTGAAAATTCATTATGGAAAGAAACAGAAGTAATTTATAAAGTTACATCATCCATTCCAGGAAAATAATGCAGAACTCATGATTTAGGATGCCAAACACCAACCCTACATCAAAGAGTCAACAAAGTATTTACTACAAACAGCTGACAAATGGCAATTCATAACTCAAAAATGTCCACAAAACTGCTCGCCAACCTATTTTAAATAATTTTATGATTTTTTTTGTTGTTGTTTAAAAGGACCACATTTCTGGATAACTTACACATAGGAAAAAAACAGCATTTCAGAAATCATTTGTTTGCAAACAGTAGTCTGTCCTGCCCCGATGACCTGACTTTTAAGGTGTATTTGGTCAGGCAGACCACAAGTGGACTTCTCAAAAGCTTCAAAATATCTAAATGAGGTACCTATGAATTTTTAAAATCTCCTTTGTGCCTGTCCCAATCTTGGCATGCTTAAATGCCTTTAAAAGCTGATCCCATGTTTTTGCAACATGAAAGGCATTATCTGAAAGCTCATCTCCACTGCAAGAAGCACTTACTATGACTGTACCACAGTCATGTTCCTCTGATGAGGCCAACGAGAGTAAGCCAACATGACAAAGCAGCACGGCAACACACAGGGAGTTGCACTATTTTGGGCTGCTCCTACCGTTCTCACCAGAAGACCACCAGCTTGAGCGTTACCTCCTGTCTTCAGCCTGTTCTCTCAAACTGAAAGCTAGTTTAAGCTTAAACACAGACAAAATCGTGCAGAAAGAAGGATCTGGCAAGGCATGACAAGGTAGTGTCTCAGACTGGAGCGAGGAAGTTTCAGGTGACAAGTATTAATCAGATACATCTTCAGGCATGATTTAGTACTTGCGTTTCAATCTAAAACATGGAGGCCATCCTTCTACTTCCATAAAGATATATGGTATTTCTAAAAATAAAATTCCTGCTGAAGCCGACTGAAGAGTATGCCCTGTGTTCAGCCACAGATCTAAAGACTTAATATGGGATTTTTGAACCAGAGATACATTTTTTCCTTTTCAAAAATATGGAGGCCAGATGTGCCAGTGGTTGCTTGAAACCTAGTTACAAAAGTGCATAATTCAATCCTACTCTGAAGTGCAGCAGGTAATTCTTTACCTGAAAACAAAGTTATGAAACAGCAAATATACCAGCAGTTTAGAAGCTGCCCACTTGTATTTGTAAAATAAACAACAGCAAAACTAATTTGGAGTGGGATCTAAGAACTGAGCTGGGACCACTGGTGAAAGAGATGTTCCCTAGAAAACAAAAGGGTTCTCAGCTTCCCTTGGGAATGCAGTGACTAATTGAAACACAAAAGGAAAGGCCATGAAAAAAAAAAAATCTAACAAAATATAAACAAACAAAAGAAATATGTCATGAACAGCACATTGCAGAAAAATCTGGCTGGCTCTGAACCCTGCCCATGATAATATAAAAAAATGAAACCATTAACATAAAACAAGTATCTTTCATGAGTTTCTCTATTTTTCTTAATTTGTGAGTTTTCCAGGTATATTTCTTGAATATACCTACCATGTAAAATGTTATTAGGTTTGGAATAAACTTTATATACAAATGTGTACATTTGTATATGAAGAGCTTTATGTATATATAAGCTTTATAAAAACACACAGCACTCACCACATTGTGGGTGTTATTATCATATAAATAGGTGATTTTCCTAGCCAAAATGGTCCATTCTTTGTCTTTATTGCAATGACATAAAAACTCAGAAGTAAAATCCAGCAAAAATTAGTGCACCTGAATTTAAAAATTAACTTTCCACCTATATTTTCAGTACTTTGGCAAACACTCCTTCTACTAAATTAATTTGCTGGAATATCCCTGTAATACAAATACAGAGCCAGATGCAAAACCAGAGGATGTAGATGATGTTAAAAACATAGCTGAATTATTAGCATCACAGCATTTGGTCAGCTACTCCATCACATTTTTCAGAACAACAAAGACTGGCCTGAGACCTGCAAGAACAGGCAGCTGCACAAGGTGTCTCCTTGCACTGAAATTACTTTCTGGGTGCTTTGTCAACAAAGTGGCTCCCCCTAGGCAAGTCTTGCTTGCCCTTGAAAGAGTTGCAAGACTCGTTCTGCACCATAAATATGATCAACGGATAGTGGGACAGATTTACTGCTTCTCAATCCTGCTTTAATCTCTTCCTAAAATATCATCAATACCCTCTGTTGCAAAATTTTCCTAGCACAACAGTGTGAGGATGAAAATGCTTGCTTTTGCTCTCCAGCAACTGAGGGGATGGGTCCTTGGTATCCTTGAGGAGGTCAGCTAGGGAATACGTACAGCAGATGTGAGTGGCATGGGGGTCTCCACAAGAGCTGATCAGGAAGGATGCCTTGAGCATCCTCAGCTGCCACCACAAGTTTGTCAAGGCCTTTGGACAACACAGTGACATTGCAGACATCTCAGCTTTATGAGGGGAAAAACCATGCAGCATACAAATCATGGTGCAGTCATGCAATTGTGTGCCAGCGGTGGAGGACTTAGAAGGCAGAAAAAGATCACAGGATTTCGGTTGCTCTTCTTTGTCCTGTGCTTCGTGGATTAACTTGGTTACTGCTGCTTCCTGCTCTAAAACTCCTGTTTGCCAGTGGGCTTCTCCCTTCTCATTTGCAGCAGGAGCTGTTACGCTGTCTGAAATAATTAGCATAAAGGCTCTGTTTTTATTAATGTAGTTTCCTTGTTGCAGGTTCTGCTGTGATTGAAGGCTTTCAAAGGTCAGCCCAAGCATATCAGTGGGAGGGTGTGTCAAGGGATGTAGAAACACACTGAGAAGCCCTTTAACAGCTGCACTTTGAGGTGGGCAGACAGTGGAAGAAAAGCGGTATGAAACAACTTGGAATTGAATATGAGCAGGGTGCTGAAGTCTCAATTATCCAACAAAATTTCAGCTGCCTAAAGAGAAATCAGACCTTAGAGATTTCCACATTGTCAATGACATTTAAGTCACCGTGTTGGATTAAATTACAAACTTTTATAGATTAACTTCTTTTTACTTTTTTTTTCTAACTTCTTGGAATATACCAGAGGGTATTCAGATTGTAAGTTAAAGAAATTTAGATGGATACATACTAACGAAACTAACAAGTTTTGGTGGCATTTCTCATAGGTTTTTTTTTCCTCATATCTACCTACCTCTCTTCCTTCTGCAGATGGGCCCTGCTGAGGACAGCTGACCAGCTAGTCAGAAAACAAAACCATGACCTCTGATGCTGAAAGACATTCCTTTTGGATAGTCTCTGTGATGTATGCTATAGTGCAAGCAAACTAAATAATGTCCAAAAGTTTGTGTTAAGTTTTTCTTAATATAAGAAGTCCACCTATGTCTCTTATGTGCAGTACAAAATGTCCATCCTAATGCCTGTACTGAAGTGAGATAGGAGTCCTTAGAAGAAAACAAAAAGAAAAGAAAAAAGGTTGTCATCTTTTCTGAATGCAGGTCATGAAATAAATATAGACTTAAAATGAAACTACTCATCTGGACCTTTCATTAACAGTTGGACCTGATGATCTTAAAGGTCTTCTCCAACCTAAATGATTCTATGATCTTTCAGCAGTAAATCAAAACAGATAGGTAGGTATTTTTAAAGACAAATGTACAAGAAGACTGATGAAGTCTGGCAGGATGAGCGGTAACCACAGCTCTGTGTTTGACAGCCCTGTGTTGGAGTTTACCCTGTCTGTAGCTGAGACAGGAGCAGTTCTGAAAAGAAATAGCCAGAAACACAGGCATGCAAAACCCTGTCAGACCTAAGATAATAAACTAAAATTACGGAAGCTTAAGAAACCATACAACTTCTTTCAGCAGGCTATGTCGAATCTATCCTGAAGTAAAGTGCAATGTAAATTTGCTTCTTTTTTATCTTACATATGTAATGCCATTTGCTATATAGGCCAATTCTAATAGATTAATAATATGTGGAAGAAAGTTTTTCAGAAGAAACTTTGAAGGCCAATCTTTAGCTGTCAGCTGCTGTGCCTATTTTTCAATGCCTAGACCTTGTTGGAATTGAAGCCTCTTTGACCTATTTCAGAATATGTCCCCAAAACAATGCTCACATCTCAGAAATTGCCAAGCTCCTGACTGGTGACCTTATACTGTTTTCTCCCAAAGTACAGGTCTGACTTTGACTGATACACATGTAGGAAAAACAGAAGAGCTGGTTGTAGTTCAGTAAGGAAGCAAAAGTTCTCCCATATGTTTGGGTTTGATTTATATAAAATTGTGTGTATATTTAACCATCACTTTAGGATATTAGATCTGAACCCCAGTTTTTGGTATTATTAGCAATCAACTGACTGACCTGATGATAAACAATTTCCTTGCTACATCATATGTCTTAGCAGCAATAGTAATAATAAAGATAACAAAAAAACATAGTAAAAGAATTGTCAGGTAAATGGTTAATTTGTGAATTAATCCCTTGGTAAACCTTGCTCTTCTTATTGTCCATTAGTTGACAACTAATGGCCTTGAAGTTGTAACTGTACATTTGTTCTTACTTACTAACATCTGATCTCACTAGTCATAATGATTTTATTGACAATATCTGAATCGCAAAATCAATTTGCTTCTCTTAGGTTCATTTAATTAAAGTCAGGATTTAATAAGGGGGAAGCATTAACACTATCTGTCTGTTTCGTAATTACACTAAACAGCATGCCTTCATCTGTATACTTCCCCGTGGTTAAAAAAAAAACACAATCACAACCAACATTGCATTAAAAGGGTTATATTTGTCATTGCTTCACTTCATCATTTGAATAGTTGTATATATTAAAATAGCAATAGCATGAAGAACAAGCATAGATACAAATCACCAAGGGAAGGCATCTCTGCAAATGTAACAGTGACGAGGGCCCAGCAAATCTTGGTTGTCTAATTGCTTCATTTACACAGACACTGATTGTCACAACAAAATATTGATTGTTATACTGGAAATGTCTCTGTGAATATGGTCAGAGTCAGATGAAGGTGGGCTAAAGTATATTCCACAAGCGGTTATCGAATGAAAACATGCCAAGAAGTTCTTTTTAAATTGACTCAAGAACCTAAAAGAAAGAGTAGCCCAGACAAACTAAGGAAAAGAGAGGACAGAGCCTGAATGAACCACACTCTGCAAGACTTTCATTAATAAAATACCATTGAAGATTACAGAAAGTAGGTTCAGTAAAAGAGCAGTTGCAGTTCTTTGGCCCCCAGATTTCCAAACCAGAGTGGTGGTCTACACACAAGTGCCCTCCCCAGGCACTGTGAGTTCAGCAGCCATGGCCTGGGGCCTGTGGGCAGTGATGCTAAACACCCTCTGCCTGCCTCTGTGGGGACAAAGAAGTCCCAGGGGTAGTGCACCTGTGGTAAGAGCATATAGGCAGTGAATATGGCTACATTACTTTCATAAGTCTCATGATCCTGTGATCATGAAACCACTAGATTTCCTCATCTGCTGGCAGACCAGACTGTAGCATGAGAGCAAAGCCGAACTGTAAAGCATGCGATGTTTTAAATGCTGATTTTCCAGTTCTAGGAATACCATCAGGAAGAAAAAACACCCAATGGTACTAAATAAATAAGGAAAGCGTGAGGCAGAGGATTAGTATATGAATATAGAAGTAATACAGAGGTAAATATTGCATCAGTATTGCAATAAATATTCTATCATTATAGAATAAAGTTACATGGTGGTTACCTCTGAGTAAGAACACAGGTATAGATAAGAAATACCTTTTTCCATCAGGAATTCTGGCAGTATAGTTTGTTACTTGCATGTTCTGCCATGAATAGAATAAACACATAATTATTTTTAGTAGCACTTGGCTTAATAATAGTGTCACACAGAGATTTGGTGCATAACATTTTTACGATAAGATGCCATATAGTTTAAAAGTAATGTGATGCCTTCTGTTTCTTGTGCAATGAACCTTGCTTTGAGAACAGTTGGGAAAAAAACAGTTGAAACAAACACACAATATTTTACTGTATATCACCTACAGCTTATGGAGTCAACATGCAGTTTTGCATGCCACATCATCTTAGTTGCAGGACTGACCGTAATAAAAGGTACCTTATTTAAGTGATGATTTTTTAGGCATCCCAGGCTTCAGTGGACAACAACAACAGAGCCTTTGTAGAGATTTGTAGAGACCTCTTTGTAGAGAACTTTAGGCACTAGCCCCAGAACTGCAATTAACTCAAAAAGACTGCAAAGAAAGGGAGAAAGATGAAGGCATGCCAAGGAAATAAGATGTGGATTTTGAATCCTACATCTACATATAAATGGAGGATTCCATTCCTAAAGTGAGTCTAGCTTCCATCATGTCTCAACAAGAGTCTATCTGCAGTATTTTTGTTACTCCTGAAATCTTCTGTGAGATTTACTTTAAATATTATATGATCCTTGAAAGCTGAGAACAATCACACACAGTTCCCTCCAACTACAATTGTTTCCCATGCAAGTGATTAAAGGAGACATAAGGTACTTTATTGCCTGGAAGACTAGGATAGCTCCATTTAAAGTAAACAGAAAAGCACCCGGTGCCTTTGGTTGTATCCAGTCCGATCCCAGGGGAGCTCGCTCTCTCCTGCTGCTGCTGTTTCTAGTGACTCTGGCTTGTTATTGCTACTATGCCTCAAATAGGAGAGAACAAGCGAGCATTTCCCACCCCTTTGTCCATCACAAAATGGAAAGCAACAGCAGAACCTGTGAAATACACTTTCAGGAGAACATAGGGAAAATGCGGCCATTTAAGTTGTATTTATGGTCCTGTGTGACATAATGGCACATGTGCGCTACAGGCAGCGAAGGAAGGAACGCCTACATTGTTTAGTGAAGAAATATCCCCACAACTTATTGTCAAAAATAGGAGGCGGTTTGAATTCTGTCCCTGTTATTTGAACTTAACACTATAAGATCGGTAAGTAAAAAGTGAAAGTTGACCTGCTGCACTGAGGTGTGCTACACTCCCTACATACAAGTCACCACATAGCATATGTCTAAACTGCTTGATACGTGCACCAGCCCAAGTTGCCTAGATCCCGGTCCTTCTTTAGCCAGACTGTCTTGGCTTCATGTAGCTGGTTTTCCTCCCCCAGTGAACAGGGAACAGAGGAAGAGAGAAGTGTCTATATCCAAATCTGACCCCCCCGAAAGAGGGTGGCATCGGGATACACAACTTGATCTGTGATCTCGGAAGTACTTCCAGGTGCTGCATACTAAACATGCCCAAAGAGTGCTCTGGCAGAAAGCCTAGATCTTGTGGTATGGAAAAACTGTAATAAGCTGTTGACGATGCATATATGGAGATTGCATATACAAAATTTTCTAAAACTTCTTTAACTCAGCTTCTTCCAGAGCATTGGACACCCCATATGTTTTTTTCTTAATTGTTCCCTCAAAAAAAATAATTGTTAAATCCATACATATTTCACATGCATCCTCATAGGGGAGGAGCAGAACAAGCCCATACACAGCATTTTCAGGTTGAAAGCATCTAACAAGCATCAACTAATTATGCTATTTAGAATAAAAAGAAGAGGGACTCATCTGCATAGCTATAGACAAGCTAGTTACCCTTGTCTCCCTTTCAGTCAAATGGCATCTAGGCAATATAGACAAGAAAGTCTCGGGCACTCTTCATCTTATGCTAAAGCAGCCACCTAAAGTAGATCAAATATGTGTAACCTAAAAACACTTTTTTCTTTCTACTGATGGTGAATATACTCTGGCTGCCTTAACTATAGGACAATTTAGACATCCAAACATGACTGGGAATAAATTCATGTCCTATATCAGTTACATTCAGCTCAATTACATCCAGCTAAAAAAGCAATGGTTTCAAGAATTTAAATTGCCTGAAGAAGGAATAATAAATTTCAGATGTACAATAGAATATAGCCCAATAAGTATTTGTGAGCAATATGTTTTTCCTGGTAAATTCAGCAAATGGATTGAATATTGGTTGTTCTTACTGTGATTAATAGTCTCCAAAAGACCTTTTTGCTCTGCAGGGATTTTGTTTCATGTTACAAAGCATAACCCTAGTCTTTTCAGAACAAAATACTGATAACATTAGCTGTTTTAACTGTCCATGAAAGGTTAACTGTTTGACAGCAATCTGGTGGTCAAAACTGATTATCCCTATATACTTTCAAATTATATCATCATAATGATCATATTTTGTGCCATTCAAATATCCTGAATATCTCTTTCTTCTACAAGAATTAGTGTTCATTTGCTAGGAAAAAAAATATCTACTTAGAAAGAGGAGTCATGAAGAAGCAGCTGACATGCAAGTTAGTCATACTTCCTTGTGGCTTGTCTCCTAAAGGCATGCATGGCCAATCTGCTTGTAAAATCCACAGGCACACCGCTAATAGTGAGAAACACAAAGCCTACAGTTGTTAAACTTTTGGCCAATCTTCTCAAAGTTTCCAGGTAACAAATATAATAAGCAAAATATTAATGGTTCAGCAATAAAGAAGAAACAATCAAGAAGAGAAAGGTAGTGTCACATAACAATTTGGTAGCAGATGAGTCAATGAAGCCTGTTTGAGCTAAGGCTGTAGCCAATGCCACAACAAGCAGCAGTATTAGCCATATGGGAGTCTGGGATCTGGAAGGATGGTTGCAAGTACAAACCCACCCCCTCATCTCCTGGCTCCTGAGGGAAAAGGGCAGCAAAGCATCTCAATTTCAAATCTCACCCAGTTTTAAAGAATATGTAATTTTTTTTTTTTTTTTTTCAGTCTTTGTGCATGAGCGTACAGCATTCACGCAGTGAGCCCTCTACTCCCCGGGAGCACGGAAGAAAGAATGACTCATAACTCAAGATGCTGCTGCTGCCTCGACAATGGGAGACGCTCCCACAGCAAAGCTCAGAGGTGCTCTATGGTCCTTTAATACAATTTAGGCCAACAACCAGCTGTCTTAAATTACACAAAGAAAGAGGCATATGAAGTAGCAATGAGCTACTTCATTGAGCAAGACCAATGAACTCTCTGTTCATGGAGAGTTGTAAGTCTTCTGATTGTAGGCTATCACAAAATCCCTCCAGGAAGAGACAATTAGCTTAGCTCACTGTTTTTTATTGTTTATGTATAGCCATAGATAGACAGATAGATAAACAGTGTCGCAAACATCTTCTATCACACAATATATTTGTCCTTATATGACAGCTTACTTCCATGCCTTTTCCTAATAAGCTTACAAATGAGAAAAAAAGTGTGATCTTGAAGGAGAAACAAGTTTGACAGCAAGAGAAAAAGGAGATGAGTAATACTTCTGTTTCTGCTTTTCAGAAGGTTTTATTTGAAAGCTCTCTTGTGCCCAGAGTGTTGACTCACCCATGACACTTTTCAGCATCTACATTTACCCTGTAGCACAGCAAACTTCTGTATGGGAAAGTTAAAAAGGGTCACAGTGGGGGGAGTGAGGGGTTCATGTAGTTTGTATATAGGAGTATAGTTTGAGAAGCTTAAAAATCTGCTTATTTCAGAAGAAAGATTTCTTTTTTTATTATTTTTTTAAAAAAAAGAAAACAGAAAAAATTTCCCTTCAACTCTCAGCCTGGAAAATTCAAGTTATAATACAAAAGTTAAACTGGATTTATTCCTTCCTGCACATTATTGCTGGTACCAAGGAGCCCAAGAGACAGATTACAGTACCAGTAGTCCTTCAGCAGCCCTACTGTCTTTAGAGTACACCTTCAGTGAGCTCTCAGCACCCTGGCTGCCATCGGTGGGTATGCACAGGTGTGACCAGCTGTACCTTAGTGTGATGTACAGGGCTTACCCTACTAGCAGTGAACTGGGAGGAATGGGATGTGGCTCAGCCTTTTGGTCTGTATTGCTCATCAGGGTTAGTAAGTTTAAAGATCAGTAAAACTGTTTTTGTCACTAGGGTCAGCAGATGTCATTCTGAATGCAGACAGGCAGCAAAACTGGGGAAGAACTTGTCATTTTACATGGTCACTTTTCAAAGCAGAGCTACACCTTTCGAAGTCCCTTGTTCTTATGCAGGTGAACAGGCTGCAGCCTTCTCCCACTCCCGTTCTGCATAATAAACCTGGATCTTTTCTCTGGACTGTAAGTAAAATGGCAGCTTCCACTGGAACAAAGTAATTAGGAGAGTTTAGAAAATGGACAGCTATTTCTAGGAACTGTTGTGAAAATTTACTTTCAATAAATTTAGTATAATATGCATAATTTTTTCCTCACTATTATTTGTGCTTAATAATACTTTGTTATTTGCTGCAATTAATATTGTTTGCACTTAATTCACTGAAGTGAGTTAAATGTTGAGATGTTTTCAACTGTTTCAAGTAAAAATAGAAATTAGTAACTCTGATTAAAATTCATTCTCAACAAGAAAAATTCAGAGTCCAGTCTTGTGGCTACAAGAGTATTGTATATGAGTATGACAGCATATGAGTAATTTGACAGAATATTTGGAATTAATTTGAAAGATCTGACTATTTGGGGAAAAAAATGAAATTTTATTGAATATGAAATACCACACTGGCAATATATATAAGTAATGTGAAAGATCAGAAATGTGATTTCTTTTGTATCTATTTTATTTGTCCTGTCAAGATTAAAGAACCATATGACTTCAGTGATCATTCACAGAGCATAAATAACAAATAATCAGAACAACCGTATTATAACTAGCAAGTGTTCATTGACTACTTAGTAAAAAATTAACATATCTGCAGGAAAAAAAAAAACCCAACTCTGATAACAATTCACCACCACCACCAACAAAAACAAAAAAAGAACCAAAACTGTAAACTATGAGATGAGAAATAAGTAACTGTATGAGATCAAATGTTAAGACAGCATATATGAAAAAGAAAGACTGGGAGAACAAAGGACCCAGATTCAGGCTTCCAGGATCATGTATGTAGTAGCTATAACTGTGTCATGTCAGCTGGATCTGACAACACTTCAAATAATCCAGGCTGAGTTAATAATCACAAACATGAATTTGTTATCCATATCTGCAAAAGAATATCTAACCTCCTCAGCAGCAACATAACCACATTTTATCATTCATTCTGACAGCAGAATTATAATTAATTCACAAAATGCAGATTTAAAGGTGATGAAATACATACATATATATATAGATCTATAGATATATGAAAGGCACTGAGAAAAGAAAATATATATGCAGTACAACTAACCACTGATAACAAAAGTCTCCCAGAAGCTGTGTGTAAATCTCCTTACTGGAAGTCTGAAATAAGAGGAATGACAAGGGGAGTGAGTTACCTCTTTTTTTCATGCCTTTTCCCAGAATGCTTGGCAATGCCCATAGGGACTTGGAGATGAAGAGGTATCTGGACCAGAAGATGGGTGAGACATCCACACAAGGTTCAGCTTCAACTCTGAACGGCATCGATAACACTGTGCAAAATACCTGCTCCGATTCCCAGGACGGCAGTGCATAGGAAAGTTCTTAGCATCAAAGTTATTCAATTTGTTTCTAGGTAAGTGACTGCCTGCCTGGAAGGGGAGTGTGTATCTATACTATAGACCATAATGTCCCTGAATGCACACAGTAGAGCATTGCTAATCTGCATGAGGTCAGGTGTGCTTTTGGGGAGTAGCTTTTGCTGCACTGCAAGCTTGTTTGTATTTAGAGGTGAAACCAGTGTTAAGAAAAATATATGTTTTCTTCCAGTTTCATTTCCCACAGCTGCATTGGTCCTCCAGCAAAGATGTTGGTGAATAGCATGCAGGCATTGCCCTGCTCTAGTAGACTGATACCCAGGCAAGTGAGTGTAGCCAGACAGTTGAAAACAGACTTAATAAAATTACTTCTATTTACTTTACGCTCTCTCTCACCCAAATTAGGTGACAAGCCTCAGTTTTGATGGGAAGAATGAATGTCACTCATGCACAAGAATACTGTGTATTACAGTACCCTCTAGTGACTCCTACCATAGCTGGATTTTAGCTGGCGTTGAGCACATCCCAGGATAGATCCCACCACGGCAAAAGTGCAGTCCCCTGAGTTGTCCAGGGCTGCCCTTGAAGGTAGGGAAATCAGTCTCCAGCTTGCTTTCTTAGGCAGAGTAGCACCTAGTGTTGAGGATCCATTCATTTCTTGTTTGCTCCAGGGCTTGGCTTTCTTAGTTCCAAATACGCAGCCTTTAAAATCTATGTGAGCTAGCAGCGAGACACTCACTACTCTTTGATCTCACGGCATGAGCTTCCTACATAGCAGGAAGCGGCTATTTTTTTATGTCAAAATCCAGTCGTACCTCGGAGGGAAACAAAAATAAGCTCTTTCTTCTCTGCCCCAGTTTTCACCACAAAACCTTTGGCCCCTGTTGCTTTGCTAAGATCTTTCCTCCCTGTCTGACATATGAACTGTGGGAAATCTTTCCCAAGTGCGATTAAGCCCTTCCCATCAACCCATTCCAAAAGCTGCTTTGGATTCAGTGTCGCTCAATTCAAACGCTCCCTTCCCCTCCCGTGGGGTTTAACTCAGGAGCTGGCAAGAAGTATTAACATTACCTGAATGGCCTGGCCTTGAAAGGTCATTTTCAAAAGCATTGTAGCTCCCTTCTTGACCACCGTTCTACACAGAGACTGGAAAGAAAAGGAAACTTCAGCTAGCTTTGTACACGATTTCCTTACTTTTAACTGCATTTCTTTGTTGTCCCAGTTTCTTGAAAATAGTCAAAGACATTTTCTGGCTTAGATCACAGGTAACACAAAGAGATTGGTATTAGCAAAGTGAAACGGTATAATATCTGTAGGGTTCCATATCTGCTATACATTTTCAATAGTTGCAAAATCTACCCATGAGATCTAACTGCTTTGCTCTTCAAAGTTAACAGACCTCATGCTTTGAAACAGTTGCCTTTTAGTTAATGGACCATAAGGCCAGTTACAGTGTAGGCAAGGATGTTTTGAGGGATGAGGGTGAAGAGCTTTTGAGAGAGAGTTTCAGGTTTCCTTCAGAAACTTTGCAGCTCATGGCTGAACTGTTGTTTGTGCACGTGTTGCTGGAAGAATGTGCCGAGCAGGCTGTAGGAGAAGCACAAATGCTCCTCAAATGGATTTATGGATGGGTACCTGAGGGGTCAGCACTACATGATGGGGTATTGAGTTATTTTAATCCTTTACTCTGTCCATTTATGCCTTTGGTCCCATTCCCAGGGTGGCTGAGTCACCTTTACGAACTTATGGCAGAGAAGGACAGCGACTGGGAAGGAAGCAGGATGCCGATGTTTGAACCCTGAGCTAGGTTTGCTTATGGTAAGTCCCCTCCTTTCCTGGAACTAGCAGGGAAAACTGCATCTGATCTCTTTTATTTAATACTACAAGCCGCCCACCCAGCAAACAGCTCCCCACACCACCCTCCAGGGTACGGATCCAGCATCTCCAGGTTCTCCAAGTCCCCAGATATCAGCTGCAGAAGCTGTTCTGAATTTGAGCTTAGAGATGAGCAAACAGAAGCATGACAGGCAGCTATCATGACTCAACCTTGATACTAGGCAAATTGAGTAGTCAAATAATTCACTGTAATTCAGCCTAGCAATTCAAAATATTGCACACTCCTGATTTTCTGGCAAGCTATTTCACACAGGGTATGATATATTTTTTCAGCCTTTTCAAACTGCCAAAAATGTGGTATTATTTCTCAAACAGGAAACAAATTAATGAAGGATATGAGAGGTAAATGAAAACATGTCACAGAATGAAAACATAGTTCAAAAGCTCTTAATAAATTAAAAGTTACAAAAAGCAATTTACAGAGTGTTTTATGTATGTCACTACGATGAGGTTTTATTGGTGTGATATCATAATTTGGCTGTCTCTGATCCCTCTCTCTTGGCAGCTCTAGCTCCAAAGACATTATGTGCTGATCATGCCAGCTTGGAAAGCTGAATGCCAGAGGTCTGCTTTATTTGGGCAGTAATCAACGGGACTTGTAGGTTTACCTAAGAACTTCCACATCAATTCTCCAATCACTGGATCTTGGGGTCTTTCTTGTTTGACTTTAGCAACTGATTCCGTGCAGAGAAACTGAGTAAAATCATCAGGATTTGCCGCCCAAATTGCATTGGGTTTAGTTGTTTTCCAGATTTCCCATGGCGTTATTTGTGTTGACAAATGTATCCAGATTTTACTTTGAACTTCCTCCCCTCCTCCTGCCTTTAAAGATAAATGAATTCCTAAACATGTTTGTACTTGCAAATTCATAGATTTATATACTTCATGCCACTTTAATCCCTATTAAACTAATGTGAAGTCATGTCAGGCCAACTATCCACAGTAAAATGGATTAGGCAAGCCAGTTGATCAGATATAGAAATTACTCTGGATGCTTTTTCTGTCTAGCCTCCATGCATTTAGAGTGCTATTTTCATACAAACAATTTTGTTCCCTTTAATTCCTTTGTGATTAAGCTAATTCACAAATAACATTGGTTCTTAGAGAATCATTAGTGTAAAGCAGAGCAGACAATGCTTTTAATTAGGGCTTTTCATACCTCTTCTACCCATTTGGTAATAAAATTACTTCTGTATTAATTGATTAGTTATTTTAATTTACACAGCAATAAGTGCTGATATACAGTAGCCATAAAACAACTTTGTTAAGTAATTTTTAAAGTACAAGCGATGTTTATTTCCTGGAGAAGTGGAAGGTGTTTTTTTGAAAAACTTCGTGATATATGTGCTGTAGCTCCCGACAATCCTTCTATCAGAACATAACAAACTTCTTAGTGAATCTTAAGGAACCTAACATATATTTCAACTTTATTTTTATTTCTGCTACAGACTTTTGTATTGCCAAAGGAATACATAGTTTCTTTGGATATCTGAAAATTATGTATAGGACTTTGTTGTACAAAGAGGGTCTCAGATTGCAAAAGAATGTTTATCTACTGAAAACCGATTTTTTGTTCTCAGTTTTATTTACACTTCCCTTAGTTTTTGACACAAAGAAAGAAATTAAAATACTTCAGCTCACCAAAGTGAATAGTCATTTAAAATGGTTGTTGGGAAACCAGTTTCTCACACATTTTTTAAACAGAACAAATCCACATTTGGAATAAGGAATTAACATTATTAGATCATGCACAAAATCTCTCTTCAGGTGGCTATGTCAACATGACTATATGATGAAAATATTTCTAAAATCTCACTTTCCACTTTTCATGTTGAGAACAATGGCCTGACTTCTCAGCTATGCTAAGTTCTTCATATCGAAGCATAGAAATGGGAAGGGTGTTCAGACTGATTAATTACCAATTACCTCACTCAAATGACCCCCTGTACTACTTGTTGGACATAACACAGTGTTGGTGCAAGCATTAATCAGGATCTGCTTCCTCTGCCTTTCCTCCGGAGAAGGAAAGCTGCTGGCCACATTGCCATTCACATCCTTTTGCAGCAAGGCAGCAGACTGAGCCAGTGTCCTCCATTCCCACCCCAAACCACTTATCCCTGTCCCTGGGGATGCCTGCTCCCTCCAGCAGGAATGGAGCTTTCACACTCACCTCGCTTCCACTGCAGTGTCATGCCATGGAAGATCAGTGAACGATATTCTGGCATTCCCCTCATCAGTTGAAAGGTTTGTCACATGGTACTGGCATGCATATGGTTATCTGATCATCTCTTACACTTGTAAATCAGGTGGAAAATGAAAGAATTCATGAGTTTTCTTCTCAAATTGCTGGTATACCCTTCATTGTCATGCCTTCAGGCCATTCTTTGGATCAAGATAGGAACTGAGTGAAAGCAAAACCAAAAATGAAATCTCCCAATAGAGTTTAAAGCAAAGTGTCTGATTCTCAAAAAAGACCAAAGTTGAGCTTAGACTTGCAGCCCATGTTCAGCAAGCTTACCACACTCAAACATACCTGTTCATAATAGCAGCCTTTTCCGAATGCTTCTCCAGGAACAGAAAAGCAAAAGTAACTAAGAAAAAGTAAGGATTAGTGAAATAATCTCCAATGTTATTTCCCATCTCATGGTAAAGCATAGGAAAAGGGCAGAGTAGTTAACATTTGGGGGGAAGAATGGCATTTAGTACTGTACAAGTCCATTTTATCTTCCTTATCAATTGATGAAGTGTCAAACATTTAGAACTTTCTGAAGCCAGATATGTGTTTCCAGTTGAATTTATTTAGTTTATTTGTTTCTCAAAAAGAGGCCAGCAGACAAAAAATACCATTTTCCCCCAATTAAAAACATCTCATTGAAGCATTTATTTTTACAACTTACAGCACTATGACATGGAAAAGTCATTAAGTGAATGTCACCCATTCTGCTCATTGAATGAGGCCAACATCCCCTGGGAAGAAAAAGGGAAAATAACATAAAATCATGTGGTCACAGGCTGCATATCTGGGGCATTTTGCAACTCTGGAATATTTGATTTTTGAAGATTTACTAATCCATTAAGATAGTTTTTGCATGCCTTGTTTATAGATCTGCTTTGTTCGTCTTCTTCCTTCCCCACGCCTTTTGTGTCTCCTAGCTGTTGCTTTACATCTGCCACAGGATTGAAACCCTTTAGGGCAGGAAATGTGTCTGTCTGAAAGTCTGGGTGAGAATCAGCAGTACCCCAACAGGTAAAACAGGGACAACCTGAGTTACCACTTCAAGCCATGAAAGGGAATTATTTTAGGAAAGAGGAGACATAGGAAGGTACTCTCTTCAGGAAATTGTTATTATGGTGTTCAAAGTCCTAGCATTCATGAAAAAGAAAAACATTTCCAAAAAGCTGATCTTATGGCTGAGTACTTGCTAGCTATTTTATAAATTTCCTGTACTTGGCCAGAGAAAATTAACAATGTAATTCCTTCATTCCGCTTGGTATTGCTGGTGTAACTTGTCCTAAAGAAGTCAGCAAAGTGATAGAAACAAATTCTCAAAGATAAGGAAGAGTCAGACTGCATTTTCTGGAGTATGTAAGTGATAATACTACCCAGCATCTCCAATCCATCTCATTTGGGAAGACTATATTAGGCATATGCCCAGTATAGCATATGCCACAAATATGCCTAGTTGCTGTCAAGGTGAGCTTTGTACTGAGCCTTCAGGAAAGTTTTAACCCAAACAATGATAATCAACAGAGATAGTGACAAATGGAAAGGAAGTGGGGAAGAATAGTGACATTTGGTGCTGAACCATATGTGCGTGGTTTGAAAGACATGACTGAATTGTTTTTGGTGCTCTATTATTCTGACATTTAGAATGAGGCAAGTTTCCATTTCCATTAATGTACTGCCAACTCAAAGGGGAACTGTCGCAAATTTGAGACTAAAGAAAGCTGTTCCTCAAACTTCTTTTGAGCATAATCAATGCCCTCACTAAGCAACAGAGTAGTGTCACAATGTAGACTCTAAATGATTATTACGCTTTCTGCTTGTTGAATACAAGAATGTGTTTTATACCTTATGATGATACAGCATAAGCTGCTTTGACAAAAGGTCATGGATGTATACATGAATGGAGAGCAACCAATGCAAAGGAGCTCTTGTTGATAAGATTTTCTCATTGCTAACCTATATAACTTTATATATATATGTATATATACATCTCCATATATATACATATATGGCAAATATAAGCACCGATGAAGTGATCCAGCCTTAAGTGGAGGATGTTCAGGTGAAAGAACCTGAAAGCCTGAAATCTTTTCCAAAACTGTTTGGAGAAAAAGTGCAATGATCAGTTTCCTTTACTGCTTTTTTAAAGCCACTGCATATCTTTACCAAAAGATTAAAAATAAAACGAGGGAGAGAATAGAGGGAGAGGGGAGAGGCTGAAGGTTGCACAAGGTGAGCAAGGAGGCTCTGGGCTCACAGATTTGTCCCTCTTTGAAACAGCTCCTGAATGCTGAATTTTTCAGCTGGAAGCAACTGTTTAACTGCTTTACAAATAACTTGAATTCAGAGGACTCTCCTGACCTTGCGCCATGACAGATGAGCACAATGCTAGCGACATCACTCAGAGATCAAAACTGAAAGGATGATTTTGAGAAAAATCATCCATGCAGGTTTTCTTTCCTAATGAATGTTTCCCCCTTCTTACTGCTTCATCTCTGAACCTTTGGTGTAGCGGCTCAATTTCTTTCTCTCTAGAAGGCAGTGACTATTCTTCAGTAATGGAAAAAAACAGGCCATGTATCAGCTCATTGCCATACTGATTGCATGTAAAGTTATTCTAATTTTTTTGGCTGGGGTTGGGGTTGGGTTTTTATTGTTTAATCTGACAGCAGTTTAAGAAAGTCTCCAGTTGATAAATCCCAGTTTTTACATAGCAGACATGGAGCTCAGTGTTTGCCATTTCACCTGGGAATACCAAAAGAGCAAATGCACCAAGCTCTGTGCCCAGTTATCCCACTGAAGAGTGCTGAATCACAGCCCTGGGCTGATCCCACTTCCCAGCTCCTCTCGCTATGCATTCCTGGAACTCTTTCCAGACCCTTTAGAAATTAATTTCCCTGCAAACTCCCTTATGACTATACAGGGCCTTGGTTCCATTATGTGCATTTTTTCTTTTTAGTTTGGACCAACTTCCTCATTTTTTATCAACTTCAATTTTGTTGTGGTATTTTTCCATTCTGCTGGCATAAAAAAGATGGAAATATGTAAGAGTGAACACATTATGTATATACCTTGGTTTTATATAGATGAATTTATTGCTAGAAAAGGTGCTAGGACTGGCAGTCATGGCATCTGAAGCACTTCATTCACCCACAAAGCCAGCAATATAAAGATTAAATGCTCCGTAACAATGAAGTGCAAGCTCCTTCTAAACATCTCTCCATTTGGTCTCAATATTGGACCTTTGGTAAAGAAACCGATCATACCATGAATGAGAGCTAAGAATAACCAGTACCAATGCCAAGTGAGAGAGGCAGTTTGAGTACAAGCCACAGAATTTGCCTTACAAAGAACACAAGCACAATCCCTAGAAGTGCTGTAGACTTGTAAACTGAACATTGAATTAATCTCTCTTTAAACCCTAGGTAAAATACAAATAATGACTAAAACAATCTCATATGAGAAATAAATTAAACGTAGAAAGAAGGAAAAAATGAAGACAGCAATCTACTGCAATCTGTCTGCAGTGATCACCAACAAAAATACTACTTCAGATAATGATGTCTTCCACGGAAATAGGCTACTTCCATGCCATTTGACATAAAAAAGTCAAGAAACTACCCACTGGAGCAGTTTCTTATATCATTTTGCTCTGCATTTCACTTGCTGCCATTTGGTCCACAGAAACCACCCACTGAACATTTGCCTTTGAAGTGCACCACCTTCTCCTGTGTAGCATGAATGACTTCTTGGGTCTCTCTCAATTCACCACAGACAGCTTCTGAAATCTCCAAGTTGTGAGCTACTTCTATTTTTTGTAGAACCGATGCAACATCTTATGTTCAAACCAGCCACCTTGGAGGGCTTGGTTTACCCAAGCAATACCAGACTGAGAGTGAATACAATGGTGGTGGACAAATGCTCAGAGTATGGGTAACCTGTGTTCAACCTATATGCTGCAGACACTCACTAGCCCAGATTTTCTTTAGGTAGGCACTTTTTTCCATATATTTGATTCACAATGTACAAAACACTGGAGAATTATGCAGAATTACAGTTTATTGCAGCTCACAGTACAATTTTTGCCTCTCTGGAAACTTTTCTCAGTCACCTAAGACCAGTCATTGCTTTGTATGAAGGTCACAGGATTTTATATTCAGTGTTTCTATCATTAGTCTCCTGGTTAAACAATTTTCTTGCATCTGGCTGGCAGTTATCATTGTTTTATTTGATAAATCACTCATAAATCCTTTGTATTATGTTTGAGGTCCCTTTCTAGCACAAAACCATTTGTTGCTGAATTCACAGCTATCAAGATCAGAAATTCCACAAGAAAAAAATTATATGCCTGTATTACTGCCATTCTCAGGGACATAAATGCTAAATATTTCTTTACTGGATTCTAGGGGAAGTTGGTTTTTATTTTTGAAAACAAAGTCCTTTCTTCCCATGCCTCCTGTCTGGGTTATCATTTGAGATAGCTTGCGGACCATGCTAACTTCAATATAGTTTGGATGAATTCATGGCACTGAATATTCATACAGCGTATGATACAGACACTGAACCCAATTTAGTAAATGAATACTTGTAATTTCACCAAAGCCCCTCTGAGAGATTATTATGCAGATTTATGAAGGAATATTGCTGAAGCAATTCTTGGCTGTGTTTTTAGTCACAGAGGACTTAAAGTATGTAAACCTAAAATAATTTCAGACTTATTTACTGTTACTGCTTTCATCTTCTGAACTTTTCTGACATTATTTCTCTCACTGGTTTGTATCCAGCATCCCCTCCCCTGTCCTTGCCCTTGAGCAAAAAGCCAGCGTCACAACACCTACAAGTGTTGCCAAGTTACTCCTGACAATATCCTTGCTGCCATAATGCCAGCAATCTGTTCTAATCCTGCTGCTGCAAAATTGCATTACAGGCAGAGGGATGCATGGACACGAGCATGTGGGTAGTATCACTCACCTGGAAATACGGAGACTTAACACAACCGAATTGTGAGCGGACTCTCACAGCTCTTCTATATGATGAAGGTTACCTCACTGTTTTGGAATCATCAGCCTTATAAAAGAAGAAATAATCAGGCTGAGGAATGATGGAGATACTTGACCCAATAGTACATTACGGTCCTTTAAAATGCAGCAAGTGTGCTGAAAGTTGTCTGTGTTACTGATTTTACAGGCAGTATCTTTTTTAGTGTCACAGACCCACATATTTTTGCAGCAGCCTCCCATACCCACTGTATCACCTTCAACGTTACCCCTCTGTGTGTCAGAAAGAAAACTCATTGCTACTTGCTAAATGTCTCTTAAAATAACGTTCTGTTCTCTGACGTTGCTACCAATAATAATCATAACTAAAAAAAATAGATCACTGTCCCTCACTCTAGCCAACGTTATCTCTCCTGCCCCACTCAGTAAGGGAATTACTCACCACTGGACAACTTCAGTCTGCTAATGGGCATGGAGCCAGATCTTGAATCCTTGTTCATATTGCATCATTAGCTCCTCAACAATAGGAGTCCTACCTCACACCAGAGGAAGCAAAACATGGGTAAGGTCTTTGGGATGTGACCTACAGGCTTTAGAAGGCTACAGCAACAGTTAAATTTTAGCATACTGTAAATACCATGGTTCTTCTCGGTTACATTTCTTGGTATACAATATAGTAACATATGCTACATGGAAGTGAATCGTAAAGGCCAACTTCTGCTCTTGGATTCAGATCTTCTTGACTTGAGTGAGACTGCAGAGCAAGGGAGCCTGGTGACACCTGCAAGCAGCAAGTAACCATGGCAAAGTCTCCATGGGGGGGCAGAGGGAAAGATCAGCAGACAGTTCCTGAAGGTTTCTTGTGTTTCATGTAAATTGTCACATTGTGGGTCATTTTAGCCATGTTTTTTAAGCTGAACATGCACATGTTCATCTTGAACTCTTTTTAAAAATTAGTATGCATCAGAATAAGGCAAGGGAAGCCTATGGGCCAAAAAGCTAGAAAATCTGCATGTCAGATAGACAGCAATGAAAGAGATGAGCTGGAGACAGATGATGGGAAAGAGCAAGAGAGCTGGTGCAGAGCACCTATTTTTCTTTTTTTAATTTTTTTTTTCTTGAAACAATAGTTTATGAATTTATTTCAAAAGGTTGTCCTGTTTTATCCTTCTCCATTTTTTCTTCGAATTTCTTATTTTTTCAAGGATTCCTTTTCTGTCTTCATTCCCTGATCCTCTGTCTTTTTCTCCTTGTAACTCTGTGCTTGATTGACTGTCAAGTTAGATATCGGAAGAGGGAACTATCTTTGAAAATGTCAAAGAGTAACTGCAAAAAGACACATATTTGCACACTTTACAGGAGACATGCACAAATCTACACAGATAGAAGCCAAGATACGTAGGTACAGAAAAGTAATTAAAGAAATCCTCACCCTTTCTGCTTTGCAATCACTGAACTATCACTAGCACAAGTAAAACACAAGCTGACTGAAGCTTAAGGATGGGTCCAACCACTCAGTACTGTGTGAGTGAAAATAACGAAAGCCAAGTCACAATTTTTGGAGAGTGAGTCATGGCTATAATTGACTTGACTAGACCAATAAATTGCACACGGCTTGAAGAAGCTTTTCTCATTGTCAGGGAATTCCCCTTCATTTGTTGCAGCCCTTCAACAGGACCAATAAGCATCGCAAGGGTTGGAAGGTTTGAGACAAGCTTTCCCCAGGCACTGCTGGGTGTTTATCGTCTTCTAAACAGAATCAGTCAAAACCCTGTGAACTGTAAATGGGCAGTCCTACGTTTACCTCTCAGTGCCAGGAAGTGACCGTGTTGTTCCGCAAAACGTCACCCCGACCTTCTCTCAGGAGCTGTTTCCAAACCCCATCTCATTCAAAAAAAATAAAAGGCTTGCAACAACTGACTCTGCCTGAGTCATAGTCAGCTTGGCTTGAGGATCATTATTTATGGGTGCTAATAAGAAGGAGTTTGAGGTGGTTCTTTCATTTGGTCCATTGTCAGGATTCCACCTGCCAGCTGCAGGGGCCAGATGTAATTTTGCCACATTTGGAAAGCTGGGCATGGTGGGCAGAGATTGGGAAGGCAAAGTTCAAAAGAACATAAAAAATCTCAGTAGAGATCCGACACATTTTCTCTACCTTTATAATGCAGTCTTTCCATAAAGGGTGATGAAATTTTTAAAGTACAGTAGTCCCAAATAGCAATGACAAGGTTGGTTGTTATTCTTTTATTTACAGTAAATCTCATACTTTAGCAGTGCCAACCTCCTAACTCCTGGTACAATCTGCTTTCCTGCTGCTCTTCCAATGGAATATGGATATTTTTATCAGTTTATTCTCCTTCTCTAGAAATGTACGGAAGGAATTATTATGCTTATACACTGGCTGAAGTTTTGGGGAGATATTAATTCTTACAGGACATTATTCTTGGCTTACATCATCAAGTCACATTAGTGTTTGGACAGTGCATACAGTCATAAGCCAGTGCTCAGCTCTGTCCATCATCTTCCGCGAGTCAAATGGCTTCACTGCATCTGATTCTTGACCTGGGCCAGCACTGAACCAGGTAAGAGGTGAAACGGCTGCTGTATATAGCCAGCTGGCTGCATCACCCCTGCTTCCAAGCTAAACTGCTCAGAATACAAGGCATAGCTGAAGTTTTCCTGATTCCTAGGAAGACTGGCATACTCCAGCGCTGGAGCTGCTTCTCATTTCAGCAAAGAATAAAGGAAAATTGTTGATAATATTCTGAGAGTGAAAGCTATATTTTTGAGTGAATGTGTACACAATAGGAGGCAGAAAAGGAGGGAAGTCCAGATACAGTACATTTACAGTAAGTATAAAATACTTACCACAGAATGCCCCCAGTAATGCATCCAGCCCAATATAGTAAACCCTTTCAAGCTGTCACGCACAGGAAGCATAGAAATTAGAGAAAGAGAAAACATGAGAGCATCCAAAGTCTACTTTCCTTCAGACATTCATTTCTATACAGTGATCGTTTTATGATCTCCTTAATTTCAGGGTTTCTTATCCACCAAAACAGAAGAAAACCCTTGCTCTTCAGCTGAGGTCGATCTTTTTACTTCATAGATAAATCTCTGCTGTATTGTCTGACATGTTTTTCACTAGATAATGTATACCAAAACCATGTATTATTTCAGGTAGTTGTAGTAATGATAACTGCAGAACATCAGCTGTACTTTTAATTTGAAGAGGATGCTTCTGTAATGAAGACAGGAGCTTGAATATAACAGAGCAGGTATGTGTCTAACAAGTAGCTTCTTTTTTAAAAAAAATATAAAGTTATTTGAGATTTTAAAACCAAGTCTGAGGTATCATACATAAGCAAGATCTGTTACTATGGATTTCTTGGCAATGTTTGTAATATAAATGTAGTTTTCCTTTTGTTCAAATGACCCCCCAATATTATATGCAAGTGTACTTCTAGATACAAAAGGTGCAGTTAAATTCTTATTTGGATCATATAATACCCACTGAGATCTGCTTTAAGTTCTAACTAAGGTTCTTAGAAACCTTTTCCTTCTGTTTTTACAAATTGTTTCTCACACAAATAGCATGCTTTCTGGTGGAAACTCACAAGGCTGTAGAGCATGCAAGCCTAACACTTGCTTCTCTCCATGAAAACTTTACAGTGTAGAAAAAAATCAGTTACTCAAGAATTTATGAAAAGTGGAGAAAGTGATGTGAGTACAGCTGCAGGAAATTAATTTTATAATCTGAATAGCTGCTCAAGATTTTTTAATAATAACCACCTAGTTTTAATGGGGACATTTTCATATTGCTCATTCTATATTCCTGAATAACCATCTGATACTTTGTTTGTTAGAAGTACTTGCAATATCATTTAAATGAAGCAAAGCCATTCATTTTCCTTCTTTTCCACCTCAACAAGATTTGCCTTTTTTGACTCTGAAAAGCTCATACATTTCTGCTTGTCAATCCTCTCAAAACACTGTGTGAAGATGTTCGGTAAATCCCAAATACACCTTACTACCCCACTAATGCCATCCATCATCATTTGCTCTCCAATATCAATCTTCTCCTGTCTCTGTTTGCACTTGGTACCAGAAGGAGCTTTGAGAAGGTGACCTGCATGACTCCTATATTAAGTTATCTGCTGTGGTCCCAGAAGTGATTCATGATCATATCAAATCTATCTCCCTGGTGCTGTTTTGTCCTTAAGGCTTCAGCAATTGCAGAGACTGACTAGAGACTCCAATCAACCATCTGGTGTCTGCCAACTGTAGTGTCTAGTCAGGTTACAATGAATGCAAAGAGGAATGTGTTTTTTATTTGGATCCTTAATATGCTCATCTCTTCCCATGGGCCAAGCAGAATATTAAGCTGTTGCAACTCTAAAAGGCTGGGATAGCAGCGGAATAAAACCTAGATTTAAGAAGAATGTTTAAAGTTAACTTTAAACCTTGACTGAATGGGAGTACTAGTATAACGTACGTAGCAGCTCTGTACTGGCAAAGGATGGATTTAATAAGTGACGGGACTTTTCCCATCAGTTTTTTCTACAGTTTCATGTTTTAATTGTAATTTGCCTTTTTATATGTGATTAGCATGTTGTTAAGGGAGCTATTTTTTTTCCTTAAACTCTGCTTGTCGTCTAAATAATAAAAAGGAAATCTGAAAAACTCATTATATGCCCTTTGCCAAATATTTTTCAGAGCAGGCTGCATCAATCTGTGTCTTGCATAAACTGTTCTACTCTGTGTATTTTGAGAAGAGCCTTCCCCCCTATATCTCTTCCTTTCCCTTTCTGCCCTTCCAAGGATACCACACAACTGGAAATGAGAATACTTTTGCCAGACACGGTCTTACCACATTACTGCCATGTGAAAAGTCCTATCAGTAATAAGCTCTTAATAACAAGTTTCTTACTCAACTGGTTTCCTTCTACCATGACAAGTTTTTTCATGGGCTTGCACAATCACAGCAGCCAAGTGTCTGAAGTGGCCATTTGGGGAATTATTTTTCAAGGGTGGCAACATTATCTGCCTCAGTACCATGTGCTTCTAGAGGCAGAGGGCACCAAGGGCATGTCCTCCATGGCATTTTGGCACCTCAGTGTCCCATCCTTGAGCACCACAAGCAGTCATTGCACCCTTGAACAGCAATTCTCATAATACCACTCACTCCTGAGTTACGTGCGTCAGATGTTCACAGGCTGATTTGATGGGTAATATCATCCATGGGCTTGAAACTGGCCAGGAAAGTGCTGTGGGCTTTTCGTCATTTTCACTGATTGTGATATGAACCATACACTGGCATTATATTCACTATTTTGTTCTTACAAACTAAAACAGCAGGCACAGAGCAGCTGCCCTGCAGGAGACAGCAAGTTAGCCATGGACTGATTTCATTTAAGCCAGAGGGAAAGCCAGGCTGGGCACAGCAGTGCTGGTCAGCCTGTGCGGGATGGTGACAGCATCTGCCAGGGTGCATCTTCACCCATGCCCCCAGCCATTCCCTTCCCCCAGGGACAATGGAGCAGCAGGGGAGCTGCTGGCTCTGGAGAGATTTCCCTGTGTGCCCACCCACCTTCCAGCCTCCCAGGGCTGGGGCTGGGTCCTGTCCTCCAACCCAGCCTGACCCTGATGACCAGAATTCGGCTGTTAAGGCAGCAGGATCTGGTAAGCAGCCAAGGTTTAAATACCTGCTCGAACTGGTACAGAGCAAGGCTTTGAGCCTGCAGCTCCCAAGCCCCGGGGGAGAACCTCATTTACTTGCCTGCTCTCCATTCTGCCTCTCTCTCTGCCCCCGACTGAGATCTGAAATTTCATCCAACACCTGACAAGCCTTTCCAATCAGAGTGCTGTCAAAAGTGTGAGTGTCTTGCCTGAGGTTCAGTCTGAAAAATGTACTTTCTCACAGAAGCTGGATTTTTACACAATTACCTGGCCAGTCCCATTCAGGTTTAAGACCACAATTAAAGCTCAGGTTCCTGCTTACATCTGTTCTTCAAATTTATCAATCAGTTTTTTTCTTTTACATAAGGGTAAATAAGGAACATCTCTGCCTGCTAGAGGAAACATAGTCCAATGGAGGCACAAATGGGACAAGAATAAAACATTTCTCATCAAAATATGAAGGTGAAATACAGCGAAGTTTACTGTTCCATTTAATACCATATGTATTCTCCTTTAGGACATGGACATGCAGATAGGGACAGAGGCTGAAGTTTTGGATTGATTCTTATTTTGCTTACTCGGTTTGCCTATCTCTTTTAAGGAAAAATGCCAGCAGTGAAGTCTATTTAGAAAACAAAAGTGAACTATGATTTTTAACCAAGCACAGAAAATCACAAGAAGTCAAGCTCTTAACTTTTGAGAGCAAGCTCCTTAACAGCAGTGTGTTGAGATCAGCTTATCAGACCTCTTCATTTGCTGGATTTTTAGCCAGGGCTTTCCATGTGTCACACACTTCTAGAGCACAGCTCTGCCCAAAAGTAAAACCCCAAAACAACTACAACAGCAACAACAATAAATCCTGGGGAGGCAGTTCAGACTATATTTACTATATACCATCTGCACCGAGCCCTGAGAGACATTATGTTCACATTCCCTGTCTGTACTACGGAGAGCTTTTCTGATGTGTAAACCATCATTTATCTTGTCTTTGATTCCCTTCATGTGACCTTTTTTAGAGTATAGCAGTATAACATCCTCACTGTGGCAGGCTCTGAGACCATTTGAGGACAGGCCTCATAAAGCCTGCCTTTAACATTAATCGATCACTTTATTATGGAAGTAAATCAAAGCAGTTAAACTCAGGTCTTCTGGGAGTTGAAGGTCAAACAGGGAAAAACAAACTTTATTCTGGGAAGAACATAGAAAAAAATTCTTTCAGCCCCATCCCTTTGTTCTTTGCCTTAGAGGCATGACAAAAGCACGTACTACACACACCATTTAGGGAAGTATGAAAGCAAATATATGTTAATATACACAAAATGTTTGTCTGTGTCTCATCACCTCTTCATCATTTTATTCCAAACAGTTTTGTAAATCCCTTCTTTCATGTCCTGGAAAGCAGAGGCTGGGGAAAGGGGGTGATCAAGGAGAGAATACAGACACATTTGCCTTCCCAGCAGCTCAGCTAGAGAGGCAGAGGAAAGGAGGAGTGAGTGGTGCAGAGGAAAGCTCTAGTAGATCTGGTCTTTATTCATTGTTAACCCACACCATACCTTCACTGGTATATTAAGTGCAGAAGGACCTCCACACCTGTGTGCATAAAGTCTGCAGGAGCACGGGTACAGCTGTAGGTGCAGGTGAACATACAAATATTTTCAGAGAGGAAATTGAGCTTAAGTATTGCAAATAAGAAAATCTGCAATTTCAGTCTTCCTTCACTCTGCAGGGCTTGATAAACTGATAGCCAGTATTGTTTCTTCCTCACCTTCTAGCTAGCCTGGAGACATATCAGTCCACCACAGCCAAGCTTCTCTGTGATGCCCCAGACGTGAGTGGCCTCAGCACTTTACTACTGCAACTATTACTTTAACCCACTGTATCTTGAAGGAAAACTGTAAAGCTTGAAAAAGTGCCACAAGACTGAGTGGTAGGGCTGTGTAAGAAAGAGGGCCTACCAGAAAGCTGCTGCTTCGCAGCGTGCCCAGCTCAAGGCAATGCTGATGCCCAGGATTTGCTCCTTCCATGCCTGCTGCAGCGCCTGCAGGGCTGCCCGCATCCTCCTGGCCCACAGGAGACACTGCCTATGCTTGGCAAGCACATCTGAAACTTTGAAGAGCTGTCTCTTTCCACGTTGGCAATGGGACAGAAGAGCAAGAGTGGCTGCACAGGCAACGATGCCCCCTAGGTGTGACAGCAAGCTGTCTTCCTACCAAGGCACTCAGGGAGAGATTTTAACATCCCCTTGGACCAGTCTCTAATTTCTGTGCCTCAGTTTTCCCTTGCTGAAACGAAAAATATCAAGGTGTTGGTTTTTGTTTGTTTCCCCTGGTTTTCCTGTTTCATTAGTACAGTTTGTTGTAAAGACAAAGTCCTCAGCACTGACTTTGCTTTTAGCTTGGCATTCTTCAAGCCCTGTGATCTGAGGTTGAAGTGTTTCCTTGAACTGTTTTGCTTTTTGACTTACCTTGGATTTTTCAGGGCTTTACAAACACACAAGCACACCCAAATGACACAGGAGGGTGTTGGTCAGTAATGAGCTTTCTGGTCAGGGGAACCTGCCAGTTTAATTTGTTTCTTTGTGAGACACAACCATTTTTTAAAAACAGAAATTTGCTGACATAGTAAGTAACATGAGTGCAAGCACCAGTCAACTATTACTTATTGTATGTAGCGTGCTGAAAAGTGTGCCAGTCACTTTAAAGAACACACGTGAAGACGTTGTCCCTGTCCTGAAGCATCCAAAATTTAAATGGGGACATGCAGTGACACAGGAGGATAAAGCATTGCTAGGAGCAGGCAAAGTTAGGAGAGGCAAAGGTTACAAAATAAGATGATGCCACTGATCAGCTATGGAATTTCTTATCTTGGCATCTCCATATGAAATGTATTAAATAAGCCTATTTTAATGGGATTAGAGCAATGGTTGGCTCGAGACAAGGTAACCACGCAGGAGAAATGTGCATGTGAAGGAAGTGATTCGCAGCCCCAGGAAGCAAGACACAAATGTTTATGGGTGAAATGACAAATAGACTATTGTAAGCAAAGCTGTGAATGGAGTGGGAAACATGGGTAAATTTATGACAGATCACAGAGACAGAAAAGCAGGCGAAGAAGAGTTACACAGAATGTATGTATCTATTGTATCTATTAATGGAAGGCTGAGGAAGGAAAAAGAGCACTGTCAGCTTGAAATATAATACATTTCATGAAGTTATGTTTTCCTATTTTTAAGTGATTTCATCTCTTTCTTTTATGCAGTGAATCATCTGACAAGAACAGAGAAAGCTGACTGCACTATTAATTAGAAGAAAATAGAAATATAAAGTGCTACCAAGTACACAGCACTAAAAACCTAGAGTAAGTATACATATTTCCACATTTCTGTCAATTACAGTGGTATTAAAAGTATTACCAGTAGATCTAAAAAAACAAAACAAAACAAAAAAAAACCCACCAGAAAAAATATGTTTCCTGTATCACAATGACCCTTTTAGGCCTGAAGTGCTGGGAAAGGGAGTTGACTCAAAAATGGCATAATGCTGCCAGGCAGAGTGAGAAAGGTCATTTTTCTGAAGAACTCTCTGAAATTTACCCAGGTTGATTGAACAGCACAATGTGGGTCACCAGGTTCAAGAACAAGACTACGTGAGCAGTCACAGGGTGTTAACTATTACTCTAACCACAGACACACAGGAAAACTGAGGCTACCCGAGAAATTAGGAGTTCTTAGTTATGGTTGTTTCTGATGGGGGGCATCCGAAGCATCAGAGATGGGCTCCTATCCTAAACTGAGCATGGGAAATGCAGTATCCATTTGAAATAAAGCAAGGGTCCAGCTCCAAACATTACAGCTGACCCCTCTTTTGAGACAAACGCAATAGGACCCTTTGGCTCCAACCCCCCCCTCATTTATAGCATGAACATCAATCTGAATGCTGTGGCTGGGACCTACTATCTCAAGAGAATTTCTGGTTTGGTTTGGACAGGCTTCCAAAGCCCAAATGATGTGAACCTCTGGGATATGCCCAATTAAGTGGGAAATATTTATAGCAGGACTTCCTGAAAAATCTTGGTGCTTTCTAATTCTTAGTAGGTCAAGGAAACAGAGGACGGAATATTGTAATATTCCCATCCCACTGACAACTGCAAATTCAAGAGTCCAAGTAAAAGACAAAAAATATACAAGATTTTGTCTGAACTGTTTCAAATCTCAGCAAAACATCCTGCTGGGTTTTGCTTTGAGTATTTGAGTGAAAACTGGACTTATTATTTCATCCCAACAGAGTCATACACTATATTAACAGTCAGTCAGTGTTGGAGCACTTCCCTCTATATTCACATGTGCATGTAAATAATTCCAATAATTTCCCCAGACACAAATTCCAGCTAACGGTTTGTTTCTAACTACAATGTTTGTCTCTGCACACACTCCCTCTCCAACATGCCATTTCAGCAATAAGAGATTTATTTTTTTTTTCAATCTTCTTGCAAACTAGCAATAAAGATACATTCCCAGGTTAAAAAAGAAAATGCCCAAATTTTTCCATTAGGATTCCCATCTGAAACAGTCCTCTTTACCTGAAAGGTATAAATATGCATCTATATGGCTGAACTAAAACCTACTCAGATTCAGTGTGTGGCTTATTCTTGGTGTGGCTGTTCTACAAAGACACAGAGCTATTTTGTCTAATCACTCACAGTCCTTATTTCTCAGATTTCAATGTCTCCCAGACTGCTAAAGGCCAAAGCCTGAACTTACTGGTAAATCTTTTAAATTGTAATTTCCCTTGTATTTGCATTTAGGTGTGTAACTGGACTGGTGGCCACTACTCCTAAGAGTATTTACAATCTTTATATAGCTAATGTGTACAAAACATGCACTTTTTTGTGCTGCTCTTTTACATTTGCTAAAATGTTTCTGAGTTGCTGGATGAAGCTTAATGAGCAGAATTCATTTACTTTAGGGTGTAACTTCTTATGAAAGCAGACAGATTTATTAAAATGCTAGCACTCTAGATAGGAAAACTAAGCTTAAATGTTGGCTTTGAGACTGGCAGTTCAAAATGACAACACTTGCAAATGGACCCACTTGTACACCTATGTGCTGTAGCACCACTGGAATAAAATGTGGCCAGGAGGGCTATTTTCATTATATATTACATTCATAATCCATTTTTATATAATCTGTTCCTCTACTTAAAAAATAGAACCTTTCAGAAAATGTAAAACACCATTGTTTAATGAAAAATATATAATAACTACCTTGGCAAGTGTTGTATGTGAATTTTCAACAGAAACCATAAATTATATTAAATGCCCAATAAAAATGTTAAATCAAAAGCTCATTTTAAGGTACATTGTTAATGAACTGTATGAAATGATGCTTAATCAAAACCCGACACCTTGCAGGGGAAAGATTCCACAGGACCTCAAGAGCACTATTGTTCTGAACAAAAGATAACAATAGAACAGGGTAATTAATAGTCTGCACTCCCGTGGCATTCTCCAAGGAATTCCAATTTCTAAATGAGCTGTATTGTTTTTCAAGAAAGCAGAAATTATGCTGCATGATACCATTAATGCCTCGAACTTGATCAAACATTAAGACATCATTTGTCAGACAGGTTTTGTTTGCTCTGGAGTTTTATTCATTCCCCTGTTAAAAGTTATAATATGAAAAAGAGAAGAAATTTTTCCTGTAATTCTTATTTTGCAAAAGCAGCACAATATCCTTATCTTGTCTGTTTGTAACTTTGTAATTCTCAAATTACATAAAACAAGTTAAAGAAAACATCTGTAAGTTCTTCTTCACCATAGCAGTATTAGAGGTTCAATTGTTGGTATATCGATATGAAAGACAGATTTTCTTATTAGGTTCCCTTTCAGCTCGCACCCTATAATGAGCATGTCATATTTATCATACATAAAGTTCTATTTTTTCTTAGCCAAAGATAGAAAATGCTACTCTTTTTAGCCGAGCAGAAGAGGAGGGTAAAGTACTACAAGGACAGCGTACTGAAATACTCGAGTCATCCTAATTACTGTCAGCATTTGCAGTTGTAAATAGTTTCAAATTCAGTTCTGTGTATATTTTTTCCCTCTTAAATTTTCCTTCGTTGGAGCAACTTGGAAACATCCATTTTTTAGCAACGCAATTTTTCAAAACAGTCATAAACAGCTGTTATTATCAATCAAGATATTCATGTTCATATAAAAATGGATTTACTGAAGGGCAAAAGAAGATGCAGCCCCCCTCCCCTTCTTTTCTTTACCACCTCCCACTCTGAACCGTGTTCCTACTCACTCGGCCTACAATGCTTAGGACTAGAAAAAACACAATATACAATCACCAACAATGCCTAAGAAGTATTTAATGCCATGAAAGTTATGTTTCCTAACAGGAAAGTCGAGTTTTTACACTGAACTTATGCTCCCCTGAGACCACCGGCAGGTGACCAAGTTGCAGGATGAAGCTGGTGTGCAAATTTGTAGCATGCCAACAGTGCCTCGGCTGCTCCTCACCCGTTCACTCACACCCAGCTAACATCTTTCCCTTGGGGTCTCAGCACATCCACAGCCACTGAGAAGGACTGACATGCCACAAATTCATGCTCCTGCTTCTTTATCCCCAGCAACATATCTGCCTCCTTAAGCACTTTTGGGAAATTGTCCCACTGTCACGTAAGTAAGGCAACTCCGTTTGATGGGGTGGAAAGTGAGAAAGCCCCTATGGAACTTACCTTCTTTTAGGGACTTCCAAGTCTGCCAGTGTTACGAGAACACATGCAAAAACATGGATTTATATTAAAGACAGTTAGATGTGCAATGTTCCTACTATGAAAAGCCCCTTTTAATGCATTTGCTGCTGGACTGGAGACAGCTGTACTGAAATGAGCTAAACAGGCTGAGCAGGGAGGCTGTGAAAGGTATCGTATGGCTACAGAGGACAGCTTTCTGCATGCCTGAGTATACATGTCTCACTGCAGTTAAATAGTGCAGATTATTAAGGTTAGAAAAGCACACTGGGAAGTAGATTACGCTGACAGAGGCATTACTATGTCAACAGTATGTAACGTGTAGCGCATTAGTAGCAGTGGTCTTATTTTTGTGGTTTCCAGCGATGGGAACGGCACTTGGGGGCCCCTTTCTGAAGAGCCCGGCATCATGCTGACCCAGGCAGAGAAGCTGCTTCTTCCATCCACTGCAGACACAGCCTGGGTCCGGACCTGGAACTCAGTCCCTGCAGAGAAAGGGGCTGGCTGGCTCCTCAGCTGCTGTAATGTGCACATCAGCAGCTCTGCGCTGCCAGAGGGGTTGTTCCTACCGTGTTCAGGGTCTTTATTCCACAGTCAAGTGCAGGCAAATGTATTAAAACTATCTGGAAATTCAGGAAATACAGACTAAGCCAAGCAATCACTCCACTCCTCAATCTTTGTGTGTTTTCTGAAAAAAAAAAAAAAAAAAAATCAAAATAATCTGTTTTCTTTACTTTTTCTCCTTATAAATGAATGTATGTACACAGAGAACTGTGAAGAGCTTAGGTATCCAGCCAACACAGGGTGCAAAAAAACCCCTGATGTACCAAGGGAGAACACCAGATCTCTCATACCTCAAAGCTGTCCTTTAACCCCTAGCCCACCACCAGTTATCAGTTTCAGCTCTTTGCCTCAAATTTCTACACAGTGAATGTGGTCCTATTGCTATTTTTATTCCTTAAATAAGTCATATAATTGCTCTTTATATTTTGTAGCAATGTTCTTCCCAACTAATGATTTAAATGGATTTTCAATTTTTTTTCTTTCCATTAATGAACGCCACTATACTTTTTCTTATTTTTAATTTCACAGATGATGCACCTTCCTCTTCCATTTTTTAACCTTTACTTATGATTTCTTTTTCATACCTTGCAGCATCTTATAAAATATAAAATAAAAAAACCATAATGAAACATTCAGAGGTTTCTTCTCCTTGTGGGTTTTAGGAGATGCAACATTGTGCTGAAGTTCCAGCCTGCATGTGATTACTTCCAAGAAGGTGCAAAGAATAACAATAAACACCTGCCTGCACTTGTAAGCTGGCAAATAGAACATGGTCAAAGGTCCTCTCACCTCAATTTTGAATCACAACTGGATACCTCTGAGGCAGGGATGTGGACATTATACTATGTTGTCATTCTTCTTTGCATATGGAAGTTCCCTAGTCATTAATTTTAATATATAGTCCTTATAGAGTCTTGACCGATTATTGAAGTGGACCAAAAGCTCTTGCATTCTTGCCAGAACAATTTGCTGCTGCCACCACAGCCCCAATTAGCTGTGCTCACTTTTGCGTGTAGTGGGGTTTTGGTTTTTTGTTTTGTTTTTTTTTAAGGAAGAACATACTGTGTTTTAGTGTCTGTGGTTGTCTGGGCCTCTGTGGTGATGGCACAGCATACCTACTCACCTGTCTTGTTCCACTCCCTTTTTCCTGCCCATCAAGATCTTCATTACAACATTCTTTCTTAGTCATATGCATTTCTTCTAGGTTACATGAGCTACTGACACCAACCAGGAAACTAAATGAGATACCATCAGAAAACTCTGGTTCTAAGCAGTTCTCTCCCTCTTCCTCATTTGCTTAGGCTGCTTAGAATGAGCTGTTGCTGATTTGCGCAGACAAAGCAAAACCTGACAATGAGCGCAACTGTACATGATGCTGGAAGTACCACCAGGGCACCACTCTCCACAGCAGAGATGGGTCTGCAAACAAAGGTCTCCCCCAGTTAATTCTGTGAATACAGCACTTCCCTGGGGAAAAGAAAACTTTCTGGATGTTTTAAGATGAAAAGGGCAAATGGTACTGGCTAGTCTTTGCTGAAGTATAAGAAGATATTTAGATGTGTATGTTAGCTGAAGAGAGAAAGTAGCCGGTAACATACTATTAATAGGCTTTTTTAATGATGGCATGCTATTAATAGGCTTAATACGGACCACGGCAGAGGGGTTGGAACTAGATGATCTTTAAGGTCCCTTCCAACCAAACCATTCCGTGTATCTATGATTGTCTGTTCTTGTCATCCCCAAGATAATCCTAGTGTTCAAAAGCAAAAAAGTTCATAGAAGTGTAACATTTGAATGCACCTACAAAATACTTTGGGAGATAATTTCATATTCCTTGGTAAGGTTTGTGCTTTTACTGATATATATGAAATGTTGGTCACAGGGGACAAGACCCTTGAAAGTTCATGAGTCAATCGTGAACTACATTCTGTGTGAAATAAATCAAGGTTTAAATGCGATGGATTTAAATACACGATGTTAAAACACATAGAATGGAACACAATTCCACTGAAAATCCAAGTCTAAACAGAAGACAATGCTTCACTGGGTGTTTATGTAGATTTTTTAAAAAAACTATGCCAAAAGCTAGCAGACAATGAAGCTGTAAACAAAGAAAAGAAGCAGTGGGAAGTATGTGGAACCACAAAACACAGATGAATGTCTAAAAAAAGACTGGCAAATTAGAAATTTGCAGATCTCAGAGAGTCAATGCAGTGGACTCAGGGTCACAGTACAGACAGAATGATGCGGTGAATGCACAGTACTGCATGAATAGAAATAATAGAAGGTTCAACTATAATAGCACAGTGTATTCACAAAGGTTACCAGCATGGAGAAATGACACCAGGATAAACTTTAGTTGATATTTAGTGCACATATTATTTTAATATCCATAAAGATATTTGAACAGGTAAAGCTATTCAAGCTGATCACAGTCATTGTCTAAAAACTAGCCTCATTTTGCAGATTAGTCATGAATGTATGAGATGTGTGTATGCATTAAAGCAGATAAAATATTTACAATTCTAAATTGCAGATACAATGTCCCACTACTGCTTGCTTTCAAACCATGCCTGAATCTTAAATTGATCGTGTAGATATTAAGACTGGGAACCATTTGACTTCTAATGCTACTAGCATTAAGCCAGAAGATGTAATGGAAGGATACAAAGATTCATTTCATAAACCCCAGCAGTTTCCTGGGGAATACAAGATTAAAGCGAATCCTCCACTACGAGCACCATGAAATATCCCTCTTGCACTAAGACAGATTGGCTAGCAAGACTCTTTGAGACTAAAAAACATACAAAAGCGCCACGCCAAAAATAGAAAAAGGCATGCATGAGAGAGCTGTAACTGCATCTAAGTGCATGATTGAGAATATGACTAAAGGACTGTATCTGTATCTGTATATACATATATATATGCAGTTTAGGCTATACTAAATATTTCAGATGAAGGATGTAAATACAGGTCTAGTTTATTGTTCTGTGTAATACACATTCTTAAATCTTACTGCTTGTCTGCATTGAGTTTATAAATTTCTTTTGACTGCAGTGCACTTTCCAGAGGACACCATGTCTCAGAGACATTCAGCTGTGGCAAAACCATTTCTTTCTTTCCACTCCCACACTATGGCTCTTGGTTGTGCACCTTCTCTCATCAGGTTAAAGCACCCTCAGCACCATAATTTTTCCCTAAGAGCATACATACATGCAGTCATCATTTTCCTTTATGATAATTTAACAAGGCTGAGTTCTTTAAATCTCTTGGATTATTTACAAGGCCAACAGAGCCATACCATATAGCCCTTACCAGCATCACTAAATGAAACTCATGTAGCAGGATCCTACCCTTACATAAGTGAAACCATAAACTACAAATACAAGCTCATTCTCTAATAAAAGCATGGATAAATAGTAAATCCATTTACATAAAGGCTTGGGATTAAATCGGTCCAAGATGGCAGTCAGTAATGATACAAACAAACCTCTAATTCTCACATGCTTTGCAACAAAAAGGTACGCCCAGGTCATTTCAGCTGTTCTTCCTTTAACAAAGTTATGTCTGAGTTTTGACTAAAAAATCATTAAATTTGGCAAGGCAATTTCCAGTGTCCAGAGAATAACATTATGACTATGGGGATGCAGCAATGGAGACAAACTCAGATTCAGAGATGGATATGCATGCTGCTGGAACCTGAAACAAACTGTGGCAGAGTGTGATAACACAGAGAAGACACTTGAAGCAGGTGATGAATGCAATATAACTAAGTTTTTTTCATCTAAGACAGATCATCAGTTATGTCTGTTTCTAGATATTTTCTTTGAGCATTAACCAAAGTAAGTTCTGTGAACGTTGTATTTCCAAACAGGAATGCTTCCTCAAATTGGTGCTAGTCCCAAGCAAAACAGTGATGGATAACAAATTGATCTATATACATGAAATTCTGGTTAGTGCATGATCACCAAAAGATCACATAGTCATTTATATCGTATGCAAAATATGAGGGTAGCTGCAAAATGTACTCTTCTTACTTGCATACAAATGCATAAACAGCTTTGCCAGTCTGTATATATTACCTGAAAATACCAGTAGTAAACTGCCTACTGCAAATTTGCTTTGGACTGGGAATAGAAGAATACTTTACAAACTTAAATTACAAGATTATTTTAATCCATGTACTTCAGATTACCTTTCATGAACCTTTATTTTCGGATTAGATAAGAGTTGCCTCACTCTGAATTTTTCTGCTTCAGTCCATAGAGAAATGAAAAGATACAGGAAATCTCTTGTTACCATTTTGTGTTGCTTGTACTGTGAAACCACCTAAAGGCTTGAATATATGAATATTTGCTCTGAAGTTGACATTAAATGTTTCTGTTGAAAGGTAAAAGGTACTACACTGAAATATTAGCAGAACACTGCCTAGAACCCGCCCTCACTGTAAATTCAAGGGGGTTTGCACTCTGAAGCAGGCCCTGAACTCCTGAAGCGATGGTAATTTGGACCCACTGTGGAAAAGTAGGGGTAACAGAAGCAGCGGGCGGGTAGGGAGTGCAGTGTTTTGGGGAATGGCTAGGTGGTATTATGGCTGACACCAACACACCACTTAACCAAACACAGGGTGAAACCCTTCATTCCCTGCTGTGGGACCTCTTCTTTCAGAAACAGTGTGTATTATTAGTAAAACCTTCCTATCACATCTTTTCTGACTGGGAATGATTTCTTAGCTACAGTTATTGCCCCAGGCTAGACCTACATTTTAAATCTAAGTCCAGGCTCTCAGGCCTTTGTTCAGGAGTGCCAGCAGGCAGGGAGGTGCCACCTGCTTCCCTGACAGGATTTGCATCCTGAGATCCCAAATTCCCCTGAAACTCTAATCCAAAAGGTCTCCTCATTCCCAAACACTTGTGAGTCCAGACAGACGCAGCTCCAGAAAAGAGCAGTGGACATCAATGCTGTTAAAACACACAGGCCTGCCCTCAGCTGCTCACGGCCTGCCCCTGGCAAAGGAGCCATGTGGCCTGCTCCAGGCAAGACAACACAGGTTACCAGAGGCCAGTGGTTTAGACCTGGAGCAGTGACAGAGGAGGAGGCAATAGCTTTGGTCAGGGAGACGATGAAGAGCTGCAACAGCAGGCAGCTCCAGCAGAAGCTCTGGAGATGGCGTCTGGCTGCTGCCCCAGTGGCATTGGGGTGTGAGCAGCTCCTTGCTGGGGGCTGTGGTGCGTATCCCTTGACTTACACAAGCTTCACTTTATCCACAGTTCCCGTCACTGCAAAAACATCTTACAGATGTCTGCCCATGCCCTGCACTTTGCTGTGGGGATTTATTTTTTCAACTGCACCAAAGACTTGGTTGTTCGAAGCTGGTTGTGTCTTTGTTGTTTCTGCTGGTCGGGAATGTCCTTCGGGAACGGTACAGAGAATGAAAAGAGAGGAATGCAATGTACTGATTTTTAAAAAAGTATTTATGATGTCTTTCAATATACTTAATAAAAGAGACTACATCAGAAGACCACAGTTTGCTTTTCCTGCCTTTCACAAGACTGGGAACTTGCTGCACTCTTTGCAATGAAGGCTGCGATCAGTCCTCCTGCGTCTGCTGCAACTGCTCCAAAGTAACTGGTTGGTTTGAAAGGGTATGGGTGTACAGGCAGGGCATGAAATACTCTGTGGGGAAACAAGTTTTCTAGCAATATATTTATAAGTATGTTAAATACATCTTTAGATAAATTTTTTCCAATTCTTTACCATTGTTCCAAAATCTGTCTCCTTCATTGTTACCACAGAAATGCATGTGCTGACCTTGAATATCTCATTATGATCTTTCATACAAAGACCTTCAGGAGTTTAAAAGAAAGGGAAAAAAAAAAGTCTTATTCAAAATAATCTCATCTCAGTAGACCATTTTCCTGTAGCCAGTCTGGGTGCAGTGTGAGTGTTTTGCAGGTGCATTCTTGCTGACCTTGGATATAGCAAATAGGTGTAAATGACATTCAGGCCCCTCTGCTGCTGTCATTATGGGATCTTTGTTATACTGCAGGAGTCACATTAGCATTACACTGAGAGTACAGTATTGCAGGTGAAAGAGAAAACTGAACCTCATGGATATTACAGTATAACAGCTTTGGCTCAGACTCCTGAGGCATTGAGCCAAGCGATAACAAAATGTATGTTAAATTAAATACAAAAAACCTCCTACATTAGCATTAAGGATTTGACTTACACTCATAAAGAAAAAAATGTTCTAAGTTACGCCTGCTCCTGTCTGAGTTCGGAATCAAAGTGATACAGGGGATTTAAACTTTCAGAAAATGGATAACTGCTTTGCTTGGTTTTGTGTTATATGTTTTTTGGTTTTGGCGGTTGATTTTTTTAAATTCTGCTTTGGATAGTTTGTAAACATCACATAATAGATATGATGTTTACATCACATAATAGATCACATAATAAACATCACATAAAAACCTTCATTTGTTTGTTCATACTAATTTTTTTCAGACAGGAAAAATTAAGGGTCCATACTGTGAATGTTATAATCAAATTCAGTGGACTTTAAGGCAGGCCCTGATAATCCAGGAATACAAGTGAAATAAAATTTTGCCAAATGCATGGTAAGAAGACATGCTGGAAGATGCTTTCCAAAAACTCCTTTTCACAGAGTAATTCAGTTTGAACAAATTTCCAATACTGCATGCACCCATCATAGCTTCACATTTTTTAAGGTAAGAAATACAATTTTCCAATTGATAGAGTATTGTTTAACCATACAATTAATTAGTTAATTTTAAAAAATGAGCTTATGTATCAAAAGCCAGAAAGTGCAAATTATTAAGCATATACAGGTTCCACTGGAAAGAATGGAAAGATTTATGTAAGCAAACTGCACAGTATCTAGGCACGTTGCAAAACTGAACTGTTTATTTGACCTGCCATTCCTTTTCAACCAGTCACATGCATATAACAAAAGTAATCTAGATAGCAAGGTTTGAATTGGAATATAATTCAATAGGAATTGAAAAAACAAAACAGGAGGTGTACAAATTATAATTCTAAACCTGATTTTTAAAAAATATTCTTAGTTTCTTTTGTTATTAATGACCAGATCTTGTGAACGATTATATATGTCACTAAAATAAGTCAGACAAGATGTTTGCTTATAATTCAACTGATAAAGATATATTGAAATAATATCCCAGTTCAATAAAAATTAATAAAAATTAAAATAGAATAGAGGTACTGATAAAAAATAATGTGAACATGCTTGAAAGATATAAGGCAGGAGTCAAAAAGGACACTGAAAAACCTGCAGCCTCTGATAGCCTGAATGGTCCTGCATGTAGTGAAATACTTATCTATCAACCTGTCTTATGGAAATTTATGTTTATGAAACTTATGGGAAATGATCTTAGCTTAAATTGAAATTATTACATCCACCAGGAGACAAAGCAGTCATGGGGCTTCCTTTGCTTATGTCTTATTAGTTGAATTCTAGGTAGAAATGAAATACGCTGCATTTATTTAAAAAAAAATACATCAGAGGCGAATTAACACAGGGGAATTTCAAAATAAAATCAATTTCTTATTGATATTGATTAACATAACTTGTCACAACATTGTATACATCTTCAAATAAGTGAAATATGAAAAGGAAGACCTCTTTCAATATTTTTACTGTTCAATTTGCTTTTGCTGACTGTCACAAACTCTCAAAGGTGGCAGAAAAAAATAGTTCTTCCTAACCAGTGCTGTTTCTCCAATTGATCTTTGCTGTCTTTTTTTTTTTAATTGGGACCAACAAGCAAACAGTAAAATGAAAGTCAATAAGGAGGTCACCTTCTATGCATCCCTGTGGACATTCCTGTTTTCGCCTAAAAAACCCAAACCTCCAGTTGTACAGCAAATGTTCTGTCAAAAAAATAATCATGACAAGTTACGAAAAAAGATTGAAGAAGTGGTAAGAGTTTGAAAAACACTCTTTCTCCTTGCAATAGAAAATCAATAGAAAATTTCAGATTGTTCATAGTGAAATTAAAAGGCAGCAGGTCTTCTTCATGTACTATACACAACGAGAGGAGGCAGAACCAAATGCCAGAGCTTGAAGCCATCCTGGTGCTATCTTGGGCACATTGTCCATGGTCACATTCTCATGCAGGGGAGAGTCCATGGGCAATCCATGGGGTTTTGTTCAATTTTTTAAATGCCAGCCTTTTAACCTCCAAGGGGATCAGAGGATCACTCTGGTAGAAGCACCCTGGCAGCATGTTGTCCAAATACAGTTTGAAGGTAAAGTTGCACTGAGATTTCACAATAATTGACAAAAGCTTCTATCTCCAGGGAAGTGATGGTGTGCTTAGTTGAGCTCATATTCCTAGAGCAGCCTGGTCAAGGTCCTCTGACATGTCCTAGGGCATGTTTTAGATGCTTTTCTGCATTTACTGTCCTTGTGTCACAGTGGCTGCTGTCATTGTTCATGCTGATTAACATGTGGGACAAGTCCATCCACTGTGTGCTGAGTCACCACATAATCAGAGGTTTTCTGCCTCTTGCCTGCTCCCTGCAAAGAGGCTGGAAACACTTGGTATACTTGAAACTGTGATCCAACATGTGAACAGGATGTTGTGCTACTCATACTCTTAATATCTCAATGCATGGGTCTCTTCATAACATCTGCTGCATATGAAGATCCCTTTTCATCCACTTTCTTCCAGTGAGGCAGCACTGTCTCACTGATGTAATTTCTCTAGAACCAGATGAGATGCACTGTTTGGCTGAAGGAAATATCTCGGTTGCCGGCTGATTAACAGGTAGCACTGACCTAAAAGTCCCACATGGGCCTCTCCTGTGCTTACATCGTCTTCTCTCCTACTGTGACTCCAAGGCAATAAAATGGTTTAAGCACACAGTAAAGTAAAGCTTCTGGTCTTCAGTAGAATTTTGCTAGGTTTCCAGAGTTCTTTTATACAGTTATTGTTTAGTCACTTATCCAAAATAAGGAAAGGACAGATATTTCCAAAACTGAACCAAAGGCATCATTGAATTTACAATATAGTACACACAGACTCTTGTTCTGAACAGGTAAAGTAGGATGCAAGCTCACTCCAAAAAGTACATGTTTTGTGTAGCCACAGCCTCTGGGAAGCTGCTGGGTGCTTGGGTTTGAGGTTCCTCTCAGCCATTGTATGTGGGAAGCTCGGGATAGAACTATGTGTCTTTGCACAGTCAGAGTGACATCAGCGTGAAACCTCTCATTTCTCCTCCAGCTTGCCCAGATGCTTCCCCAACCAACACATTCTTAATTAAAGGAGAGGCTTTGCATAGCTTTGACTTTAATCTTTGGACTGGCCTAGGAGGCCGTTAAGCTGAGTCAGTCTCTAGGCTTTCTCACCATGTTCAGCAGTCGCTCTTGTAGGGTATAACATGCCAAGCCCAATTGGTTAAACTAGCCACAAGATCTTATGGGCAACAGTCGGGCTCTTCCTACATTTTCTTTGAGCAGTAACAGCACTGTGAGCAATCCTGCCAAGAGGAAGTGGATGAGCTGCATGACTTTGAATTGCTGTTGATGAATTGATAATTTTCCAAGAGGCTTCTGGGAGTTGAAAGGTGGAGACGAGATGTAACCCCCAAACATATAAGGATCATTGAAGAAGGACTTGTTCCTGATAAGGACAGTGAGAGAGACAAGATTAGGAGAAAAGACCTGGGGGCAAACTGAGCACATGCTGCTCTCCTGGAAGGCTCTGAATTTGAGTTGTATGCAAGCACATTAGAAAAAAAAAAAAAAAATAAAAGGGCCTTACAGACTTTAGCCAGAAATGATGCCAAACCAATCCTAACATAATTATCTTAAAAGACTACTGCATAATTGCTTGTTTCCTCCTTAATTTACCAGTTGCCCAGTAGTCCCCCAGGTGAATACAGACAGAAGCCCACTTCTGTGAAAGCTGTCCATCAAGGCAGGCTGGCCCTGCTGGCTCAGATTCAACAGCCTGCAGTCCTACATTCATTTGTAAAGGGAGAGAATAAGGTTTAGCCAAACAAGGCTGACTGCAGCAGCTCTGGTAATCCTGCCCTAACTGATGTTAAAATAACAGCCTGCATGAAAATGCCAGCCCTTGCAGGCACAGGCCAGAGTGTTAAGACTTAATGCTTGGTGAACACTAGGCTGAAAGAATTCAAATTAAAGAGGGCTGGAAAATCAACATTATCATCATAACTGAGGGAAGGTGGGTGGGAGATCCTAGCTGATCACCCTCTACCTGAGCACCCCCAGGCTCAGCTTGTCTGAAGCCCTCATTAAGACAATGGGTCTGATGAACTGCATGATGGGTCTGATGAATTAGAGAATCAGTATATTCCAATGAAGATTTCAGGGTAACTAGGTACATTAGTAAATTAATTTAGTTCTTTATTTATGCCAGATCCTGTATATTTCCATCAGAGCATCAGAAATTCAGTTCAAGCCCCACTGGAGACAGGGCTTTCTGATACGTGGTAAGTTACTTTCATATGTTGATGCATCATTTAAAGATGATGCAGAAGAACAGAGTACAACCTGTGTAACACGGAGAGAGACAATAGAGTTAAAGACAGAAAATTCAGATTTGCCACTAATGTAGATGATCATAACTTTACTGGAGCCTTCTAAAACAAAGGCAGCTTTAAAAATCCAGATTACAAAGCCACACACAGCACTAGCTTTCATCCTCTAAACAATGAGCCACTGTCATCCTCTCATCATACTCAAAGGAGAGGAGGCAAAAAGGGAGCTCGGGTTGCAGAGTGACACTTATATTTGCTTAGATATCCCTGATGTGGGGAGAGATGTTATGTTTCTATACATCAGCACATACATTTATTTACGTTTCAAGAGACCCTGAAGATAGAAATGTCTGCGTTCTGGTTTGTATGGGTGCTGTCTGAACCCTAGCATCAAGATTTCAGGGCTGGCTAAACAGTAAGCATAAGGCTTTGTGAATTTAAGCTAGATGATACAGCTACTAAAGGGAAGATTCAAAATTAATTTAAAGGGGTGGCACAAACCAGTTGTACAGGCTAAGGCTGGTAAAGAATATATAATATTTATCTTAGAGTATTCATGGCTAATAGCTGAATCAATATTCCAGTCATAACAATTAATTTGACCAGGCCAAGTCAAGTGGTACATCTGACCTGTGGCTCGATTGCTGAGCAGCAATAAAACTATGAGCAATGGCTACCCGGTGAGGGAATTCGTGGGCCACATATATTCAGTCACTCATCCAGCGTAATGGAAATCTCTCTTATGTAGAAGGTGTTTCCTGCCTGTCAGGATGAATTTAAAATCCTGCACATCTGCAGGGCAAATTAAGCCTTATTTGCAGCAGAGGTAAGCAAAAGGCTATAGTTTTAACCCAGCTGCAGAACAATAGCAGATCTTTACCGCAGCCTCGAGTAGGTATCATGGGTGAGCTGCAACACCCCATTTCAATCTATTCTGCCATAGCCTTGCCTGCTTGTCAGCTATGTTCGATAAAGCGCTCTAGAGCACACAGGCATATCCCTCTTTCAGTCATGCCCTTACAGCTCAGTGTGCAGATACATCCCATTACATGGTCAGCAAAACGTCACAGCTTGTAAATCAGCAGCTTTTTTATCTACCTGTTGGCTGTGCCCAACTTCTCCGAGCCTCTCAGCCACGTGTGGTCAGACTGGTCACTAGGGAGCTACTCCTGCCACACCAGGTAGTACCCAGCAGAGTCAGAGAAATTTCAGCTCTGCAGAATGACCTGATTGGACCAAATTATTCACTTTTGGCACAGGCAGAGCTGGGGGTGAAGGCCTGACTGATTTGCTTTGCGCAAACCCAAGCAGAGGGTCTGTAAATGTGTATAAATCCCCTGCATGTTTTTAGATCTGGTGAATGTTAAACTGGCAATTCGGCAAAGGCAAAATTCACCCATGTGCAGAGGAACTGTATGAGGCTGTGTACCTTACATATCAGAATATCGCTTCAGTGAGACTCAGAGGTACGCTGGCCTTTTCCAAGCAGTCTGCCTAGGGAGAAATTCCTCCCTAAATGAACAACAGCTCTCCAGTAAGTAAAACCTTCCAGAAATAGCTTGCATGACTGATGTGTCACAGGGTACATCATGTACTATATTTCCCCCCCAGGTAACCTGCCTGAACAAAGACTCACTTTTGTCCTCAAGTTCTTTTGCCTCCTTGTGTGACTTGTATCACTCATTCTTCAGCAATGCCCTCCTTGCTGGAGAGACGCCGTGAAGCCTTGCTAAATTGTGTAACATGGTCAAAGAAATTTATGGTACAATATTTTGTTTTTGGAAGGCTGCTTCTCTCTTTTCTGCTTTAGCAAAGAATTTACTCTGGCCAAGGTCATGTGAATTTCAGCAGTGGGGATACCTGACTGACAGTCTACCTTAGTGTGCCTCAGAGATGTATTGCCTTTCAAAATAGATGACAACAGTGTTTTAACCCCATCTACCCAGCCTACAGCTTTTTAATTCCAGGTTTGACTAGTTTTGCACACTATACAGACAAAACTTTGGTAGTTGCACCAGAAAAAAGAAAAAAATTGGTAAGTTTGAATAAAAGCATGAATCCATATCAATCACTTGCACAGGTTTATACACAGATAGGTGTGTGGGAAAACTGAAATAACTCAATCCAAACTGATGTGGAGACGAAATGACTGGCTATATTGACAATGAGGGATAATTGCTATAGAGATACACACCAGGAAAACTTACAAAAGGGACCCTCAGAACTAGTGACATCATTTGAATGAGAAATGTCTCAGGAAAACTTAAATGTCATTGCTGCTCAAGTTGTCAACAGTGATTCTGTCATTCAGGTAATGCTCCATTACTTTATTACAAGCCTTTAATTACTGTTCTTGCATTCTAAATATGTTTTGTTCTTTGAAGCTCAATGATAAAGTGACCCACTACTTATTAAAGTTACAATGGCAGCATAATAGCATGCTAGCTAAAAAAAGTCTTAATATTGCAATATATTCATGGAGCTAATACTGGACAGCCATGCACAGTACTTCAGTAATATGTCAGGTCCATTGTTTGGTTTGCCTGTTTGTGTTCGTCACATCTTCAAACAAGCACAAAGTTCAGCCTTACTCCATACATCAAGGGCATGACAGTGTATTTCTAAAGATTGTGGGAAACAATGAGCATTTGTTCCAGTAATCCATCAGGGTGGACTCATGATAGGGCCCCTAGCTCTCCAGAGGACATATTTTATGGAGGGATTGTAGCCTGTATGCTTTTCAAAAGGAGGCTTCATACCTTGACAAGTTCGCCTTAAAGAGAGATCACATCAGGTAGCTTTCCAACCCAGGCTTCCTTAAGGACAATAATTCATGAGCCTGTTTGACAGCTGAACTGTGAACTTTGGGTTTTTTGCACCGTACGTGAGCTTGTGCTCCCAAACCCCCCGACAATGGAGTGGAAAAAAACTGGAAAATGCAGTTATACCTCAGTCACATCACATGACTTGTCTGTTCTTGACCCCAAGTTCACATTCAACTTAACTAAGAAAATGAAGCAGATATATAACAAGAGAAATGGGCCTGGGGGAGGGGAGCAATAATGGCCACATGCTGCAATACAGAGAAGAACTGGAGCAAAGTATTAACACGTGAAAATCACAATTCAAGGCAGGAATAAATCAAATGGGCTGCAAAGACTTCAGCATATCTAAGGTACTTTCTGTGAAGTAGAGGAAAAGAGGCCATCCAGGGATTTGCAGAAGGGACAGGTGTCAGCCCTGAAAAAAAGAGTTCCTATTGAACAAGTAACAAATATCACCCTCTGATCTAATTTTCTTACTTCGTAGTCTTTTCTTGACCGGCTGTAATTTTGCAATGTGCTCTCCAACTTTGTGGCTGGTCTGTTGCTTGAAACAAACTGACTCATCAAATGATGCACTTTTACTGCTCTGTTTACAGTACTGTAACAGACTTATCTGCAGTACAATAGTTCACTGCAATACCTGAATATATGAAAAAAGACAGGCAAAGCTTCCAAAAATAGAAGCATATTCTCATCTTAGGGCTCCATAACAGAACAAAGTCCTTAATAAAATTGGTGTGCATTTTCCATCCAAAGTAGTAAGTATTCAGTCCTTGTTAGATTTTAATATGAACGAGATAGCATGCAAGACTGCTTCTGGCTTCAAGGAGCTCAGTGTGAAACACAGGGTTCTGACTGAAAAAAAAAGGAAGGATATCAGGGGACAAAAGACCCTGAATTTAATCATAAAACTACATTTGCATATACCATACAGAGAGACACTGATATAGCAGTAAAAGGAACTGCATAGAAAGTACAGTAAGAGTTGACATGATCTGATTTAAAGAACATACTGAAGCCCCTTCAAAATTTGATCCCTACCCCTTAACTTGCCTTTTTTCTTCACCTTAAACAAGGTTCTTGAGCCATCGTAAATGCTTGAAACTTCTTCTAACTCGATGCTTTAAAAAGGAAGAGGTTAACACCACCATCAGGAACCAAGGAGTAGTTGTGGGTAGGTCTGTGCAATCTTGAATACACAGCTCTCCTACAGCACTTCTGCCTTACCTATAATACCCCTCCTGCTGAGTTTACAGGGTTGAAACTGTAAGTCAAGTAGAAGGAAGTTAAGCCACAAGATGCTTTTGCGAATCAAAGAGATCTTCCTTGGTGACTGTATTTCAGTGACAAGCCGAATGCTATATAAGACTGAGCATAATTCCTGAGTGTAGCTCTGCCCTATGTATCTCAGGCTGTTTTCTTCAGCATGAAGTGTGCATGAGTAGGAATAGGAACAGGATTAAGTAGTTAATGGGAAGCATTTGTATTGCCTAATTGCATAAAATATATCAGTATTTAAGAAATCAAATTATAAATATAACTGACAGCCATGGAATTGTTCAAGGTTGAACACAGTCCTGGAATCAAAGATTAAATGGCCTTTGCCTGCAACGATTCATCATCATGAACCTGCAGGTGTAATGGCAGCCAAGGAGTTTTTGGCCAAGGAGAGAATTCATAACTTACGACAACTCAGTGGATTTCCAGTTATTTTAAATGTCTTTTTTCTTTAAATATAGACTATCTGTATGAGTAGCTACTCATTGTTCCATAAGGGTCAATTATTAGCCCCTTGCAATTATTCTTCCAGCCTCTGGGGCTCAATGATGCCTTTTTTTTCTTACACATTTTGAGCACAGTTCTCAAGTGTTCAAGTACAGAGAAACCCTCTACAGTGAAAAACCGCACAACTTAAATTCACATCCAGAGCTGACATTGCTGCATGAACAAAGCAGACTAATAAATGCAGGTTTTGCACGCAATGACAACAGCGCACATAAATGGGATTCAGTATTACTTGTAATTTGACCAGTAAGTTTTTTACAGAAAATCGAAATCACTATTGACATAAACAATGGACTTGAATCTGTTTGTTCTTGAGATAAATAAGTGACTCCTAAAGTCACTGGCTCCTCAAAGCAACAGTACTGTTGCTTGCTTGAAGTACTGTTGCTCCCTGAGATGCAGCTGCCCCGCATGCTGTGAGTAGCTTTGCTACCTGTTCAATTGCATGAAGGAATTATCTTAAAATGGCAAGATACATAAAGAAGAGTAACAAAAAATATACCGGAGATGAAAAATAAATGAGATTTACATTTCTAAAATACCTCAAAGAAAAAACCCAGAGATCACACAGATAATATACATTACATGATAGTAAGTCATTTTAATTAACATGAATTAAACCCAACCTAGCGTCTTGGGTTGACATCGTTAAAAAACAGTAAAAAAGAGCTACACACAAGATATACTGCCATAAGATGTATTACAGCAAGTATTAAAAGACCAAAACAGTTCTGAATGTATGAAAGTATTACTGCAGTCTTTAGTCTAAGCTCGCTACTTTGTAGTTTAACATTATTGGTTGTTAAATCATTACTTGTCACTTTCGTTAAGAAAAAAACCCCAAACCATTAAAAAAGAGCAAACTGTCAAGCCTAGAGGGTTACTGCTAGGGCTGCTGTGGAAGAAGAGTTTCTAGCAGTCCCTTAAAGCAGCAATTAGAGCACTCAAATTTAACATGACCACCACAGACAGCAGCATGCAGCTGAGGCCTCCTTCCGTTTCCTTCTACAAGCTGAAGAGTCAATGAGCCATGTATGTTTTAAATGCCACTAAGACTATCAGATCATACTCTTGGGAGGGGGAAGGTCAGAGCAAAGGTGAATCTAAACTGGCAAAAAATGATAAAGGAAAGGAGGGAGGGAAATGCGTTAGAGACTTTTGCCTTGCAGTTCTCTGACACCGTCTACCACAAGTTCAGCTTTCACCAACTCTGCACGGGCATGGACATCTTCTCAGATATTTATGCTGACTTTTGGAGGGGATGTTTTCCCCCTCCCCCTCCCATGGCAGCCTGAAACTATCGGTCTATATAGAACAAATAGGCCATTATACTGTGTATTAAATAAATCCAACTCTGTTCTAGTAGACTTGATCATTGCATACTTTCATGTCATTTGGAGAAGTTATGCTATAAGCTCTCATTTTTCTGGCACCCCAGGCAGTGTTTCCTCCATTTATGCACCGACTCACTTCAGAGAAAACTACTGTGTAAAAGCCTAACGGAAGTAGTAACACTCATTTTGATGCTGTCTTGATGTGCAGTGGGCTCTGACATAAGTCCGAACAATCATTCCAGCATAAAGAAAAGAATCAGCCCCATGTCTGCTTTCTTATTACATCTTAAACCTCAGCAACCAAAAATGTAATCAGAAATAGAAGCAATGATCAATTCTGCTGTGTGTCTCTGACACTAATGGAAAAAACAGAGGCCACAGATAGATTCATTTGGAAAGAAGAAAAAAAATACAGAAATGTTCTCAGTTATTCAGGTAAAATCACCTTCTGCGACATTCTAAAAACTTTTATGTTTGGATGCCATTGTACAGTCTGGAAAAATATGCACTGGGTGCTCACAGTGAAATCCTTGATGACATTGCTGTTTAACTACTCACAGCCAATTAAAGGATCAAAGTCTTGAGGAAGTGAAATAAGATTTCTTGTGCTTTAAAATTATGGATTTTACTAAACCGCGCTGAAATATTCAACTTCAATCCCTTTACAAGTTAACAAACAAGATGGGGCAAAAGCTCCCTCTCACAGACATTTGTTCTCTAATATGAAATTAGTTTTCATTTACCTTAATTGGTTCTGTTTGCTAAGAATTACTGGAGCTATTACAGCTCAGACTTGAATTTTAAGATCAAACGACTTTCTCATTAATTTATCAGTATATTAATCACACATCAGTGGCATCTTCCTTTACCAACATATATCTCCTCTTCATCTCTGGAGTGGAAAACTGCATATATTGTCTGTAAATACACACCTTCCACAGTAGTGACCTTCCTGGTGGCTGGGCCAACCAAAGCCTTGGTTTCAGCTTTCAAGTAAACAGGGAAGTAAATTATTTCTATGTATTTTTTTGATTCAAACACTCCAGAGCAAGTTTCTTCGTATCTTCAGACTCCTTGGCAGGGATAGACCTTAGAAGAGCAATTTTTAGTGTCCCCTGTCACCATGAGGCTGATCGCTCCCACTCCCTCAGAAAAACTTTGCCTAGCATTTGTCTCCTCACCCTCCAATTCATTAGGGCTTGTCTAGTTACATGTGTATCAATAAGCAAATGTGTGCACTACATACAGCCCTGAATTGCTGAGGAATAGCTATCAAAAAAAAAAACCAAACCTGAGTAATTATAGACATGGTGCAGGGCATGTTCCTTGATTCATTGATTACCCAGTGCAAAATGGAACATCTCACAAGGATCCCAAAGAGGAGAAAAGATAAATAAGTCTTGAGGAAACATAAAAAGCAACTGGATTCTTTTCTTTAGGGTAATTCATTTATATAACATCTGCTTCCCATATTTATTAATGATAATATTAGAAATATTTTTCAAAAGCAATAGAATGCAAGACACAGTCTTCTGAAACAGAAATTTTAGACATATTGAAATGAGGGCTCTTTGAAAGTTATGTTAATGAAGAGTGACTACTAATGAACTTAGCTATTTTGACTGCCCTAAATTGTTTTGGATAAATTTTTTACTGTCACAAACAAAACATTCCCTGTGCTTGCTCAAGAAGCTGACAGAGCTGGTCAAGGACTCCTTATGAATCAAGAAAGCTCACTTCTGACATCAGAGTAGGACATGAGAGCTGGTGGTGGGTTCCCACTTCAGCACAAGGTGAGGAGGGAACCCCTTGACAGGTTTTGATTGCAAGAGACAGACTTTCCAATAATAACTGGGATGGAAGCCCCACAAAGAGACTCAGTCAATTAATTCATAGGATCTTTAAACAGTATGATCTAAACCAATTGCTGTTACCATGCATGCATCAACATCAAACCACTCTCACACAGGGACATGACAGAAATGTGAAGTTAAACTCCTGAATTCCCAGAAAAGAAAAGCTAGAGAGCATGATAAAAACATTACAGACAAGAAAGCACAAATCTGATCTTAAAATTAACATAAATAAAACCTGCATCACAAACAACCAGTATGTCAAATCAAAAGATTTTACTATTGTACTATGCCACTGGAGAAAACAAATGACTTTGCAATACCTATGGGAACAGATAAGCATTAATGACAGCATGGGGAACATGAAAGAGATTAACTAGCTATTCTGGCAATGTGTCCTTCCTGCCTTGACCTACAGTGCAATGCAATACAACTTATTTTTTACATAAAATACTTAACATGTCTCATAAAATGTTTTATAGGGAGAGTCAGCCAAGGTAGAGGAAGACTACAGACAAATGCAATCCCCAGAGAAAGTCATAAGTAATTGTGATTACAGTTTGCACAATTTCCTTGTTCTCCCTTCTCTGTCCACACCTCTTGTAAAATCTGCAGATTTTTCTTTGTTTTCTACCCTTCTATATCTGCTTTTGTACTTGAATGTCAGAAGCTAATGTGAGATGCCATGTACCTGTTACCATAATTTACTTGTCACACAGAACTTACTCTTCCGGTTGCTGTTGAGTTGAGTTTACAGAAGAAAGAAAATCATATCCCCCTGTGCCTTGCAACTTCCCAGGTATTGCGTGACCCCAATACATTCAATGTTTGAAAATTCTTAAAATAAAGGGAGATTTATTCAGTATTTGCAAGTGGAAGTCTTCCAACCAATTTTCATCAGTATATCTTCTCAAATCAAGACACACCAAATACACATACCTGGTTACTCCTGAGAAGTATTACCCAGACGTTTCCCGTAAACCGTCCAGCAGTGAAAGGTTTGAATAAGACTACACGTAAAATGCATAAGGTGGCACCCAGAGTTTGAAATGTTTATTCCTTCTAGGTGACGGCAGCAATTTCCTACAGTTTTTTGTTTAATTTTTCTTGTGAATTCAAAATGAATAGAAAATCATACTGGGCATCTTTTCAGTTAGAACAGTTTACATATCAGAGACTGTAAAATTTTATGTAAATAACACACCAAAAACCCATAAAATGAACACCACAAGCCCCAGGAACACCTAGGATTTCTACTTCTGCTGATTCCTAAGACTGAGGGCAGAAGGGGAGAAACTGGTGGGGAGAGTGAAAGGAAAAAGAGTTCAGAGCCCTTTTTTGCTGACAGGGTGCAGGTAGATAACACATCAGAGGTCAGACTGCCTCACCTTCCCAAGTCCCTGGAGTGAGACTGTGGAGGATGGGACCCAAGGCAGGCAGGCACCACCATGAACAGTAGAAATCTGAAGATAAGCTGGCAGCAGAACCATGTGGAGGAACAAACTACAGGAAGTTTTCACTTTTTTAAGAACCAAGCACAATTTTACCATTGGGCTTAGAAGCAGCGGTTGTCTGTGAAACTAATAATGGAGATAAAGTTATTGGTTTGTGCTGAGACATGCAGCACATCCATAGTGCCAAGTCTATCCTGTTATTTGTGGTCCTGACTCTGATGCTAGTAGAGTTGTGCTTGCAGACACCAAGACTGAGTCAGGCCCACTTACACTTACCGAACACGCCAAGCTACATCTAGTAAAATGGCAAAATAAGGAGGAAGCGATGACAGGAATTGCAATGAGCTACCATAAAATAAATAGCTGAGCAAGGAGCAAAAGTCACAAATCAAACAGTGTGTTGAAATGAATAAGAGGGTAATGGGCCAGAGCAGGGTACGCAGGTGTCATGCTGGAGGGGGAGGGGAGTAGAGTGAGGGGTATCAGGGAGTGCAAGAGAGAGAGAGACGCTGCTGGCATCACACCCTGCCTTCCCTGGGACGGGCCCAGCAGGCAGGCAGCACTCATGATATGGAGGGTTCCCTGGCCTCTCTCTGCCTGGCTGAACACAGTGACTCAGGAAAAAAGGAGAGTTTATAGCCTTTGGAAGAAGGGGAAGGCAACTGAAGAGGACTACAAGGACGTCATAAGGTTATGAGGGAGAAAATTAGAAAGGCCAAAGCCCAACTAGAACTTAGTCTGGCTACTGTTGTAAACAACAATAAGAATGTTTCTATAAATACATTAACAAGAAAAGGATGGCTGAGGAGAATCTGCACACTTTATTGGATGCGGGGGAAACATAGTGACAAAGGATGAGGAAAAAGCTGCAGTACTTAATGTCTTGCCTCAGGCTTTAATAGTAAGACCAGTTGTTCTGTGAGTACCCAGCCCCCTGAGCTGGAAGACAGAGATGTGGAGCAGAATGAAGCCCCTGTAATCCAGAGGGAAATGGTCAGTGACCTGCTACACCACTGGGACACACACAAGTCTACAGGGCCAGAGGGGATCCACCCAAGGGTACTGAGGGAGCTGGCAGAACTGCTCACCAAGCCACTTTCAGTCATTTATCAACAGTCCTGGCTAACCGGGGAGGTCCCAGTTGACTGGAAGTTACCAAATGTGACATCTGTCTACAATAAAAGCCAGGAAGAGGATCTGAGGAACTACAGGTTTGTCAGTCTGACCTCAGTGGCAGGGAAGGTTATGGAGCAGATCACCTTGAGCACCATCACATGGCAAGTACAGGACAACCAGGTGATCAGTCCCAGTCAGCAGCAGCTTATGAAAGACAGGTCCTGTTTGACTAACCTGATCTCCTTCAGAGACAAAGTGGCCTGAGGGACGGATTGTGGGCATTGTCCGCCTAGACTATAATAAAGCACTTGACACCATCTCCCACATTATTCTCCTGGGGAAACCGTCTGCTCGCGGCCTGTATGTGTGCGCTCTGGGCTGGGTAAAAGGCTGGCTGGCTGGCCGAGCCCAAAGGGGGGTGGGGAATGGAGCCACATCCAGCTGGCGGCCGGGCACACGGGGTGTTCCCCAGGGCTCAGCGCTGGGGCCGGTCCTGGTTCGTGTCTCTGTCTGTGATCTGGGCGAGGGGATCGAGTGCACCCCCAGCGAGTCTGCAGCCAACACCCGGCTGGGCAGGGGTGCTGATCTGCTGGAGGGCAGGAGGCTCTGCAGAGGGGTCTGGGCAGGCTGGATCCACGGGCCCAGGCCACTTGTATGAGGTTCCACAAGGCCGAGTGCCGGGTCCTGCCCTGGGGTCACACCGGCCCCACGCAGCGCTCCAGGCCGGGGCAGAGCGGCTGGGAAGTGCCTGGGGGGAAAGGGCCTGGGGGTGCTGGTCGGTGGCTGGCTGAACATGAGCCAGCACCGTGCCCAGGTGGCCAGGAGGGCCAGCAGCATCCCGGCTTGTGTCAGCAACAGCGTGGCCAGCGGGACCAGGGCAGTGACCGTCCCCCTGCACTGGGCACGGGTGAGGCCGCCCCTGGAATCCTGTGTTCAGGTTTGGGCCCCTCGCTGCAGGAGGGACACTGAGGGGCTGGAGCGTGTCCAGAGACGGGCAGCGGGGCTGGGGAAGGGGCTGGGGCACGAGTGTTGTGAGGGGCGGCTGAGGGAGCCGGGGTGTTTAGCCTGGAGAAAAGGAGCCTGGGGGGGCTTATCGCTCTCTGCGACTGCCTGACAGGAGGCTGTAGGCAGGTGGGGGTCGGTCTCTTCTCCCAGATAACAAGTGACAGGACAAGAAGAAACAGCCTCAAGCTTCACCAGAGGAGGTTGAGATTGGATATTAGACAAAATTTCTTCACCAAAAGGGTTGTCAAACATTGGAACAGGCTGCCCAGGGATGCGGTTGAGTCACCGTCCCTGGAGGTATTTAAAAGACATGTAGGTGCAGCACTTAGGGACATGGTTTAGTGGTGGACTTGGCAGTGCTGGGTTAACAGTTGGACCTGATGATCTTAAAGGTCTTTTCCAACCTGAACGATTCTATGATTCTGTGATTCTTTTATTTTTTCATCACCACTGGACCAGCTCATTGACATTTTTAAAGAACAAAGTATTAGGATGCCTAAGATAAACTCCTGTTGTTTTTTGGGTTTTTTCAAGAGATTTGGATACGTTATGACACAAGTAATGGAAGCAATGATATCCCAAAATACAGCATAAAAATTGGTGATAATTACTGGCAATTGCTTTGGGTGAATGATTGATGGAAGCAGGTACTACAGAAATTCTGCTCCAGGCACACATACTTTCTACAGACCATGTCTGCAGCATTTAAAAAACCAAACATGGAGAGGAGAAATTGCCACAATTTGAAGTTTCTGCTCAGATAATAACACATATTGTTCTTTGGTTTTGTCACAGAAGAAACTCATACTGCTTGACTTATGGAAGAGTTCATGCCGACCTCTGAAGTTAGGACATACAGGCACAGGGATGGTTTGTCTCTTGGTACAGGTTAGGTCAGTGGTGTTGAATGATATTCTCCATAGCTCATCCTTTGCACTGCTCCCAAGAGCTCTTGAATTAAAAAGCAGGATTTGCAACTACCACAAGTGAATGCTTGAACTAAACCTCTATATTTCTGTCCGTGAGATCCCAAAGAAGGTCAGGCTGGTTGTTATTCATCACTAACAATTTTTTACTTCTACAGTGCCTATGGTGGCTGTCAGCAGGCGGTCTAGTCCCAGCTTTCCCTTTCTATGAGCTTTCACCAGTTCACTGCCCCATAAACCCTGAGTCAGGCAGCTTTTCTCCCCACTGACTGCTTCCTTAAGTAGATAGGCAAGCTTCAAGCAGATAGTGGGATGTGTCACCAGTTCACAGAAAGGGTGCTGGAAGAGACTCCTGTAATATGTTTATTTCATGTCAATTAGAACTTATTAAGTCTTGATACTATGTTAAAACACAGAACTGTGCCATACCAAGCACATTAAAATAAGATGAACGCTCATTCTTCACTTAGTTTTACATTATTCCGAGATAGTCCATGAACTTATTTTTTGCGATTTTACCATCTTGTCAAGCATTTCTTAAAGCAAACTTGCCCATTGCTAAGCAAAAGTTTTGATTCATTATAACAAGGAATTTGATTCTGCTTACAATTGAAAGAAGATCCATTTATTTTGGCACAAATTCTTCTGCATATGATTGAGTCCCTGTTTTTCATATAAGGCTTAGCACAACTTCTAAGACAATGGAAGTAACCTTTAATATCTACCCTTTCAAAGCTGTCACCATAGTTCTATACAAAGTGAATTTCATGCCTTGCAAAATTATAGTAAAATTCTTATGAAAAATACTTATTATGTTCACATGAATGTCATTGTGGTTAATAATGATTAAATTTTTGCAGTGAAGAATAAAGAGCTATTTATGATTTACCATTAAGGATGGAATGCTGTCATCTGGAGCTGACACAAATATGACTAAAAGAGAGAAAGAGAAGAATTGTCGCATGTAGTTGACATTAGGAGCTGTGATAAGCACATGAGGAAGTTGTTACATCATTAGAAATTTAATCATTGCTCTTCTCAATTTTCTTGTATTATGTCTCACTTTGTCACAGTATTTCGACAAGGAAATTTTAAAAATAATTAAAATACAGTAAAATGCTCATATCTGCTTGTCCATAATTTAATTATATTAGTCTTGATATTTTTTCCCAGAAGAGCATTATTCAGTTATTTGTGTTCATAGCAAAGAAACTCAGAACACAGCATGAGCAGAAAACTATTTCCCTGTCCTGTCTTAGGCATATCAGATGGATTCCTAGCTCATACATGTTAAACCTGAATGCAGCTAGGAGCTAGTTTCCCATGATTTGGAAAGATTTCCTCTTCCACTTCAAGACGATGGGATTTCATAAGGTGTTCCCCTCACTTCACCAGGTAGCTGTAGATCTCAGCCCCATGCCTGATTTCATGGAATAGAAATGTTTTAAGAAGTTCTACCTATGCTTTCTAATCCAGCTAATAACCTTTTGTGACCATTTTTTGAAACCGAGAAAAAAAAATATCAGTATTTCTAGCAACATGTCATCTGAAAACTGGGCTCTTATATGATGTGCCTGAGTGGGAATGCAAAGGCTGTGATACTTAAAATCCAAAATTAGGATTAAAAATGTTCATCACAGTATTTTAAGGTTTTAAACTTTTGTGTCTCAGAGTTATGGTGGCACTTTCAACAGATTTATGTCTCATCATGTGCATGTAAATTGCAAATAGAAATACTTACAGAAGGACACAGCATCCTGAATAGCTTGGGTATGTAAATTACCCTGCAAGGGGGAAATTTGCAATAGCTATGGAAGGAAAAGGCAGAAACCTTATAAATTTAGTGAGAAGAGGTCAGAATAAAACCCTAAAGAATCTAAATTGGTTTAATTTCAGCTTTCTTCTTCCTCTCAGGATGTAAATGATACTTGTCGTTCAGCTGGGAGTAGGTTCGCCATACCCGTTTGAAGCAGTAGAATAAGCCTTCAACAACAAAAAAATCATTTACTTTTTGACCCATACTGGGAAGAAGGGAAGCGTTAATTCTGATAGCCACTCCTGGTCCATCTCCTAGAGGAGAAGCTGTGCAGAGGAGCACAGAGAAAAAAAAATATGCTTTTGGCACACTGTGCCTCTGAAAGCTCTTATGAAGTGCCTGGCATGGGTCAGGGAGAAGTGGATGGGATGGCAGAGAAATGTTTTGCAAGTTTTCTATGTGCTTGATCATAGTAACACACTTCAGTGTTAGGAGGTCCTCCCCTGCAAAGAGAAGGGTTTTTTGCACCTGAAGTAGTTTATCTTGAATGCAGCATCCTTGGAACCAGATCACTCTCCAAGCAGCTGCAGATGCCAGGCTTTGCAAAACCAGGGATGCTCAGCCCACAGGTGGTTCTCCAGCTCCCTCCCTTCACGTGGCACAGCCCTGCCCAGCTCTGGCCCATCCAGAACTGACATACTCAGTTAGGAGCTCAAGTTTCACAGGCTTGTCTTTAACCTGCTAACAGACTTGCAAGTTTTCTCATTAGATTTGAAATGCATTTTTTGTAGGAACAGCTGAAATCTACCATGGTCAAAGGGAGTCGTTACACTTCTGTGGATCCTTCCCGCTACTAAATGGTTCATCAGCACCGTGATGGACAAACAGGACCATGCAGCCTGGCAGCCTTACACCTGCAGTGCCTCCAGAAGTCTGTGTAGTTGTGGGGGGAAACACATACATGTACAGAGTGTTAAACGCCTCATCTGTGGAAGGGAAGGAAACTTACCTTAAGTCCATAAACTCATAAACTTCTCTTTAGCTCCTATTTGTGGGGCAAATGAGGTTTCATGACATGCACATCTCTTGAATAGTTTGGGTTAGAATATTTAGAAGCTGAGTTTCATTAGAAAAGGAATCAAAACACACCACAGCATGAGCACAAATTAACCTAAAGACAGCATATTCCCCGTGGAGCTGCCTGTAACTAACCAGCAATGAGAAGTGTTTTCTTGAAATCCCAGCCTTGCCAGGTACCAGCCAGGTACATCCCTCTGGAGCAAGTTCTCTCCACCTGCTAATCATCCTTTTGGGTCGTAGCTGGCCTGCAAAACACAGCAGTGAGTTCTTCTAAAGTAAGATGGCAGCTCCTTGTTAAATAAGCTTCAGCAGCTGAAGGCAGAGGGAGGGAAAAGACTTATACCTTTCCACTCTCTCCATCCTAACAGGACTTCACAGCAAAACAAATGCAGAAGCCCAACCAGGAACCAAAGATAAAATCCTCTCCTTCAGTGCTGCATATTTTGCAAATCCTATCTGCTTACCTTCCTTGTATTGAGTGGAGCAGGATAGCCTTCTGGGTGGGACAGGATGTATCCAAGAATTACAGACTTTAGTTAGTTGTTTAATTAGTCAGGTCATCAGTCATCTAACACCATTGATTGTGGGAACTGAGTCACAGCTGAACTTCCACACCGGGATGCAGAGCACTGATTATTATACTGTAAACAAGACTTGAGCGACACGTGTGTGATGAATACTGCAGTATTTAAATGCATTCATCTGTTTACGGCTCAAAATTCTTTCAAGGACTATTTTCTGGAAAAAAACCCACACAACTTTGCAATGCCTACTAGAGATAAGAACACTTCATAATTTTGACTTTTCATGACTTCTGACTTGTTTTATTGGAAAATAAAGCCTTCTTTCAGCCACTAATGAGAATAAAGTATTTGTATTTAATACAGTTTAAGTGGCAGTGGAGAAAAACTATGTCTTAAATTGCGAGTTCATCTCCTAAGTGGCCTTCTCAAGCTATATAAGACCATTTATATATTGAACTCACTGCAGTACCTAGCCATCTATATAACCCTCCATCTCCATTTTGTTTATGTGAACGATAATGGAGATTTACAGGAATCTGTGGTCTGCAAAATATCTTTGTTTAAAATGTAATTGCCATGTATCAGCAGGACTTCTCCTCTGAAGATGCCTTGATAGCCTGGACACATAAATATTCTGGATGGCACTTTCTTTTCCACCTGACAAGCTGTTGTCCTGTTTGGGGGCATGAAACAGGATAGAGCAAGGCAGACCAGGAGGTCTTTTGTGAGGCAGCAGAAATTAACAGGCCAGTTTAGCTCTTCACCATATAGCTATTTTAAAACACAGGTGTTAAACCTTTTATGACTTACCTTTTTGGTGATGAGATATATGTAAAACAAGTTTTATACTGTCAATGGTACAATGTTTTGTAAGACTGCTGGGAAAATAAATGGAAAGGAAAGATGGAAGAAAAGGAGGTTTGATACAGGTGACTTGCTGCAGCAGTCACCTTTATTTCTCATTTCATGTAGCCTCCGAGGACTTGTTTAATCAATAACAGTATCCCATCTGGTCACAATATTCCATCCTTTTTGATACAGGAAAAATAATAGAGAGCTCCCCTAAAGGTGTCTGAAAAGGAAGAATTTTGTTGAACAGGTCATCCTTGAGTTCTGCTGCACTTTCTGAATATAGGTCTCCTTCCTAGTGCTTCCCGAATGGCAGTCATCTGATAAGGAGGTATATGTGCTGCATATGTGGCTGCAAGAAACAAATATGTTCTTATATGGCATGTATATTTATATATATATATGTGTATCTGTGTGTATCTGTGTGTGTATACATATGTATAAGAAGTAAAATAATATGATTTCTCTTTCACTTTCTGAATTCTGATATATTAATCTGGGGGGGGGAGGATGTGCTCTGTGGAAGTGAGTGGCTCTAGTGCAAAGCTTCAGATAACCTTGCTTTTAACAAGCTTTCTTGTTTTCACAGAGGTCTGTTTGAAGTATCTCATTTTACTAAGAAATTGCTTCAGGGATGGAAGGTCATATTGTTTTTTCTTTCTTACTTGCTAGTCACATGCTACTTTACTGCAGAAACAAGGTTAAGGCACTGGAATCAAATAGAAAAGCAGAATGCTCTCTATTTTAGGAAAAATAAAGATTCTTTCAGATTTGCTATGCTGACTGTCAGGGCTTGCACACCAACATTTTTGCCATGACATCTGATCCTAGAGTATAAATGCATACATTTGTCAGTGTTGCTCTGTAAAAAACATGCTCAGCTTGAAACACTAAAATGCACTGGAGACTGCTGAAGAGTAGATTGATTTAGAGTCCCAAGACAGCCTTCACACGATGCCTAACTCCTACAAAACCAGAAGGTTGTAGGTCTTTTAAGCCCATACAAAATCATGTACAAATCCAAGATGATGATCACCCTAAGGAGGTTAGATTTTCACTTTTTAGAAACCCTTGAGCACATTGTAGTGAAGTGTTTCACTACCCAAAAGAAAACCTGGTGGTCAGGCTGTAATTTACAAAAAGAGTAAATTTTCACTCACTGATTTGGAATGAAAAATTATGAATTTATGCTCAAAAACAGTGCAAGCATATTAAAACAAATTTACAACAAAATGATATTTCTTTTTGCCTGGATTTTTGTGACTGTCTATAAATTTGCCAGGGGTTGCTAATATTTTGTGATCCTAATAATTAAGAGTGTTAAATATTTCCTCCAATTGAACATCATCTCCATTACAAAAATGTTCTAGAGAGCTAAATCACAGATCTGTGGTGGAATGCAAATGTCTATGCACATCTGTTTATTCCTATTTTAAATTCCCATCAAGATGTTTTATTGAATGGGTCACTTACAGGTCTTTTGTCACATCTGCTGGCTCTACATAGACACTTCAGACACAGAGGGTGTGGAAAGTGACAACAAGTTATTATGCTAGGCTCCTAAATAATCCTCTGGGTCACCTGAAAGTTCATTTCTAGAAGTACAATTTTCTTTTTTCTTTAAAGCGCTTATGCACTTATTTCCCAGCAAGGACTGTGGCAGAAGTAATGAACAGTCTAAAACTAAAAACAAATTGCAAAGCTTTGACACTCAAAATTTTAGTGCATGCCAAGCTTGTCCCATGCCATCCCGCCTCTCCAATGCAGAAAATATGATGATGATGATGATGTAATCTGGATGAAAATTACCACACCTTTTCATTTCAGATAAATTCTAAAATAGAATAGTACTGTGCAAGCAAAAATCTGGCTAAACAAAGCGCTTGGGTACATAAGTAATCCCACTACAGAGAAACAGGACTGCTTGTGTGCTCCAAGACAAGCGTATTCTTAAATACTATATTAAGCTGAAGCCAAAGAAAATAGGTATAGAACAGAGACAAGAAGGACATGTTAGTGGAAATGTAGAGTTAGAGGGGAATCCAGTGCAAGAAGGCGAAAGCAAGAAATTTTTACCAACCAGCAGGGGTAAGGGTAGAGAAAAGAACCTGAAACTATTTTCTGGGGAAGAAAAATTGAGAACTTTTTAGTTTAATTCTCAGTATCTATTGTTGTGGGTGAGTGTTCAAGAGGAGAAAATTTTAAGCAAACAGAATGCAGCATTTGCTGAAGATTAATTTTGCACTAAGCATGATCAGATTTTCTTTGAGGTATTTCATCATGTGGATTCCATTCACCCTGTCAGTGAGCTGCAATACCACAGGATCTGTGAAGTCCAAATAAAATGAGATACTCCAAATGAACTAAGAAACTGAGATGCCCTGTCAGGGCGTGGGGGGAGGGGGTAGGGTGGTGGTGGGGAAGACAAAACATAAGTAATGAGGCAAACTATGAATCTTACAATAAATACATGTGTGAAGTGCAAGCTGCTATGTTTACTTCATAAGAAGAAAACGGTATGGATTTGTCAACATTTCACAGCAAACACTGCCTTCAGCTTACAGTTAACTGCTACTGATGTAGTTTGTTGCTGGTATTACAGTTGAACCTGTGTGCTCCTCTGGTTCTGATGCAAAAGTAAACCCCGCTGTCTTGGTCCTTGCTTGTACAGTCAGGGAGCTGAATCATGCAAAGCCAGGGTGTACTCACATGTACTTCAGAGGTAAAGCTGTGTTCAGAAACTCTTGCCTCCTTTTCCAGCTGACTTCCCCTCCACCCAGCTGTTACCCAACTTATCAATTGTTCCTTACAAGCAAACTCCTTGTAATTCTGCTTTCCAAACCAGATATACTAAATGAAGCTTTTAACATTCATAAACTAGCTAGAGGACAGGTAGCAAAGCAGGAGATGGAATACTGTATGGAGAAGAAAATTCAGATTAAAATGCACCATATAGTCATGGTATATCATTCAACCAGCTGGGCTAAATGTCAAAGTGACTGACACTTAACTCATGCAAAACTCCCACAGATTGGAATAAGAGTGATGCATACATAGTGACTTCAGGATCAAGTCTGTTCCTGGGAGCTACTGAACACTCTTCGCTTCTACCACAGTCCTGGAATACACTCCTCAGCATCCAAGAATCTGCCCCAAATCCTAGCTGTGTTTTGCACAGCACCAAAGACTGTAAAATCCTCCTTTTATCCCATTACTGAGTAAAATCTTTGGATTGTTTTTCTATAAAAATATATGTGTGTTGTTAATGGTTTGAAAGATAATTTAACTGATAGAGAACAACAAATACAAATCCCTTGTGGGTTTGTGTACTGCAATATGCCAATGATATGGTCACCAAGAGGCTGAAATACTGTTAGCCAGAGATTGATTGCACTGCTTGTAGCCATTAAATGTCCTTAAATCTGCTTCTTTTCTGCCTAACAAACACTGTAAATAACAGAGGAAGCCTATATAGGTTTTCATCCCTGACTACTCTCACCACAATTCATTCAGAATCAAATTCTTCTGGACTGAAAAAAAGTGTTATTGAAGTAAATTAACTTTAATTATAAGACATATCAAACACATTAAAGATGATTAAATATTTGGGTACTACAGGTAGGCAGTCCACACGAAAGCCAAGTGTAGCTGTTTGTCTCAAGTAACTCTCCTTAATGCAACTCAAGAATTTGAAACTTTTCCATGCCATTTCTAGGAGGACCTTCCTAGAATGTTTTTCATTTCTGCAAAAGTAAAAGAGACTTTTACACAAGTTTTGACATTGTCAGAGTTGCTTTTCTAATTTTTAGAAACAGAAACATCAGTAAAAATAATAAACATTATTTTTCTATTTAAAGCTAAAACAGCTTCTTGTATTTCAGGGATAGGCACCAAGAGTTTTCAACTCTTTCTGAAGTTGATTCTATTGCCTGCGATACAAATCATAGTATTGTGCCATGGGAAGTGTGGAAATATGAAGATAGAAAAGGGAAACTTTTTGCTTTCTACTGTTATCCCTGCTCAATGGGACAAGTACCTCTGCCACTTTGTTTAGGTGGAGCCTGTATCTAACCCAGAATAAACTGAACTACTACATATAATTCAGAACAGAAGGCAATGGTTTTAGCAAAACTCTTTCTCCTTAGCTTCTGTGAGTGATAGAGGCAAGTTTCTCTTGTGAACTGCAGTTATAGAGTTTTAGTATCTTGCCAGTGCAACAGCATGTTCATCATTGCTATCTTCAGTGGAGCACACAGCCTCACCGGAGCAAAGCATGGGGCTGTGTTTAACAGGTACCTAGAATCCGTTGGTCCGTTGGTTCAACAAATGAAGGCATGTTCATTCTTAGAAAAATAATCTAGTTCTGTCAGAAATATCTGTAGTCTGTCTGCTGTAAAACCTGCACCATTATCACATAACCCAGAGCTTTTCCCTTTTAATAGATTCATCTTTTTCTGCAACTTTTTTGGATAACACTTCCCTGCATATGTAGTGTCAGCCAACTGTACATTTTTTTAGAATCTCAAAGTATAATCAAATGCTTCAGTATTCATATGAGCCTGGGTTCTTACTCTCTTCTTAAGAGGTGCAGCCCCCAAAGGATTTTCTGCTGGTTTTCATAATTACTCTTTATTGTATGTGCTCTTTGTAAACACTTTGACAGCAGCTCTCACTTCACAGCTGGACATTTCAGGAGCAGCAACTTGCCAGCTCTCTGTGTCTTCAGTGGAATAAAAATGTATTGTCAGTTTTCATGACCTCATGCAGAATTTCAGACAGAGCAGCCCAAAAGGAATTTGTCATCTTTTGAGTTTCACCCCAGTTTACATGGCTTCAAAGTAATTCCTCCTCTGATGCCCCTTGCAGGTTTCAGCCATATTCACAAACTCCAGCTTGTCCCAGTCTTGGGCCCCCCAGCCCCATAAGAGTGCTGGCAGCCAGTGAGTGCTGATGGTGCCTCAAATTCTTCACCTTTCTCATCTCTTGCATTTGCCACCTTCTTGCTAAAATTTTCAAGACTTACTAGCATGCCAGCACTGTCAGCAGACATCTTGTGTGCTTCAAGGTTTTTGCCTGTTGTCATTGTTTCTCATTGTGCCCATCCTTGCTCTGCTAACTTTGGGGTACTGTGAGGTTTTTGTCTCTGTGTTGTCCTTTTCTACGTGACAGACCTGATTTCTAGAGGAGGCTGTGGACACTGAAATGTTGGCCGTCTGTGCTGTCTGGCTGCCCATCGAGCAGTTTCAGGAGGGCCCACAGCTGGCTGTGCATCTGCTCCCTGCAGCAGGGCCAGCCAGCTCCGGGCATGGGCTCTGTTATCGCTGCGGCACCCTGCTCTATAGGAACCTTTGTTCTTGCAAGGATGTTTTATGACTAACTCAAAATCAGAGACAGTAAATTAACATTTTAAAATGTATACTGAAACCAAGAAAAAAATATTTTTTCTGTATTAGCATCTGCTTGCTTCAAAAAGAAGAAATGGAACTTCATCTAAAGAAGAAAATATTTTGTTTTAATTTGAATAAACATTTTCTTTTATGTATCTTCCTTTAAGAAAATAATCATTGTAATCAACATAAGCAGCCTTCAATTGAGATTTCAGAGATTTGCTGAACATTTCTGGAGAAATATTTGATCTCCCGTCTGCAAGAGAGCAGCTGTTTAGCATAGTGCAACACTTTCTCTGCTAACCCCTATAGCAGTGACATTATTTGTTACATTAATTCTGAGGAAGAAAGAAATGGTCTTGTGGTTGAGATACAGAAGTCAAGCACCTCAGTCCTATTCTTGGTCCAACCGCAGACTTCCTGCACAATCTGGGGCGAGTGACAACCTCTCCGTGACTCTATTTCTTCCTCTTTGAAGTCTGTCTAGGTTTTTACAGACACCTTTACCACTGCAGCTGGGGAGGATCTGCTCAGGGCAAAGACAAACTAACACTCAGGTGCTTCAAGTTTGAAGCCTCCCTTCTATTTCAGCAGATGCTTGGAGGTATAGCTCAAAATGTTCTGCAAATGTCCCAACAAGTGGGAGCTGAAGGCTCAACCAGCAGCCTGGCTTCTTCTGTTATGCAGAGGGTACGCACTACCACCTGGCTGATGATGGAAACTGTGGGGTCAGGAAGATAATGATGGTCAGTATTTCACAACTGATTCTTCTTTCAAATAGATATGGAAAGCTGAAGCTTTGAAAAGGTCACTCAGGTGCAAATCTGACCAAATAATCAATGTATAGGTTGCTTTTAAAATATTTTCCATATTTTAAACGTACCATTTTAAAGTGAATAACAATAATAACAACAATAATAATAACAATAACAACAATAATAATAAATCTCAGTATGTTCTTGAACAGCCTGAAAAACTGAGACTATGGTATCTGCAGAAGTATAGTGTAAGCCAGGGCCTGAAGTTTTAGCTCGCACATCGCAAGTTATCAAAAGCCTAGAAACTTCCCTTTCCCCTTTCCTATCCTTCTGAAGTTAAATAAAAGAACGCACAGAGAAGAAAACAAACTAAAATATTAAAATGAAACTTTGCTTTTAGAAAAAAATGTAGTTTTAAATAAGCGTGAAGTACAAAAATCACAGGAGTAACCTTTTCTAATCTTTTCTGTTGTCATCAGGCAAATTTTCAAATTTAAAGTATCCTGATATTGCGTGCAATCATTAAGTAAATATCCAGAGTTTTGGATCTATAGCTGAATTAAACTCCAGGTGCTGTCTGGTGGTATCATTACTTCCTGGATACTTGTTTATCCTGAAATGACCTGGAAAAGCAGCATCACAAAAGTACATTGTAGATTTTATGAGGTCAGTTTCAATGATATCTAGTCTGTTACTTCTAACACACTTTCCTCTGAGCGCTCTATTATATGAAAATGTTACTTTATGTTTGCTGTGATATTCTCCGAATTTTTAATAAAATCCCTTTGAAAATGCCTATTTATCAGTAGCAGGCGTAAGCTTGACTTTTGCCTTGGGAAACAGTGATCTTCCTGGAAGAATTACTTTAGGTTGCTAGAAAGATTAAAAACATAATTTAGTCTTATACAAACATGAAGTATGAATTTAAAAACCTGTCCTTCTAGATATATGGTTTGTTCTTTGGTCAAAATTAAAACAAAGAATGAAAATACTTAGCTGAAAGGTGTACTTTTCATCTTCTACTTGCTCTTTACAGCAAAAATCCACTTATCTTGGCTTTCTATATAAGGTATTTTACATCATCGAGAATTATGGCCGGGTGTGTATAAAGGTTGTGTCAGCATTTCCATTATAAAACCATATTTTAGCGGGTTTATGACTCAGCCATAAAAACTCACTCCACACTGAAACTTGGCATATGAATTCCCAACCTGGAACACTTTTATATCACCGCCATTTTATATTAAAAAAAAACCAACAAAAAAACCAAAAAAAACCAACCGACCCAAAACACCCCACGTTTGGCTGTTTTTCAGTTTCTGAACCACACATAAAGTGAGAATAATTTCAGGTGGGGTGAGTGGCAGTGGCTGCCCGGTGAAAATGCTGCTCGAGGGTGCTGTAGAAGTGAGGACTGGCACAATTTCAGCCCAAGCCACATTGCCTCGTCACTGGCGAATATTTACTGCAGACAGGGGTCAGCCCTGCATGCCCAAGAGACTCCTGTGCCAGGCTGGCAAGGCTCCCCAGGTGTTTCACCAAAGCAAAGTAGTGAGGTGACCACTGCTCACCCAGACCCAGTGCTGCGCATTGGGGTAGGAAGGTCAGGAGAAGCCACCTTCGAGATGCCACCTTGGCCAGCAGGATGGCCAGTCAGCCCACGTAGTGGCCAAATCACAGGCACCGTTTTGCACAGAAGCAAAGGCAGGTATCCAGTACCCACATGACTCTTTGACACCCCATGTTGCTGCTTTTTAGAGATATTTGTGAGAGGTCTGACGACAGGAGCAGCCTTTCTTAATTTATGCCTCCAGTAAGTGCACAGTATCATGTTGGTGTGACTGCCAACAAGCTGCACTCCCATATATGCAATGACAACTGCACTATATTCAAATTCAGCACTGTCATCAGGGGCGAGAAACACCCCCAAATCTAATATTTGGACATTACATAAAATGAGGGAGGTAGATAAAAGGTCAGTGAAAGGAAGAGCAAAAAAAAGAATAAAATACTTGCAATCAGGAGACGCATTTAGTGACACCAGACGAGACACTCAGAAGTTATACCTGCTGTCAAAAGTCTACCACCAGCAACAAAGCTCAAAAGAGAGCTCAGGAAGCAGAGGAGAAGCGGCTACAATTAAAACCGATACCCTTCAGAAATGACAAATCGCATCCAAAAAAGGAGGAGTGCATAAATCCTGACAAGTTAAATGTTAAACTTCAGGCAGACATGCCAATTTATTGAGGTGCAACTTATTAAAGGAAGTCATTAAAGGAATTAAAGTTAATAATAAAACCTTTTTCAAATGTTTCAGGAGCAGGAAGTCTGTCAGAAAGTCAGGGGGGTGAATCCCAGATCTGAGGGAAGAGAAGTTCTTGATACCAATAAAACTCTCAGAAATGTTACATGATTTATTTACAACTTGCCTCTGCAGTGGCAGTCATGCAGGCTCCCAAACCAAAGCTAAACTCCGGCAGAAATGAATTGAAGAACCTATCTCAAATTGGGTCTATAGAAGAAGTTTTTCCAAAAATCTTGAAAAACTGAAAAGTGCTCTATTAAAAGCTGAAGGCACCAGTTCAACCAAATTGCAAACCACAGTGTGGAAATTACCACTTAAGTCAGCCTCTGTGTGCACATCCCTACAAGACTGGAGGTTAGATTGACCTTTGCTTTGAGCCAGTATGGAGGATCTTATGGTTTAAAGACTTATAAGTAAGGTTTTTTTTCTTAAAATTATACAGTTATATCTAAAGCTTTGTTCCTTTTATGGAAGCTTAGCTTCTGGTGACCTAGATACTCGAGCTACACAAGATTAGACATACTAATATAAGAAATAGATTTTTCTTTCTTAAGACTCGTTGCTAGAGTTTCCACCTAGCATCTACTGGACTGATTACTTTCACCAGGAAATAAGCTGTTTGTTCAGGCCAGTATCCAGGAGATCAGTCTTACAGATTCCTGCTCCCTTTGCACCACTGAGCCCTGTGGTGTTGGAGAGCACAACCACCACACTAGGAGTCATGTTGCTGGGAGCAGAAAGTTCTTGAATGTCACAGAAAAAATCCACTGCTGAGCAAAGAGACCACTTTTTACAATGACCTTTCTGGCTCAGAGGAGTCTGGATCCAAGACTACCCATGCTAAAAGGGATAATTCCATTAATTAGCATCCTTAATCCTTTTGAAACAAATTAATCTCTGAAGATGACCGGGAATGTAGTCCTCAAGAGTGGCTTGTATACTGAGATCACCCAGAGTTGCAGAGTTGTCTCAACGACCTCAGATGCTTATGAGGAGGATTCCTCCAGTAGCAGGGAAAAAGTGGTACACCATGTCGTCCCCCAGCTACTGGGCTGCAGGCACCACCACTGACTTCCCAGGCTGCTCCACCAGCCCTCAGTCATGGCAGTGAGGAGCTCTCCTGCCCTGCTACCACATCCTTCTCTTAATAGATTTTCGCCTTGGGAAGGTTGTTAGTCACAGAACCAAACAGTTCCAAGTCCTGATGCTAGGTCATTGGTTATAAAAACTCTTCTTTTTGAAAAAAACCCACAAGCTAGTTATCTTTGATCTTGTCACTCAGCTTTCTTCACTGTTAGACACTTAATTGCTTTCCATTCCTATATGCAACTGTTTGAAAGGTGGGAGCATCCTCCTCCACAGCACTACAGCACAGCGTCACCTACACAGACAGCATCCTGCCCATTAATTGCAGCTATTGTCACTTAGTGAGAGTGTTGGTAGATCATGCAGCTCTGCCATCACTGCCATGTCCTGCAGAGGAGAGCAAGCCTTGCCCGTTTTCTAATACAGTCCCAGATTACTTCTGTTTTAAAGCAATTTATTGTTTCATATCGCCTTTGAATATCATGGTTTCTTAGTTGCATGTCTACTAACACTTGCTTCTGTAGAGGGAACATCCAGGGGTCTCATGTAAAAAGGCTGCATTCTGGTGCAAGCCTGGGCCTCACACCACTAATGCTTCAAATTAGCAACTTTATTTTTTCCCCCTCTTTCCCTACTTTTCCTTAGTGCAAGACCTCATATAACTCAGGGGTACTGAGAACAACCCATGTGACTTCTTAATGAAAAAAAAAAAAAAAGTTTAGGTTATTTTCTCCCTTACATCAAAACTGTGGACAATGTACAAGACAACGTGATGACAGGCTCTCCTCCCCAGATGCCTTGGCTGTGGCCACAACAAGAGTGTGCTGAGGATCCCTTGTATATGGCATACCCACATTTCCTTCCTCTGGGGATGGGGGCAGAAATGGGGATCACCAGCTCTTAGACCCATATGAGCAAGTCCTGCCAGGGATATTCACTGGTAGCAATCCCCGTTCCTTGTTCAGCATCTCATGGGAGGCAGAAACCTTTTTAATTAAGGTTTTGCATCTTCCAGTGAGCATGTTTTTGACATTTATGATGTAGTGTTCCTCCATAGAATGAATTTCCCAGAGCTGTCCAATTGTTATCCAAAATTTTCAAGGTAGTATCTGTTGTGCATTTAAGCATGGGTAAATACATATTCCACTCTGGTAGTGAGCAGAGAAAGCTCTCTACTATTGTCAGTTCAGCTCTGAGGCAGAGTGTGTCATTTATTCCCAGCCTTCAGGAGAGATAAGTAAGATCCAGATGCAAAACATCGGTGTGTTAGGGAAGATGAGGAGTTAAAGAAAGAGAAGTCTAAAATGATGCAAACCTCTGAAAGCTTTAGTGATGCATTTGATGTTCTCTCTTACAATACTGCATATCATACTGCTGGTTTAGTGCTAGCTGTGTCTTCTCTTGTTCTTCGCAAGTATGTTATGAGGGCAGCGTTAGACTGTATTTTAGCAAATATCGACACTGCACAGGTATCATTGGGGTCATCTCTAACCTGTGCTTATCCCATTGCTGATGCTGCTTTCTTAGTGACAAAATTATATACAGTGAATGGGTGCTCAGGTGCATTGAGAGATTGCTCTTACACAGGCAAGGTAGGGCTGCCCTGTCTGTGCGAGGATATTGCCCTAGGAAAGCTCTACCCCTCATTTCCCCTGTACTCCCAGAATACTCAGTGATGGCTAACAGCACTGGGTTAGTTTAGGCGTTTTTTTCTGGTGTTCCTCCCACTCACTCCTGTCCACAGCTGTGCAGGGACCCTGTCACCGTTACTGCTTAGCTGGTAGCCATTAAAGCCTGAGAGCACTTGGTGTAGGTGTGCTGAGGCTTGTGGGCTCCCTTTTAAACTCAGACTGCATGATCTCATTGCTGTCGTAGCACTCGAGCTTATCACAGGCTTTGAGGATAACCCCTTACCTCTTTCCCCACAGCCTGCTGGAGGCGTATGGGGAAACTTTCACAGGCAGCATGGGGGACTTCCTAGACCCAAAGGCCCTCCCCGCCCCCCGAAGTGATCCTGGAAGCAGTGTGTACCTAGATGATGGATCTTAAGGAATAACAGAAGAATTTGTGGTTACCCTGGAAACTGAGACCAGAGTCCAGACTGTGTGTTAGAGGTGGGGCTGGGGTTGGACAGGTGAAGACCAGAGATCTGTCACGAACCAGGCGTTGTCTGTGGATGACCTACAGCAGATAAACAAGAGATGGTGAGATAATAATACGAATAGGTCACCACAGTTGCTTAATGCAGCCTGTGAAGCTTTTCATCTGACGATGAATAAGGTGAGGAGAGGGTGGCTACGCTCCCAGAAAGCAGCCAGGGACAGCCTGTAAGCAGGTGTGAGAAGGCTTCCCACCTTTGGGCAGTGCAGAGCCCAGAGCTCCTGGCCTACAGGGACAGCTCCTGAGCCCCATGACCCTGCACCTGAGAAGGCAAATCTCTTCAAACACCCATAGATTTAGGAAATATCTTACAGGTCATCTCTATTCCAGTGAGTTTCTCTTGGGCTATGCTACTTGAATTGTAGTCCTCGCTGTAGCATAGGGAATGAAAACATTCCATTTTCTCACAACATTCAATACTGAAAAGCATAAAGGGAGTCCTCTCTGGTCTGAAGAAGGAAAAAATTAACCAACATTGTAAATTCTATTGATTTCTGCTAATACTGGATTTGTTTCCATGGACAGAATTCTATAACACAGAACCATTTTGAGCATAACGTCAGAAGAAAGTCTGCATTTTCTTTTTTTCCACTCAGTTTTTTGTTTTCTGTATTTTGGCAGGGAATGATCTGCACAGCTTCCAGATCACAAAGCAGAAGTGGCACTTCAACAAAAGAAGAAAAGTTGGACTGCTCAAAGTGTTAAGTAGTTTTAAGTCATAGATTAAATTTGGAGAAAAATGTGAAGTAAGGATTACTTTGAATAGCTGTTCACTCTTTTTTTTTTCCACTGTGTCAAAAAAACCCACTTTTTAACTTCTCATCTGCTTTCTATATTTCCCTCAGGCCAGGTCTAGAAAAGGAGAATTTAGGTTCATATTGCTTTATGATACAAAGTGGACTCTGCTCGTACTAGTAAAACTGATTTTTGGAGGAACAGTTTCTTCCTGCCCACCCTGCACAATATAATCACTAGCAGCAGAAGTGCAGCTTTTCTACAACAAATCCAGCAGTGGCAGGGCTTTTGTAGACACAGGTACATCAGTCAGCCCCTCCTGGCATAGGCTGTTACAGCTACGCTGGAAAATATTGGTACAGTAGACCGGGTTACATTGTTATTTGTCAGTAATTTCTTTCCTATAAATCACAACGGTGTTAAGCAGGAAAGCCTTACAAAAATTATGGAAAAACAGCCAGAAAACTTCATTTTAATTATAGAAAGGAGAGAAGAATTTTAATCCTGCCTTAATATGCGGTAGAAATACATCAAATTAAAGGCCAAAAGCAAGAATGTTGATGAGTTTGTTGAACTGCAGCTCCCGATGCGTGTGGAAAGAGGATTTCCACAGGAAGAAAGCAGTTCCCCAAGTACTGTCAGTCTTAGTTATTCTAGGGAACTCAGCTATGGAAACCCAAGTCAGATAGGAATATCCATGTCAGATAGGAACATGTGTAGCAAGTAATTGATTAATCTGTATCACAGCTTCCACTGTATAGCAAATGATTAAACAGATTGATCTGCACGTTGAAGGAACAGCCAGTCTTCTGTTTTCTTGTGATAAACGCTTTCTCCATTGTGCTATCCAAGACATTTCCCTGTATATTCCCTTCATGCTAGAAAATCAAGAAAGCGATTTTAATTATTTTTTGCTGTCTGGAGAGCATTAGCAATGTCATTAACGATCAGAACAAGAGATGTAAAAGTAACACTGATTTGAGTTGAGCATTTATAGAAATTTGTTCAATGAGATCATTAACTGAGTATTTCATTATGGTTTTATTGGGGTTTTTCTGAAGGCCATTGTCTTTCTTGTAAAATATGTGGTGACATTAATTAAAAGTTAAAGCTGAAGTAAAAAAATTAATCAAAGATTGCTTATGTGCTAGAATGTTTGTCCAAAGCCTGAATTAGATAACAATAGCAGATGCTAGCTTTGCAAATGGAAAGCAGTACAGCTCAATTGACTGTAGGAATAAATGCCAATCAAATCATACACTGAATGCTGTGGTGAGTTAAAGGAATATATAGATAGGTATATAAAAAATAAACTATTATGTACACTTCAGTTTAAGTGATTTTAACCATGATCTTGCCACATTATTTCATTACATATATGCACACATCTGTATTGCATTAAATCAAAAGGGGAGGGCTAAAAGAAAAGGAATTTATGACGAAGTTAAGGGACCATGCTGGAGAATATAATGGATTGTTAAAAAAGCAGTAAGAAAGCAGAATAATGTTAGCACACATCCCTGTCTGGCTCCATGTCTCCTGGAGATACCTACTCTTCCTTGCTTGCACCTAGCATAGAAGCATAACTATGAACTTTGAGGTGCTGGAAATAAGACAAGGGAGGGAGCTGGCAGTAGCCAGAGAAAGCGGAAAAAGCAGGTTCTTCCTCCATCTCCAGGGTGGAGAAGCCCCAGCAGTGGTACTCACCACTGGCTAAAAGGAAAAATTGACATTTCATTAAAAAAGACATAGGTTGCCTTCATTTTAACTTTCTAATTTGCCCTTTTAGCAGGCAAATTTTGTTCTCAGAGAAGGTTTCCTTTACCCATAATCACTGCCATCATAAATTCCCAGGAAAAGAGGTTTACTGGTGTCATATCCCATTTGACCTGTGATGTTTGCTCTATTGAGACACCAGGGATGGTAAGCTCCTGGAGCTGTGGGACTCTGGGCTTCAAAGAAGAACTTGGTGTGGGAGGCTAGGCCTCTTGTCTACTGCCCTTAGGGTGGACAAAAGGATTTAGAAGTTATTGGCCTCTTATTCATACCAGGTAAGCTGGAAAAAATCCTAGGACTTTCACTAAATAACTAACATGCTACTTCTTCATTAATTTATAGTGTACATTAAAGTATCTGCAGCTGTTGCACAATGAATTGGAACATATACCACTTTTCTTTTACTGAGCCTTACATCAGACTACCAAATACAGATTATTAGAGTAATAATTTAAGATGCAGCCTTCCAGGTCAGCATTTTACATAAATATATCAAACAATAGGCATATTTCACCAGGATGTCATCTAACTTTGATAGCCTTAGTATATTGTGTGCAGTCCTCCTGCTGGTGGGTTTCTGAGTCTCGTCCTGCCCCAGGAGAAAGCCCACAAGCCTGCTCTGCATCCAAGGGTGGTGCGGGAATGTGTGCATGCCAGATTTTAAGCAAGTCCAGCCAACATCAACATATACTACAGAGGATAATTGCCTTTAACACCTTTACACTGGAAACTAGAACCTAATCACTGTCAGATATGGAAACAAGGCAGTATTCCTAACACTCATGCACTGTTCATCACTCACACAACTAACTGCCTGTCGAAATAACTTTATCCCCTCAAATTTGCAGAAGTACATGAAAAGGTCAAAATAAACATCCAGGAGATATAAAATCCCATTTCCTTTTCAGTTGAACTATCTCCAAAGTACTAAAACATGAACATATGCTACAGTATTACTCACTACATAAAAATACATATGTTAGTAGATACACAGTATAGTTAAAACAGAAAATTATACAATCTACATATACTTATATAAACCTGCAACAACATCATCTATCAACACACCCAGTCAATCAAATCCTATATATAAAAATATTTTCTTATTCTTTACCAGACACTAGACAAAAAGTTACAGAACTTTCAGATGCAGGCATTCCTCTTCAAAATTTCTTTAGATTCAAAAGTGACAGGATATTTTTTAAAATCAAAGTATACAGTGTTGCTACCGCCCATGATTTCAATGAATTCTCATTAGTCGGCAGTTTCTAAAGTCTCAGCTCCTGAAACTCCAACTTCAGCTTTTTAAAACAGGGGTGTTGTCCTCATACTAGGGAGAAACAGTTGATATCAGTTTTAATACCTAAAAATTCAGTTACCAGAAACAAATAAAAAGAACTTAATTCAATATTTTGAAAATATTGCTCCTTACTCTAACAAGAAGGGTTATCTTTAATCCACCCAAATCTGCTGATTCTGATTTATTCAGACATATTCCCTTCCAAATTACTGTGGTTTAACATAAAATCTAAAAAACATCAGGGTATTTTGGCTTCTTTTTTTAAATCATTTATTAGAAAGGAAAGTCAGTTTTCTTAGCCTACCTTTTCCTGGTTAAAAGTTCCTTTAATTTTTAAAAAGCAAAGGAGACTTGAAGGCTCAAGTTTGGTAGACCTTATTGATTTTAAACCCTGAAAATAAATAAAAAAAAATAAATTTGTCATTGCCTCAGTCACAGGTAAAATGTTTTTGTTGATTCTACAAGTCTTGAAACTTCCTCACTGATGGCTGAGGTCAGAGCTTTCGGCACAAGAAAAGCACTTGCAGAAGTCTACCACCTTTTACGCATTACTATAAGAAGATATAACAATTAACAATGACAGAGGTTTATGCCTCTCAAATGTCATAGCAGTCTGCAGCCTAAAATGTGGTTCCTTGAAAACCCTCTAATACACCTTATGCCTTAACTAGCTGTTGATTGTACTTATTTATGCAGGACACAGCGACTAGATACTGTGGATTCCTACGATCGAAATGTCTCACCTGACAAACTTTTGGCATTGGCAAGGCAGTAGTTTGCTTTGAGAATTGTGGTGTTTAGTCAAAATACTTTCATCCATTTCACCAGCTCGAACCTTTCCATTATTTCATCTCTTCAATGAAACAACTTCTGCTAAGAAGCCCAAAAGCAGCACTCGTGTATAAAAATCAGGTCTTAAGCTCCCTACAAAAAAAATGGCAGATTCCAATGTTTATAATTTGGAGTTAGGCAGTAGAGCAAAACTGATATTCAGTTCCTGTTTTAAGCTGGCTCTTTGCAGAGCAATGAATTTCAGCCAAAGTTACATGGATATTTTTTGGCAGCTGATGGTATGGCAGCCCTGCCACTGACCCCCAAGACAGAAGTTAGTTGGAAAATTTAGAAATTATGGCATGCAGAAGTTCTTTTTGCATTATGGGTGATCTACCTGAGGTTTTCTTAGACTGGTTGACTAACCAGTACCTAAGAGTAGCAGTGATTATAAATCCTGAAAAAAGACAGTGTAATCAGCAGGAACATGCAAGCTGTAGGGGAAGCTTTAGGGGAACCTAAACTTTCAAATGGATAGAGGCATCCAAATTATTATTAACTCTCCAGATTAAATTCTCAGTTAATATAAGCATCTGGGAAAATTCCAACTTTCTAACAGCATTTAGCCAAATAACGTTATAAACAAAGAACCCAAGTCTACATGTCTAACATTAAAGCCTGACATCCACGGTCAGCGGGTGAGTAGCCTGAGCACTTGCAGATCTCATCTTCATTGTACTGAGGGATGTTTGGCACTTCTCTGAAATAAGATGCTTACATTTTTGTTCCTCAGTTTCTATTATTGAAAAAACCTAAGAGAGGCAGCTGGTTTGTAAATGTTGCCAGTTCTTATCTTCCAGGTTCCTCATTCATGTATTATTTGGTTGCCTTTCACTTTCTTGGGTGATTTTTAGCTACTTGACAGATTTTTAGAAAACTTCAAAAAGAAACTTCAGCAATCTTCTATAATTCTGTTCCTAGGTGGTTTTAAATAATGGATTAATAAAATAAATAAGTAAAAAATTAGAAGAGGGACAAGGAAATATACACAAAGTCTTTTTCCTGCATAAGAATGTTCAAATAGCCATAGTGGTTTGGGGTTTTTTTTTAACTAGCTTAGGCAGGATTACTACTTAGTTAATTATTTTTTTTTACACTGGAACATGATTTAATAAGTCAACACTTGCCTTTGTCTGACCCTCTAAACACCTACAGTTTACTGTTCATAATGATGAGAAATAGCTTGGGTATTTTTTGCTGCACAGGTCTATATCTTCTTGGACACCACAAACAATGCAGATATTTTCCATTTACATAACCGATCATTTTTCCGACATACTGAGGTGTTTGAACTTCCAGGGTCAGAAAATGATCAATCTTATTAAATTTTTGACACAAAGAACTAAGCAAAATATCTTTTGATATTATTAAGAGAAGATAAAAGTATGAATTCTTATCTTTGTAATGCTTTAGCTGCATGACTTCGGGGTTCTTAGGCTATCATAATATATTGTTTATTAGAAGCCAAAACAAAGACTTCTCTCTTAAAGAAATATCAGAATGTAATACAGAAGACAATCTGATAGATACATCCTATTCAAAAAGAAAGCACTGTGTTTGCAAAATGCTAGGAGTATTAAGCAAAAAAAAATGTTTGAAAACAGTCAAATGAGAAACTTCTTTCTGGGTAGGACACTCACAGTGCCTAACATGCTAACAATAAAGATTTTCAGTGGAATGTATAACAAATCTGGGGGACTTTTATTGAAGAATGGCCATGGGCAGCCATATTTTGGTTTTGGCTAAGCCTCAGTCACCATGTTTTGATTTAGAAGCAGAAAACCCAAACCACCTGTGGTTTTCACTTTTAATTCATGGTCCATAGGAATACAGACTTTACACTTTCCATTTTTTCCTACCCATGTGCAGCCTGTTAATCAGAAAAATAATATTTAAAGGCTATTTCTATCCATGTGTTGAATTTTAAAGAGACCAAAGTGAAAATATACAGAAGCCATCATCAGTATTGCCCATGAGAACACAGGATGGATCTTGCAAAATACAAATCACCAACCCAGGTGTCAGAAGTTGCCCTTTCTACATAGAGCACATCTGCTGCAGTGCCAGCACTCTCCAACTTAAGGTTATATGTATTTTCTTTTCTTAATGAATAATGTTGGAGATAAGTGAAATAACAGCATATCTAATGTGACCAGAAGGCAAACTTCTAAGTAATGCTAATTTTCTTCAAGTGCATCAAGTGGTTTTGAAAGGACTATGGTCAACAAACCTCCTAATTCAGCAAGGATCCAAGTAACAAGCTGCAGGAAATGGGATGGTACGCTAGAAAAGCAAAGGCAGAATAAATAAATAAATAAATAAATAAATAAAAATGCACACACAATCTCCAGAGGTGGCAGGGGTGAGATTTTAAGTGAAATGAGACCACAAACAGTCTGAAACCTGGTAGCTCTGGTGAGGGACATTCACTTTACAGTTGTGCCTTATGTGGTTATCCTTACAAAGATGCACCAAAACAGAAGTATCAGTCAAACTCTCCCCCTATTTTACTTTAAAGGAAAAAGTCCATTTTATGTGCTAATCTACCACAGCAGACTTTCAAAGCCTCCATCCTTTGTCGTGCAATTAAATGCTGACATGCATTTCTTTTGTCTTAACCCACATCTAACTGGTTCTCCAGCTGGCAGATGTTACTGGCAGCTCTCTTTGAGAAAATACACCGGGTAAAATCCAGTTCCCTTTGAAGACAGTGGGAGCTTTGCCATGGACTCCAGTAAGACGATATTTCACACCCTTCCATTTGATAAGGGTAGCAAACTAATAGAAATAATTTACTTTAAAAATCTCTATCAAAATCAAGGCACTTCCTTTCTTAGCTAAACTAGGTTTCATCTTCTTTGCTATAGCACTCCTACCGCAAGCAGTTTGGTTTATATGTTTAAATGTATGTATAGATGCACACACACATATGAATATAATATATGCATAAATACAGATTGTATTAAACATCTTTCAAATACTAAATACATGTAATAGAGATCTAGTTATGTAGACCGTTAACTTCCCTTTAACAGTTAAACTATTTCTATAATAAATGGTCATTTTTGCCAAAGAAATTCAGAATATGATAGTTAAAAATATAATATGTAAATGTCTATATAACCATTAAATATATATAAGTGAAAAACCCTGAATCTCTTTCATTCTCTCTCATATACATATCAATATATTCATACTACAGTAAAATACAAAAAAATATCCTAAATAAGGCAGCTTCTCTGGAAAAGTTTTAATGAAGCAGAGAGACCACAGTGGCATCCAGTGACTTTATGAACAATTCTGTGGTCAGAGACTTCATCATACAAACTAGTCATGACAAAATCACAGCTTAAGGCCCCAGCAAAAGCACCATAAATTCCAGGGAGACTCATCGCATTCACGTTTGTAGGTGCAAATCCTTTGTTATAATGAATTACAACAGCCTTTGGTGAAGCCTCTGTGATTTGCCTCTCAGTGGCGTTTTTCTAAAATGCTCCCAGAAAAAAATGAAAGAACCAAACCCATACTTAATATTTAGATATTTTGCTACTCTCCCTGGATTATTCCTTCATTCTTAAGTGGGTGTATATCCATTTAAATTTTATAGTTATTTTGCTCAAAGTGATGTAACAGGATGGGGTTCCTTGCATGCAGGTACATTTTTTCATTTTTTTCAATTGTCTTACTGATCTGTCAGCTTCAAAATAGCAATGACAAAATCCACTGACATCACAACATAACAACTGCTTCTCCAAAAGTGCCTGAAAAATAAGAGATGACTGAGCCCAGCATTGTTGCAAGACTGGAAAATATTATCTAAACCTTATAAGTGAGGAAGCTAAAGCACAATAAACTCGCCAAGTGAAGCACTTGTCAAGAATACCCGGCAGTGCCACAAAAGAACTGAAACTAGGTCCAAGATCCCCATTTTTCAGGGAGGAAATGGCTTGGCATAGAAGTTAGTCACAGATTTTACTGAACCTGAAGCCTCGTGGATATCCCACCAGCTCCCCACAGACACCATTCAGCTGATGACCCAGTTCACATTAAAGCAAATATTCTGGTTTAAGGGAATGTGTTTAAATGCCATGTAGGATCACCTTCCATAGTAAACTAGGTCCACCAAAAGCTGAGTTTCAATCACCTGTATGTCTTCGGTTCTTATTTGCGTCTGTAGAAAAGAAAACACAGAAGTGAAAGTCAAACCAATTTTTGGCTAATGAATACCCCAGCTCCTACGTTCAGGGTGCTTTCCTGGATGGATACTGACAAAAAGGCCTGGGGTGGGGTGGGAAAACTGCAGATTATCAGAGGAGAAGAATATTTAAGCTGGTTTGATCCAATGCAAGAAAATAATATTTAAAAGCTGTTTCTACAGACAAGAAGAAACTAACACATATAGAGAGATAAATTTATAAAACTGAAAAAAATTTACAAGCATGCCTATACCGTATAACTGAAATTCTCCATCATTTTTATCATGCTGACTTGCTTACATTCATGTGGTTTTAGTCTCACAGATGTTCTGGAGGATAGGACATGTAATATGGCTCCATAGTTTTCTAACCACAGAATATCCAAAATATATAACCAGGAAATCACTTGCAGTCTGTGTGGGGTTTGGCAGATGGTATTTCTAAAAATGCAAATATCCAATATGGAGGTAGTGGAGAAGACGGATTTCACAAGGGAACAGTGTAACTCTTTATATGGAGTGTAAACTTTACACAGTATTCCAATATAGAACTGGTGAGTACTGTTAAAAAAGTTTCCAATGAATATTCATCTCAGTTTATAAACATATTCTCTTCAACTGTTTCAATGCCCTCTTTGTGTTTGCTTACTGTGCATGTTCTAGCTATTGCATTTACTGGCAAGAACGTTTGTAGAAACAGCAAATTTTAAGCAAGTATTGGAGAATATATATGTGGGAAACAAATTTTTAATTTGGAAATACAGGTGCCGGCACCAGAAATTTGTTCCAAACAGGTATCCTCATCCGTTCAAGAAAGTAATATATGTGATCTGCAAGATCAAAACTAGCTTAGATCGAATTTGGGTTGTTGGATGCTTGCAACCACATACACTAGCCGTGCACGATTTAAAATTTTGGTCAGATGAGACAAAATTGGAAAGCAGTGCATTTTCCTGCTAAGGAACTTGTGTGTAGTGGAGGGAAATTAGGAAGGAGGATGGTGTGAGATACTGGATGAGCTGTATTCTAATTTCTATTTAGATACCAGTTTTCCTGATACAGTTATGAAAAGGGTGCAGAGAAGAAGGGATGTCTCGGCTGAGGAGCACCCTCCCCATCAGCCTCCTTAGGCTCTGACCAAGTTTTTTCAGCTATGAGAGCTGCACTGAGCATCCCTCCCTTTGCTCAGGAGCATCGTTTCAAGATAGAGCAGGAAGAAAGCCCATTTCCAACTGCTGAGGCAATGGGCTGTGCCCCTGAAAAGCCACCGCCTGGGAGCCAACATGGGATGGGGCACACTGGCCACCACTAGAAGCATGAAGGATCTGCTTCTAGTTTTTTTTGGTTGGTTGGAAAGATCCTGAGACGAACAGAACAACTCTCAGTTCCTTATAGCTGAAGGCATATCTACCACTGATCTTCCTCACCTGACAAGCCATGTAACTTCTAGTTCTGAGGGCTTTCAAACATGAAGTAGATGAAATATGAAAATTATTTGAGCCAAGGTTTGCTCACATGAGACATGAATGACATGAAATCCTTGGTAATGATGGTTTAGGTTTAGATAACAGAGTAAGCACAGAAAAGACCAGGCAGATTTCATATGATGGAAGATTTCATTTTAAGTTGCACAGCTGCAGTCACTATCTTAATATACCATAAAATATATAAATTCACATTCCTAAGTGATGCAAGCAATTACTGCTCCATCAAGTCGATTTACAGTGGAACTGAAATGTATCATTCGCCTGGCAATTCTACCATAAACAGACTGGATTCTCTATTAATATAGACTAGTACTTTTATAACCTATAAATATATTTACTAGAAAAAATTAGAACGCGAAGGAGATAGAAATGCATGTCCTCACATAAAATTGTTGTAAAGTTTAATAGAAATAGAAATTTCTTTATAAGCTTTTTTTACACACATGCCATGGCTTAAATTTATGCATGTGTATACACATCTCAAGCACACTAGTCCGTAAAATGTTTTAATCACCTGATGGTGAGAATGACAAACTTGATGAAGCTGTGCAGCATTGTAGGGTTGCAGGTTAAATTTAATGTCTATTTCTTCTTTTTCTTTTTAGCTTTAAATTTTTCATGGCTTTCCAATTCATATTTTGTCAAAGAAAAATCATAGAACAGAGAAAAAAAGTCATCTAGTCTGAATTGCTGACTTTACTAAAGGGTCAGTTTCTTTCCAAGCCGTATCAGGCTCAGACAGCTTTCTGGCAATTTCTGTTCAGCTGTGAACAGCCAAGATCATGTGAGATGATCCAAAAGATTCCTAAAATATTAGATATGCCTGTATATATATATTTCAGACTAAATATTTTCATGAATGTAATCACATGAAAGAAAAAAATCCCTAACATATGAAACCCCAGCCTGACGCACTTTAGACTCTACTTATGAACCAATAAGCTATATAAATTGGATTGTCTCTTTCTTAGTGGCTTACGTGGGCTTTCTCCACAAAAGTAAGTTTCAGCTGCAGTGAGACTACATCCCACACTGCAGCAGTAATATTTCACCAGTTTGAAAGGACCACACAGTCTGTTATAATGAGAAGCTTCTCTGGTTAGAGAGCCTGTTCCATGGCCAGTTAGATTTCTCAGGTTGAGGTCTCTAGGCTAATTCCTTTGCTATTCATAGTTTGTACAGAAGTTGCTGTTTCTTCAGAAAGTGTAACAAAATATCAGAACAAATTTCTGTGCTTCTGTAATTAAACATTTCCTCTCTAAAAACTTGTCACCAAAACTCGTATGATTTTTTTCTTTATTTTGCATTCTAATAATTACTATGTGATTGAACAAAAGCCCTATCCTGTATTTGTGTATATTGGTAGTAAAATTTTGGTGCAAAATATCATACTTAACCTCCATTCATAAATTCCTTCATTCATTGTCATAAATAGGTGGTTATTTATATGGATATACATGAAGAAAGTAATTAATTAATTCTTGAACCCATGATTCCAAGTTACTATATTTCCAAGCATTAATTTCCAGTGACGCGCTATTCAGTTTTGCACCAGCAACACCTGAAGAAATTTTTAACTTGATGTACCCCGTGGCCTGAGTTCCCAGATTTCACACTTACACCCTCTTTCTGGCCCCAGGTAAGTCAGCAAGACTTGTGAGCATCCGTGGCAATGGACCACTGCTGTAACTGTTCAACAGCTCCCAAACTCTAAGCATCTTTCTCCTCTACAGCAGTCAGAATGCAGGTTGACTGAGACACAAAGATGTAATACCAAATCACAGACCTGAGATGCACTCATATAATGTAGGAGTATCATTACTCTTGTTTTTGAAATGCATTATGTGAAGGAAGAACAGGTACAAAACCAAAATAATTTAGGGTCATAGAGTTCATCTCTGTGAAAGGGAATAAATTATCATTAGCTTTTCAGTCAGAGAGATGAATATCTGTGACACCAAGCACAGTTTAAAATTTTCAGCTGTGCCTCACATCACAGTATTGGAATTGGAACTAAACTTTTAGTATTTTTTCCCAAGAAATTTTAAAGGAAGAAGGGCTGATCAATGTGAGAAATTGAATAATCAGTTCAGGTCTGACCCATGTGCTGTTAATGCAGTAAACAAGGGTGGTAAACAGTTACCTATACTCTATCAGACATGCTTCTCATATGACTTAGTACATTTTTACTCCCAAATAACACAGCTAGACTTCTGTGAAAATTCCCTTTTTATACTGCAACTGATAGTGTAATCCAAATGATTAAATTTAGATTTAAGTGCTTTTTCTCTGGATTTACACAATTACAACAGAAATCCGTATCTTACAATAGTTTTCAGTGTATTAAAGGCAGAATACGTTTTCTTTCATAATTTTGCAAGGAAGTGATTCTGTTTGCCCATTCACAAAGTGCAAAAAGCCACAGTGGATCTCATTCTACAATGGATGAAGATTAGCCGAACACAAAACAGCACCGAAAGCCTGTTCCTCCTGCAGTCAATGGCAAAGCACCGGGCAGGAGCACAGCCATACTCCAGAGGAACACATCTCTCCTGCTTTTCCCCATCAGCAGAGATCTGGGTACAAGCGACTGTGACATGGCAGAAAATATATGAAGTGCTTTAAAAATGTAAGCGCTACTTAGAACCAGAGTACGCCCCTTTTCACAGATGTAAGACCATACCACATTCTTATTTCCTTCCTGCGGGAGGTCAGTGTTTATACCGTGGATGTGCCTGCCAGGGAGAACATTTTTGTGCTTGCTCTTCTTCCAGTTGCTAATCTGCACGTTCATTTGTCTCTGCTTGAAGAACGGTTTGTCTGAACTTTTCCAGCACTACTGGCATTAGACCCAAACATTTTCACACATTCATGCCATTTCACCATCGCCCCTCTGTTGCAGGCACAGGATGGAAATATTATCTTCCCCCTGATTTGCCTTTCCTGCCGTACCAGGACGTGACTACCTCCAGTCCTGCCCCAGCTGCTGGACTGGCTTGTGGAAGCAAGGTCTGAAATTACAGCAGCCTTGTCAGTGGAGGTGTGCCCTGCTCAGGTCCGGAGGCTGAAGGCCAGCTGTCCCAACCGCTGCCTTGCTGCTTGCTTCTGGCAAAGTCTCTGAGCCCCCTCACAATCTCCTGCTTGGCTGCGTGGGCACCAAATAAGATAGCCCTCCTGCGGCATCATGCTAAAAAGCATCATGCCACACAGCATCATGTGTCTACAAATGCTCTTACATTATAAAAAAATAATATATATATGTTATAAAAAAATAAAGCCCTTAGTTATCCTTGGCAATAAGCTGGAGAAGAAATATAGCACACGGTGCCTCATGATTTTATTCTGCAGTTGTTAAGATCACCACCGTTTTGTCTTTCCCTTGTGTCAGGAAAATAGCAAGAGGATAACTAAACAGCAGAGCTCCCTTTTAGGGATATTTCCAGGCTACCTCCTAGTGGCATTCAATATACATTATTCCATGCAGTGCATTTTACCCCAACTTCAACCAGGCTGCAGAAAGAAAGGAAAGATCGAGATGGTTTCTCCTACAAATTTGCAGGAGCTTGAAGGAAGGACAAAAAGAGCAAGAGCTCAGTGGGGCTTTTCTCCCCAAACATCCTCAAATTTTAGCTCTTTTTAGTGGACCTAACTAGTGTTGGATGCAAAACTGCCCCCAAGCAGTCTGTCCAGGTCTTTCCCTTTTGAGCCTTCTCCAAGAGGGGGAAAAAAACAATCAAACAAAAACAAAAAACAAAACCAAAACCAAAACCAAAACCAAAACCAAAACCAAAACCAAAACCAAAACCAAAAACAAAAACAAAAACAAAAACAAAACAAAAACAAAAACAAAAACAAAAGCAAAAACAAAAACAAAAACAAAAACAAAAGCAAAAACAAAAAACAAAAGCAAAAACAAAAACAAAAACAACACACCACAAACACACACACCCCCCAAAAAAAAAAAGAAAGAAGTGCATTAACTTCTCAGTCTGGCTGTGCCCTGGTTTCTGAGCAGCCCTCTGCAGCTGATCTATCACAAGTAGCAACTGCTGCGGACTCCCTGGCCACGCTGGAGACAGCAAGCTGCCTCTCCCAGTCTCCAGCTGCACAGCCAGGAGCCTGATGGCACACACAGGCTTTTCCAAAGGATCCTGCAGCCAAGAAGCTACCCTCAGAACATCTAAGATTGAAACACGTGGCTTTTACCCCCATCCAGGGAGAACCAAGGCTGTAAGCAAAAACGAAATCCTGAGCAGTGCGGTGCCTCGCTGCCACTCCCCCTTAGCCCTGCGGTTTGTGGGGAGATCAGGACTGAGCATTTCCTAGTTTTCTCATGTTTGTTTGGGGTTTTATTCTCCCACATCCCAGGAGGTACGAGTTGAAGGAGGTATTGTGAGAGACTGCAGCCAAAACTCCATCTTGATAACATTTTTATAGGGGTGAAACTACAAAAAGCAACTCGACAGCTGCCAGCAAGGCTGTGTTTGTGTGAAAGGATTGCCAGAAGCAGGTGAGTAACAATCACACTGAAAATGTGATAGATCACTTCTGGTTTTTTCCTACAACTCTGCCCTGGTCCAAACTCAGGCTAGGGGAGAAATGACTTTAACGAGGGCCAAGTTCAGTCTCCAGAGGCAGCTGCGCTTATTTCCACTAAAACACCAATTCACATACCGAGCCGACGGCAAAGCTGGAGGCTTGTGCATGGCATGTTGCCCCAGTCTTTGGTTTGCATAAAAATGACAGAAGCGGACATCGGTCATTTTTTGAATTCCATCCAAAAGGAAAGTCATTTCATTTATGCATGTGCCAAAAAACAGAGGCAGTTAACTGATCACTTTGTGCTTACAAAATACAGCATGCTGCTAATGAAGGTCACATTACCTGTGTTTTAAAAGGAGCTGAAAGCTCTTCCAGACAGGTAAAGGGCTAAACAACTCTTCATTTTAAATATACTGGCTCACTGTACATGCCTTTCTGAATAACATTTACACTAAGAGAAAGCAGGATTAGCACCGCTGAAGTTAAGGATACTAAAATGACGTGCAATCGTATATGCCCTTTGGTTGACATGCCGATATGTCCTGATCGCAGGTACCCTATATAACTTGCGTAAGAGTACATTTACGTAATTTACTTAATTTAACATCTGCTTTGCATATTCAAATATCCACTAAAGAATTTGCCTCTGAGTAGGGTTTTTAGAAAAAAAAATAGTATACAATCTGGAAAATATATTAAGACCTTTTTCTTAATTCTTTAAGTTCCCTGCTGCTTACAGGAATTAAGTATGGAAACAACATCTGTGTAATATTGTGAAGGATTTCAAAAGGGCTCCTCAAAAAGGGCTGACACAATCTTACTCCTTTTAGAAGAGGATATGAAATGAATTGCTTACTTTGGCTGTTACATGCTCTCCCTTCCCCCCAGCAGCAGAGCCAAGAACTAGTGGCACGTCTGAGAAATTTTTTTATGGGGAGCCCTTCAAATATTTTTGACTGTTGCAATAAAACCTAAGAGAGGTCCCCTCCCATAAACATAACAAAGGAAACCACTACACTAAAGCTCCACTTAAGTGAATGAATAATAGATTAATAGAACCTTATGATTAATTATTTACATCATGTCTTTGCGTATGACCCTGACAGCTGAAAAGGGTAAATGAGTAAAATACATGTAAGAAGTTTGAAAAAATCATAGACACTTGTTAAACCTTAATTAGTTATACAAAAATAATATTATCCAATCTAATAGGTATCAGGCATAAACTGGTAAGTACCAGCAAGCCTAAAGAAATGTCATTTGACAGTAGGCAACACCTCCATCAATGAAAATATAAATGGATACTGCCCTCTCCCCTTCCTGTGTGACACTGAAGAGTTATTAGCCAGAACTGATCATCTGCCCAGGGTCCTGTAACACTGCCCTTGCAAGGGTAGACACCCCCACTTTGACACATAAAACCACATGTTTCCAAAGTCATTAATTAGTCTTAATGTCAGTATAAAGCTCAATTTGAGTGTTAAAGATCACCTTAATGATACTTTCAGAACTTGCCTGGGCCTAATTACGTTTATTTTCTACTGACTCTGAGGTTACTCATGTGTGAACATGCAAAAATAGCATCTTTCTCCTACTTTTTAGAAATATTTCTGCTGATTTGAAGTGTGGAGTTTGCCTCGAAAAGGTGGGTTTTTTTAACTGGAAGACCACAGACTGATTTGGGATGAAGCTACACGCTACATGAAGCCTCTGCCTTCCTTAGGAAAGCTAACCGTGAAGTTCCCCTTGACTTGTAACTAGAGTAACAGAACAAAGTGCTCTCTTATAAGAAAAGGAAGTTTCAATGCTGTGTATCTAAGATAGGATCGCTAAACAAGATCACCTAATGTATGTTTGTCTCTTCCTCCCCACTGCAGGCATGCCCATCTACATAACTTGCTACTTTACCAGCTCCTTTGTAACACAAATGAGCCCTGCTGCACCAACGCCTTACTGAACTGTCATCTCCTAGCAAGAGTAAATAGATATTTTAGGACAGACAGTCCCACAAAGGGGACACCAGCATTCTATAGACTTAGACATAAGCTTCTGTGAACTACGATATACAATATCACTTTGTCAGGTAGCTACTTATAAACACATATTCTACTTATCAGAAAAATGCCATGATGGCAACTCCTCTGGGACGCTGTTGCATTTAGTCGAACCAAGCTGTCTCATATAGCTCTTTAAATAAAAATTTGTTTTTCTGAAAATGGGGAAAAATAAATAGAGTTCTGTTGTAAAAATGCAGATTCAAAATTTTTAGGCATTCTGACCAGCTGTACTTGAAATAAAATAAATGTGAATCATGTTGCAAAACCAAATAAAATGCAGCCTTAGATCCCAGCTTAGGACAGCTCTAGTCTTCACTCCGCAGAGATTTTTTTGTTCTCCCTGAGGACAAGGGAGGTGTCGAGGTTTAACCCTAGCCGGCAACCAGGCACCGTGCAGCCGCTCACTCCTCCCCCCGGTGGGATGGGGGAGGGAATCAGAGAAGTAAAAGTGAGAAAACTCGTGGGTGGAGACAAAGACAGTTTAATAAGTAAAGCAAAAGCCAGACATTCAACAAAGCAAAGCTAGGAATTCATTCACCACTTCCCATGGGCAGGCAGGTGCTCAGCCATCTGCAGGAAAGCCGGGCTCCATCACACCTAACGGTGACTTGGGAAGACATAATGCCGTCACTCGGAACATCCCCCGCTTCCCGCTTCCTCCTTCCCCCAGCTTTCCATGCTGAGCGTGATGTCATATGGTATGGCATGTCCCTTTGGTCAGTGGGGTCAGCTGTCCTGGCTGTGTCCCCTCCCAGCTCCTTGCTCCCCCCAGCCTCCTCGACGGTGGGGTGGGGTGGGAAGCAGAGAAGCCCTTGGCTCTGTGTGAGCGCTGCTCAGTAATAACGAAACATCCCTGAGTTATCAGCGCTGTTTCCAGCACAAATCCAAAACACAGCCCATACTCGCTACTGCGAAGAAAATTAACTCCACCCCAGACAACACCAGCACAGGTGGGAAGATCTGGTGCAGGATAGCTAACAGCATCCTTTCCAGGAGCATGCAATCAGCTGCAGCATGGCTCCTGCCCCTCCGCCCCACTCCCAGGGACCAGCCCCTACCTCCCACCAGGCACTTCTTGGCTCAGTCTGGAACAGCCATGGTGGTGAAGCTCCCCATTTGTGGTAAGACAGGTTGCTATGCCCTGATTCTCCATGTGCCTCCTTCAGCACCCAGCACTGGAGCCTGGTACTGGCCCTTAACTTGCCGGTTTGGCAGAAAAAACAGAGTTCGCTGAAGAGATTATTTGTAGCATGACTATTTCCATGCATCAAGCCAGAATCCAACATTGTTCTTTCAAAATAATGCTGTCTAGTAAAATCAACCAGCTGAAAGGCATTTTGCACAGTATCAAAAATGTAAATAGAATGGACAGTTGGCCAGTTACTACGTGTTCGTATGAATATGTAGTCATTGGACAAATCCAAAACAGACATGCAGTTTAGAAAATAAAACAGATGCAAGTAAAAATGAATTGCGTTAAAATAATTGTTCTGTATATGTATGGTGCTATTGTTTTACTGTGTAATGGGAACTGATCAGGAAAGAGAAGGTGCCTGTATTCTCATAACGGTGTTTTAAAACTCTGTGCTTACCCTCATGCATTTCTTATTCATAGGAAGAGTCCCAGCTGAAGCTATCAAGAATAAGTCCTCCAGGATCAAGCCCTCAATTTGTGCATTAACAGAGTCCTTTAGCCTCCAGCATATTTAATCTTCCATACCTAAACATTTCCCAATGGTATCACAAATACTTTATGAAAAATAAATATTTAGAAAAGGTAATGTATGTTAATGTAGAACCTATTTAACATTGATTCTTTCTTCTCATTATAACTCATAGAATGCCATGGGCTGATTAGATCAGCCCGCATGCACGTCAACAAGGCTTGCAATCATCCAATTTATCCTCAGGGTACTAACTTCTAAAATTGTAACACTTGGGAATTATTGAATTTAAATAAAATGCTTTCAATTTTCCAGTCAGCATTCAATCCTTCATTTAAAAAGATAAAAGTAGTCTGAATCCTAAAAAAAAAAAAAATAATAATCACAAGAGTGCCAGCAGTATGATCAGAGGACTTTTTCTTCACTTGCACCAAGGACTTAAGAAGCAGCAGCCAAATCAGGCAGGAGAGCAGGGGAGGGCAGCGGCTGTGCCTTTTATCCACTGAGCTTTTTAACGGGATCACGGTACACTGCCGTAAGCTGCATCCGTAGCGCGGATGTGTGCCCAGACACATGATTACAATCAGGTAGTTGGAATAACTTTTCTATCAGCAGCATGCGGAAGACTGGCCAAAGCAACGCTTAGGCCCCGAATTGCTGCGAGGATTTGATCTTTGCAAGGCTCCCCTTGCGAGAGAGCAGGCCTGTGCCCAGCAGGTCAGCAGGGCTGCCGTGCGCCACCCAGCCTCGGCGGCAAGAGCTGCCCCATCACTCGAGAGATGCCCGGCGCCTTGCCGGGAGACTGCTGTGCCTCCGTGGCTTGCGGCTGCTGGGTTATTATGGGCAGTCCTGGGGGCGGCTGCAGTCTGGAGGTGGCTGACCCACACCCTGTCCCTGCTGCAGCTCACGCCAGGCTGGGCGAGGCTGGAAATTGGCATCTCTCCCCCAAAACAACGATGCCTTTGGTTGCGAAGGAGAGGAAGCAAAGGGCCGTGTAATGTGGAAAACCCTCAGCCAGGGCCCTGAGGCGAAACGTCTTGGAGTCAGAGGCCTGGGTAAAAAAGCCAAAGAAGCCTTTGAGCCCAGAAAAGAATTAAATGGATTTACTGGGTCCAGAGAAAAGCCAAGCAGAAAGAAACAAGGGGAAATATATATTGTCTTGGTCTCTTCAGCTCACTGCTATTCAAGAGAGAAGAAATATGAGTTACATTGAACTGGGATAGGATATTTCTGAGTGTGTGAAAGGAAAAAAAATATATTATTTGTGCTTGTTTTATGCTGTCCAATAAACTAGTCTGGGAAAGGGATAGCCATATAGATTTCTGTATATTCACGGGGAGCAGAGGAAAGGAATCTGGGGCAGTGGGCACGCTGTTTCAGACACCCATTGCAGGCTGGTGCTGGAGGAAGAGTTCTTTCAGATTAATCTGTAAGTGGCCATTTTCTGACAGGCAGTGTTTGGGCAAAGGCTGTCTGTACAGTGGCCACGTTATTCAGGAGCCACAGGGCTGCCCAAATCCTGATTATGGCTGCAGCGTTGCACGTGCCAATATGTGCAATTTAAATAGCTTTTCTGTTTCTTTATAATCTCTGTGTTTCTTGAGTATCAATAAAATGCCTATGATCCACACTTCTTAAAAGATTCACCAATGAGTGCTTGTATGCAGGCGTTCTCTTTATTTTTATTTGTATTTAACTTCCACTTTTTTAATACTCTGCTTATCTGTAGGAGACACTTTAATAATCTGATGTGAATAATGCTGATATCTAAGGGGGAACGGAAATTCACGATGCTTATTCTGTTATTTGAAAGGAGGTGCTGAGACTGTGCATTTCTGCTTGTATGATAATTCATTTGTTGGAAGAACAGTACAATATAGGCCTCCATTTCTGTTTAAATATCAGTTGAAGATAGAAAAAGATTAACAAAGGCAGACAGACTTGCCACTAATTTATCAGAAAGTGTCATAAACAGAGCTTTGAAAAATAGCAGAAATTGCTCTGTGGCTCTCAGTACTAGATCTCCCAGTAAAATTTCCTTCCATTCACTCCTCTGGAACCTTTTCTTCCTTTGTTTGGATTTTCCCTCCAGAATATACATGGCTTCATCATTTCTGCTGTGCTACACCAGCCCAAATATTTTACCAGTGTAAAAAGCTGTTTGTGTGTCTTGGGATATCTCTTTCTTGCCCTTTTTGGACTGTTCCTTTTTTAAAGCATGGGCAGAGACCTGTTTTGGAAGAAATGCACGTCCACACATCTTTGTATATTCCAGACACATTTGTTTGCAGCAATTTGCTGACATGCTGCATGGTCACATACTTATTTCTTCGTTTTCAACTTTATTTAATGCATTTCTATAAGAATGAATATCTGGACCATGAACTCTCCTTTATCAAAGTATATATTTGTAGGCTGTGATATCTCTGAGTACACAGATACCTGATTAGGTAACGTGTTTGCATTCAGGCTATTTGTGTAGCTGTTGAGCAGCAAGAGCCACTGAAGCACCTTAACAGAGTGCCAAATTTGCTGAAGTCTGAGAACCATTTATGGCTTCAGATAGCAACGCTTTGCTTCCTGCTTGTGTGCAGAGCAGATAAATAAGTTATTGTGGTGTTCTCCGTCACCAGTCAAACAGAAATTATTTTGCCATTACATGGTTTTAGCAAGAGGATGTATGCATTGGGACTGCCATACTAACCTAAATGAGAATGACGGATGTGAATAACTCTTGAGTCTGATCCTCTTCTGCTTTTCCTCTAGTCTGTGTACTTAGGCCTATGAAAAATGGATATAAAATGGTTCATACCACTCTGCACATAATACACAAAGTCACATGTACATAGCAGGGGAAATGTGTAACTCTGGAAGCATGTTTGCCTTCACCTGTGTGATTGACACATAAAAAAACACTGTTTCTTAAGAGCTTCACTTATTTTTTTGTTGTTGCTTAAAATATTTCCTTGAATCCTAAAACAAGTTAAAATTTTAAAATATCTTTTGCTTTCTTCACTGAAAATCAACAATGTAGGAAAAAAAATTCAGCAATAATATTTTCTTCCATGTCATGCTCCTCATGAACTTTCCCCATTCCTACTCACTCCACCTCAAAGGAATAACTGCCTGATAAAAAAATTGTTTCATTTTGGCTAGGAAAAGATAGAACATGCTTTTACTTAAGGAAGTGCTATTAAAAATGTGCACAGGGTAATATATAATGATTAGAAAAATATGTGGGGGTTTTTTTAATGGTTGCCTGAAAAGCTGTCAGAGGACTTTTGCATCAGGCCTATCTTCCCCTGCAAGCAGTCTCTTTCTATTCTTGTTCCCTTCTTGCATATACTCACTTCTGTGGCTCTTTCTTTTCCTCAAAAAGCAGTTTCCTACTTTTTGCTGTTTCACCCTCTACCTTAATTGCCTCTACATTTACATCCAGAAAAAGAATGGATATTTTTCTTTGATCGATTTGTGTCTGCCAGCATGGAGTCTTGCTTCTAACACTTTGCCGGTGTCGAGGTTTAACCCCAGCCGGCAACCAGGCACCGTGCAGCCGCTCACTCCTCCCCCCGGTGGGATGGGGGAGAGAATCAGAGAAGTAAAAGTGAGAAAACTCGTGGGTGGAGACAAAGACAGTTTAATAAGTAAAGCAAAAGCCAGACACTCAACAAAGCAAAGCTAGGAATTCATTCACCACTTCCCATGGGCAGGCAGGTGCTCAGCCATCTGCAGGAAAGCCGGGCTCCATCACACCTAACGGTGACTTGGGAAGACATAATGCCGTCACTCGGAACATCCCCCGCTTCCCGCTTCCTCCTTCCCCCAGCTTTCCATGCTGAGCGTGATGTCATATGGTATGGCATGTCCCTTTGGTCAGTGGGGTCAGCTGTCCTGGCTGTGTCCCCTCCCAGCTCCTTGCTCCCCCCAGCCTCCTCGACGGTGGGGTGGGGTAGGAAGCAGAGAAGCCCTTGGCTCTGTGCGAGCGCTGCTCAGTAATAACGAAACATCCCTGAGTTATCAGCGCTGTTTCCAGCACAAATCCAAAACACAGCCCATACTCGCTACTGTGAAGAAAATTAACTCCACCCCAGACAACACCAGCACGCATCCTGTCACATCATTGTTACGCCTCATCCTTGTCTCTGTTTCTCTACTTTCTGATTCTACTGCTTCTGTTACTGCTGTATCCACATGTACCGAAATTTCAAGGTTTCGGTGGAATGTGAGGCAGGACTCACGTGTTAACCCCCACCAGGTTTTCAGCCTGAAATCTCTATGCTAATCTGCACTAGTTTAAAACTACCGGCATGCTGATGGCTTTCTTAATGACTTCAGCTCCGTGTTGATTTATTTTCTGAAGTCTGAACTCCTCGTCAATAACTAGAGGTTGGAGTTTATAGAAATGTTATAATTTGTGCAAACCTTGTATTAGCAAGGCCCTGGGGAACCTTCAAACCACCCAGCAAACCGTGTGTTTCCTCCTGTAAAATGCAATTGAACTGTAACTCTTTTCTCTTGTGCTGTCTCATTAACTTCAAAATATTGCTTCAGCCTCTGTATCTGTGTTGGCCAGGTCTCTCTGCAAAATGCTATCAAAAGTCATCAGGTTTTCCAATATTTTCTGACATACTGTCAGCATAACTGAGCAAGTTACATTATTCAAACCACATGGTAAATGCTTCTCAGGTGGAAATGGCAGGCAAAGCAGCAGGTCATGTAACACCAAAACAGAATGTGAATGGTAGGGCTCCCTCCCTCAAAGGAAAAATGGCACAAGTCCTTATTTTTGCAGACGGTATACCTGGCAGACTTTTGTTTCTAAAGTACCCATACACTGATTCTGTGGCTAATATCAGGATTGATTTGTTTGCTAAAAATAGCCACCATTGAATAATAACACGACTTCAGAGAGAGCAGTACAAATGTGTTATCTTTAAGCTATTTGAACCTGTGATAACTTGAAATTAATGAGCTGCTCACTATTATACATTTTGAAGACTGTCTATAAACACCTTTTGCTTTTTGCTCCCTGTATAGACCTGTGTTTCAATTATCATCTTCCATTGTCTTCTGTTTTACCACACAAGTATACTGTTATTTTTATCTTTTTTCCTTCCATTTAAAGCTGAATAAGCATACTGATAAACCTGTTTATAGTAAGTTCCAGTACATTCACAAGACAGTTTTAAATATGCTGTGGTACGCAGGAGTAAACCAAGGTTTCAGGCTAGAGTCATGGGGGAGATTGGTGCTGCGATGTGATGCTGATGTGATTAGGTACCTTGCCATCTCCCACAGTCCCCAACACCTAAGTACAGTGCCAAAGCTGTGGTGCCTACAGATGTGATTTACAGAAGCCAGATCAGGATGGGTGTCATTGCTCATTTAGCCATCAGGAAATGCTGAAGAGACAGGTCATATTTAAACACCCCTGCTCTCTTCGGGTATTTTTCAGAGTACTTCTACAGGCAGGGGCTAAGCTCTGGGCCAGTGGGTGTAAGGCAGTGCTGTAGAAGAAGTTGCAGTGAGTGCCTGAATACAGTGCTGTGCTGGAGCTGAGGGGTGCACCACATTGTGAGGGACATGAGCTGCAGCCCTGTGCCTTCTCCAGGGTGGTTATGCAGCTGCTGACTGGAGAAAACAGACATTTTCTGGGAACATGGGATTGAGGAGAGCTCACTTCAGGAGGCCCCCATGGCAAAGACTTTATCTAAACCAAGGAAAACAAAGCTGGAGTGAGGACTGCTGCCATGGCTAGGTCAGAGCAAGAGCAGGCAACAGTGGGACTGACAATAAGATGCCACCTCTCACACACACTCTGGCTGTCAACCTGGAGACCCATTTGCACAAGGAGACGTTGACGTCTTGGCACAGCACACCACTGGAGGCCATGGGGCTTCACACGAGTGCTAAGATGGAGATTTGTGCACCTGCTGGGCAGGTCAGGGTCAGATGCAGGCAAATTTATGTGATTGTATGAGACAAAGTAACTTTTATGTGAATTTTGGTGTTGATTTGAACATAAACTGTGACAGAAGCCATAAAATTAGCGAAATAGCATGCTTAAAGAAGTGTTAATACAGCGACTACATAAGGTAATAGGAAGCTTATAGAATTGGCATATGCTCACATTTTGTTTTTATTTTGCAGCTAAGCAGAAGCAAGATGTATTATTTCCTCTAAAGTGTGGTTAAAAGTGACAGTAAAAATGACATTGGACTGCCTAATGTTTATATTTCATTTGTTTCCAGGTATAGTATTATTTTCGGTCAGTTCAGCAAGCGCAAGCTGGCCTCTGAGAATTGGACATCCCTGTGTCTGATGTTGTATATCCCCAACCTTTGCTATACCACAATTTGCGTGCCAGTTTTGGATAAAGGTGTGCATTTAATGATTGACTTGTATATGCAGATTTTGTTTTGTGCAAACAAAGGAGACAGTCAACTATACAAATAAACACATGTATGCAAATGCTCTTCGTGCAGCAAAATGCCTCTGGATTTTGTCAGCAGTTTGCAGAATATAACAAAAAGAGACAACCCTGCCTGTTGTTTGCAGCAAATATCTCAGGAAGGCAATGTGATGACTTCCCTCATTTATTACCAGCGCAAGGCTGAGCCTGTCCCTAGAATATAAGGTCCCATCCAGAGAAAATGCACAGGGAGGAGTTTCCAGGAACTAGTTTTTTCTTTGTTGCCTGATATTCTGCCAGATGACGCATGCAGGGTGGGAAGGAATTCACAAAAGCCTGACGAGTAAGTGACGCTGATCTCCCCCACTCCCTCTACAGTCACTCAAGAGGCGGGTAGCCTCTTCTTTGACCCAAGGGGGCTTCCACATCTTGCTACAAGGGAGCCTGGAGAAGTCAGGGATGACCCCTGCAGGCTCTGCCAGCAACCCTGCCTCTGGTCCCCATGGGCGGGTGGGTCAGCTGGCCAGGAGCCCAGGGCTCCAGGGACTTCCTCACTGGGCACATCCTTTGCAGCTCCCTCCCACCTCCGTGATCCCCATCCACAAACAAAGAGGGAGCCCCAGGTAACAGCACCTGGCTGGTCTGCAGTAGTCCACAGGGCAGATGGAGGTTTTAACATTTGAGCTGGGTTTGCCATTGAAAATGTATCCATCGCACTTGAAGAAAACACGTTCTCGAAGTTGCTTGAAAGAGTCAAGAGTCATTAAAATATGTAAATGGTAAAATTGTACATGGATAATAGTCTGATTACCATTTCAGCGACAGATGTTCTAACACAGAACCAGATTTTCAAAGGAGATCCGGGTTAAATTTTCAAGTATTCAGCCCCACATCTGGAGTGTTGAATTTTCAGATGAGCTCACCTCTTGGTGAGGCACTAAGTGGGCAATTCTCTGTGAAGTCCTCAACATGTAGTTCCCATTGTGTTTTAGTCAGATTTTTTTTTTTTTTTGGTTGCAAAAGAAAAGTTAAAGGCAGCTGAACTTGTCTGAAAATCTGGCCCCGGCTGTCAGTGCTGAACACTTGTGGAAATCCAGCTTCTCACGTGTACCTGAGCCCCACAGGCACAGGGTATAACCTATGCACCTTCACCTGAGGGCGTTTTCAGGGACCTTGGCACAGGAGAGTGGATTCCCCCCCTGCCCTACTAAGGGCATCCAGCAATGGTCTGCCTACGCATCAGTCTCTCTAGGATATCAGGGGTAGTCAAAGCCACACTGAAACCAAAGGTAGGCTTCCAAACGTTGGTGCAATGCACATCAGGTGCCAGGATCTGATCTTAGCCACAGCAGTTTAGGACTGGAACTACTATCAAAGTCATGGGAAACTAAGTGTGACTAGGAACTGGCTTTCTATATGCATGTACATATTGTCCAAAACGTGACAGAACCTCCCAGGCAACCTCCATCTGTCTCCTTACAAAGTTTCAAGTTAAAAAAGGAGCTTGTAATGACAGCTAAATTCAGGAAGAGCATCACTGTTTGACTTGTGCTCCGTGCAGCATTTGCACTTAAGGCACTTCCATTCTGATGAAGATCCTACAGAGGGAAAATAGCATTACTTAGCTGAGCTGCCCTTGAGCACCTTTGCAAAGAGAACTGTATTGCTAAATCGCACAGCATGAAGCTAAGACAACTCAAACACAGAATAAACATCGTCACCATGCTGGCTGCATCGGGGAGATGCTGCAAGGAAGGGCAGGGAGAAGCCAGGGCAAAGCTCCCCACAGCCACGGCCCCCTGGGAGGGCCCGGCACAGCCACCTGCACCATCAGCTCACACAGTAAAATTGCCACCTATATAAAAAAGAATTTATGTGCTTTTGTGCTATTAAAAACAGGCATCTTTTATCAATGTATATAAATTGCTTTAAGAGGGTGAAACATGTTCAAGTATGATGACTCATTTTCGCATTCATATCTAAGAGTATACAACTAATACCGAAAGTACCGAAGCCGTTCTTGCGCATTTGGCTTATTATGTGTTCAGATTCTAGAGTGTACGAAACACTTTCATAATCACTTACTGTCTTATTTGAGTTTCTTTATTACTGGGAGTCAAAAATTTGCCTGCTCCACTCACTCAGTGCCTTGTCTTGCACCAGCGACCTTCCCAGTTCACTCATCATAACGCTAAATTGGTATTTTGGGGGCAGGCAATTCCCCTGGCCTTCAGCTGCTAAGGCTTTCTTTTTTTTTTTTTTTCTTTTCCTTTCCATTGTAATTCAAGCATCTCCCAGCAACTCATTTCTCAAACCTGTGACTTCTTTTTAACTAACATTTATTTTGAAGTGATACATCAAGGGGAAAAAAAAATGTATCTGTCGGGCACCCCCTCAGAGCTCTTTGTATTTTGTCACTACTGTCTGCCTCATTTTAAAAGTGAGGCTTGTGTGTTTTCTACAAGAAAATCAACAAGCTTCATTATGCAGGATTATGACCGTCCCTGCTCACCACTTGTGGAAGGTTTGTTAATGGCAAATTTCATTAATATTTAGCACCCAGGACTGTCTATCAAGGATTTTCATGTTGGAAGGATTTAATATTGAAAGCCCACACTCAAAACCCTTTATTATGTTGTGATAGCAGAATAAAATGTGTTTCATAAATGTTGCCTAGAACTAGTGGCAAGATACCTGGCAGCTTGAAGAGCTGGCTAGTGTCTGATGGCTAACATCTGCATAATGTTGACAGATGCAGTAAAATGTGACGTTATTACAGGTCTTTATGACAAGCTGCTGGAGGAAGCAGTGTGAGATTTGGCTCTTCGAGTTTAAGTTGATTCTTACAGTTGGAATCAATGACAGGGAAGTAGGAGCTAATTAAGATGTGGGATGGGGAAGAGATTAGAAAATCATTCCAAAATCTTATAAAGGTAGATAATTAGTGATACAGTGTCTAATTGCCAGGATTATATACAAATATGAATGAGAATATTTTCCTCTCTTCCTAACTAAACACAAATACTTCTTGCTTTGGTAATAATTACTAGCTATCTATTGTCATTCTTATTTTTGTATGCAAACAACTATTTCTACTAAAAGCTAAATCAAAGCAAGATGTATTTACCAGTTCTAAGTACGATGAAGTTAACAATCACTGTTACCTGCTGTGAGGCAAGTTTCTCGCTTCGCATCCAGCTCCTGAGAAAGGTCCATCCCTGTCCTTCCCAGACCTCCCGTTTTGATTGAAAGTTTTCGTATCTTAGTGCATTTCCCAGCGTTGTGAAAGGCTGTGATGGAAGCAGGTAAATAAAAAATAAATATTTCAAGTAGCTAGACACACTCCTAAAAGAGACTGTGCATTGATTTCAGATTTCAGCCTTGGTGATCACTAATGTCTTGATGACTGTGGACTGATTTTTTACCTTAACTAGCAGCACTTTTCCCCTATAATCCTTCCTAGCCAGACTCACAGAATTAATTCAACTTTATTTAGCCATCCATTAGAAAGCCCAGACAAATGTTGCTGTTACATTTTACAATTGTTTCTGAAGATTAAACATGAAAAATATCTATAATAGATGTTTTTTCTTAAGTAGGAATCTCCACACCTCAGCTAAAATGACTCCACTGGGAGCCTGACAAGCATCGGTCACTTGCGAATCTGCTCAGCAAAGACTTAGCGTGGTTAACAAGTCCCTACAAAACATGCTGTTTGTCACTGCGGCTGCTGTCAAATTGCACAATGCTTTTACACTTTGTCCAAGCAGTTTGTGAAAAATTTGATGGTTCTGTGTCAGGCAGTATCAAGCTCATTCAAAGACAACTCCTTGGGATCGACAGTTGTCTGAGGAGGCACTGTTTGATCGGAAAGATACTTTCTTCCAAATATACATTTAGGTGGAGAGAGTTTAGCACATGTCACAGCATAATCAATTGCTTCCCACTGGTGGTACGTGAGACAGCCAGCAGCTCTGGTGCGGTACAGATGATGGCTGTGCTTCTGCAACCGTGGCATCTCTGTCTGGAAGCACTCAGCACCGGTGTGCAGGAGGTGATCCAATAAGGAATCACATCTTTTTCTACCTGTGAGGAGAGCACAAAGTCACCACATGTACCATCTTTTTACCAGCATCTGCTTGCATTTTCCTTAAATGATGATGATGATGATATACTTTGCAGAGCTCTGGAAATGAGATTAATTTGCTCAGAATGCAGGGAAAAACCTGTGGTCCTGCTGTGACATGTTTCAGTCAGCTTTTGCACATCTGAAGTGTGAATTTCCACATGTGCCACCATCAGGACATGGAGGTACCACCATATGAGGAACAAGCCCCAGGACAAAGGCAGCATCCTTGGTTCAGAGAGGAAAGACAGCCTGGCACCCACATCAGGCATCATGCCAAAGGGCTGCTGACACCGTCATTGCCATTTTTATCTTATTTCTTTTATCTGAGGACTACCACCAAGAAGCAAAGAGCAGAGAGCAGTCCCACACTGGCAGAGCAGTCCCGAAATGGCAAGCACTGAGGTGGATGGGACCAGAGACCTTCTCTTTCCTGGTCCCAGCTCTCCCCCAAGGTTCTGAGCTGTGTGTATGTCTACCTCTCCTGCTCATGTTCATCAGCCATAAAACATGGATAGGGCTTATTTAGCTCTTAGTCACATTGTGAGCATGATTTTATGAGTGTGCTACACTGTTTTGAAAACTAAAGTATTCCTTGAATTGTTTTAATGCTGTGCTAGAGATCAACAGCACTGATAAACAGGGTAGCCTTGTCATTAAGTCATACATTTGACCAGCACACCACTCAGCACGCAACCTGGAGAGCTGTGAGCTCCCCTCTTGTGCGTTCCATCCCAGAGCCAGAGTCTTACCCACATTTGCTGAATCATCTGCTGGAGCTGCATAATCAATGTATTTGCTCTAGATACTATTTCCAGTGAAAATAACTACTCATGAGGCCACACCTCACACTTCGAGTGAGATAAATGGTTAACCATTCCCTTAACAAAAAGATCCACAAGAAGCTGATAAAGCCACTAAGCTAACTGAGCAGGAACTTCATTAACTCCCTACATGGCAATCAACTGGGGCATTTTACAATCTGATGAGAAACTAAGGCCACCTGAAATGCAGTGCAAGCCTTTCCAGGTGTTCCTGGGTGTTTACTGAGTAAATCTCCACCAGTAGCGTGCATGCTGTGCCAGCTTTAAAGCCTTACACTCACCTGTTTCAACTAGCTCTGCAAGCACCTGCAACCTTCACCATGATGGTACGGGTCCCTCCATGCTCCCCAGGCACCATGCCTTCAGAAAAAGCCTCATCCTCTCGTCCATGCAAACACGCTCTCTCACGTCACTTCTTGTCTCCTCTTTTCCCCTTCACAGCAACACAGATCAGTCATGATGTGGATGGAGTTATCATTATCCCTCCCAGTGGAGTTGTGCAAGTCCTCAAGATCTCTCTCCCTGCACCCAAAAGGAAAATGTGGCACTTCTGCTTTTTCTCCCCTCCATGTGCTCTGCCCAGTAGCCCGCTTGCTGTAACATGGTGGGATGGAGACATGGCTGCCCAAAGGGCCTGCAAGAGCCTCCTCAAAACCTTTTCTTTCAAGACCCAAACCCAGCTGTGCTACTGGTTTTGCTTTACTTCAGCAGCCCTCCACAAGGGTGGTTATCTTACCAGCAGCTCCTGGTGGGTGGCAGCCTTCCCCAGGGCGGTCCCCACTGCCCACACTGCCTTGCCCTGCCTCACCAGCCCACCCGCACCCCCCTCACTGACCGCTCAGCTGAGCCTTTGGGACTGGGTGGTTCAGAGGTTTGTGGTCTTACAGCTGACCCTGGCACAATTGCTAGGCTTGTTTGCCATCTTCTCGGAAAACCATGGGCTGAGTGGACATAACAGCTTCTCTGCCACAAGAATTGTCTTTTCAACTCAGGACTGAGGCACATTGCCAGGATAACATTTAAAAAAAAAAAAAAAAAAAAAAAAAAGGCTTGCGCTACAGAGGAAAGCTTTGAAAGTCCAGCTGAATCCCAAGATTCAAGTCTCTCCTGCAAAACCTTCAGTCTTCCCTGTGTAATCTGCTGAAGTTTGGACGATGATGAACAGCCAGTTTCAGTTTCTCAGACTACTCATCCAGAGTTCCACACAGGGCCCCAAACCTACGGTGTACAACTTCTGCTGCTTAAAATACGGCATTTTTTTTTCCCCTGCAGACCTAAGAGCCTGAGAAACCACCCTGTATATATTATAACAGTCTCAGATCTGTAGTAAGTCATCAGTGGCAAAGAGAAAATATTTGATAGCTCCATCCTGTTGAGTAATCAACATCTTGCCCTTGGACTATACAGTAACATTTGCAGCATGCCTCTGCAGAACATACTCTGCAAAGAGATCCCTGACTCCTTGTACTTGCTCTTCGTACATTGCTTTCATCTTTCCTGCAGATGAAATCTGGCTGAATCTTTAACACCCCAGGAGATAGGGCAGGATTTTTTTGAAGCAAATTGCAAGGTAAGGAGTTCCTTAACAGAGTAATTATAGTTTATTGTTTCAGTCAGTAAATGTTTAAAAAAGCATCCATCTCTTAAGAACATACCATAAAATGTGACATGCACACAAACTGTAAATACATAGAAATAATTGCTTGTGCTAGAAGATCCAGTCCAGGGTTGGTTTCAGTTCCTGGTATACTTGCAAACTTTCTGTCACCTATGAGCAAACCAATTAATCTTCCCTGTATCTCATTTCCCTCTCAGTGCAATGGTCAGAGGATTTCCCCTCTCCAGAGGATGAGTTCTTTAGCTCAACAGAGCCCCAGCATACTCACCTACTGCCCCAAGGAGGACTTTAGTAGGACCAAAGTAAATAGCTCACCGTGATTTCACATATTCCCAGCCCCATGGGCTTAACATGATATTTAGAAAGAGAAAGAATTTGTGATTTGACTGTTACCCATTTACACCAAAGAGCCCAGAAAGGGCTCAGGTTAATGTGTGACATGGTTAGCAGCATTTCTTTTCACAGACAAGATACATCACTGTCTTCTAACACCATCACTGTCCAGAGGAGCAAAAGTGAACCTCAGACCCTGGCATTTACATGAGGGCCACAGACCACAGCTGCTCCCATAGCTCTTGCAACAAGAACAATCAGATTTGTGTTTCAGTGATTTTTTTATTCTTGCTCTATCAGTTAATACTGGTAATCATGCAACACTGGCAGAAGCAGCTCTTGTTCACCACCCATTTTTGTTGCATTATTATGCATCTTCCCATAATTAAAGTGCAGGGGCTCCTTCCCCCATTTCCCCACCCACTTCTAGGAAGCATCTGAAAATCTTTGTGTCTCTGCGGGAAGGTACGATACAGCCTCGTGCTTGTGCTTTTCTGCAGACATTTTCCTGCTGAGCTGGTGATCTTGTCATCTGTATAGAAAAAAAAAAGACCCATTTTCAAGGAGAATGAAAAATGGATCTCTGCAATTATGAGGAACTCACCTCTCTGTGCTTCACTGGTACCTTCACTATCATGACAGTGGCTACCTAGCAACCATGCCTTTCGACTCAAGCCAGATTTTTATATATATATATATATATATGTTTGTATTTCTACTGGGGTGGAGGAAAGGTGGTCATGAAAATATTAACTTGCTTGGAGATGGTAGGCTACAATGTCTTTTTGCAGAGAATTTAAAACAATATTTCATCCCCAGCTTGAAGAAATGCCAGTGGCTTGGTTTTGGCATGGCAGGTGTATCTGTTCAAGCTCACTATTTAGACATGCTTCTTCCCAGGTTACAGTGTGCAAAAAGTAATTACTGTAAAAATTAAAAACCAAAACAAAATAACAAAAAAAAACCCAACAAAACACAGACTCCCCTCTCACCCCCAGCCAAACCCCTGAAATACAAGACCTTACAGTTTTACAGGATCAAGTCCTGTGCCTAATGCACAGTAGCAATTAACTCCCACCAGCGGGTGGTTTCTGGGCTTACCTTAGCATAAGAATTACTTAAGCTTTAAATTTATGTACTTAATGCCAGTCACTTTTTGCCCAGAAGACAGGGTGGAGTGAAGTGTGCTTGAGATTTGTAGACAGAGGCAATCTAAGGCAATAAATAAGTTCTTTTGCCTCCCTCCTGTCTGAAGGCGGGACTAGGTTAACCTTATAAAGCCATGTAACTGTTCTTGGTTGTTTGTATTTTAGATCACCGCCCTCCCTTTCAGCCCTCCCTCCTCATCATCTATGAAAAAAAAAATTAAGCAGAAGCTGTAAATGACTGTGGAGCTTACCTAACTCAACCCTTTTTCAGCTGACAAGAAGTAAAACCTAGTAAATACAGTTCCTGTCCGTTTTCATATGGCAACGGTTTCATCAGTTCATGGGATGAGATACCCTTCCAAGAATGTTTAAACACAGCTCTGTATTCCGCCCTGTCACCCTTCTGCTCCAAGCTGAAGCCTTGTCACAGCGCTCCTCTCTCTGGCTTTATTCCAGCCTTCAGACTGGTGTAGTAGGTTTTTTGTCCACCTCAGTGTTTCTTATTTAGTAGTATCCCACTAATTTTGAGGTTTTCAGAGTATTTATCAATTAGCCTTCACAAAACTTCTGTGAAGTAGCAAACAGCTCCTATCCAACATATGAGGAACAGGGCACTGTATTTAGTATTATATAGTATTGGATAAATTCCTTTATTCTGCTGGAACTGGGTACTGAATAAAAGGACTTTTTACAAGCAGACAGTGTTTGGCCAAGTGTTAGAAAGACTGAAACAGAAACAGCCAGTAGGCAAATCAAAGGAAGGAGGGAAAAATTGTTCCTGTAAAAGTAGACATGGTAGTAAACAGACGTTCAAATAATCTAGAGGAATTACACAGAGTGTTGCAAAGTAAAACGAACAGCCGGTGTTTCCAAACACCAAGCTACTCACCCCAGGTGTTAGAGGTGTGAGTTCAACTTCAGGCTCCTACAGGAGCCTAATGGTCCTGTAGCAGGTTCACAGTTAACAAATAAATACAAAAAGAAGGGACTAAGTGAAATGCAGCCCCACATTAAGTGCTTGGACCCTTGAGATGCTCCAAGTAGGATCCTAAACAGGTGTCACTTGAGGTAGTGACAGAAAAAAAAACAAGATGTGGGAGGAAGGCCACTGCCACTGTCTCCCAAGGTCTAATTCATTTCAGGTGAGGCTTTAAGGAGTCAATACTATTCACCTGAAATCCACAGACCAGCAGACATGTGGACTCTGGTACTTACAGGCAACTTTCATCTACATTTCACATTGTTTGAAGGACTATATGCAATTTTTAAATTGTGGATTAGATCTCAGGTCTTCACTACTAATGCCTTAGTCACGTAGTATCGATTCCTGTCTGCCTCCTGTTATCCAGGTAGATTATGCTGGAAATCGTTGTTTTACAAGAAGGGGTGTGCCAGCAAGTCACCCAAAATCTCCTGTGGTCCAGCCTGCTTGAGACAGGCTGATGCAGGGACTCCTGCTGAAAGGAGCTGAACCCATAGGTCTCAGTAGCTGGGTGACCATTTAAAGAGGAGAGAGTGAGCGCCAGCAGCAATTAAAACACAGCAGCTACAGCTGGCTTGTTTGTGAGGTGCCCATCCCTTTGACATTTGAGACTGAATTCCAGGTGAACACTGAAAAGATATTTTTGGGACAGAAGGATTCACAATCCATTTAAATCCTGCTGTAGATAGGATTTACTCTTGGTCACGATATATCTTTAACAACTGATCATATTGAGCCAGTTGTGCCACTGTTCCAAGCCTGCAAAAGCCCATGCAGTTGCATCCCAAACTATGGCTACTTTCTTTAACAGGTTCTGCGAAGGAGAGCAATGCCTTGCCTTTGCCCCCCTTACTGATTTCATTAGATTTGTTATTGAGCGTGTCAGGTGGAAAAAGGCAAAGAACCTCTGAGGCAAAGAGCAGGTTCAAGTTCAAGGTGGGTTGTAATCGAGGTCTCTAATGTGGGGGTGATAGCACTCGACCAACTCGCAGGAGAGCTGAAGTTTGCAAAGTGTTCTGCAGATGTGATCTGCAGAAAAAGCATTCTGCAGAAATGATAGTTAATCAGAAAATGATCATTCAACTTTGTCTGATTCTAGGCAGATTTCACCCTCTACCCTTTCTATTACAACTGTTGAATTGCAATTTCATTTATCATCATTGTCTGCAGTTGTGAAGTAATGGGAAAAGTTCACACTGAAGGCTTTGAGGTGTCTTCCTGTTATCAAGGGTTCCTATTAAATACATTACATTGATTTAAGCCTATTAGTTTATCAAAGGAGCATAATCCTATTCTTTAGCTTTCAAGGGAAAGCAGCAACTATCTCAGTTAATTACTGTGTCCTTGCTGGTACCCCAGAGCAAGCAAATGTTCTGCAGTCCAAAGTAATTGGTAATGACTGAGAATGAACGTGTACATATTGGTCCTACTAACTAATAAGGTTAATTGGAAAATCTGGAAAAATTGTGGACTATAAAATAACTGAATTTTCTTCACAAAAGAACATGAATCTTCCATCTTACAGAAAACATATACATGTTTTACTTGGTGCTTATATAAAAATCTGGTTACAAAAGATCCCTGAATGACATAAACATGTAACCTATGAGTGGCCACACAAATTCAAATGCAGACAGGATCGGTTTTGACAAGATGTCAGCAGTTTTCAGTACACAAGTGTAATGCAAAGAGTGTGAGCACCCCTGTACAGGGACCAAAGGAGTTCAGCTGCCCACAGATCCTGCTTGCCCTCATCTTAGGCAGCTTTCAGGCCACTCTTATGAAGACCTTTTGTGTCATGTCATGGACAGCTCGCTTGTGTCCCACCAGGCACATGATGCGGTTGCAAGGTGACAGTAAGTGTACAGCAGGAGCGGAGAGGATGAGTTTGCCCTGGCCATGCTGCCCCAGAGGCATATTTCACTATGGGGGAGAAAGAAGCTGGCGCTTCCTCCTTAACGTGCGAGATCCTGATACACCTCACCCCAGACAGACAGAGGAAACGCATCCCAGGGTAGAAGAGATGAATGGGACCGACGGAACGGGAACAGGTGGACAAAGCAAGTTGGGTGCAAGAAGAGGCTGGTGGCACGGGGGGGAATGATGCATTTCACCTCACATGGGTTTGAATCCAAGCCGGAGAGTGCAATGAAGCAGAAAGCTTTTTGAAGTATATTTCAATAAATTTGCCCAGATTCTTAAGAGATTTGTAATAAAATAGTCCTGTCAACTTCAGTGGGTCTTTGACTTATACTTACTGGGGATTTATCCTTCTGTTGGGGTATTTCTAAAGCACCTATAATTTTGTTATACTAGCGAGTCAGAGTTCTTCTGATATATGTATTATTGGTTATTATGGACTGTCATCAACCCTTCAGTCAGCTGGCCATGATTCATGAAAGAAAATCACTCCTAATTAAACATTCATATAATTATTCTTGCCAGAAACAAATGAAATATGCAACCAATATGTTCCATAACAGCTTCAGAAGAGTACCACTAGGATTTGTGAAGCCGGATGATTGAATGCACAGGGAAGCTTTTCAGCACGTTACATGAGGAAAGGATCCATCCCTACCTTTTAACTGTCTTCCGAACATTTCAAGCAGTATTTAATGTCAGACTAGATTTTGGAGCAAGGCACATTAATGACTACAGTAATTGCTCTTTGGGAGAACAGATTTGAGTGACAACACTTTCTCTAACCTCCAGGGTCTTACTTTCCTATGAACAGCTTAACGTTTAAACAAACTGATTTCTCAATATTTCACACACCAAAAAAAAAAAAAGAAAAAAAAGAAAAAAAAATCCCTGCAAAGGCACACGTAACTATATTTCTGTATGTAATTAAAAAGAAAATATCTAGCATAACATTCTTCTTCGGTGTGTCACTGTATTGCTAGTCTGTTTCGTGCATGCATATGCATCTAAGTAGTAGGATGTTGACCCCTACAGAATGACTTCAAAATGCCTAGAGCTTATCGTTCCCTCCATGTCTGCGAGTATAAATCTAATTACTGAGTGCCTGGAATAGTTTTGTAAGTCCTGAGAATTTCTTTCTTGCCCTAACTTATCTCAGCTTACGAAGTCTTGAATATGCAGTAGCTAAAGAATTTCTTCCCAGTGCATGGACATACGTGATGCAAATTGCTTATATACAATTGACTGAAATCAGTTGAACTTCCCTAGTATTAAAAACCAGTCTGACTGAAAGGAGAAGCAGAAATGTGGTTTAGCAATACTTGCCTCATCAAAAGGGCAACTGTAGAAGGTATGTGTGCGTTTCCACTTCAAATTCACCCCAAAAGTCTGGCCTTTAATTATTTATTTTTACTACATAATCTAATAAACATTAACAGATGGGTTGCCAAAAGATATATTGTGCCTTCATAACAAAATACAGTAAAGTTATGAAATTCTCAGAAGTTGTTCACAATTATCATAAAACAATTTCTGTTAAGAAAACTTCTCCTTCTCAATCTGAGGAAACTGTAACATGAATTATAAGAAAATAAACAGTAATTTATTGGGTTTATTCTGTGGCAAAAGCCTGGAGATTCAGCAGGCTGCTTCTGATACCGTCGCATCTGCAGGTTATCAGGTTCTGGCATGCCTCTTCTCTGCAATTATTTATTAGAAGACTAAAAATGAATGTTTCAAAAGGATTTTGCAGAGTGGTTGGCATTTGGGTTTGTTTCTCAATCCTGCCACAGCTTTTACGTGCAGGGAATTTAGAACCACCCTGGTTGAAGCAGGTAGGTGCTCGTCTCCCTTTGAAATCAAGACTTACAGATGTTTCTTATGAAATTGGTGGGAAGTAGACATCTAAGAACCTTCAAAAATTTAGCTTCTATGCTCTCTAAAATAACCTCCGATTTGAAGCAAGCAGTGCAGTGTAATGCCTGATATGGCTTGGGAGTTCAATGTAAATTATATGTTGGAGATTTCTTGAGATCAGCTTTGCTTTTCATAGATATCTTAGTGTTCCAAGGACTTCCTTCAGTAAATATAAACCATTCCAGTTTTTCATTGAAAGTTATATTTTGAACTCACAGAGCTGCTTAATCGTATTTTGATTTCAAACAATTTGTTCCATATTTGCCAGAAACAGGTAATTCAGTAAGACAAGTGGTCATAGCTGAGAACAATTCTTGGAGTCAAGATGCTGAATAGATACGGATGCTGCTGTTGTTTTACACATGGTAAATACTTGTTCCCTGTGGTTTACTACAATTGTGCTAAGATCTGGGACTCAGACACTCCCCTTTCATAAAGCCACATGTGCATCACCTGAAGCTGGCATTCACAGTACAGCCAGGACTTTATTAATATACTTCTATGCTATAGGAATATTTTGTGACTCTTGAATGCCACCACCAAAATTTCCTCTTTCTCATTCTGAAAATACAGTCAATTTAGCTTTATTTTTCAGTCATCATAACCAGAGATTACCACTGACCTTAATCCACAAATCATGTCTGCCTTACCACATTGACCAGATTAGTCATCAAATAGTCAGATCTGTAGTCATCTTTCTCTCTTGGTTTCCTTATTACCGTTTTATTAGCTGCAAATTCCTGCAAAACCACAGACTTCCTTTCCAAGTCTGACTACCACTGCTCCCATAAGATGGAGGAGTATTTCAGCAAGCTGTGACAACAGGAGAATGGCAATTAAAAAATTGCCACTGTGACTGCATCCTTCTGCGACTGCCAGCAGGCACCAGCGAAGCACTATGGCATCTCACACGGCACCCAAAAGTGTGGAAAGCAGAGGAAGCATCAAGGCAGTAAACCAGCAGCAGACAGATGTACCAGGAGACTGGGAATGCAAGGTCCCTGGGCAGGCTGCCCCACACCATCGTTTGTGCCACCAAAGCACTTGATTTGCTTCTCCCACTGTGTCCTGAAGCTACCAGCGGCATGGAGCACGTTTTCTCACGGGAGATTTCTGCTTTCACTTGTGCTGCAACATGTTAGCATTGAACTTGTGACTCACTCCTCACGCAGCAAGCGCAGTTCTCTCCTCTCCCCTGGCACCGCTGGCAGCAGTCCCTGCCATCCGCACCAGCCCTCTTCTCACCAGCCTCTAGCTCAGCAATGGGGCCAGCCCTGCCTCCAGACCCCAGGGACCAGGGCTGCCTCCACGGGTGCTGAGTCTTGTCAGATGGACAGATTTAAAGCCATGCCCTCTGCTTAGTGTTTCGAACCAGCTAGATCTGGACAGGTCTCTGCTTAGCTGTAAGAGGTTTTTTAACAAGCCCCTTCGAGATGCCTGTGTGCTGTTTGAAGGGTTCAAGCACTTAACTTTAGATTTTTGCTTCTATTCTAGGGACCAGTTGGCTAAATATTCGCTTTGCAGCATCTAAACATATGGATATCTACATTCTTTTTCACATGTAGCTGAGAGTCCACTGAGCAATAAGGAGACTTATTTGTGCTAACTGTTCATTTTGCATTGTTTTTAATACTGCAAAATAAGGATTTAAATTTGTTTGCATACAGAAAGCAAATTATTTTTACATTGTGCTGCCAGAGTATAATTTTGCTGCATGCAGCTTTCCTCTTCCTTTCTAAGAAGCTCTCTAAAAATAAATGCTGTACACCTGCCTTGTCTCTGTATACCATCCAGTAACTAAACCCAAACATGTATGTAGCACTGTGCTAAAAGCCTTTGTGAAGCCTAGCGAGGGAACTTCACATGCACTGCCTTTGCCAACAGTATTTATTTGCTTCCCACATCAGAAAGCTTGGACCGTCCTAGCCCGAGCTCCCCCCGGAAGACACCTTTGACACAGCATCCTTTAACTCTGGTCAGCCCTGCAGTGCTCAGCCAGTTGGACTAGATGATCATTGTAGTTCCCTACCAACTAAGATATTCAATTCTGTTCTGGTTTGTTCTATTCTAGCCTATTCGATGCAATTGTATTTGATGTGGTTCGATTCTATAAGAAACCAAAAATCCATTTCCTTGGTCTTTCCTTTACAGAGGTTTGCCCAATGTTTCCATTCAGTTTACTTCAGCCTGCGTTCCCCCAGCCACACACGGACAGACATAGCAGTGCCAGGTCGATCACGACACAAAGCAAGGCCAGAAGCACATTCCAGCACTGGGAAGGTCCCACACCTCACACTGCAGCTCCCACTGGCAACAGGGAGTCACGAGCCAAAACGCTGCTGGCACGCTAGCTTGTATGACAGACTCATCCTCCGAGAGCGTATGAATTGGCAAATTGTGGTTTTGGATTCAGATTGGGCCCCAACAAGTCTTGCGCTGTCGGATACACCTCAATTTCAGGGATTTACGTCATCCGTATTTCTGCTTTGCGCTCGCTATTTCTGTCTTCTGCAAGAAATGGTCTTGTTTTCACATTCTGGAGAGCACTGTGAATGCTTTTACGCTGCTGCAGCAATACACCGTTGGCTAATAGCTATTTTGGAAATTCACGTCAGGTCTGTTCAGCCATTTTTATTCCTTTCTTGTCCATGAAATCAGACTGGCACCCTGGGCCTCGCCCATTGATTTCTGGCCCATGCTAGATAATGCAATGCCCCCCAAATTTCCTCATCTTCTCCAAAGTTATGTAGAAGATCTGCTAATAAATCAAGCACATAACACTGGCTGCAATGGCATCTTTAAACCTAACACACATTAAACGTACCTGGGACATATAGCCAGGACCAATGAGGATCAATGCATCTTGCAATCTTCACCATCACTGAAGGATCTCAAGAAATAATGTGCAGAGAGCCCTGTTTCTTGACTTGAAGTTGCTTATTGCTGACCACTTGGGATACTCTGTTTAGAGATGGGAGGTATGTGTTTGAATGCCCAGGGACTGAAAACAGATTAAACTATGGTTTTCCATTTGCTGGCCCTGAGCAGGGGACTGTATGCGTATTATATGAAAGTTGTAAGGTGGCCTTTTCCTCCTCCAGCGGTCCTTACAAGCAAGAAGCAGCTCCTGTTGGATTTCACAGGGATGGATTCTAGGGGGGGGGGGGGGTGCCCAGCCTCTGGGCTTCTGCAGGTGGGAGACCATCTCTAAAGCACAGTTCAAGGAGTACTGAGGTCAGCCTGCCAAATCAGAGCCTAAACCTAACTGGGGACCAACCATTCTGATCTGATCTAGCTGTGTCCTACTGTTTTTGAAAGTGTAGAGAGTAAAAAGAAAAAAAAAAAAATCTGTGAAAACTTTTCCTACTGGATAACCAAGCAAAGCAAACTATTGCATAAAAAGCATTTTCAGGGGAAAGTTGCACTGTGGCATGAATTAGAAGTTTTTTTCACTTACACCTGTTATGTTGAAATGACAAGTGTCAGTCCCTGCACTTTAGGGATAAAATAAGGTCACAATGTATTCCCTGAGGATGAAAGTCTTGCAAAGTTGTGTCAAAAAAAGACATCGTCGATTAATTTTACCTTCTGCTAGAATACATATGAATATCAATGGAGACAAGTGATTGGACTAGTCACTGGTGTGTGGCATTAAAGTTCCTACAGAAATACTCACTGCAGAATTACTGAGAAGCATGATAGGTGCACGCTGTCTTCACCCTTGAAAATTAAAAACATTGTGGGTTGGCTGTAGTACGAAAACATGTAATTGCTATCAAATGAGCACAAAAAGGTTTATCTCTGATGATGATTATTACCACTTTTAGACTACATATTTTGGGACAAGGAAATTCTTTTTGCCATGAATTGTTCGGATTTTCTCATTCCTGGGTCAAGAGCTGTGGAGGTACCAATAATATATGAACTAAGGATTTAAGGATTTCTTTCTTTGTCCCAAAATGTGCCAGCCAAACAATTTTAGGAGAATACACCAACCTGAATGGCTGCAATAATTTTTCAAAAATAGGAAAAGATGTCAAAGATCCTGACACGCAATAAGTCACCAGAACAGTGGGGAAGAATGTAGCAGAATGCCCCATAAGCAAAACAGATAGAGTCACCAGTCATTCAGCGCAGCTCTGAGCTTCCAGAGCTGTTAGAGAGTTGTGCCCACAAGGAAAATAAATCAGTAATGTAGTAAACGTTTCAGAATGGGTTTGGACTGGAGTCTACAGCATGTTAACATGCAACAATTTAATCAGCCTTCTTTCTGCACTAAATACCTCAGAGCCCTATCCTGTAGTTGGGCAAAATGCCCATGAAAGCCAAGAGGAAAGCACAGAGCTCTTTAGTGCAAGGAGGGAAATACAGTTTGTTTTTTTAATAAATCTACAAATATGTCAGCCAAGCTCAGAATAATGCAGGGAAGTTGTTTCCTTCTTCCTACAAATACATATTTCAGTGGAATCACACATTTCCTGATTTGAAATGGCCACTTCTAATGGAAATACGGGGTGACATGTGAGCAATAATCTTTTGATTCTGGAATTCAAGAAGCAGAGGAAGTCTGTTGTGGACCAGATGCAGCAACTTTAAATTCTTTCCTCTCTTCCTTCAGTATGTCTTATGTTGTGGTATAGAGAAGGTGTCATTAAGCTTTTTCAAACTACCATCATAGATCTATCAACGTAGTGCCAGCAGCTTTGAAAATGGTGTAAGTTTGTGGCAGGTGAGGATGGAGCCTGCAGTTTATGCTTGTGTGTGGGCATGTGTGCCTGTTGAGGGGGAAAATGCACGCACAAGCACAGATCTCTAGTTTTCTCCTTTTGTTTCTTTTTAGTATTTTCTTAGTTCATCCACCACTTAAAGTGTAAGTTCTTTCAAAGCTCTCTTGAAAAGTTCTACCCTTTTTGAAAGACACTTAAGAGTTTTGAAAATAACCTTAAAAAAGTCCATGTCCAATAAAAGAGATCTGACTGCTTCTTAGTTAACATATAGTCGATCATCTAATAAGACACAATCCAGCGACTAGACCAACTAAATTGTTCTAGGGGCAGCTCTTACAGTCAGGAACATATTTAGATGAGGAGGAGGAGTGGTGGATTAGTATAGTAGTAGTAAATGGATTTTGACTCATTTCTAATTTATTAAAGCCTTTCTCAACTCAATGTAAATCCCACTCTTAGAATTAAAAACTGAATTAGAAAATAAAAGCTAACATAACAACTTTTTGATGCCATAGGAAATGAGAGTGGCATTTCATCTCCTATTACTCTACACTTAGAAGTAGTATTGATTTGAAAAATTGAGAAAAAAACCTGTAGGACAGGGTAACTCTTATATTTAAGATGAAAGAATAGCTGTAGATTTCTCGGACTGATTAATTTCCCTTTCTTTCTCATGAAAAAAGCCTCCATATGAAAATAAAATTGCATGTTTCTTACAGCATGAATTGTCTTTACCTAACTAAATAGAAAACTCTTCCAAGAGTGCTAAGGAAAATGTATTTATCCTTAGGCAGAACATAAGTACACATGGTTATGAAGGTCAGCCTGGTTTCTAATCTGAGTGAAATATATGTACCATATTTAGCAGATGCATGTACAAGTATGCCCATACAAGAAGAAAGAGTGAGAAAAGCAATTATAATTGCTATTCCCCAAATACATCATGAATTCTCAGATTTTCATATTATGCTTTTACTTTCCAAGAACAAACCTTCATAGGTCTGGGCAGGGCAGGGCAGGAAGACAAGAGAAGTTTCAGCTTCTGGTAGGACTTTTTGCTTGATTAAATATTAAAAAAAATTAAACTGTCTTTAGTGAATGACAATCTTTTTGTGATCTTTCAAAAAATTGTGTTAAACCGAAAAGTAATTTTTATTCTAGGCAAAGTTGGATGGCAAAATTCTGCTCTCAGCGCAACACTTTATATGCCCACAAATTGCATGAATCTGTCACTGAAAGTTGAATTTGATGCCAAATATCTGTATTTTCAGCATCTATTGACAGGCCTATCTAACTAGTCTGCTACAGAGAGAATAGTCTGATCTTTGTACCTTAGGGAGCTTTTGTATTTAAACATCATTAAGGAAGACAGCCTGGCATATGGATATTAGAGGGTTTTATACATATACACAAAGGACACACTGTCAATTTCCTCTTTGATCACTGTTCAAATGAAATCAAAGCAAATCCATAATCCTCAGGTGTTTTAGGCTTAATACCTATATTATAGACAAGCTAGGTCCTTTACCGTGTAACCACCATTACGGCAACGTACATGGCATGTGCCTTCCTTGCCTCTTTTGTTTTGTGCTTTTAAGGCATATGATGAAGACAATTAGAAAAATAATTAGTTCGTCAGAATTGTTTCCCCTTTTTACACAAATAGACTTTTACATACCTTGAAAGGGTGAAAAAGTTAAGAAATTTTATGCAGGTGCTATAATGGCACAGCTGTCAAGGTCTGATCTCTCTTCCCTTTTTTAATTCTATTGTAGCACAGGAAGAGTACAAAAATTCAATAGAAAAGAATTAAAGTAAAATCATTACATTTCTTATAGCAAATCATGACCAATTCTGTAGTGTCACTGAAGAGCACAAAGTGCAGTAAAGTTTAAAAGCTGTAAGTGCCCCATTATTCATTTTTACTGAAAATCTAAGAGGGCTTCTTATAAACTCAAAATTTGTCATATGGCCCTTAAAGGAGGCCTTTCATGGTTTCAGGCAATTGCTTCACTACTGACCTTCAGAACCACGAGTTATTTCTGTGTTTATGGGGTTCACAGCATTTATAGATGCCTAAAATGTTGTGTTAAGAAGCAAAAATACAAAGTGAAAATTGGTTCTCTTTGGCTACCAACATCAAACTAACATCAGTGCTCAAGATATAAATATATGGAGATTGAGAAAAGAATTGTTTTCCCTCTCCCATTCAGCGATTTTGTGCCTTCACTTCTCACCTTTGCAAGGATTATACTTTTAAACCAAAAACTCTGAATCCAATAACTGAATAGGATTTCTTCAAAATCTGGGATATCCACAGTACTTTGCAGTTCATTGTTCTCTGAAGTGAAAGATGCAAATAAAAAATAAAACTGTGACCAAAGTGGTCTTCATAGTTACGGAATGCTGATTGCTTCGGAAGATGTTGACCTGCATTAACAGTTCCCATATCCCTCAACAGGCCAGTTGGTCTAGTTTGAATTTCAGATCTGCTCACACAAAAAGAAATACTGCACAGGCAGAGAGATCAGGAAAAGGGTTTCTGTTCCAGACTCGGTTTATGGAGTAGGTAACATCTCTGAACAGCTTCTCACCACCTGATAGTTTTCCTTACTTTACTCTTTGTGCAAGTGCACCTACATGCCCTGTTTCAATCACTTTTCAGGATCTTTTTGTAATTCTTTAATCTCGTATAACTATCTACCACCTCATCCTACTTCGCCACCATATTTAGAATATTGGGATCAAATCAGTCTCAAGACTTCCGTTTCATAATCAAAAGCATCACTGACAGAAACTCCCCCTGCCTCACACTGGCCACGTGCCTTCGCACCAGGGAGACCATTTCTTCCCAATGACACAGCACGCCTTCGCGGTACCCTGCCTGCCATAGCCAGCGGCTGCTCAACACATGCCGCGGGCTGCCAGCACCAGGGCAGGCATGATGCTGCACCCCAGTGCAAGTTTAGCTTCTGACCGCAGGCAGATGAAGCCAACTGTCTTGATTCCTTATTTTGCTTGTAATGATGATGATGGACCTCAAGCATTAGCTCCTGGCTATGCCAAACTACTACTTTTTTTTTTTTTTTTTTTTTTTTTTTAATTCCTTCTCCATTCCGTAACAGGCAATTAAGAGCTGAAAATGCACGAAGTACATGACAAAATGCCTATGGAGAGCTGTGCTTCTTAGGAAGGAAACTTACAGCCTCAGTACCAAGCAGCAGCAGCAGCCCGTGCCCATCCTGTATTCCACAATCTGTAATTTCAGCTACATATCTATTTATTCCAATGCTGCAGTATTCCATTTCTGAATGAGTTCCCACATCATGGTGACACATGCCTAGCATTATTGCATTTTAGACAGCCATCTGTACTGATATATTCAGCCAATAATTTGCCACCAGGAAATTGGTTCCTGGGAATATATTTTTTATGCAGAGCTCATGCATGCCTGTCTCTAATTTCTAAAATCCATATATCCTTGACGTATCTTGTAGGAAGCGGAAATCCTATTTCACCCTGAACTCGCCACAGAACATAATGCTTGGTATTAATTAACAGGCAAGAAAATGTATGCCATAGTTCATCAGCAAAACCTTAGCACTAGAGTAGCAATCCCCGAAAGAATAAGTAGTAGCATGGAGATGCCAGTTATCTAAATATGGCAAATGGCAGGGAAGAATGAAATAGGTCTAAAGGGACACAGATCCTCTAACTGATGAAAGATACGGTCTAAAAATACACTTCAGCGCAGATAAATTTAGAATAATGATTGTAAGAAAAATAATCCAAACGTGGGTTGTAGCATTTAGTGGAGTGATCTTACAGTACCCTGAAACAGAAAAAAGCCAGGTAGTTATTAACGAATAATCCTTCAGTATGTTATCAGACCAGCTTATAATTGCCATAGGCAGTGAGAAATGGCTACCTAACTTCAGGTCATTAAGTCCATTTCCTGTGACACTAGAACATAGTCCACCAGATGGGAGACACATGAAATATTAAAAAGATACTAAACATGTACTTTAACTTTGGGCAGAAAGCCAAGGGTAGTAGGAGCACGGACAGACAGCTCACGAGGGGGGGCTGAGGAGGTAAGAGTTCCTCAGCTGAAAAGCGTGGTTCAAATTATATGCAATGCAATTTTTATATCTGCTAAAGTAGGCGCTTTTTTTTTTTTTTTTTCTCTTTTGGTCTAGGGAGGGGTGGAAGAGGGAGACAGAATTAAAAAGGGAAAGCTTTAAAGGATAGTTCAACATGCTAAAAAAGAAAGAGAAATTCTATTACTTTAAGCTAAAAGAGGCAGACTTCTGGAAATAAAGATTTTTTTTTCAATTAACAGAGCTTTTCCTGTCTTTGCACAGACACCAGGCTGCTAATCAGGGGCTTTCACAGCAGTTAATTCCACTTTGAGTAGGATTAGCTTTAATATTTAAATAAATAATCTCCATGGCTTTGTAGGTTTTGGGTGATGGGAGTCTGGGAAGGTAAAAAAGTGGTAATAATGGGGAAAAATGAAGCCTTTGTCCTCCACCAGCTCTGGAATCTAAGCAGCAAAACTGGGAGAACATCTCAAAGGTCTTCCACAGCCACAGAGGAAATTTCAGAGGAACTAGTCAGCCATTTGCAATAAATCTAAGTTCAGTTTGTGCTTGGAGGAAAGTTGACATTGGTAAGTATTTTTAGTCTACCAAGTCTTTCTAGAGAAAATACTTGTTCATAGTGAAGAAGCAGTCTCCAAAGTATTTATGAAACTATACATAAATATTGTTTTGACTTACACAAAATCATCTTTGGTGTGGATTGAATTTTATTTTTTTTTTCTGGCAAATTTATACAGTACTACGAAAATGCTACATTTTGTAATAGATGTCAGCCCACTTTTGTATTTCAACAGATTTTTTTACTGCCAATTTAAATATCTTTACGAAAAATTCACTTAAAGAGTATTTGGAGTTTGTTTTCTTCCTGTATAGAATAACTTTTCACTTCTGTATGTTCTGAACGCATACAGACCATCATAACAATGTTATCAGTACATCGTGGTCAGAAGTAGAAGTATTGTGCACTGTTGCCTTTTAGAGTATACTGATATTTTATGTAATATCCTTTTTCAAACTCAGGCGAAGGATTTTTAAATCAGTTTGGAATTAGAAAAGTTAACCCTTTTCCTCGATTAATGGCAGCTTGCAGATCACAACAGGCTTTGAAAGGGAAATAACCTGAGCTAACAATTTAAAGGGATGGCAAGATTTCACACTAGGAATCACATCTTAGAGATATTTTTTAGAATAACCCTGTTAAAATGAGATACGTACTATTGCAAGAAGGAAACACAAACATTTGGGTTAAGAGAAGTGATCAAGATGTATACTTACTCAAGGATCATTAACTGTAAGATCATGGTTTTGTGAGCGCTTCAAGCTGGCACCAGCGCACGCATTGGTGCAGCCTTGCATTGCCTCCGGGGAGGGACCACTGCAGTTATTCACCCCCTTCGAGCCCCCTCCTCACTGCCTGGCCCCACACATCGGTGGGCACAGGGGGCAGACACCTGCAGTATAGGGTATGGGTGAAGGCAAAGGCAGTCCTGTAGTGGTAGACTTGGCAGCCCTGGGTTAATGGTCAGACTGGGTGATCTTAAAGGTCTATACTAGCCTAAATGGTTCTATGGTTCTATTTCCCACCTTTGCCAGATTTTGCCTGGTTTGCAGAGCTGCAACCTGATACATGTTCTTAGAACAAAGGGTAAAATTTTCAAATTTCATCTGTCCGCTTCAAACAAAACCAAGAAAATATAGAGTGCTCAAAATTTCTTAGCTCTCCAGTGCTGCAGATCCTGGGAGAATCATCCTACAGGGAAAAATTCTCATTTTTCCTAAAGTCTCCCTTGCAAGCTCTCTAGGTAAGGAACTACAGAACTGTTGTCAGCTACATTTAGATTGGCTCTAAGGCCTTTTGACATTACCAGAATGAAGGAAAAAAGAAAGAAAAAGAAAAAACAAACCCAAAAAACAGATGCCCATAAGCTGACTTCTAGGTTGAAATTCATTGCATATGTTCAAAAAATACAAGCGACATTTGCTCCCATGTATTGCAGGCAGCAGTAGCAGAAATTTGACATGTCAAATAGAGTACATGCCACTTAACCTATCCAGCTTGAGATCTGGAACACAGTGTGTTACAAAGACCTGGGGAAAAAAAAAAAAAAAAAAAAAAAAGAAGAAGAAAAAAAAAAACCCCAACCACCAAACTTTAAATATATGTGAAATGCTATGGAAAAATTGTAAATTCTGTTTTTCAGCCCCCAGCTTCACGATTCTTCCTTTCTGATGTAAATAGCTTCCAACAGAAAGATTTGGGAGTGCAAATTTGTATGAAATGTTGGCAATTCAAAAAATAAAATGTTGAGAGGAATGACATAGTTTGTTTCCTTCAAAATTTCTAAAGTTTCTGTTTTTTTATGAAGCATCAGGAGACATTTCATCACAGGTCAGAATTAAACCTCCCTGAAATGTTATATATTAGCTTTCTCTTCAGTTCTTCAAAAAGACAATGTGTAGCAAAGGTCTAAAAAACCCTCTGTATTAAAAAAACCCCAAACATATGAAATGGTAATTCAAAGAGTTAACAACCACAGCAAATACATTTACTGCATTTCATTATAAAGTTAAAGTAAATGGAGCATTTAAAAAGAAATAACAGATGCCATCATCCTGGATGGATAATTAACAGCAGACTCTTTAACACTTATATTTAAATGGGACAGAAACATTTCAAAAAGATTTTTTTTTTCTGTTGCAAAACATTCAGATGTAAAAAAAAGACCATTCTCCTCCAACAACCTCCTTAGGGAAATGAACTTCTGAACAAAACCGAGAGAACACTTCAGCAGCCCAAGTTTCCGCATTTCTTGAGAGAAGTGTGGGCAGCATGTTGAGTTCCTGGATGTAGAAAAACAGTGAAGGTGATAGCTAACCCACCATCATTCCTTTTGGGCAAAGGGTTTACCCTCCTTAGCCTTGCAGACCCCTGGAGCCCGGCTTCCCTACGTCTGGTGGACTTTTCAAGGCAGTTCAGACTTGCCTGCACCAAAACAGGGCTCTGGTACAGAGCCAAGACTGTGTTGTCCTCTTCTGCACCATCAGCTCAGGTATAGCTGCATGGGAGCACCATCCTTTAGCAGATGCTTGATAATAAAAATAAAAATACCTTTTTCAATATGCATTTTTCTCCCACCTTCACTTGAGCAGCTCTGTTCTTTTTCCACCTTTCTGGTTTTGCCGAGATGCGTGAAGCCAAAGTTTGCTCAAACCTATTCATCACAAAACTACACCTAGTTTGCCATCACTTGGCACCTTTTTTGGCTGCAACAGTAGAAAAACTGGCTCATGCTGCTGGAGAGGTTGGAACCCTCCTCTGTTTTCTAGAGGTGATCTCTCAAGGTAAGGTTTAACACTGTTCGGACAGTCTGCAGGAGCAAAGCTGCTTTTGCCATTCCCTATGGTGTTTCAAGGCATTGGATAACACCTTTCCCTTTAATTTTAAGCGATACAAAAGCCTTTAAAAAGACAGTGAAACCATCACCTGCCAGGTTGTAAAACTCACTCGAGGTTACCTGCTCTGAATGTCAAGGTTGGTGTGTGATGCGTGGCTGTCCAGAGGCTGGGCATATCCATATCCATATCCATATCCATATCCATATCCATATCCATATCCATACACATACACATACATATACATACACATACACATACACGTATACATATACATATGCATATGCATATGCATATACATAAGGCTGGACAGGCATCCAGGCAGGACATTTTACTCTCATCTCAGGCCCCTTCAACACATGGCACAGTTCAACCATCAGCTGCCCCCATACATCGTTTCAGGCTCTTAGTGTACGTTGCTTAGAAAACACAGCCTTTCAGATAAACACAGGTTTCTCACTTTCCTCTTCTGTTTACCAGGCTGTATGTATACAGATTATCTTCTGAACTGAGACACACAGATGCTCTCCTTATTAATGTGAGAAAATAATAGTGCCAAGGGGCATTATAGATCTATTCATTTGGGGGGAGGGGGGATTGCACAGTATGATGAAGTCAGACAAATACCAGAAAATTAAGGACAACACCTCCCTCCCCCAACTATTTCCTTGTCAAACAGATTTGAAGTTTGAATATGCAGTCCCCATATTAGCAGGTGCAAATTAATAACCGAGCCTTTTGACAATCCTAGCCCTAGAAACTTAACATACAGCAATAGCAAAGCATGTAGCTCGTTAAAAAAAAAAAAAAAAAAAACAGAAAAAAAACCAACCAACAACCAACAGAGGCTCCAAAGAACAGAACAAAAAAGGGCTCTATCTGACAATGAGGAACAACTGCATTTGCCTGTGCCTACACAGAAAGCAAACCTCCAGCTCGCAGCGTGCAGAGGGTAACTGATGAATATGAACATCCAAGAACGATTATGACAGGAAGTTTACATAATGGTAACAGTATCTGTCATACTTTGCAATTCTCCCACATTTGATATCTGATGTCTGACAGTGACTCATGGGCCACGGCTCTCATGTGGCTGCTCAGTTAGGTATGACTAAAAGGCAGACCCAGAATCATGTAAACGGCGCGCACGTGTGCCCCGATGCTGACAGATAAGTGGGCGTTTATTGGTGCTGGTGTCAGACACCTGGATGCATCATCAATATTTAGAGGAAGGCACATGGGCACTAAGTTGCATCTTTTACATAACTGTGATTTCGAGATGTCTGGGAAGAGAAGTGATACTCAGAGTCACAGTCCCCCCCCCTCCTGATAAGTCGGTAAGTTAGCATTTCTGTCTCATTTTAATTTTTTCAAACTTCTACATGTATGAAATTGCTATAGGCAACTGCCCAATGCCTTTGCATCTGTTAGAGCTGTTAAGTAGCTGATGAGGTCTTTTTCACAAGATCTGGCTTTTATTTAATTAATTATTTATTTTTTTTAAAAAAAGAAAAAAATTCTGAAGATATAGAATCTGTTCCTGCAATATGGCGAGTGCAAATGCTCCCATTGGAGACCTGCTGATATCCAAGAAGATGTCTTAATCCTGCTCATAAAATTATCTTTTGAGCATGAAGGTGTAAAATAAGTATGTATACAGGTATGTGTAGAGAAGGAATATCAAGATACATAAATTTCCAGTATCTGAGATTTGTCTATGGCTCCCATGAGAGATATTTATTTTAATGGAAATTGCTAAAGGACAGTCAAGCTCTTTATGATATTAATATTGGATATCGATATCTTCGATGATACCTGGAGAAGGTAATGGGCTATATTCAGTCCTTAGTGCACAGTAAAACTACCACTGAAATCAAAAACTATTGACCACATACAATTATGATTATATATTTCAGTTAAATTGAAAAACCAGGTAATTTTTTTTTCTTTAGTTAGTTAGATTGCTTTAATACTATTCACAGCACTTTGATGGCTGAATGGCTTCCCAGGAATCCTACAAATTGTTAGTTTATAGATGATGTTTCACATATATTTTCTTACACAGGTTTAGATTCCCTAGAACGCAGCTTGTTTCACAGGTTCCTTCTTTGTAAACTTACTTGTGAAAGGAAGATCTCAGAAGTTTGCAGGCTGGCTGCTGTAGAGGAAAGTGAGGCAAAGGACTGTAAAACAAATAAAAAAGGGAGGGGTAAGATCAAAGTAGGAGCAGTACGTTACAGCCTTGTCCAACTGCTGCCCGCAGAGATTGTGTACAAGTCTGTCCCCAGTTAGCTGATAGCTTTTTTTGAGGTGCCAGGGCAGGGGGAGGAGGACGGGCTGGGGGCAGGAAAGGCATGGGTGCTGAAATTCCCTGTGCTTCCCCTCATGAACTGCATCCTGAGCCACCCTCGCAGCTCAGGGCAGGCAGCACCCTCGCTTGGTTTTTGAGCAAGTTGTGAGGCTGTTGGCCATGTTCTCTAGCAGCCGAGTTGCATTTCCACCTGAGTGCTCCTGGAAACGTAGAGCAGATATTTAATATTTATCTTAACAGAGGCTCCTAATTGTGTTTGGCTGGGTAGGCATACGTGCTTACACCTCTTCTGACAATTGCACGTCAAGGCGAAGTCCTTGGAGGAGAGACACCTGTATCTACAGGATTTCCCACCCAAGTCTGTGACTGAGCAAGGGTGGCTGAGCTGTGCCCTTGCCCTCACGCTTTAGCTGTCTCTTGCTAACACCAGTCTGTCCCCCAGCAGAGATATTAGCCATGTCACAAACTTTCTGTGAGGGCCTCCTCACCTGGGTATAAAGGTATGGCCTGCCTTTCCTTCTTCATGTTGCCAGAGCCAGGAGGACTTTAGACCCATCCTTCCCACCTGACAACTGCTTTTCAGCTCTGAACAGGAGCCAGAAACTCTTCTAAGCTGACAGCTCCTCCAGGGCCAGTTTCACACCCACTCCTTGTGAGTGCTCCTCCAGGCTGGTACAGGCTCTTCCAGGGTGGAACGGGCTCCTCCAGCCTTCCATGACCCAGTGGAACCCTTAGGAAGGAGGACACATCTCCAAGATTTGGACCAGCTTTCCAGCAGTGTGGCAAGACTGGTCTAAGGAGTTCTGTGTGGCAGAGGCAAGTTGGGATTTGCTCCTCTGTTGAAAAGAAGTAATGGGGAGTGAGAGCAATTGGGTTTCCATTTTGCTGTGTGAGCTAACTTCTGTCCTGCCGCCTACCAGGACACCTTGGCTGCTCTGCTGCCCATTGAAATTCTCAGGCATTGCTACACGTTGTGCAATTTGGTTAAGGTGTAAGGAAAGCTCAGCAGTAACCCTTGCCTCAGCCTGCTTTCGACAGGCGCTGTGTGGCAACATCAGCAGTGGCTCTGAAGTACCTCAGGACACTTTGGCTACTGCTTTGGGCCATACAGTACTGCCTGAGCAGGAATACTTGAAGCTTGAAAAGCATTTCTGAAGCCAAATGACCCTGTTGCACAGCTTGCATGGGCCATGCTTGGTGCAATAAGTAGTGATCTTGACGCCTTGTGCATGGTCTCCTCTCACAGCTGCTCTGCCAAGGAGGCAGGAGACACCAGTGTGCTGGGAGGGCTGAAAGCTAACCGTCATCAGTTGCAATGCTCTGAGTGTTGGTATTTTGGATTTGATCAGAGGACCAGGATACAAGCTGTGTAGTACAGATCAAGGCCTTTAAGACAGGGCAATCTTGGCAACCAGGTCCAGGGCTCAGATGTGGTCAGCTCCTTGCAGTAGAGGTAGCTCTTTATGAAAGACCCTGTTTTTATCTTACCTCCAGGGAAATGCACTTGCTGGTCTGTCTCAGAGGCTGAGTGGAAAGAGATCCTGCTGCAGCATTTGGTCTCGCAGCACAGCATGTCATGAAGCTACAGGTGAAACCGAGTCCAACATCTGAGCATCTGCTCAGCTGGCTACAGCCCTAGCTACAGGCCTGCTCACAGGCTTGTGCTTATCACCTCCTGCACCGCAGATAGGCACAAGCATACCTCAAATCCTCCCTGAAACACAAAATTCACATGGTCTCGCTGAGAAAAAAAGGAAAGATGATTTTACAATCACCACGACTGCAGCTGCTCGCTGCCACATCCCAGAAGGACATCTTCAGAGCCCCAGACCAGAGGTGCCCAGCTGGGCTCGCCCCAGACCTCACATGGGTAACTATGTGTGGATTGCAAATGAGGAATTTAGAGGCCTAGGGGAAAAAAAAGACCTAGAGGAGGAGCATTGCCTTAGGACCTGGCTGCTGGTTAGATGCTTAAGCAGCCTTGGCTGTTTGACACATCTAAGAGAGGCACCCAGGGTTCTCTGTATGTTTGAATATCGGGGTGCTGCTCTCCTGCAGATGGAAGCTTGACATGCATTTAGACATCTAGCCTAGGGCTTGTGATGACTATGGAAGCAAGAAAAGTCATGAAGATAAATTCCTGTCAAACACACGGATGACTAAGCAGCCTTAGACACCTGAATTGATAAGATTAATCATATCCTTGATGATTCCTAGACACATTGGTTGCACCTGCCCATGGCTCCTCATCAGAGGCACAGCAGGTATGCCCTTCAGAGACATAGCCAACAGCTGTCTTTTAAACGCTTTTAAACACTACCTAAAACATTGGTAACCAAATCACCAGTGACGCCTTGCAGACTATATTGTCATATAAATAACTACTAATAACAATTGTTCAAATATTTATCAAGCTATAAAAGTCTCCTTGCCACACCTGCGAGAGCATGATGTGATTCCATTGGGGTGAGATCTCATGTCGTAGAAATCACACCCTCGGCAGGTTTGCTCTGCCACGGCAGCTGCCTGCCCTGACGAAGACCATTATATCCCTGCGACATGGACTCAAGGAAGTTCATGGTTGATATTTATTTCCCTCCCCCTGCCCCCCCCCCGCCCCCCCCCATTGCTTACTCATTACCTGCTAACAGCTGTACAAAAAGCTCCATTGATTCTTCTCCAGCTGGATGGGTTAGTTTGTAATGCAATTTATGAAAATTAGGTCTTCCATCAAAAATGGGAAAAACAGAAAGCAACTCAGTTATGGCCTCTGTGCAAAGAACTTACAAAGAAGTGGAAAACCACTTTTAAGGAACAGGTCTATATTGAGGATATTTGTGAATGCACACTCTCTCTGTCATTCTTTTCCTTCTTTTCCTCACCTGTCTGCTGTCATTCCAACTCCTCCTAGGAGGCAGGGACCCCTCTGGGGTCATCTTCACATCCTGGTGGAGGTTGTAGCGCAAGGTGGCACTGGAGTGTTTTTACACCTCTTAGGTGACTGCTGGTTTCCTTCCTATTAAACAAGGATTTTTCCCATAGGGAATACAAACAAATTAGTGTACCATATAAATAATTACCTTTATGTAAATGCATGTGATAAGATAAATGCAACCTGAAATGATTAACTAACCTTCCATTTAACAACATTTCTGACATTTGATTCAAGGAATGAAGTCCAACCAGCTTTCCCATGCCTTTTACTGTAGAATAGCAAGGATGTGTAGTGGTCATTAAAGTGACTTAGCCATGCTTTGATCTTCTTCCTCACATAGGCTGAAAATACCAGAACAAAAAGGGGGGAAAAAATAAGGAAGCAAACCAGTCAGCCACTTTTTGATGTCCAACCAGAGTCAGCTACCACTAAGGGAGGAGCACCTTCTTCTCCATGGCTTGTCTTCAGCAATTTCATTTGACCTGTGCTTCAAGTTAGACTCAGGTTGACTTGGAGCCTTGAGCCCTAGCATCACCCAACCAGCACAGCTCTGTATGGCAGTCAGCTGGGAAGCTGGTGATCCAGCAGCATTTTCCCAGGGTTGGTCCCGAGCTTATTAAAGCTGCCTGTCAGTAGCTCCATGCAAACGTGGCTGTACTGGTGCAAGGTCTGGAGCTAGATTGTTCAGTGTTCATCTGGGGATTTTTGTACCACACCTTCCTGCCCAGTGTAGACATGTCCCAGGTCTATCATCATTTTCATCTGCCAAGCATTCAGACAAAATAATTAACTTAGCTTTGCTGGCACGCATTCTTCGCTCTAAATTATTTGTATCAAAGAGCATTATTTCAACAAACCCTTCATATTTAAATCATGAAAAATAAACATGAGAAGACTCAAGAGTAACAACACTGATTAAAAATATAGAAAAACTTCACTGTGTTTTCTCGCATAGACAGATAATTAAGAGCATTTTTAAAGGTTTTCTCTGTAACAGGTAGAGATTTAGTGGTATTTTGTGTCAATTACCTCTAGGCTGCAGAGACAGTACCACTGCATAGTACAAAATAAGTGACCAGAAGGCTTAATGTTGTTTGTGGGTTTATTTAAAGTTATTTCATATTACAAGCTCATGCCAAACGGTTCATTTGTTTCTGAGTTTCTGGCTCTGAGAACTGTTATCCATGCTGTGAATGTACGACTGTTTGTCCACACAGTTATTGGAGAGCCTATGAATAGTTTGCAGGTGCCATTCAAGCTTCTCTCGGTTTTGGTCCCCAAAAATACTTTTGACAGCTACTGATTGGTCCATTTTAACTATCTGAAATGATGTATCTGCTGTGATTATTACTGTGATTCATGAAAAAAAAAAGTCTCTTATCAGGCTAGGAATATCTTTTGCATAAGAGCATACCCGCTGTAGGAGTGTTATACAACATCTCTTGCCATCACAGGAGGAGTCTTACCAGTCACTTCCCTACATTGTAAATGAAGTCCTAAATTGCCCATATAAGCTCTTTTATATCCTAGGATTTTTTGAAGGAATCATCCCTGTTATGTTACTCAGCTCTCCTTTATCCAGCCAGAGTTTCAGCCACATTTTTACTTCTGGACATTATGTTCCCGCACCAGGACTTGCCTTGATGCCTTTCACCATGCACCTCTTCTGCTGCAAAGTTCCCAAAGGGAACTTTTATCCTGAGGTCTGAGACACCTTAGGATAAGAGCTACAAGGTGACATCAGCTTCAGCCATCCTCAATGAATTCAGCTGTTGTTTGAGGTTGTTGCAGCTGCAAAGTCTCTTCACACATGTAAAGTGTTTGCCGAGTGTTTGGGGACCCCGAGAGTCCGGACAGCTGGATGTGTCACACCCTAACTGCACCCCTCAGTAGCGCCCTTTTCTCTGGAAGGCAGCAAGAAACTGTGGCCCATCCTTCTGCTTTCAAAAGCATAGAAAAGGGGACCCCAAAAGTTTTGGGGAGCTGAGAAGGGAAAGGGCCTGTGAATTACAGGTTAGGTATTTCAGGTCTTGCTGCTTGATGCCCTGCTTGTTGTGCCAGCTTTCCATAAACAAACTTTGGGAATCCTTGTTCTAATAGTAACTTTCCATCTTCTTAATGGTTAGTTTTTTTCACTCCATATGGCCACTTCGTCTGCATTAAGCCTCCTCACTTGTAACAAAAATTCCTTCTGTCGTTTCTGTGTTTAGCCAGGTCTGTTGCTCAGATGGTGCAACCACTGAATGGTTAAGCTGAGTCTGTGTAAAATGTTGTTTCTCTAGCTATAGGCAAGGGCAGAAATAAATATCTTTGCTACCGTATCTATTTAACTGAAAATCTAACTAGACCTCCAAATCTGTGAGCTTTGTCACATATGTTACAAACAGATCCTCTATGAATTGATTTGTAATAGCCATTCCTACCACCATCTCCTCCTCCCCAGAAGCCTGACTGCTCTTGATTCCATCCCAACGGTGTCCAAGGAAAATTGTATGGATTAAGTGAGGCTGAGAGAGAAATGGAATGTTGTTTTCACACCATGACACTTTGGCTGCACTGAACCAAAGGTCCTGTTTACCAACACTAGCTGACAAGGAATGTAAGAAGAACAGGTAATAGCAGAGGACCAGAGTGAACCTATGATGGTATTTTCCCATGTGACTGCTCCAGGTGCCTCTGCCCATTCAAAGCCATATATAATGTTCTTGCCCATGGTAGGTCTTCTCTTCCGTGAATTTGTCAAATCAATTCTTGAGCACATTGAAACCTTCAGCATCAGCAGCATCCTATGATAAGCATATTTCAGCCATGTTTTTCATGACAAAATACTTCCTCTTTTTCTTTTGAACTTTGCTGGATGACAACTTTATCTGGCCCACCCTAATTCTTATCATATGCAGAACAATGACCAGCTGTTCCTGATTCACTTTCCCCATTGCCACTATTAATTTCACAGATGACTACTGTATTTTTTCTTTAGGTCTTACTCTATTGAGTTATTTCTTACAGGATTTATCCCATGCCTCCTTTTGGTCACCGTTGTTCTCTGTTTCTCTTGCAGTTCTGCTTTACCTTTTTTTGAGAGAAGGATCAGAAGTGCATATGGTAGAAAGATCATGAATTTAGACAGTGACAGAAAGACATTTCTCTCCTCTCCTCTCCTCTCCTCTCCTCTCCTCTCCTCTCCTCTCCTCTCCTCTCCTCTCCTCTCCTCTCCACCCCACTTCTCTGTTCCTTTCCTATTAACTCTAAGGTAACCACGCTCATTAAAGGCTTTATTCAAATCACCTTTTGCTCAAGAAAAAGATACCCATGAACTTTGAATTGAATCAGACGTTGGCTTTCCTACTGCCCAAAGATGGAAAAACAGGAGTGCCAAATCACATTCTTGTGGTGATCCAGTGGATCAAATGTAGTACCACACTCACTCTATTCTGCGTAAAGCTCATTATTAACACCAGTTAAAGCCCAATCCATAAATACTACAAACACCTAAACCTGGACTTCATGATGTTAACAAGAACCATGTCATTGACTTCAGCATGGCCAGGCTCTCTCTTCAGGTCTTCGCTTCTCCCTAGGAGCCAGTAGGGTCACCTGGTGCTGCAAAAGCACAATACTGTAGCCAGGACAGCACCCTGGTTGCCTCAGTCTCCAGGTGACTGGACATGTTCTACATCCCTGTAAAGAAAATGAGAATATTTCAAATTCACTGACAGATTAGCTGAGACCAGACTGCTCATTTTGTTGTGACACTTGAAGACTTTTGCCAGGTAAGCTGAGAGGATTTTTCCTTTGAGGAGATCACGACAGATTGTCTCTACTGTATAATATTCCTCTTGGTCTTTTAAAATATTGTCTTACATCTTTGTTCCATCTAGCCTTCTTTTGCCTAAAATCATGCTTACCCTAGACACCTGTGTCTAGAGTGACCTATGGGACCTTCATTAGAAAAGGAAGCTGATTTAGTTGGGGAATGGGAAGCTGTGGCAGTAGTTCAGCAGCAGCTCATGCTCAGAATTCTTCTTTCAGTTTCCGGGGATGTGTTATTTCTGAATTTCTCCTTGCATGCTTTCTCTTAACAATTCCATTTCCAGCATTAACTCGCCCCTTTATTACCTCAGAGCTGCAAATATGTCTCCAGCAGCCCTCTGGCAAGGCGCCGCTCTAAGGCACAGTGCCTTTTTGCCTTTATCACTAGGTGTATCTTGAAAGTTGCCTCTTTTTTCTACCCTTCCCTCCCCTCTTGTCAGGAAACAAGGTTTTTCAATCAGAGTATCTGGGCAGACAGTTCAAAGGCAGGCTAATTCTTTGGTAGCACCATAAATAAGCCTGTCTCTCTCTGCTCCTGCAGCTCAGCAGCTCAGGCCTCCTGGTACTATAAAAGTCTCTGTCATTGGAACCTTTGCTCTGTGACTGCACATTTTTGGGCAATAGGGCATGTAACGTACTTTTGAGTCTTCATATGCCAAGATGCAGAAAATCAATTTTAATGTCCTTACAAAAGAGAACTAGTGAAGCGAAAGACTATTGGTGTTGCCAGACACCCTCCTGCACTGGAAGTATGAAGAGAAATGCTACAAAAATAAGAAGAGGTTCGGTGCTTTTTTGAGCCAGTTACTGTTGTGACGGTCATTAGCTGTATGACACAGTGTAGGGGAATGGAAATGGCAAAGTGAGTGTCTTCTTTGTAATTTTCTTAAGAAATGTTTGTCTCAATAAAACAAAAAAGTGAAAGATTATGCTCTCTTTGCCTGCCTACTAGCAGATCTTAGTCTGTTCATGTCAGCACCAGATTAGAAATCAAATGAGAAAATTGAAAAACAGCATCTATAAGTCTACAATACCTGAAGAGAAAGTGTTGAGAAAAATTCCCCAAGACAGAAGTAATTAAATAGTAAAGTAATGGTACTATAAAGATCTCCTTGTAGTTTTAATAAAAATCCCTAGTTCATATCACTCAGTAATAATTAGCTTTATCATACCTTGCTGCATCTGAGGCATAAAACCATCCATATCTTGATTTTTCTAAGCCCTCGTACTAGCTTCAAAATTTCTAATGCTTGAACTCCACAAATGAGAAAATAGAAACTGAAAAGAGGAGCGAGAACAAATCAAAACAATCAGTTCAAAGCAAACTGTATTTTAAAAGCTGAACATTTCATTTCAGGGTTTTGACAGTGGCAGATTCTAAAATCTTGGAATACATGGTAGAAAAGTCAACAGCTTTTGTCAGCAAGTAACATATAAACGGGAATTATTTCAATTGTGTGAGAATCTTAAACTTTGCAACTGTGCCTTTCTAGGGATATTTAAAGCCGTGCACGAACTGACACTCTTTTGTACACTCATACAAGGCATGTTCTTGTTCTTCCAGTTTTCTTCGCCCTGTCTACTGTTGCTAACCTCTTCCTTTCTGACTGCATCCTGAAACAGTTTCTCAGCGCACTCCAAGCATTGCACATGGCTATCTGTCAGTTTTATTTAGCAATAGGGAAGAGTTGTGTTGTGCAAGACTTCTCTGTTAATGTATAAATACTGATACACGCAAAATATCAGCACTGCATTTGGCACAGGGAAAGTCTTTTTTGGCTGGCTGTATATCAAAAATAAATGGACGTTCAACAGGTGGATTTAGCTGGTGTTTTATTTTCCTCTAAATATCCTCTTAACAACAGCATCATTGAAGCAACCTCAGAAAGAAAGAATGCTGAGTGCAAAGAGCCAAATATAATAAAACTGTGAGAAATGTGTTTGTACAGTGCATTTAAATGTATACTGGATTACAAACTAGGTGATTCCCTAGAAACACCTACAATAAAAAGTTTTTTGTGAGCAGCTCTGTCTATTATGAACCAGCTGTTTGCAGAATTACGCAGGTATCACTGTGCAACCCATTCAAAAAAAGAATAATATAGCTTGAGAAAGATTACGAAAGAGCAAGTTTGAGGCATTATATCAGAAAAAAAAATAAAATACTCAAGCACAAAAAATTATTTTAAGTGTGCCAGACAGGGGCCTACAGGCACTTAAAACAGTATCCTATAGGGCAACAAACATAAAGACATGGTATCAGAAAATTGTTACGCATTCTGAATGCTTCACATGCTCAAAATATATAAAGTTGAGAATAGGTATCCAATATACAATGCAAAAAAAAAATTTCTGAATTATTAAATCCATGCTGGTTTTCTCCGAGCGATGCTTGCTCAAAACAGCTACTTCAGTGAAGTTTTCTAAAAACACTGAAATAGTCACAGCTTTTAGTACATTGTTTTATGCTGCAAGAATCATAGCTTAGCGGTTTGCTGTGGCATGCGAAATAATTTTAAAATTTGTACCACTGAAAGACATGGTCAGTGCTCTGCTGCTACAAATGGTTATATTTTGTTAGAAAATCACTGGTGATAGAGTGATTAGTGGGCTGTGGATGCATGGGTAAATAACAAACTCAGAGTGCACAGAGCTGTCAACTTCTGGAAATAAATCACAATCTGAGTTATTTTACTAAATGCAAGTGTCTACATCACCTTGATAGATAAAGTAGGATTATATTTCTATCTGAGATAGGGAAGATTTTCACAATGATGATTTTTTATATATATACATATACCCATGAAACACATGGAATACACACTCTAAGAAATTTGGGGTAGTTTTGCCAAGATGTTTTTCCTAACAGTAGGAAAAATGCATATTGTGATGATGATGTTTAAAAAAAAAATAATAATCCTGGAGTGGTAAAAATTACTCTGGAAAAAACAGATAGTATTGGAAGTGAGATGGAGTAGCCATCAACCGTGCCTCCAGAGTGAGAAAGATGCAGAGCATTGCAAGTGGCCAGGTCTCCCACCGTTGCCTGGGGGTGGCTGCCCTGGAGCAGACCGTCCTAGCCAGGCATCAGGGGAGTGTCAGGACCTCCAGCCCTGTGAGAGGACAGGGGTGCCCAGAGGGTCCCCCCAGCACTTGCCATCAGTGGTGCAGCCACCCCATGGCCTCGGGGCTTTCACAGCGTGCATCCACCCACTAGAGCTGAGCCCAGGGTTCAGCAAGGGTTTCATCTCTGCTTCCCAGAACAACTCTGTTTTGACAAACACACATTATTTCCACTGGAAAGCTATTTTCCTGTAAAATTCCCAGCCAGCTGTAATCAGGAGTTATTTCCTTCCAGAGGCTGTTTTCCACAACACAGCAATACAGGTTGCAAGGGTTGTGACAAAAGTCTTTACCATCAATGGCATGCTGGGAAACTGCTTTCTACCTGTACGTGCCAAGCTGTGCAGGATCAGGTGTTCGTTCTTCCTCTGCCACATTTTAAAGGTGTGTGGTTGAGCTATTCCTGCAATACACACCCCTGCCACAAAATCATGCAGTAACAATAAAAAGTGCTGTGGCCTTTCACTTGGTATACTCTGCTGTTACTAGGTTTTACTCATTGATGGAGCCAACTAGTTTCCGACATAAATCCACAGACTTCCATGGTTTTGGTTGGGGTTTTTTTTTTCACATTAGGAAACAATAAATTTCATCATGTTTATGAACTGTTAAAAATAACTACACCTATTTATCTCTTTTCGACAGTCTCAATTTTCTGCAGAGGATACCACACGAAAACACAGTGATATAAATCTAGATGAACCTGCAGACACATTTATTCATGATACATTTTAAAAGATCTAAGCACAAATGCAATGCAGCTCACTAGCTTTCCTTTCTATGGTCCTGAGGCATATAGCAACAGCTGATTATACTGATGAACCATACAGTTTGCTTTTTGCCAGTTCTCAAAAATCAAGCAACCCTATATGACCAAAATTTAAATGACTTTTTGGTTCACTTCTCTTTGTCTACATGCAATACATATGTACTGCAACACAATTGCTCTACTTGCTTGGTATTTATCACCACCGTGAATAGTTCTTGCCCGATTTGTGTATTAATTTGGGTGGCTGGCATAAGCTGTACCTAGCATGCTTTCAGATGTTCAGTTCAGTTTGAAATGCATCCTGTAGAAATGCCTACCAGCACTAACCTCTCAGGGCACCTATGTATGGCTATGGGTGTCTGTAATATTAAGGTTAGCTATCTTCTGACTCAGTGGCATCTGGCAGAGCATTTCTTGCAATTCCAAATACACCTGCAAGACTAGTTAACATGTTACAAGAACTGGTATAAGTGTGAGATTTTTGTAAGTCTCTAACTTAGTGTCAGCTAGGTGTTTCCAGAAGCCTAACCGAAGTTGGAACACGCTGACTACTTTCATTTAACCAAAAAAAAAAAAAAAAAAAAAAAAAAAGAAAGAAAAATAAAAAGTAAAAAGTGCTGCATTCTTTCGTTTCTGTTTTCCTGTCTCTGGTGGATCAAATGTAATACACCACCAGTGAGAAATAGTGCCCATAATGTTGGCTTAAAGGAGCAAAGGAAGGATTGGAAGAAAAGTCAGAAATGTAGAGTGCAGAAGACACCTGACTGGATGTTCTGCAGGTGTACAAGGAAGGGAATGGATGGAAAATGGTTTCAATGCCAGTTCCCTTTCCTCCCCGCTGGCTTTCTTTTCAGTTTAAGAATCAAGAAAGAGGTCATGATGCTTTGTTCAAAACTCTTCAAGTCATTGACCAGCTGTTTATCCATCAGGAGACTGAATGCTCTGACAGGAGATCAGTGGAAACAACTACCATCCTCCTGTTTCCTTCACAACCTCCATTTGAGACCGCTCCTGATCAGAGGGGGAAAAAACCCTTCTCTAAGTACTCCGAGTCACAAGTCTCCATTCAAACAGCTCCCTTCAAAGGTGCAGCACCTTTTTACACAGCAATAGATTTTTTTTCATTTGGAAGAAACTACTTCAGCTCCCAAAAGTGATACTGAATACTTGTTCCACATCACTTCTTCCTGAGCGAAAGCCCCACAGCCACCACTGAGCCTGCAGGACCTGGAGTGCTGCAGGATGGCTGCTGGAGGACAGCAAACATCAGTCCAGTGCAGGACAGTTACAGCACTCCTCCCTCCCTCCCATCCAGCACAGATACCTGTGCATCCTGTCCTGTGGCTTATAATATTAGAAAAATAAAATAAAAAAATATCTCTAGATAAGCTGTGATTTAGGGAGAGCCACCCTCCCTGGGTCTCTCTCCAGCTCCCTGCCTCATCCCCTTTCCAGCCACTCCTCCTCCCTGCCCGGACACATCTCTTCCCATCCCCTCCCACACCTCAAGCCAAGGGCTCAAAGTATGTGAGGGCTGCCTGGATGCCAGCTAGGAGAGCTCCTTAGCCCCCAGCATGGGTCCTGGGCTGGCCCTGGTGTCCTGAGAGCCTCCACAGTAGCCTTGGAGCACCTTGCATGAGTGAATGACTGTAAATATACTCAAAGGTGGTAGCTTCCATACACTAAAAACAGTTTTCTTTATCTCAAGAAAAATATTAACTATTTTCCAGGTAAGCCTTCCTTAATGCTTCTATTTCTCTGTTTCCCACTTTCAAACAGCAAACGGAATTAAACTCTCAGACAACTGTTGATGTGGGAGAGAAAGAGCAAACACTGACTTGTACATACACACTTCTTAAGGATCTGCCTTTTATTTTACCAAAAACAACCTTCTGCTATTCAGCTTTAGTAAGTCTTGATGATTTAAAGAAAAGGTTTTGAGTGATGCACTGCTCCTTCCTCCCTAGGCAGGACATGAGGAGAGCAGAAGCCTTCCACACAGCCCTAGACCCACAGTTAAGGTTTTCTTCATCTTCTCTGACTCAGGCACACTGGGGAGAAGCCTAAAAGCCTATTACCAGAACACACAGTCCTCTAGACATTTCTCACAGGGTCCACAAGGCGCGAGAGCCCTAGCTTAGCACCAGAGGATGACTGCAAAGCAGCTCATGGAGGTACCAAGAACCCCAAGGAAACACCACCCTGCAGACACGGGACAGCAAAGGGCCACTGACAAAGGACACAGCCCAACCACTGCAAGGCATCGGTTGTCCCGAGACATCTGCGTGCCACTGGCACAGCTGGCATGATGCAGGATGACTGCACACGTTTCCCTGGAAGAGCCCTGCCCATCTGGAGCAGCTGCCCCAGCAGCGCCATGCTGGCTGCCTGCTCTTCCCACAGGTACTCGCTCCGGAGGGCTGTCCGTGGCTGTCGGTTTTTACTTCTGAAGTTGAACCATTTCCTGCAATGTTGTCAAAACTTGTCATCGCTAAATAGGTCAGAGATTCTACATATAGGAGATATAGATAGATAGACAGAGAGAGAGAGAGAGAGAGAGAGAGAGATATGTAGGCTGGAGATCCTCCTAAAACCTTACCAGTGTGTCTTAACTAGTGTCATTTCATTACCGGTCATTTTAGGCTATGTCCAAACCCTAGCCATACCGACAAATAAAAGTTAACTCTGAAACTCACTCTGACTTTCGTCCTAATGCAGCTTTAAGCCAAAGGCAAAGAGTTAGTACTTTAATCCACTTCACCATCTATCCCTCTGGGGGTTCATAACTCAGCCATGAATGTTTGTTTTGAGCTGAAACTTGCAGTGCAGGTTCTCCGCCAAAAAGCCACAGCAGGGCGGTGGGCAGCTGCTCTCCGGCAAGTACCACAGCCCCTGCAGAGCACGGGGCCGGGAAGCAGCGGGGGACCTGGGGAACAGGGAGGGCAGAGCCCCTCTACAGGGAGAGGGGTGGGCAGTGTGGGAAGGTGCAGTCTGGAAAGGGAAGGAAAAATGACGAGGCATACGTACGGTAACACCTTCGTGTTCAGTGTGCATGTTCCGACTGTCACGGTTTGGCTGTCCTGACTTTTCACTCTGCGAGCTCTTTGCACAGAGACTGGGCTATCCCCTGATCCTGATTAGGCAGCACTGGGGTCAGTGTAATGCTCTGAATCACCATAATCACAACGATAATAACGCCAGTGTGACTGGTTCTTATTTCTAAAACTGACCATTTTTGTATTTCTGAGCATTTGTTTTCACCTCGTGGCAAGTTTTATGCAGATTATTAGAATGCAGAATAAGTTTCAAGCAATCGATGCACTTTATCTGGGGTCCTGCCTCTGGGCTGCCTGCCTGTCTCAGGCTTTACACTGTGGGTTTTTTCATAATGCCTTCATCAAGAGTGGAAATGCCATCTCCAAGCTAAATGACTTCCCTGCATCCAGGTGGGATGTCTCCAGCAAAGCACAGAATCCAGATCACTGAAGTCCTGTGGTGGATTTCCAAGCACGGGGGCACTGAGATGTGAACTATGACTTTTACTGACTACAAAAATAAAATCAGGTATCCTCTTCTCAGAACACAAAGTACTTTATATATGGCATGTTTACTAACAGTTTTCCTCGTGTTTGACTTCTAGAGTTACATCTTTAATCTCTTTAATGCAAAGCTTGGTGGAATTATATCAATAATGGACCTAATGAAAGATTTTCCATTTCTAAAATCCTTTTTCTGTTCTGACATGCACCTTCAAAACACATCTTATTGAACAGCTCTCTTGTTTTCTTTATATAGCTACTCCTTTTTTTGGAAATCTTTCCATGGGTAAGTTAGTTAATCTGAATTTTGAAGCTCCAGAAGGAAAGCAATCTTTATAACCTATTGTCATCTGTATGTACGTATACATACCACTATGCCTGATCAGAGGTACGCCACCAAAGATTGTTGCAGCTGTAAGCATGTTAAGTAACATTTTATTTTACAGGCTTATACATAACATGCTTAACATTTATTTAACAGAGGCATAGTCACCCAAGCCGTGTTTCTTGACAATATTTTGATTGATCCAAGCTATTTGATTTGCAGCAAGGACCAAGTTTCTGTAAAAACCCACATGGAAAAACCATATTCTTCATCAACTACTGACAAACCAGTGTAAGGATAGGCATGATTAAGCAAGTGTGTAATGTGAATAGAGGAAAAGTTGAGGTGTTCTTGGAAATGCGGCTCTTGGTGCGCAATGTTGCACAAATATCTGCCCACTTAATTCTAGCTGAGTGAGCATTAAATGATCAATCAACAGCTCACCCACACAGCCATTTACCTTCGATGGAAAAAGGGACTCCAGTCTGCTAGTGCCCAACTGCAGAAAAGGGCTTGTGGTCCACCAAAGCAAAGCATGTTCTGGGAAAGCCTGCAGACCATGGGATCACATGCTGGCGGTCACCACCTGCCTGTCAGCACAGGCAATCTGTCACCTACCCCCTCTGTCACCTGTGTTTTCATCTGGCAGTTGGTCTGCTTTCCATTAAAAGGCACGGGAGCAACGTAAGCTGACCTCCTTGCACTCGGTACCCGGCATCCCCTGTCTATTTCTTCTCCACACCCATGTTCTCACAAAAGCAGCAGAAAACCACCCAAACAAGCAAACAAAAATACCTGAGAAAAGAGAAACAAGGAGACAGCTACTGGTGAAACATCCCAGCTCTCTGACTCCCAGGAACCAGCATCTGCTCTTCCCGGCAGCCCTCTCCAAACGCAGCAGCATCGGCTGCCATACAGCGGGACTTTGTGCTCGTGCTTTTTTGGCGTTTTTCTCCTTTCTTCGGGTGATTATTAAATGTGTTCACTTTTCCGATATTTGTCTCTTCCGTCTAGAAATAGCACAGATATAATATTTCAGCTGAATGAGAAAACGCTGACTTCTGATGTTTTCCACAATAGATGGGTTGATGTGAATATGAAAGATGATGTACTTGATTTGCTTCACTTTTACCAGCCTCTAGAGAGTTTAATCTATCCAGAAAAGAAGTGTCTGTCTGATTTTTTTCTTCCTTGTGTGACTGGCAGTTCATCATTTTGTAAGACAGCTATTCTAAAAACAAAAAAGTAGAATTCATAAGGCAACTTGATGAGTTTTATTCATCCTATTTGTAGTCAACTTCCTCTATGAGATTATGTTGAGATATGTTTAATTGGCCAGCTACCATCAAGAAGGTGACACCTGGATTCAGTGCCCAGACTTTAAAATAAAGGGGGTTTCCTTCTGCTTATCAATATTTACTGAATTGAAACTGTCAGATTCAGCTTTATAAAACTGGCCTAAAGCAGCACATGTTTACTTTATGTTTACTTACAAATTTAAGCATATTTTACATACTTCCTAATATTTATTTCCACTTATTTTATTTCCCAAAGGGAAGAAGATTAATATGCTTCAAGCATCATGCAACAACGAAAAGATGTCTCAGGCCATGTTTTCTTATTTTTATAAAGTTTTTCCTACCTCATGGTAGGAAAGTGACACACTGAATAGCATTAACTAGGATGGTCCTGCTTCACTGATTTGTGGGGATAAGTCTGGCCAGCACAGAAACAGCTGTAATGTGGTCCAGAGCAAGGGGTCTCTTGCTCGTTGATCGCCAGCAGCCAGACACCAGAGAGCCACAGCACCTCCTCACAAATGGGACCACATTCTTTACCCGAGGGAGCACCAGTTGCAGCCATTCATCTTTGAGGTTTTCTGTCTGCCAAAAAAGCAGCAGGCAAATTTAATTTCAGGTAACTCCAGCAGGAATTCTGGTAAATATGGCCTTTTCCTGCTTTTAGCGGATACAAAAAGCCCTGAGTGACACGAAAATATGTAAGGGCATAAACCAAATGGATGTTGAGCAAGAGCTTCTGCTTTCCTTCCCTAGTCATATGAGGATAAGGTGACATTCAATTACATTAAAAATTGGCAGCTTTGAATAAAGGAGGTCTCCTTTCACATAATTAATGGATGGAAGTCCTAGCCCCGGGATATCACTGAAAAGAAGTGCTGTTCCCTGACTCCAATGAATCTGCAGGGATCTGCACATGCTCCAAACCCAGCCCTGGAAATGCAGTTGTCTCCCTGGGACTTTCCAGTATCAACAGTCTGCAAGATCCAGGGATGACTCTTTGAAGGGATTTTATAGTAAGAGACCAGTAAAAAATGCGTCCTCTGACATGTCACTAAACGTTTGTTACATATGACATCTGTACAGCTGTTGTGAAGATTTAACTCACCAGCAACAACTAGTGACGTGTCCAGTTTTTCACAAGCAGTAGAGTACTGACAGCTCTGCTAGAGCTAGTGGCTTCATTGCCAATGATTTAAGAATTTAAGACGATTTTAGACATTTTAGACTTTTAGACAACATTTATCAGTTACAAAAATCTTATGAAGTTCTACATTTTCATTTCCATCATGGACTGCATTTTTCCATTGACTTTTGGTGTGCATTTTGATGGCTGAAAACCAGATGTGGCACCCACTTCAAGTAGCACATTAGCAAAACTAATAATCAAATAAAAAGCATCTCTCATGAGGTGAATATTTTTTGAAGAAATACTGAGTATAACTTGTGACTAAGAACAGTAGGTAAATAGTCCTGGTTCCTTAGTTGCCAGCAACTTTTTTTGCCATGTTTTTAACAAACATATTCAGGCACATCTAATTGCGTGATAAAAATAACATCTTCAGCAGGTAGGAAGTCACTCATGAAGCTGTCCCATTTGGCTCCCCAAGACCTGGAGAGTGGGATAAATGGAATATGTTCTACTGTTACAAATAGTCTTTCATTTGGAGTTTTATTTATAACAGAAGGAGGTGCCTCAAAGACTGCTTGCATCTAGGTAAGTAATGGGGGGAAATGCAACAACAGGTGGAGCCGGTACCTGCCCAAATTCCAGCACAAGCGCACCAGACTTATTGGCAGGGGGCTCTTGTCAGAGTATACAAAATACCAGACTAGAATCTATTTTTGTAGTTCAAATAACAGGACAGCACTGTACAGCACAGGTTGACTAAGAAAAGGACCAGATTATGCCTGATATCTGTGCTAGGTACTGCAACTATAAAAATTCAGGCATGCAGTTTTAGCAGGCGAGACCAAAGCTACATCTCATCTAAGGTCCCACCTCCAACAGCTGCTCTAGCAACAGCTCGGTTATAAAGGCATGCTAGCTGGGCTTGAAAGACCAGCTCCTGTATTTCTGTGCTTCAAACTAAGTATTGGAGCAGCAAGTTTAAGGACACTTTTTTCCTCATAAACATTCATAAGAAGTAGATATACAAGCAGAGATGTCATTTTCAATGCTGTAATCCGAGTAATTTGAAATAAGTACAGCCGTATTGTTAGAGGTTAAAGAGGATACGAGATGATTATTTAAAAAAAATCAGCTTCACCAAACCATTTATCTTACTTTTTTTTTTTTGGTTCCAGAGGACAAGATCATGACAGTGTGATCTCTCCCGCAAAAAAAACACAAAACCCAACAGGCAATTGCATCTCTCTCCTTGCCCGAACAGCTCTGTGGACTCCTTTGGGAAGGAGAGAAAACTGCACCCACCAGCAGGGAAGTGCAAGGTGCTGCTGCCTGCCGTGCCAGCGGTGGCACAGCCACACAAAGCCACCAGGCAGCCCAAAGCAAAGCCGGCCTTGGCAGCGTTGGCAAGCCGAACACACTTGTCCCAATAGTCAGTGTACTCCAAATATCAACTTCAACTTTTATAAGAAGGGATGAATGATTTAGGCAGAGCAGCTTAATATTATTTCAACTGATATTTGCCCTCATAGAGATTCAGCCCAGTGCCTGAAGTGACAAAATACCAAAACAAAATGCATGAGGAGGGCCAAATACACCCGGTCAAGATAAGCACCTGAAAATTAGGATTTCCATATGAATTAAAGCACTTTATCTTTAGAGGTTTGTGCCTCACTATTTATAGCACAGCTAGGTGGGTCCTGGTCTTGCCTCCTTAAGCATATGAATAGACCCATTCACTACCACTAGTGAGGAGAACAAGGACTGTAACAGCATCTTTCACTGTCTCTTTCACCATTAGCAACTGCTAGCGCCCATGCTGCTGAGCAGATGCCATTATAACCCGCAGCCCAATCCTGATCTCAGTTTACAGTAGCAAATCACGAGTAAATCCACAGCAGTTGCTGTCCTTAGGGCAGGAGTAAAAGAGCTGCGAGCTAAGTGGCATCAGGATCAGATCATCTGCTTACAGCCTCGTATGTTTCCAAAACATTCTCTGATGAGGCTGAAATTTTCCGTGATTGATCTCTGGCCAAAAGCAACTCTTTTTTTTTTTTTTTTTTTTTTCTTTTAAGTATAAGCAAACCCTCCGTTTTCAAGAGGAGATAAGATGTTGGAAAGAGGACAGAGCAACCCTGCGAGGAACAATTCTCTAACCCACAGCCTTTTTGCTCGAGCCTTTGTATCCTCATAGTGCAAAATTTTGTTTATTACTATAAGATAGTTGATTGCTAAAAAAGGCCAGAAAAACTGCTGTTGGACAAAAATAATGCTTTTGTCCCACATCTTATTCAAACACATCTCCTGCATACATTTTTCCTGTAATTGCATGTATTGTGCAACACTGGCAATCAGAAAGTAACCACCATACAGCTGTTTATAGAATGGGACCTGACAAACCTGGCTATAAAACAAATAAATCTTTCTCTCTGTAGTTTCAGGGGTGTAAAAGCATCCCTCTGCTTTGCAGAGCCGGTACAGGGACCTAAACCCACAGGTCCCCCATCTAGGAGAAAGAGCAAGCTCAAAGCTTCTGATCAGGACAAAGCCAAAGAGCAGGCCAGCTCATTTGCAAGTGAACAGTTTACACAAACACACCAAAAAGAACAGACCCATTTAAAAGAAGTTGTATTACCATTAAAAATAAGTTTTTAAAAAGCCATGAATGTGACTTCTAGCATTTGCTGCAGACTTTTGGATAAAGTACCTCTTTACTAACTCAGAGCAGAAGATGGAGAGCCTGCTTTAGTTTCTCCAGGTTTTTGTTTCCAGCTCAGTGGTTTCTGCCTGAGTGCAGCCCAGATTCCCCACAAGGTCAGCAGCCATTCAAAATCGGTCCCACTTCTGAGGACCAGCCAAGCCTCATTATATTTCTGTGCAAACATCCTCCTGAAATCGCGGCTCCACTGACAAACAGTGCTGCACAGCAGAAAACAGGGTAAATCACACCGAGCTGCAAGTCACCACTTCAGAGTTTCCAGCGCATCTATAAAAAGCGCGTAGCACAAAATCTTTAAACAGGACGAAAGCAGGCAGTGCCAGTCAGGCCTGCGTGTTGGTCTAAGGAGGTGTTCAGGATCCATACAAAGGTCGGTTTGATAAGATGGTTACACATTTAATGATTTTCAAATGCACATGGTGAGGGCCCAGCCTGGCTCAACAGCAGCGTGAGCTGTTCAGCAAAAAGGTTGGTCTGCAATGGGGATCTAACACAGAAGGGGGGAAAACCCCCCTTACTCCACAAGGCAATATATAATGCTGCTTGAAGGGGTGGTCTCATGTCACAGAGACGATGGTACACACCGCTCCCGCCCCACATTTCCCCTGCCTCTGTTGGTGTGTGCCACCCCCGGGAGGTGACACATCTCCTTGCTGTGCCAGGAAGAGGACCGATAGTTTTTATTGGATTTCAATTATTTAGCATGTGTGTATCCAAAGGGAGAATGATGTTAAGGCTCATGGCAAATGTAAGCAGTGTATGGCTGATACCATGACACAAACCCGGCCAGTTACCTCATCAGTCACAGGCTGCCTGTGAAATCTCATGCAAACCACTCACCTGCCCCACTGGACCGCAGAGCAGGACCGTGTCAGATGCCCGTATCCCAAAATCCCTGCCTGCTGTCCTTTAAGTGCTGCTTCTGCACAATCCCAGACGCTTTCAGTAGTGTTGATATCTCACCCCTAAACCTCGCACAAGCTTTTCCTTGGCTCCCCTGACAGTCCAGTTAGATGCACTCCACATTTTAAAAGTTCTCTGAGAAGAGGGATCAAGTGAAACGAGGATTTTCTTCCCACCCAGGAATGCCGTAAACACCAGGCTTCAGAGCCAACCTCACTGACGTTGGACATCTTTGTCTCTGCACTACACTGCTTCGGCAAAGGCCATGGGGATGTCAGCCTCCCCCAGAGCCTGCTGCAGCCCCATAAAACACAGGCTGCTCGGAGCCCAAGCCTTCCTCATTAAGGAGAAGGGACACCCAAAGCGACTGGCTTTCTTCCCCAGACAGAAGGAAAGTGCTGACCTCCAGGCATGGAGCAGGAGCTGGGAGTTCAGCCTGCACGGTGCTGGGCAGCAGGCAGCTGGGATGCAGGGGCTGGCTGCTTGGCCAGCATAGCTGGTGACAGAGATGTACTGCAAGACAAGCAAAGGTGGCTGCTGCCCGCAGTGCTCAGTGGTGGCAACCAGCATGGGTGGGGGAAGTGGTGGCTGCTGATCTGGGGGGCACTGGGGAGATGGGGCGCTGCTCCTGTGGCGTGGGTTGCTACTGGAGTCCCAGAATCATGCCCAGCCCTTGCCACAGCAGCAATGCTGCGCAGTCCTGACCTGGGTGACTAATGCCAGAAGAGGGCTTTGGTTGAGGATTCTGGATTTCATCAAGAGTCCTTCTTCAAGTCCAAATTGAAGCCTCTGCTTTCTGTCGGCAAGCTGGGGAGAGCTGCCACCCCCACCGCAGGGACTGTGTGCGTCGAGTGGGTTAAGGCAGAGAGGCACAAAAATAATGTGGCAATGGGTGACCACAGAAGCACCACAGTTAGACATGGTTTGTTTAGTGCCAGAAGTATGCAAGTCACCTTGCCAGACAAGAATCTTCCTCCCAGAAAGGCTCCCAAAGAGCCTATCATCAAGTTTTTTAAGTGTTTGCAGTTTGCTGGCTGAAGCTTTCAACTGGAGTTGGTCTTGCCTTGGGGCTGTACACTTGCAGGGTTGGAAAACACAGTGTTGATATATTCTTGCCAAATTCAGCTTGTTCCTTGGATTGTTTCCTTTCTCTAATCACTGTTTATCTTTATATGGGCCAGATTGGCCCATTTCTTCCATTCTTTCACTAGTCTCTACAACAGATATATGATCTCTGAAATTCTTCCTTGGCTGACCATGGTTCATTCATCAGGGAATAAATTTATCCCATTGTTGGGCAATTAGTAAGTACTCAGTGAATTTCCAAAGGCATTTCTGAGACCTCAGCCACCTTGAATTTCCAGGTGTCACATGCGCACTACCCTGCATGCACCCAGGCTTTCCCCCTTTTAGCAAAGCATCTCCCACCAAGAGCCTGCAAAAGCGCTGTACCTCCAGCTCTTGGAGAGGACTCAGCGCCTCCCCGCTCCCCTCCACTTTGGCAGGCAAGGGAAAAAAAGAGCTACCCAAAACCTGCCCTCAGCTGTGCTTCTAAGCAGGAATTTTCACCGAGCCAACTGCATTTGTGATTTCTCCTCTCTTTCTCGTGGGATATGTTGTGAATCTGTCTATCCACCTCTGCCGCTCCTATACTCCCAGGCCCATTTGCTCAACGTTCAGTTATCATTGCTTACATTTCAGTATATATTTACTTGAATAGGTAAGATAGACGAATAAAAGGTTACCACCCCTTTTTACAGACAGGCAAGTGAGAGAGTGGAAGAATTAGGTTATTCCTTCAGTCTGCAGCACAGTCACAAGCACAGCTTCAGTCCCTCGAGTTCAGTACCCTGATGGCAATCCCGTAATTTTCCACCTGAACCCATTCCAGCTCCTACTGATTCTGGAGGGCTGGATGAATGTGCTTTAGCGGTACCTCTAGCTGCCTGGGACAGCAAAAGCAATACTTTTACACTGAAGAGAGGGGAAGTAACCGGCCACTAAAACACCGGGAGGCAGATTCAGCCCTTACATAAGTGAAAGCAATCCTATTTTGCCAAGTCTGAATTTGCCTCTGTATCCATAGCATTGCATTTTTTACGTTCTTCTGGCCAGAATGAAAAGGGTTTTGGTAACCCAAAGAAACCATAAAGCCCAGCTCTGAACTGGCTATAACGCAGCCGGCTGCCATCTCTGACAGCTGGAGATCGTTGGGCTGCGGATGCAGTGCCAGCACGCAGATCCATCACCCATTGCCCCCCGCGGGGATGCAAGGACCATCGCCAGACTATTCCCATCTTGCAGCCAGAACCATGAGGCTGAAGCAGCTCTCCTGCCGTCTCACGCTGTGCTTCTTCTGGCCTGCCTCTGTCGAGAGCCTGCTCTCCACCACCAGGAACGGAAGCCAGGGCTGAGCGCGGCAGTGATGCATGGGGCCCCGTGTGCTTCGCCATGGGAATTTTCACACATTAGCCTCTGCAGAACTCCCACTTGGAAATAAAAATTGCCAGTTTGGGGCAAAAAGTATTTGCCAAGACCCCTTAATTGGATGAGTTTGTATCCAATTTCCTAGTGGCTGAGTAGTATATTTATAAGCAATTTCTAACTTTTTTCCTCTCAGGCACACATTTAACATTTGGGTGTGCAGATCCATATGGAAGAAAGGTGCTGTGACTTTAATAAAAGCCTTGTAAACATTGCCTGTGCATGAGAGCACACAGGGTGGTGATGTCCAGGCAGCTGGCATAAATGGGTAGATTCATGTCATTGCCAGAGTCAGCCCTGTCAGCAATGCGTTATACTTAATTCAAAATGGTGATGTCAGCTCGCAGGTAGTGAAGATGACAAAGTTTGCTTGGGACATCTGAACGTGCTGTCTTGAAATCCTTATGATACGTTGCATTACACTGACCTGTGTCTCTCTCCATGTAAATAAAACAACCAAACCGACTTTTAAAATAATCTTCTTGTCCATTTAAATATAAAAACATATTTGAGTCTATTTTAAGAGCCTTCATATATCCCCCTTTCCATTTTCCACAATGAGGCACAAATGCAGCATGTACAAACGTGGCAGCATTTACAAATACAAAGCTGCAGCAAACACAAGACTGTAATCCAGAATAACTTTGACTCTCCAGAGCAAATGGGAGAAATAAAGAAGGATGCTGGGCCCGGGGATGCTGAGGCAACAAAACCTCTCCACTGACCTTGAGCAAGAAGTCCTCCCTGTCCTTTGCCCTACATCAGCATCAGCCAAATTAAAAGGTATCACAGGTGACAACATGTCCCTAGTCCACAGCTCATAACCAAAAGGTTACATACACCCTAGTGTGGTCATGAGCTCGGTGGCCAGTGCAGTATCTCAATTTAGGCTCTAGAGACCTCGTGAAAGCCACGCATGGTGACTGCTGCATGTAGGAGGAAGGTTTCCATGCCCCATTTTCCCCCTAGGACATCTGCACCACAGAGAGCTCTATAAAAGGCCACAGTTTTATACCCCCCCCCCCAAAAAAAAAAAAAAAAGAAAAAAACTCACACCAGTAAATATTTTCAAGAAATGGTCTAATTACATTCAGTTCCTTCGGTACTCGCTGGAATAATCATGATGAACTCTGTCAGTGTTAATGGGGGTATTATAAGTATCTGTGTAGGACTGCCTCTGTAATTCAGCATTAATTAGCTGAATCATTATTTTAGAGTGTTACTGAATTATCTTATAATTACCACCTAACATGGTGCTTGTAAATGAGGCAACAGAAGGAAATGGCAATTCTTTTAAATGTACTTAAAATTAAGAAGGCATAATAAACACTCCATTCTGTCCTTTTTAGAAGCTTTTTTATCTTCTGCGAGATGTAAGAGTAGTACAACTGCTTTCATCTATGCCTTGTAGATTTATTACAATCATTATAACAAATGGAAATGAATATTATTCAGGTTTATTACCCCACAGTATATCTTGATGAGCTCGCAGGAAACCATGTTGCTTGTTTATCCACTGCCTATGAAAAGAAAGCAAAAATCCTGCCCAGGAAAACAGAATATTGTGATTAAAAAAAGATCATTTGATTCTTCTAATATAACTGTTTTGCTAATAACTTATCTGCTCTGATTCCCAACCCAATCAGACCTAATTGTTGCTCACTAAGAAGCCTCATTAAGGTTGACTGGGAAGGTAGTTAGGAAATACCACGTACATTTTGTTGTCCCTGATTCTGCTCTGGAAATGCTAATTCTGCACTACGAAGTCTATTGCACCACATCCCCCTGCCTGAAATGTGCAGAAGGAAGGGGGAAGAAAGGGAATATGGTTGTCACTGGGCAAATCAGAAAAGCTTGTAACATCTGGCTGGCTTGGGTTCAGATGCTTGGGACTAGCTTTGAATGCTATGGACAAGACACTTTGCTCAGGGAGTCGTACATTCCCGAGAGACTATTCAGTGTAATATTTTGCAGGATTTTCTGATGGCACAGACACGTTTATAAAATCAAAAGGAGTGTGCTAAGCAAACCTCTCCTTATTCTCAGGCTTTTACTGGAAAGTACTTTTCGTAACTTCTCCACTCAGACTAAAAGAGATTGTCCGGGTCAACAGATCTGAGGTCTGCTAGACCAAAGGGGAGTCAATGTTGTGCAACCAGTTGTACTAGCAACCAGACATTTCTTGCGTGCTTTTGTTTTTCAGGGTGTATTCAGAGATTTGCAGCGGGCAGTCACAGTCTGCATTCTCTTACTTTTACCACATACTCCTTATACGGGAGTCACCGCATACCTATAGCCTCCATTTTGTTCGTATTATTTTGCCGGCAGAGCTGAGGGCACATTAGTACTTGACTTCTTTAGCAGCTAAATGATTCTAAATATGACACAAATATATATATATATATATATATATGAGGATTGGAGATACTTAAAAAATCTTTTTCCTGAACAAATTTTCAGCCTGGCTGTTCTCAAATACATTGCTTCCTCAACACTAAATATTACATGCAGTTTGAAATAATGTAATAGTTTATTGTGGATGATTGCTGGTAGGATGTTACTGATACAATGAAGGTATGAAACCCTAAATCACACTTTACTTTTATACCTATGAAAAAAAGATGATTTTCATACCCTGGCATGTTTATTGCTTTGAGACCGAGCCTGTTATTTATTAGGGTTCACTCTGTAGTTCTTAGAATGGCAGAATATTAACTATTGTGATTGCTCTTCTTGCTAGAATCATGATGGTATTCACTCTTCATGCAGAGCAGTGTAAATCATGGGAAGAATGCACAGCACAGTTAAAACAATTTCATGGCAAACGTAGTCCACAAATAACCGCAACTTATGTGTAGTATGGTTTTACAGATGACAGGAGAATGTTTTTCTTTCCTTAAGCTTCTCAACCTTCTTAGCCAAGGTCAATTGACTAAAAATGTCTGTCATAGCTGGTCTTCAAGAGCAACTTTCTAAATAGACAGTAGTGGTCCATTATTAGGAAATATAACCATCCTAGAAACAAGAATATGAAACACTTGGAAGTTTATATGATGAAAATATGCATGATAGAAAAATTTTGGTTGGAAGGGAGGTTTGAAGCTGATCTAGCCCAACCTCTTTCTCAAGGCGTGACAGTTTTGTCAGGCACCTCAGGATCTCACATAAGCAAAATCTACTTACTTCCCAAACTTTCCAAAGCTCCAAACGACAAGATGCAGCTCTTTGTTCAGCTTACACCCAGAACACCCCAGTCTGAGTGCATTTAGATTTGTGACTCCTGCCTGAACTGCCAGGATGAGCGCAGGCAGCAGTTTTACCTATCAGTAAGGCTGCCAGCCTCCTTGAAGAGCCCACTTCCAATTGTGCATAACATTTCCAAACATTACAAAACATGTCCAGACTGAGTGAATCCTTTTCTTTGCTTTCATTTTAAAATACAAATTTCAGCTGAATTAGCTCAGGTGTTTCTAAGGAGCAGATTGAGGAACGACTTTTCTGCTGAAAAACCTAGTGCCTTCCTTTGGAGCACGGGCAAGAAGCTGTGTCAAAGAGCAGCTTCTCCATGCAGGTTCTGTGCGGGTTCACCCACATCTGGTTAAAGGATGAGCCTTATAAAAAATGTGACAGAATGCGCTCAGCATGGACTTGCTAGTCTTTAACAGATCCCATCTGCAAGGATGCCAGCCCCATGCTGAACCTCTCTCTACTTTTTGGAGAGCAAACTCCAGCTGTGTGCCAGGGTGGGACTCAGGCACAAGCAAGGCACATGCCGACCTGCACACCAGTGCCTGCCAAGGGGATGAAACTCTGGCCACAAGGAGCAGCCAGGCGGTTGCTGTCACATGCACCATGTGTGCTCCCGGACACAGACACCAAGTGGAGGATGACGCCATGTGCCAGGGATGGGATGTGGCTATGGCACAGGAAGGATGAAGTCTGGGACAGGAGCCCAGGGACCACTGCTGGGGGAACCAGAATGAGCAAGGCATGGATGGGAAGGCTGGAGCGGGGAGATAGGAGGTACTGAGCAAGGAGCCCATGCCAGGGGCCAGGAACTTGGTATCAAGCCTTGCACCAACCAAGCGAGGGAGAGCATGAGCAGCCAACATTGAGAGAGGGAGCCCAAAGACAGGAACAAGTTAGAAAAGACAAGGAAAGCAAAGTAATTTGCTCATAAGCACCTACAATGGTGCTCATCACTACCAGTCCTGAGTGCTTTAAAAACATCAATGATTTCATTTTCACAGCATGCTGTGAACTGAGGTGATACTATTAACAACACTTTAAAATGACAGTCTGAAACCTGGGGAGATGTAGGCCCAAAGTTTCTGCAGTTCTTGGTGTATTTTCTGAGTCATGTATTGTTTTTTCTTAGAGCATTTACCACTACAAAACATTTCAGGCATTCAGCCTTCATTAGAGCTGTATCTGCTCATATGCCTGAAAACCAGAAGCCAGGGTCAAGTGTCTGCAAAATAAGGAACACTGCATTAAGAATAACCTGTGAAAAAACTGGTTTAAGCAGTTTTAAGCAGTCGGTTTAACCCGACGTCCTAATGGGACTCTTTTGCAGAGCCAGAATGAGAACCAGCTCCTACAGTGCGATGCTCAGCTGAGGCTCTCTGTGCTCCAGACTTTCTAGTACACCTTCACTTTCAGTTGGACATCCTAGAAAAGTCTATCATGGGCTGGTTTAGAAGAAGGAATTTGTCAGAAGGAATGATAATTTTAAAAGTTAAGAGAAGGATAAAATGGCAGGAAATATTATTAAAACTTTGATGAAGATGCTTGGTTTCCCCCACTGCTACATCATTTCACCATTTGGGCTGACTGGTGCCTCCAACTTACTCCAGAACAGGCAAGACCCAGAAAGCTCTTAGTGACATCTTCCTTGCTCCCATAAGCACAGAGATCCAGCTGTCCAGAATTAACTCTCCTGGGAGGTATTTTTCTCCTCTAGCCTGCAATTAAATGACTTCTTCTTTACTGCCTCTTCCTGTTTATGCATTCCTCCTCCCCAGTGATGGGGCTTAGTGGCTGAAGCATCATGTATTTCTGCATGGGATGGCATCCTTCCTTCCCTCCCTTCTTAAAGTTACCAGCTCAACTCTTCTTCTGTGTGTCTTCATTAGCACGTTGGCAGCTTTAGGTCTCAGGACGCTTTTTCTCCTATTTACAGCCTCCTTAAAATACAGTCACGTAATCTGCACATTATGGAGTATGAAAACATTTAATGATGAAAGCTCTTTTTAAGGTTTATTCTGTTGAACTTGATGAGATTTTCAATACCCCGCTGTTTTAAATCTCCACATACATAGACAAATGCAACAAGAGGTTTAAGAACGAAACAGTTCAGGCTACACAGTCGGCATCTCAATTTATTAGATTAGGTAAACGACCTTGCACCTGCCCTGATTTCAGCACTGGGAGGTTAACTCCAGTTTCGAGGCATTAGCTTGAAGGCAAATAAAATATGTTTACTCAGTAAGATTTGAACATGTGTTGCCTCAGTTGCCTGATAGCCTACATGATACCATGACATTTATAATTGTGTTGATTCTTACTGTCGGGTTAAATCTTAATACTATGACTTTGTGTGCAAATGCAAATGCAAATGGAAAAAAGAAAAAAGAAAAAAAAAAAAAAAAGATCAAAAAGTACAATTTGTTGGAGTTCTTCTAGGTTCATCCTGAGCTCAGTTAGAATGATCTTAATTACTCTTGGGTTTCTTGTTAATAATCTTGTTTCAGGGAACATTTTACATCAATTTCACACTCTTTCAGGCACGAAACTATTTGCCTGTGAGTTGGTGCCATGAGCGCAAAATCCTTAATTTCTTATTTCTGGTGATCATTTTGTTGAGATTTACTGACAGCGGCCATTGCCCATCCCAGCATCCTGCTTTTGCAGAGCACGGGTGCTGTCAGCTATTTGTAGCCCACTAGAAGCCTGCTCATGAAACAAGCTGTGCCCAGTATTCACCATACCCATGCAGAAAAAATCAAAGGATGGTTCCTCTAAAAAAGTTTGTCTGACAGATCCACATACGTCATTTCTTGGCATCTATCTGTCAAATTATTTGGCAGTTCTCTCCATATGAATTGTAGCAGTTTAGCGACAACAATTTCCAGATCAAAGCTGTCAATCACCAGGCAATTCCCACAAGGACATGCAAAAGGACCCGACGGGGGAATTATCTAAAGCTGCAATAATCCAGAAGACATGATAAAGAAAAAAAAGCAAGATTTCCCAAATTATAGAGACTGAAGTTCAATTACTGTTTCCCTTTGTACAGTTTAAGACCGTGAGCTATCATAGCTCCTAGATCTGGAGGCAAAAATCTAGAAAGTGAATTGCAATTCATCTAGTTCCTTGGCATTCCCTCCCTTTCCAATTAAATATGCTTTTCTTTTCTTCTCCATTATTCTGAGAAGGCAGTAAACCTCAGTCTAAATGAACATTTACATGAAAATCAGAGCTCTCCAAGGCATCCACTGAAACTCCTTTAATACAATACTTGCTTTAATTTGATTTTCTTTCTTGCCTGTGGGAGAGTTTCAATCACATTTGGTATGATTTATAATTGTATGCCCCCTCCTCCTGCCGAGGTCATTCCCTTTCCTAAAACTGCATCATTTGACTAGGAAGAATTCCTTTTACAAGTAAACAGCTCAGCAATCAATATTGTCTACAGATGATAGTGAGCATGGTCCAATTTTTAATAGGGTCTCTCAAATGTCAAAAAGCTCACTTTAATCTCCAAGAAATAGAATCTGTTTACATCACCTGCAGCCTCTTGGTCGTCTCCTTCAGAAAGAACTGCTTTCTCGAATAATCTCTTCTACCTTATCTTATGAAGAATCCAGCATCATCATACATATTTCAAGCAATCTTTACCTTCCTGAACACAAGTGAAGCAGGGAATCATATTCTGTGATTCTCATTTATTTATCTCTCCACTTCAAAATATAAAATTACATACAAAGGGTATGCATGCAAGTATCTTGTTGAAGATATTTAATCCTGCTTTCACTATATCAATCTCACTTTGTTTTATTAAAATAATCTGCCACATGCTATTGAAACTGTCTCTCAAAGAAACAAATACTTCTTTTAAAGAGGGTACATTGAGGAAATGTGTTGCTCAAAGTACTAAAAATACTATTTAGCATTTATATAGATATACTAATCCTTTACCAAACATGGAATGACATGCAACAAAACAAAAGCTAAAGTCAATAACAGAAAACCAAAAATCTAATAATAATCAAAATAACTATCTTTTTCTATTGCTAGTCTATGCTATGACATGCCAGAGCACTACCAAGACTGATGGCATACTGAACCCAAAGTAAAAACTTTTCTTTATCTAAACCACATACACTGGGTCTGATTTTCTGTCCCCACATTTATCTCCAAGTTCGGTGCCATATCTGCATGGTATTATGTACACATATCATGAATTCATACATATATACAGTAAAGTAAGCATCTAGCCACATTTGCATGTCTATCTTCTGGTTAGCTATATAAGTGTGGTTGTGTGCTTACTGATCAGACATACAACCGATAGAAAAATGAGGGTCCATATCTTTCAGTCAGTATATATCTGCAGGATCTTGGGGTTTGAATTTTGTGAGATTCCTCTTTCTTGCAATCTGAAGTTCTTAACAAGTCATTACTTATCTCCTAAACCAACTGATTTCTTGTATTCACCTATCTCAGCTTCAAGACTTAGAGCTGTGGAGAAACCCAGGTGATTTCTGCATAGTTTTTCAGCTTCTTTTGGGGAGCTTTGGGTTTTATTTTAAAAAGAGTGTGCACTACCCAGCCTCAGGTCAGCTATTCCATGTATGTTACTCGCTAGCTGAAAAACATTCCCTTCCCTACACTGCAGTTGACAGCAGTCTTCTCAATTTTTGTTTCTCTTCTTGCTCTTAACAGAACATCTTTACAAGAAAGATAACAAACTTTGCATGTGCGCATTGCATGATAAACCACAGCGCAGAGAGAGCTAACCTGTCTCCAGAAACCAGGTGAGGGACCAAAAGTATGGTACCTTCTGAGTTAACATACCCTGTAAAATAAACTGATATGCATTTCTGTAATGTATGTACTCTAACTTGTTTTACTTGCTTTTGTAGTGGCTATCGTCCAGCTGTGCACAAAGAACATATATATTTGCACATGGCCATTTCAGTTGACCGTATTGTTAGAGACAAGGCAGAAAACCACAAAGCAAGCCTGCCAAGCACTGAGACAGGGTAAGAGTTGTGGCCTCTCGGGCTTGAGAAGCTCACACGAGGCAACATTCACAAAGAAGAGGCAAACACACCATCAGTCAAAGATTTTCCTAACCAGAAATCCCCGACGCTGCTCAGGAAATCCTGCCAGTATGAAACAAAACACTCAGAGCCATTGGCAACATGAAGGAGTGAGCTAAAAACCTGCACTCTGTGCCAGAGATGCTATCTTCCCCCCATGGCACTTGGGGAAAAGCTAAAGTGCTGTAACCCCCTTACTGGGGGTACAGATTTTGGCCAGACCACTCCAGCTGACGGGACTTATCAGTCATGCTACCGAGGAGTAAACCAATTATTGGTCTCTGCAGGTAAAGAGTGAGAGACCTGAAAAACATCATCCCCAAATCAAGGCTGAGTATCAACGAAACCACTACCTGTACACCACTCAGAAATGAGTGCTCACTGGAGATGGTGCCAACTAACTTACACTGATCCCAAGGGGGAAATCCAGAGAAGTGGTGTCTCCTACTTCCCTGAGCCACCCATTTGTCTGGTCACTGCCCATCCTCATAATGTACCCCAAAATCTATTCCACCAGAGTGGTGGGATTTACCTTAAAAACCTCCAGTCTAACTGAAACCCTATCAGTCTGTGCAGTATCACCTTCCCAAAATGTTCCTTTGTTTTTTTATCATCTTAATAAAGTGAAGCTTCTTGTTTCCAGATGTGTCTGCTGCCCTGAAAGCAGAAGGCACCCTAACTGGATTAATGCACCAGCGTTGTTGCTCTGTGGGGATGTGTTGTTGCCTTACATTAACTTCTGCCGTGCCTTTGACTGCCTTCATGCCTTTGTTTTATCAAGCTTTTCCTGTGATGAGCAACATTTTGAACAGTGCTCATTTCAATCTGTAAGCATTAGCTGTGGGACATATCTCCTGGTTTTTCTTATGGAAAACCCATTGTCCTTGAAAAGAAGATATCCATTCACCTGAACCAGGGCTATGTCAGAGTATTATTTACTTAAAATCCAACAAGCAAAAATGGCAGGGATGCACACCAGTAACTGGCATCATATTTAATATTCCATTCTAGCAAGCCCTGAAGCGACATAATTATGTGGCCACTGCTGCATCAAACAAGGAATAACCACTGAACACACTTGAAGGCATATGCTGTCAGCTACAGATGATCTTCGGGTAAGATTTGCAACATGTAAGTCTGCAGCCTCCCTCTTCCCTTCAGCTGTTACAGAGATGCATGGAGCTGGGGACAGAGGCAAAGGAGGATGAGGGAGAGGCATTTCTCTGGTTTTGACAGACTCCCTTCTCTGCCACCACCAAGGTTTCTTTGAACTGTTCCTCCTACCGGTCTGTCACAGGAGTACAGTGTCTTATCTTATTCTGTACCAAGGTTACTGGAACATAGTGTTGGAGAGCCTCAAATGTTGGCTGTGAAGGCAACTTTTCTTAGAGAAACACCTTCCTCACTTCATGTGAACCATATAACATTACCTTTCCACCTGAGGATCGATATATCTTCACCAATCCTTTCCCACCCTTATGGAAATAAACTTTCAGTATGAGACTTGTGAACGATCGCCCCTCTGTTACAATCCCTAAGATGATAATTCAGTCTCTTCCCACCAAACCATATCCCTGAAGCCCTGGTCCCAGCCTGAGCAAACAGGGAATTATCAAAGGGATGCTTCAAATGAAGGACATTTCTGCTGCCTCCTTTCTCCAGTTCCACTTCTATCCTGTTTTGACCACTACTGTTCTCAATTCTCCATCTCCCTAGGGCAGTGATCCTGGGCCACACACTACAGAACCCACCCTGTATTTAGAGTTCTGTCTCACCATGGACACTCCACCTGCTGCAGGCGAAGGGGTTTCACAGGAAGAGGGGACCAGTTCGAGACTGTGGGGATCCCCCTGCTCTCTTAGCCAGGATGCTGAGCCCCCCCATATCAGTGCTGACATTGGCCCTCTTTTAGTTCTGTGCCCCATAAAAATGGAGCCTCTCCCCTCCTGAAGGAGTGCTCCACCAAGGCCCCTGTTTCGTCGGTCTTATTTCCCGAAGATTTGTGGTACATCCCCAAGTACCCACTTCAGCAGATACCACTACTAAAACTTCCACAAAGACCCACATGGAAAGAGAAAATGACAAGCTTTTATTGGTGTGCTTCAAGTCTTTGATATAGCTGGGATGGATGGATGGATGATGGATGGATGGGTGGGTGGGTGGGTATCCTTCTGTGCCACACCACCATTAATGGGGAGATACCACTGCTTTCCATGCTCACATGCATCGTTGTTTTCATTTGGCCTTTGCAGCCAAAACTTTAGTCATCTTATGATGTCATTAACTGGTATGAAAACCATCCTTCCAGGTTTTATGTACTCTATAAAGGTCATAGATACCCATTAATTTATACCCTATTCGCTTCTTGTTCTTAATTGCCCAAATACTTTCCACATTTTAGATACATGTTTTCTGGGTTACGTGACACCAAATTATTCTTCACTGTGTCAAATGGAAATGCCTTCATACCACCCTGAGTATTTGGAGTTCTCATACCCATCTGGATTACTTGCAATCCCTCCCTTCGATCTACAGATTATTAAACTAGATGGGGCAATTTTGAACTCAGTATCTTTTTTGTACATAAGGCAGGAGGTCGCATTATCTCTTTTATGAAGTATTCCAGCAATCTCTGGATTAAAAAAATTCTTGTCCATGTCAATTTGTCTCTTTGATTAGTCTTCTTTTTTATTTTAATCAGAATTGGCATAGGGAATTACCTTAGGCTGTTTTGACCCGTTATACCTTCAGTCCTAGAAATCATCTTTTTGGCACGTCCAATTAAAATGGATCAATTAAAGGGGACACTTTGTCATTCCTTGATATAAACTCCTCACTTTTGGTCCCATCCCCTATTTTAGTTCCAAGAGTCACGGCACCATCAGAAGATATTTTTTTTCTGTAATCAAACTGTGATAATTCTTTTCATAATGGTGCAATTATCTACTCTCTTCTGGTTTCACCTTAGCAAGTTCAGTGAGTCATAGACCTTTACATCTACTGCATCTACGCCCACTGATGATCAACAAGGAACGACAGTCCCTGGGACTCATTTGTTCTCCACAATGGGTTTACAAGGAAGCACCCATGTAGAACTAGACACCCTTCAGTACAAGCTCTGAAATAACCACGCACACACGGAGCATACTGCTTAGTTTATCTCTCTGTCTGTTTATGATTCCCAGTCAAAAAAGCTCTAATACTTTCTCTCCTGACAGTGTAAATCACGTCACAATTGCTATTGCTACAATGACACAAAAGTAGTATAAATACTGCAAATCCAACTCAGCATCTCTGGTTCCTTAAACAGCCCTCTGCTTCCTTTCGCTGTTATGCATTCCTCTTGCAGAAAAGAACAATGCTCAGGCCTTGGAAAGCGAAGCTCACCTGCAAGATTAGCACTGAGGTGACAGGGGTCTCTTCCCTAGAACAGAACCAAAGGAACCAGATTCAAAAGGCCAGTACCTCACCTTACATTTAGGAGTAGTCACGTCTTACGTGCAGCTGTTGTACACAAGATTTCTGATAGGCTCCTTTTTTTCACTTTTAAGTCATGCATAGGGGACATAACTGAACCACGCTGGGAGAAATTCTTGTTTCCTAAACCTTCGATCATTCCTGCCCTGGCCCAATTTTGCTTCTCAAACAGGCAAGATTTCCTTTGAGTCCTAGTTGATCTTCCTTTAGAAATCTTGAGAGGGGGATGTAATTTCTACTCTGTGACTGTCTAGTCAGAGCTGAGAATGGAATGCAAAATAAATAAATAAAGAAGAAACATTTGAAATTACTTTAATTTGGCCACGTTCCTGCCTCTTTTGTGTTTGCTTTCCATGTATATATGAAGAAATGAATCTCGTTGTCGGAATTACTCATGAAAAGCAGAGTTCAAAGTGGTGAGTGCGTGAACAGCATGCACAGAAGCCAAAATGTAAATGTGCATGTCCAAGAATTCATGCCAGAAATTCTTGCACGTTCATGGAATGTGACTCTTCTGACCAGGCTCGAGCAGGCAAGGTAACGTCAGTCTTCAGCAGCTGCTGCTAATCCATACGGTAAAAAGCCCCAACAATATGGGGTTTCTAAATATATTTGGTAATGAATACATTCAAACAGACCACGGTGCGCTTGCCTTCCCCAGACAACAATCAAATGTGTTTTAACTGTACGTCATTCGTGCTCACGCAGCAATCTTGGGAAGGCAACAGCTGAGAAGGAAATCTGGTTTTGTGATGAAAGGCAGTGAGCTGTGATTTGGGAAGTACCGAGCTTTGTCACAGGCTTCTTAGGGGACCTCAGATAAACCCTGCCACCTCTTTGCTCCTCCACTCCCTGTCTATAAAATGGCGATAATGCTCCTCTTCTTTCCAGAGCTCAGAAGAAATATGTCTGCGCAGTACTTGGATGCTGCAGGCACCAGGATTGTACAAGCACTGACACAGACAGCATCGTTTTTGGAAACCAAGCTGTGTGGCTGTCACTTAATTTCACACCAAAAGAGAATAAACCATGGCCAGGCAGCTGGTGTGGTGAGGGTATCTACTCTGACCTGCAAATCACTCTGTTTATTTGCGTGTGTTTGGAGCCATTAAGACAAACCCATCCAATGTGTCAAAATTTCTGTCACTGGGCCTTGTGGGCCCAGTACTGGTGAGGACAGCGGGAAAATCTTGGAATGCACGACCTTTCATTACCGATATTTAGTCTAGGCCAGACAAATTCTGGTGTGAGAGCCATATTCAAAGCCAGGACGCTTCCTCAGAACACCAAGTTATGGTTCCTTGTGGCAAATACATTCCTTTCTTAACCAAATCTGTGTAAATCAACATGCATCCAGCAAGGGCCAACCCTCCATATCATGCAAGATCAACTGCCCGTCTTGGGCCCAAGTGGCACGTTAAACGAATGAGCTCCTTCAGCTGGACCATAGCCTACGCACAAATTGGGTATTTAATACATGAAAAAAATCAACAGAGGACATCTATTTAGGAAAGCAGTGCAATTTCCAAACCAATAGATATATTTTTTTTTCCTTTTCTGTCTTGGCACATGTTAAATTAACACTTTTCTTGAGCAGTCTAACTCAGTTTCATAGCACTGATCTCTTCAGTCCCTTCTTTGCTGTATGCTTTGGGGAAAGCTCATTTGAAATCTCTCTTTTCCAGGAAATAAAGTTTTTAAAAATTTAGAAAACAAAGGTCTTTCAAGTCTCTAAATGAATGTGATCATGCAGGTTAATACCACACCATCTCTCACTGCATAATATCTGAGAGCAGGTAATTTCAGGATTATAGAAGAATCTGGAAAATTACTTCAGAATTTTCCTTTTGCTGAAGGAACTGTAAAGCTGCACCTTCATTCAATCAGGAAGGTAATTTCCTCTACACAGCAAGTTTCAAATTCTACTTACAACCTTAGTGTCATGATGATTTTGGTACTAACTTGTTCCACGCTAAATATTGCTACTAGAACTGTGAATAATCATCAAAATTAACTAGCCTATAGAGTGATTAAATAATTTCCTCCAATTTGCATTTGATATGTTTATTAAGTGCTGGAGGGTGGTTATTTGCTCTCTTATTTTTACTGCTGTTAAACGCTATGTCTGAATTTTTGGCATAGGTGCAGCACCATTATGATTACTACAAAATTTTAATCAGATTACGGTATGAGTTACCATCTGATATTGTAAAAATGCCAGTAGGTAGTATATGAACATTAAGATACAATTATATGCCACTACTTTTTATAGTTTGGAATTCAGTAATATTGAGATAAGCCTGCATTCTGTGATGACGGTATTTTTTTTTCTGTGTTCTGGATTTTTTACAAATAGCATTTTCTTCCAATAGTGCAAATAGTAAACAAGAGAGAGGTTGATGATAAAACAATGTAAGTAGGTATGACAATACTAAAACTACAAAAAATATGAAGTACTGCCTATGTGTTATTCCTCATGCTTTGTTTGCCCTACCATTGTCAACCAGACCTATTACTCACAACAAGTAATTCTTTGTGAGACGTTTTCATTTTGAATCGGATGAAACTATTGGTGCTAACCATCAATAAAAACTGCGATTTTAAATGTATTGGAAAACTGTGTTTTGAAATGCATGTCTTGGCCCTTTACACAAGCAAGAGTTTGCTAATGCCAATGTGCATTAGAAATGCGATTGTACTATACTTAGATGTGGTTCAACCACAGTTATAACATGGGCCATTAAGGAGCATTAAAAAAAGAAGAAAAAAAAAAAGGAAAAAAAGATGGAAAAGAAAGAATCCAGGTTAAAAGGGAACATGTTCTGTTGCTCAGCTAAAAGATTTATCTATTATTATGAAACGTAATTGTTCAGAATTAGACTAAATATATAAAATATTGATATCTCGGAGAACATTAAACCTACCATGTAGAAAACATGCTTACTTATGTTTTCCCAGAGCTCGTACAGAATTCTAAAGACTTTCAGCATAGCTCAGGAAGCCAGCTTTAACACAACGGGTGAGTTGGAGAAGGCTGCGGACTCCTCTCTTGGAAGACTCACACCTGTTGGACAGGGAAAGTAAATTCCCACCTGTCATCCCCAATGTTTTTCCAGCATCTTCCTGAAATGCAGCTCCTCCCAATCGGCTATAAATCTCAAATAATCAAAACCACATGAGCCAAAAGGCATAAAAAAAAAAAAAAAAAAAAAAAGAAGGAAATCTAAGGTGAATAACATGGGGTAAAGGAATAATATATGTGACCATGTGATCGCCAGCTTTCCTGGGCTGGAGCTGGAGAGAAGTGGGAAATGCCCAGCTGCCTTAGTTGGAACCAACTCAAAACTTCATCCGCTTTGGTTCAGTTCTCAAAATAGGGCACATGACCTCTAAGTAAGACAGTACAGTAGGCTGCTTTTACACTACACTGCTGCTCCTGCAGCCCCTCATACCAATTCACTCACTTTCCTGGGCATAGGAGAAGGTAAAATCTGACACTTGCCGAGTTTCAGCATTATCTCGTTTTGTAATTCATTATCCATAGCAAATTTACCACTATCTTTAGGAACAGAGATGACATCTGCTACAGGGTGGCTTACACTTGTCTGTCTGCTGCTTTCAGTGCCATGTGTCTGACATGAGTTAACCTCTTATAAAATCTAACGTGAGGGAAGAGAATTGCTCATCCGAGGTGTCCGTGCTGCTCCTCTTGACCTACTTGGAAAACTACGACTTGACTCTTTGCAGTTTCCCCAGTCGCAACACAGCTGCAGAAGGGAGCAACGGGACTGCTTTTAACAGAATTTGAAACGTGCTCTCTATACATATATGTTTGTATGCCTTTGAACAGCATTATTTCCAAACCTTGCAAAGCCCATTCCTTATTTTATCAAGCCAAATACAGGTCTTTTTTTTTTTTTTTTTTTTTTTTTTCATGGAATCGGCATAATGAGAAAAGATAGCCTTTTCTCTTCACAGATAAAGATCCAAATTGCGTTTCATAATCTGAAAATTATGTAGTTTGGTTTTTTAAATAAAACAGATAATCTCCCTTCCCCGTTCAAGATGAGATCGTAGTTGTTAGTGACAGCTGTTAAAATGCTGCTAAAAATAGATATAGTGTCAACCACTAAAAAGCTAAGTGCTCCTGTGAACCACAAGCAGAAAACAAATGGTTTCTACTGAATTTGTGGCAAATCTGTGAGCATCTTGCAAGTACTGGGAAAGGTGCTTTATTCTTTCAGCAGCCATCTCTGTATATATAACACAATGGGGGAAAAAGACAAATCAAACATTTGGTATTAAGACAGAGGAGAGATATATTCCCTCAATTTTCTTTTCACTCTCCTTTTTGTTCTTAAAGTAAAAAAAAAAAAACAACAAAATAACAACCAAAAAAAGATGATGCAACACAAAGACTGAGGCTACCTCCAGGCATTTCAGATGCCTTTTTCATGTACACCTTTGCCCTGGAGAAGAAAAAAAAAAAAAAAAAAAGAATAGCAGGAAGAGTAAGACAAGAGAAGTGCAACCAATCAGCCAAATACCCCGTTACTATAAATTAACATAAAAATCGTTGTGCTCGGTATGGCAGTTATTGATAGACCAGCCAAAGTGCTTGGGTGCTTTTTGCACGACTGATTTGCTGGGTTACTTGCACAGTTGCGTGCAACTTTCCTCTGCCTGGGAACTGCAGCCTCCAACCCATCCACGGCAGCTCTGCTCAATTAATAGATCAACTGTATTCCAAACCAGATTTATGACACAAAATGAGTAAAAAAAGCGAGAGAACAGAATTGTTCACATTCTATATTATAATACATCTCAGTAGGTTCCTCTGGTTTAGCTACATTATGGCTAAAAATAGAGCCCTGGTGTAGGCACAGTGCACTATGATTTGCTTCCAATAATACAGTAAACTAATTGTGAAATTAAGCTATTGAATGCGCCGTTATCTCCAAGTCTGGCCTTACCAGCACTTTACGCTTCCCTGTTTAGCATTTATCAAGTTACCCACAAACTTTGATGGATGCAAGGGACAGCTGACAAAATTCTCGCCTTTTCCAAGGCCCTGATCCAGCCGCGGCTCCGGCACAGGTATCATTCCCTGCAAGCCGTCCTTTTCCATGTTTAAAAGACTCCACCGAGGGTATTAAAATAGGGTCAACTTTTTCCTCCCGCCGACGCCTCATTTTTCACCTTAAGACGGTTAAATGAAGCAACATCCAATGCCCTGAACTTGCAACCGTTTTAAAAGACCTCAGCCACAAGTGAAATACTAATTTAAAAGCAGTACCGCCGTTAGCGCCGGGGTGTCGACTTCGTTCCCCCCCCCGGCTGGGTTTGACCCACCGCAGCAGCGCCGCGGGGACGCGCCCCCCCCCCGGCGGCACCCCGGGGTGACAAGGGCACAGCGGGGGGGGGCGGGGGGGGGGCACGGGGGGGGGGGGCGGGGGGGGGCACGGCTCCCCCCGGCCGGCGGGGCGCGGAGGGGGGCGCAGGCCCAGCGCGCGGGGCGCAGCCTCCTCCCGCAATCCTGCCCCGGGGCCGAGCGGGGCGGTCGGATGGGGCCGGGGGGGGTGGGGGGGTCTGCCGCTGCTGCCGCCGCCGCCGCCGCCGGGAGAGACGCTCCGCCTGGGGAAGGGCGCGGGGAGACACTCCTCCCCCGCCGCCCGCCCTGCCTCCCTGCCGCCCGCCCTCCTTCCCTTCCTCCGGCGGCTCCGCGAACCAGGAACCGCGGCGGCGGGCTCCGTGCGTGAGAAACCCCGCGGCGCCGCGCCGCCGGGAGCCGCCGGGAGCCGCCGGGGCGGGCGGCGCGGGAGGGGGCGGCGGGGGCGGCGCGGCCGCCGGGCGCTGCGAGGGGCCGGGCGGCACCGGGGGGGCGGGGGGGAGGAAAAAGTTTACACCCTCGCCACTCTCCTCCCTCCTCTTCCTTGGTGGCGCAGATGGGAGTTTTACCTGGAATGACATAAGTTTTTTTTTTTTTTCGGGTTTGGTTTTTCTTTTTCGGAGGGTGTCTCTCTCCCTCCCTCCCCCGCCCCTCTTTCTCCCCCCGCCTCCCCAAATCCCCCCCCCGCTCCTCGCCGGTGCTGGATCCACCCCCCGCTCCCCTCCGCCGGCGGGCGAGGGTGTGACCCGCGGGAACACCCACCCACCTAGGCGTCCATGGTGGGAGCTGTCCGCCCAGCCGCGCCGCGCCGAGCCGCGGGCACCCCGCCGCCGCCTGCCGCCGCCGCCGCCGCAGCCCCCTCCCGCCGGCCCCGCCAGCAGCGCCCTTCCCGCTGCCCGGCCCCGCTCCCGGCGTTTCCTCCGCGTACTTTTTTTTTTTTTTTTTTTTTTTTTTTCCTTTCCCTGTTGTGGCGGTGCGGGCTCTCGGATGGTTTGCTGGCAGTAGCTGGGGGCCGTGCCTCCTCCCGCCGCGCCACCATGTCGTAGGGGAGGTGAGTGCAGCGCGGACCCTTGCGCGGGGGGCCGAGGGGGCGGGCGGCGGGGGCCGGGCGGGTGGCCGCCACACCAGCCGGCTTATCCAGGTCACGGCCAGTCCCGTCCCCATCAGTGAAAACTTCGCGGGAAGGACACGTCCATTGCTCGGCAGCGCCAGCGCCGGGGGGGAAGCGCGGCGGCGGCCGCTGCCGCTCCGCGGGTCGCGCTGCCGGCGCTGGGAGCCGCCGCCTCGGCCCGTACCCGCCGGGGCCGCGAGTGCGGGTCGATATTTGGCAGCTTATGAAAATGAGAGGGGCACGTGACAGCCCGAATCCTGGGCATGTTTGCGCTTTCGCGGTGGCTCCCGAATACAAACCGCGCTGGGCGGCGCGTACGCGGACCCGCGCGTTTGCGGGCGGGCGGCCGCGCAGGGGGCGGCTTGGGGCGAAGGTGCGCGCTGCCCCGGCGCGGTGCGCGGCGCTGCCGTTCCCCCGGCGGGCTCAGCCCCCCGCCCCGCTCCCGGGGGCACCTCTGGCACCCCGCCGGGCCGCGGAGCTGTCCCCGCCGGGCCGGGGGCGCACCGGGAGGGGGCTGTCGAGTCGGGGCCGGGGCTGGCAGCGGGGCTCGGCGGGGCGGGGGGCCGTTCGGGAGCGTGCGTCAGCGACTGCCGGCCGCTCGCCGGGGGCTGGGGGCGTTATTTACAGAGCGAGTTGGGACCGCAGCGCCTGAAAGTTTGCTCGGCGTCTTGTCTTTTTTTTTTTTTTTTTTTCCTTTCCCTGGGAAAAGGGTATTCCTGGAGCCGGGACGCGGGCGCCGGGGGGGTCGGCAGCACCCCGGAGCCGGGGGCCGTCTGGGTCGCTGCCGCTGGGTGTGGGGGGGGCAGCGGGCGAGGGCGCCCGGCGGGATGCGCGGCTGCCGCGGAGCGGAGCCAGCCCGGCGGAGCGCGGAGGACGAGTCCTTGAACCCTCCCGCGCACCGCCGCCGTTCCGCTCGCGCGCTCCCTCTTTTTTTTTTTTTAATTATTTTTCTTTTTATTATTTTTGAGTTAAATCACCGCTGCATCGGTACCGTGCAAATTCATGCGCCGCTGAAAGGCGGAAATCCCGGGCCGGCGGAGAGGCGATGCCCGGCCCTGCCGCCGGCGCGGGCACCGGGCGGGGGCGGCCGCGCCCCGCGCACCTCACCTGCCCGCGGGGGGCCCCGGCCAGCCGCCGCGCCGGCCTCCCCCGGGGGCTCCTCCGGGCGGGCGGGCAGCACAGCGGGGGGCGCCCGGCCCCCCCCGGCAGGGCCGGGGTTGCGCGGCCTCGGCGGCCCCTGCGGCTTTAAGGAGATGCGTTTTCCAGCCTGTGTCGCAGCAACTTTGTATCAGTCATGTCGCCCGGCGGGTGACTGACGGCGCGAGCCAGCCAATGGGGCGGCGGCCTAGCCCCAGCCGCGCGGCGCTCCGCGTCCTGCCCGCCAATGAGGGCGGGCGGCGGGCGGGACGTAAACTTGAACTTTATCTGGGCATGTGACATGTTTTTAAAGGACTTGGCACCTTTTCCCGTCCCCTCCCGGGTGCCGCTCCGTGTCACCGGGCGGCGCGGCGCAACGCGCCTCGGGAGGGAGGGCGGACAGGCGGGGGAGGGGGGTGAGCGCCGCCCGCCCCGCCGCTCCGCTCCGCTGCGCGCCGCCCTCCGCTCCGCGCCGCCCTCCGCGCTGGCGGGGGCTCGGAGACGCGCCCCGCCGCAACAGGTACCCCGGGGCCGGGGCGGCGGGGAGGGGGGCGCCGCTCCTGACCCTGACCCGCACTGGGGGGGGGGGGCAGGGGGGCGGGGCACTTCGTGGCTCGGCACCGGGCCCCCCCCCCCCCTCCGTGTCCTCCGTGTGCGGGGAGGGGGGGTGTCACGATGTCACCCAGAGCCTCTCCGCTGTGGGGGGTGGGGAACGGCGTTTGCGCGGAAAAAAAGCGCTGTTCCGCATCGCTTGGGGGTCCGGGCGGCGGGCGGGGCGGTTTGGGGCTCTCAGGATTCCACACACCCCCCCGCCTCAGGCCGACCCCCGGCGGACGCCTGCGAGATAGCTCGCTCCCGCCCGCTGCTCGCTTCCCCCACGCGTGACAATCCGGACTGTACCTGCAGGAAAGCGGGGGGGGGGGGGGGGGGGGCGGTTAGGTGGGCAAAGCGGTGCCCTGTGCCCGGGCGCCGCGGTGATGCCCCGCCGAGCCCAGGGCAGGCAGGGCGATAAGCGTCCGCGCCGCCTGCGGGGCTGCGCACACGCGTGTGTGTGTGTGCGGGGACGGAGCGCCCGGGCCACCCCCCCGGCTGCCCGCCTTGCACATCGCGGGGAAGCCCCAGCCCATCTCTGAGGATGCAACTCGGGTCCCGTGGGCAGTTTTGTGTCGGTGAAGCGGCTGGCAGGCGGTGAAACTTCAAGAAAATTTTGTTTGCAAACACCCAGAAATAAGAATCGTGTGGTTGCTTGAGCCATCGTTTTCGTATTTATGAACCTGGCTTTCCTTCGGGTTTTCCTGTAGCTAGGTGACCTTTTGGTTGCAGGGATACCAGGTACCATTTGATTTTTTATTTGTCTGTTGCTGCGAAACTGGTTTCATGCCTGATTGATTGGAGATGTGTACTGCAGAGGGCTGTATTTGTTGATATGTTTGGGGGTGAAATATGTGACTCGAGTGCTTCTTGTGGGGTGGGGGTGTCTGGAAAAACTGCTGTGCTTACAATACGAGCTTTATTCTGCAAAATATCGTATGGTGATGGTCTCGGTTCTGGTATGGAACAGGACTCGGCTTCTGTGGTCGGTGGATGGTTTAGCCCACAGTCGGATTTGCATAGTGAAAGTTAGTGAAAAGGCATGTCTGTGCAGTAGGTGAAGTGTGGGTACCGCGGATAAACATGCTCGTCAAGTTGTTATAAGTTCTGTGTAAAAGAAGAAGAAGGAAAGCAAACCCGTATGCTATCAGCAGCCCATGAGATGATTATTCAGTTCTAGTATCCACCGAGGCGCTAAGAGGTGTCAGAAACCAGCACTCTCCAAAAATCTTTTTGCTGTTGCATTCTTACAAATTTATAATGTCATTTTAAACCAAACTTATATCAGGCCACAAATAATCTCTCTGCTGGTTTTTGAGCCTCTTGGATATATTTATTAGACAGCGCCTCTCTAGACGTGCAGGACCAGGGCATTTTCATGTATCTTTTTTCCTTTGCGTGACCCAGATTTTTATTTTCTGGAGTTTTAAAGTGTGCTCACCTATTGATTATGTGTGAAGTTTGAAACTTGCTGCTGTGGGAGAAGTCACTACAAAGCTTATGCACCGGTGTAACATTAGGCCTATAACTGAGATTTCCTGGTATGCAATGGCTCTGCTGCTGGTTCTGAGGGTTAAAATTCACTTACGTGCTAATTTTAAGCCTTAACTAAGTTTCCTGGGTTTAGAAATGCTGGTCACTCACAGCTGCAATTGATTTCTCTAGGAATTAGGCTTGCTCTGCACTTAAATCAGGGGTAGGTGATTATCTGGGAGTGACTTTATGTGAAAGTGGGCACTTCTGTCTGAAAATTTTCGACTATAGGAATGTGATTTGCTACACATGATGATGTTCTAATAAAATTTGTGCTTGAGGGGAATGTAGGCGTAGGGCCATAGTTATAGTAAGTAAGGGCAAAGAAGTATTGGAGTCATTCATTTTAAGGGTTTTGTTTTGCTTTGTTTTTATAATTTTGCTTAAAATAGCGTTTTTAAGTAGTGTTAAGGGATTAAACACCAAATTAAATACTGGAAAACTAATATATTCTGAAAGGAAAAAATATCTTCGTAATACTTGTAACTATTGGCACTTGAGTTTCTGCAGTTCTAATGAGCCAGTTCCTTTAAAGAAAAAAAATATTGTTGTTACTTATATGTGATTTTCAGAATAATGGAGGCTAGGTCATGCATTTTGCTCCCTGCCTCAAGACAGGGATGGGAAGGTTTTCTTAGGGTCTACTTTAGAACAATGTTTGGTTTTCTTTAGATTTCCTCTTGCTGGCTGCCATGGAGGTTTGCAGAATTACAGATCCATTTAATAGCCAGGCATTCCCTGCCTAATCTGATCCCGTTCTTCTGTGGCAGAAGCGTTTCCCATTCAACTTTTGCATTACTCCTCCCACTCAGCCTATCCTTTGTGTCTCCTCAAGTGGCTGTACGAGCAGTTTGTATAGCTGTGAAGAGGCAGGTCGCCTCGCAGCCCCTCAGAACTGCTGCTTCCTTCTAAAGCACCCGGTGTTAACGCTGGATGGTGAAGAGAACCCCCCGTAGCCTACCAGCCTCACTTGTTTTGCTGTCCCTGTAGCGCGGCAGTGGAAGGTTTTTGGAGGACTAGAGCAGCCCTTGGCTGCGATGAGCAGTTTCCATGGGGTTGATGTCCTGCCTGCCACAGCCGTGTCCTCCTTTCAGGACCTCTCTGGTTCCTCTCCTTCCTTGCTACCCTCTTCCCTTTTTCCCTCCCGGGTCCCTGGGTGAGGGGTGGTGCGGAGTGCTGCTGGCACTGGCCCCGGGGCTGTGGCTGGCAAGGGTAGGCGGTGGTTGTGCTGACATTGCCGAGCCGCTCCAGGGGCGGGGCAGGGGAGCGATAATTTGGGTCTTCTCTAAGTGCTGAGTGGTTTTCTCTTGGAACCTGTAGGGCTGTCATATCCATGAGACCTTTTCCCTCTGTTTGATTGAAATTGGACAAATGGTTGAGAGGTGATGGATGGCGCAGGGAAACGGGACTGGCAGGCAGGCAGGCAGGAGGATGGACAGAGTGAGCGGATACGCCTTGTTTCCTTAGGAAATTAGGAAATTTCCTTAGGAAGTCACGCTGTCCTGTCACTTATTAATTTTACTTTTTTGTGTATGTCTTTGCTAGTTATGGAGACAAAAGGATACCACAGCTACCCAGAAGGCTTAGATATGGAGAGACGGTGGGGTCAAGTTTCTCAGTCTGTGGAGTATTCTTCTATAGGTGCTGGAGAGCAGACTGATGACAGTAACTATATGGAGATTGTGAATGTAAGCTGCGCTGCCGGTGCTTTTGCAAACAGCAGCAGTCAAGGAAACAGCAAAGAAAAGCCCGAGCTGCTCGCCTGCCTGCAGCAAGACAGCAGTCAGCCTGGTCTGTTGCCCTCTGACATCAAAACCGAAACGGAGTCAAAGGAGCTGTCGGCAACAGTGGCGGAATCCATGGGTCTATATATGGATTCAATACGAGATGCTGATTACCCCTACGATCAGCAGAACCAGGGGAGCCCAGGAAAGATCTACCAGAACGTGGAGCAGCTGGTGAAGCTCTATAAGGAGAACGGCCATTGCTCTTCTCCCCTCCACAGCGCCAGCAGGCCCTTGAGGTCTTTGATGTCGGACTCCGGGAACGCTGTGAACGGTGGTGCCATGCATGCTATTGTGAAAAGCCCTATCATGTGTCAAGAGAAAAGCCCTTCGGGCTGCAGTCCTCAGAACATGGTTTCCTCAGTGTGTAGTCCTGCAGGAGTTAACTCTGTGTCCGCAACTACTGCTAACTTTGGGAACTTTGCCGTGCACAGCCCCATCGGCCAGGGAACCCCCTTGTCACGCTCGCCGAACATTGAAAACAGGGGGTCTATGTTGCACAGTCCCGCGCACGTTAGCAACGTCGGGTCTCCGCTTTCTAGCCCTATAAGTAGCATGAAATCACCGATTTCTAGTCCTCCCAGCCACTGCAGCGTGAAATCTCCTGTCTCGAGTCCCAATAATATCACTATGCGATCTTCTGTGTCCAGTCCTGCGAACCTGAACTCGAGGAGCTCCATCGCCAGCCCTTCCAATGCCAATAATAGGTCTACTCGTTCTAGTCCAGCGGTTAGCACTGTGGGATCGTCCATCTGTAGCCCCGTAAACAACTCCCTGGGATTCCCAGCGTCCGGCACACCGGCGGGACCTAGCAGAAGCCAAGATACTGTTCCCAGTCCAGAAACAAAAGACAAGGGTGCTCAAGAGCTTGCGTTTCCTAAGATGGAGGAAATGGAGAATGCCATCTCCAACAACAGTCAGATGAACCTTGTTCAGTTCATAAAACCCGAGCCAGATGGTTCGTTCGGCAGTGCATGCATTGGCGACAGCAGCAAAATAAACTCCGATTCCCCCTTTTCAGTACCAGTGAAGCAAGAGTCAGCCAAGCATCCATGTTCTGGTGCCTCTTTTAAAGGGAATCAAACAGTAAATCCTTTCCCATTTACAGATGGCTCGTATTTTTCTTTTATGGATGACAAAGACTATTACTCTCTTTCTGGGATTTTAGGACCACCTGTTTCTTCATTTGATGGAAGCTGTGAAGGTAGCGGTTTTCCAAATCCAGGCCTACGTGTGGGAATTAAGCAGGAGCCTGACGATGGCAGCTATTACCAAGAAAACAGTATACCATCCTCTGCCATTGTGGGTGTAAATTCAGGTGGACAGTCATTTCACTACAGGATCGGTGCCCAAGGCACGATATCTTTGTCACGGCCTGTTGCTCGAGAGCAGGCGTTCCAGCACTTGAGCTCGTTCCCTCCCGTCAGCACGCTAGTGGAGACCTGGAAGTCGCATTCAGAGTTGGCATCCAGAAGAAGTGATGGGTATCCAGTTCTAGAGTACATTCCAGAAAACGTGTCCAGGTGAGCAGACAAATTACTTCTTTTTCCATTTTGTTTGGTTTGTTTGTTGGGGTTTTTTTTATTTTTTTTTTATTTCTCCCCCTGCATTAAATGAATGAGGCGTGAATTAAAATGGGGACCAGGGTGGTATTTTTCAAACTGATGCATAATTCTTTGTTTGCATTTCAGTTCTTATCATTAGATTGGCTGTTTTCTTGCTGTATTTTACTCTGCCTTTAATAGAAAGTGTTGGCTTTAATATTTAAAAAGAACATACTATATTCTATTCTTATTAGATTGGAAAGTGTAGCTTTAGTATGTTTATGAGCTCTTACTACTATAAATGTTGTTTTTCCCATAATGAGAGCTTAGTAAAATTGCTCTCGTGTGTCCTATAATGGTTATTCTTTCTTAGCTGGTGCTTGAATGTGTTGTACTTCAGATGAAATGTTGAGATGAGGATAAGAAAACGATAGTGTCAGGAACCTGTTTTTGTAAAGATGCATGGTTACAAGTTTGCACTAGTCCTTAACTGGTTAACTTTAAAAACTAAACCTTACAAGCCTGTGGCAACATATTATTTCTGTATTTTAACTGTAGGAACATTTGGTTTGTATATATAGAAAAATGCCTCCAGAAGGAGGAGGGCTGTTAAAACTTGACGCATTTGAGAGGGATAAATGGATAAACTGATCTCCTCACTTTTGGTGGGAGAGAAGTATGCAAGTGTCGTTTGAATTTGTTTCTTGGCTAATTCGTGGAAACACATCTTCAGCAAACAGATGTTCATGTATCTCACAGAGGACGCTTACTTTCATAAACTATCTAGTTTGATAGTATTACAAGTTATTCAGCCCATCTGACAGCATGACTGGGTTAGGATAGTTAAATAGCCTCTTCATGTGTCCGACAGGCTCACCAAAGGTTTGTGCTCCAGCTCAGTGAAATAGCGGGTAACAGAATCTGCATTTACCTTTCTCAAGTCTTTTTTTCCATCGTGGGATACACAGCTGCCCTCAGTGAATGAAACGTCTGCCTTATTCTTGGAGTGAAGAGAATGCGTAGTGTTTTCCATATTTGTGTGATGCTAAATATTTCTGAAAAAATGGTGTTGCAGTGAAAAGCATAATACCTAAAATAATGGTGCTTTTGAGGAGGGAAAACAGCCTACCTACCCGCAAGGAGAAAAAAAAGACTAAGTATTTCCATTTTATTCTCAGATCTGTCTAAGACCTCTACAATCTCCTTATCATTTTGCAAGCCATACTTCACTTTTTCTGTGGTTATTTCAGAGATGGTCTCTAATGAATGCACTTTTTAATGTAACTCTCTCAACTTGAAAGGGCTGTATCCCACCTCTGTGCTGAACTTTGGACGTAGCTGGATATTTGTTATCACCCAGGCTTGGCTTAAATATGCTTTTCTTGGATCAAGGAAGATGAAGTTCCTGTTTTCTAGTTATTTTACCTGATGAAATTTTCATACGTTGCATTATTTATGTAGTGAGAAAAGTTCACTAGAAGACGGATGGGATGCGTGACAGTAAAGACCCAGTATTTCAGTGCCTTTGTGGTTGGGTGCTGTTACTTGAGCAAGCAGCTCCTTCCAGCTGTGAGAGCCCTTGCACGAGTAAGTGCTGTTCGCACTGAGTCAGGGTTGCCATGTGTTGCAAGGACTGGGACAATAAACAGGGAAATGCGGGTAGTAGTGTGGTTGTCATCAATATGTGCATTCTGAATGACAGTTTCTTGTAAGGCTTTTGGAGGAGCCTTCTGATCTAACGTTGCTCCATAGTGCCTTTTCTCTTCTATCTACCTTTAGACCAATAAATGGATAATCTGTGTCATCAGGCTTCACAATGGCACGGGTGTGATACACTTTTCTTTGTTCTCTGAACTGATACCTGAGTAAAATATGCAAGTGAGTGTAGCTGTTACTTTGCAGGATTGAAATCCTGAAATTTTTAGTGCTCAGAGCTATTATTGCAGGTGTGGAATTCTGTTCAAGTGATGGAAATCTGCAGGGTTGCGACACTTCAGGCATCCTGATCTGTAGTTCAGATTAGAACATGTGTCATCATTTCAAATCTCTTAACTCAGCCCCATTATTTAACTAAATGTTGCTCTTAATCTGCTTGGCAATGGCTTTATGCTAACAGGTGCAGCTGGGGACCTGTGCAAAGCCCTTACAAGTTTCAAGGTAAATTCAGGTAGAGGTCGTTTTAGCAGTACAGATTTGAGCACATAGATGCCTGCTCAGGTGTTTGTTGGCTGACAAGTCCTAAAGACTCAACAGGATGTCACAGATGTAAAAGCTCACTCTTGCTAACAAACCTCAAAGTGATCTTTACTTTTCTCCTATTTTGGTGCTGCATTCCAGCTAAACCAGAGGAAATCGTGCAAGTTTGTTCATTCTCCAAAGTGTTGTAATAAAACACTCATCATTTAAAACTGTGTCAGACCCAGCAGCCCAAGGTGGGTTTCAGCTGTCCCATGTCAGTATGGTATGGGGATTGCAAAGTCTCTCTTCCTTCGTGTCAGAACAGCAGCATCACACCTCTGCACTCCACATCCAGACCAGATCCTTGTTCCAGTCAGGTTTTTTTCCAGATGCATCACCTGTATTCAGCATCATACATTTTGCAGACTTTGACGGGATGTGATTAACCCTTCAAAATCTGCAATATTTTAAAGTTTCTGCTATTCTAAGTCTTCACCTATTTTCACATACACTTGCCCTGTAATATAAATCGCCATAAGCAAAGACTAAGGTAAAGGGAAAAAATGGGCTACGTGGCTCCCAAAGCCAGTAGATGACGAGCATTGAATATACCTTGTTTTGGCAACATTATTTTCTGAACCTCAACTTCAAGGTCTTTTTTAGGCTGCTTTTGATTGCAGCTTATGTGGTGTAAAGGAGTGGGTGACCAGGAACGAAGATGTCTTTTCACAATGAAAATGAATCATTAGAATATTACTGTACAATTTTTTTTTTCCTATTGAAATATTACCTTTCTTGAGTTGGTTATACTTGCTGATAGTGTCTAATAAAGATAGTTTGGGCATTTAAAATGCCTTGCTGCCTTGTTGACTGTGCCAAGTAACCACTGTCATCTAGAACAGGTCTCTTTCTCCTTCAGTTACTTTTATTAGATGCCCAGGGTTATGGTTCCTTTTTAGATGGCTGGTAGTAGCTTAATAACATTGCATCTTGTGGTGTTTGGGGAGCGAGAGCCTGTTAGGCAAACCCAGATTTCTTTATTCTCTTTTAAATGCTTTTCTTCTCCTAATATGCATGCAGAGCATGTCTTTATTTTTGAAAGATTTTTACATGTCTAATTTTTAATACAGGGTGAGTCATACCTGTCTGTCTGTGTGTCTAAACCCCCCCCTCCTTGAATGGCATTTCTAAGAAATACTGCTTTCTAAACTAAACAATAGCAAAGCGGGCTTGAAAAAGAAGGTGTGTGTGATGTCATTGAGGAAAACCTACACTAAAAATCCAGAAAACATTCCACTTATAGGTGATTGCTCCTCTGAATCAGGGTACCAGCCTAAGCCTTATGATCGTGCCAATCCTAGAATTTTCAAAACAGCCTAGGAAAATGTCACGGTTACTTGAAACAACACTAAAAATCGAGGAGGATGACCTTTCTGCTGCATCAGTTCTTACCTAAAGCTTACTCTGAAAATGTGCCCTCTTCCTCTAATTTCCATATTAACTCATATATGTACAGATATGTACTTGCTTTTCTGAGCAGTTATGGTGGAAGCAAAGGGCTGATACTCTTAATGTACTTTCTTCCTGGCAGTTCCACTGGTGTAATCCAGTGTGTGATGAATTCAGCTTGATGTGTTATTATTAAAAAAGTTCACAATTTTAACATAGATTGCATACATGTATCAATAGTTATGTTTCAGTTGTTGTCATTTAGACAAGGAGAATTCTCTTCAAAGCAGTGTTTCATGATATTTTAGAGTCTTAATTTATGTCTCTTAAAAGGAGTTGAAAGACTGTCATTGACTTCTTAGGGTTTATGGTCAAATCTTTGATCAAACATTGACAGTATTTTAGAGACTTCTTATACCTATCTGTTGTTGAGCCATTCACATGGATCAGTATTTTTTCCATAGACCCGACTTGTAACAGCCCCTGAAAAAACCCACCCAACCTCACCCAACCCAACCCAATCCAACCCAAAACAACAACATGATCTTCATTTACGTGTACCTTCACTGACTTGAGTCAGTGGTTCTGGTTAAGATCTGGGTTCAGGCTATTGCAGGTATTTTTGTAAATAAACTTTTATGTTAAATATTATCTAGAATAGTCAGTTATCAGAATTATACCTGCCAGAGAGATAAAGGTCTGGTAAATATTATTTTTAGAATTTATGAATGGCCTTGACCTCTGTTTGTTTGCTGATGGACTTTATGGGAAAAAGGCTGTGCTGTTAAAATATTCTCCGTGCTTCACAGGACTGTTCTCCCTTTTAGCTTCTCACAAATTTACTGTGCAGTTGTTTTTTGCCGATGATTCTTTCATATCATAGACTGCAGCCTTAAATCTGTCCTTTTGGGGTTTGGGTTTTTTTTCAGTTTGAAAAGTTACACTTGGTTTTGTAGGTTCTTGTATAATTTTGTGTAATTTTCAACAGCTCTGGGTATAATCTTGATACAACAGGGAGTCTACATATGTATGTCTTTATTTCTCACTAAAGACGTTAGGAGTCTGTATTAGTATGTCAGGCCAGGAGGTCTAAAGGTTCTCCTTCAGTGTACCAGCATGCATTTAATAGCCTTGTACTTTCTACAGCAGTTTTTATTGTTACTTTGTGGAGGGTGCTCTTTTCTTGTTTTGCTCTTTTTATTGAGGAGTTCAAAATCTATATAAAGGATGACAACGTGACTGCTAATGATGCCTTATTTTCCCTTAAAATTATACACGTCAGTTGACTCCTGTGCTGTGTCAGGGAAAAATTTCCAGTGTTGCTGGAAAATTGTGTTCTGTAAATGGGTGGATCTTCCAAAACTGGGGAAAAAGAGCTCCGTTGTCAATCCATATTGCACTATCTAGGGGACGTTTGTTTCTTTGGGGGGGGGTGGGGGGGTGGTAAGTAGTGTTGTGTATTACTAAAACATTCCTGTTGCCAGCTGGTACTGCTGAACTTTGCAAAACTTGGCTGTTGGAAATCAGCTTGCCATAATTTATTCTGATGAGAGTTAATAATTGTTTCCTAGCTTTTCTATCACTATTGGTGACACAGAATCTCATGATGATATCTTCTTTTGACAGTTTTCTGAAAAGGGGGAAGGTGGGATCACCTTCGTGCACAGATTTTAGCAAGCAGAAGAAATTTTGATTACCCATGTTCTGTGACAGTATGGATCAGTCCATTTTCATGAGGGCTGGAAGACACTGATGTCTGAAATATGTACCGTACAGAAATGTCCCCGTCCTATTTTATGGGATGTGCATGGCAATTACGTAGGTAAGCATGCATAGGGATTACCGCAGCGGCATCGGTACTCGTGCAGTACTCATATTGTCTGCAGAGGGAGTAAACTGTTGTGTTTCAGTAACCTGGCCTTACTCAACCAACAGTTAGCATTAACGGAACTTAAACCTGCTCTGCCCAGCTGAATCCCATTTCTAGCTACCTACTGGCTCTTTGCTGAACGCAGTATTGAGTAGCGGTTGCTGCCGGACGTTGTTTCTAGCTGAATAATATATTATTTGCAGTGGCGAAATACACTGTTGGGCCATGCCTTTGCCTGGTCTGACTGTGGCTTTGCCCTTTGTTTGGGCACATTGTGTGCGAGAGCCACATTGGGTTCCTGGTCCGGTTCAGTCTGAAGCTCTAAAGTCCATCAGGTCAGTGGAACTTGGTGAGCAGTGTGGGGTGACATGGGCACAAGAACAAATGAAGGGACCATAAGGGAAACGAGCCGATGAAATATTCTAAGCGCATATTTCTGCTAAAAGATAATGCATTGCCAAGCCATAATCTCGGCACTTGTATTTTCAGAGTATGTTTTTTACAAGGCAGTTTCTGTTTTTTAACTGTTTGTGTTGAATTTTTGAACAAAATTGTAGGAGCTGGAATTAATAATGGACTGATTTCAGCCAGAATTTCTTGGAGAACAGTGGAGTGCTGTGATTTCAGATTTAAACTCTCAGACGTCAGAAAATACCACAGTTTAGGGTGAATATCAAACCATAACTTGTTCTCTGGCAAATGTGTCTTAGAATATGGCTATGTAAGAGTGATAAAAATGGTCCGACGAAGAAACTAAAAAGCATGTGAAAAACAGGTATTAAATATGTCTAAGTTTAGTACTTTTATCAGTTTTCACATGCAGCTGGTTGCTACACAGTACTTGGTGCTCAGCATATGAATTGCCTCAGCTGCAGTCTCCTCTGAGCGTGAGATCCGTGGAGAAAAAACGAGGAGTATTGCCATTGTGTGCAATTGCCCAAGTCCTTGCAGCATTGTCGGGCACGTTTGACTGCACCCTAAACAGACCATGGCATAATTTGACTGCTTGCTGCCCTGCTAGTGCAAACGGCAGTTGGAAGGTCACTGTCGGGTCCTCACAAAAGCCCTCTGCTGCTGGAGCCACGTAGGTTTTGCTGCTGGAGGAGGCAACGGGCAGACCTTGGCGGAAGGCGTATTTCATGATTTATGCTACAGGGAGAGGGATCGTAGGTCAGGAAGGCCCTGTTTATCCATGCCAGCAGTTCCCAACGTAGCCTGTCCCAGCACCACTACTGGCCGGAGCAGTGGCAGCAGCTCTCCGTGCTGCGCTGGGCTGGGCGTGTACGTGCAGGGCAGTGCTCCCTTCTCCCGCTGGGAAGCGGGGGACATCCTCGTCCTCAGTAATACTCATCTTTCTGTTCAGGAACCTCAGAGATTTACAAAGCCTTGAGAGTTGATTTACTTTCTGGACAAAGTTTTAAAATAAACCGTCTCGTCTCGTCTCTTTAAATGGGAAGCTTTGACCTTGTTTGTCTGTTGGGTTTTTTTTTGTTTTTGTTGTTGTTTTGTGGTTTTGGGTTTTTTTTTGCAGTTGAGGTTTATTGACGTGGTTTACAAGAGCTTAACAGTGTGTTTTCTGGAAGGATGTGATCTGGGTCGTTGTCTGTCTCTTCTTTACTGAAATCAATGCTGAAGGATTTAAAGCACAAACACCACCTACCTCACCCCTTCCATCCCCCAGAAATCCCCCTCAAAACAAAACAAAAGCTGCAGAGAACCAAAAGCATGCTGTTGACTATTCTGGATTCTTAAAAGGCTAAGTAACAGTGGTTGTATCTATTTGGTATGTGAGCAAGTATTTTTGCAAGACACCGTTTCTTTACTGAGTTGTATTATAGCAGGATTTCCCACGCTGGTGGTAGGTCACAAGAAAATAACTTGAATGTGAATGTTACTTCTTTATCTCAACCACTGAATTAAGCTCCTGCAATTACATTAGAATGTGGTAGCTAAATTAAATTTCTATAAATCTGCAATCTGTAAACTGTGTATTTGCTTCATGAACAAACTGATAGCTTAAATTTCATATTTGGAGGTGGGGTAACTTGGGGTTAATAGAGAAAGATATTTCTTTAATAAGAAAAAAGTAAACTTTGGTTGAAACATCTGAGCAGAAACAGAATCCAGTATTTGTGGATAATACATAAAATGGCTTATAGGAATTTGTACGCTTTCCTAAGATGCATGGGTATGCTGCTGATTGTGGTTAGTGATAATTAATAATAGATCAAAGAGTTACAGCCCTGAGGTTAAAAAGCAAATTTCAGACTAATTGCTGAATGTTTCTGACAATTTTTATACCGCTTTGCTCATTTCCATTCTCTTTCCTAAACAATACTTTGTACTTGTGTCTGGAGGTGAAGTAACATTTTGAATGGGCTTTTCATCTGAAATTTGGACTGCAAGTGCAAATCTTTTCTGTTTTGCCTTTCTTTCCTTGTCTGCTTTCCAGAGGTGCTATCCCAGGTTTCTAAAAGTGGTGGCTTTATAAACTAGTTCACTAGCAATTAGGTTTCTGAAAAAAAGAGATTAAAAAAACCTTGCCATCTTTAATAACGTTTTCTGAATGTTTTGGATTTGGGAGAATATCTGCCTTCCATTTGTGTGTGTGTATGTGTGAGCATTTCAGGTTTGTATTCGGTCTTAAGTCTGCAAAATAAACATGTATTTTGGAGGTTCATTTTGGGCAGTGTTACATGTCAGTGGTCTGAGAGTTTTTAATCACAGGTCAGAATTGGGAAGTAAGCAGCTGCGTTTGTCCTGACTAGGTTTTTGGCTGTGCCAGCTGCCAAACTGTAGGGTCTTGCTAGCATTTTTGGCAGTGGTTTTCTGAATACCGTGTTGTGCTGACATGATACCTCAGTCCTGCAGAACCCGTTGCCACGGTACATTATTTCTTTTATTTCCCAGCTTTTCTTCTGTACCTGGCTCGAAGGGTTGGGATGGAGGGTGCACGGAAACTGTCCCAGTCTTGGCTTGGGAGTCGCCCAGGGAGACTGGAGCAGTCCTCTCGGCAAAACGGTTCTCTGCTCAATTAATTTTTAAATCATGCTTGGCTTCTTGGTGGCAGATTCAGGCCGTACAGGAAAAGGGGCGACCGCTGAGTTTGGCTGGTGTGGGAGCAGGCTGAAGCTCCTGCGCCATCGGAGGCGTGTTGCCGTGCCGTGGCAGGCAGCTGCCTGCGCCGGTGCATCCATGCAGGCTTGCGCAAGGCAGCCGTGTCCGTGTCCCCGTGTGAATGCGTCACCTGGCGTGTCCTCGCCAGGACCTGTGCTCTCTGAGCCCTTTGGAAACAGGGTTTCACAACTGGCGAGCCCCGGTTTACTCTGGCAACATCTCACCTTGAGAAATCAATCTTGTTTGTATCTTTAGCTCTTTGTCAGTAGTGCTGCAGGTAAGAGAGTGGGGAAGGGGCTTGCTTTTTTTTTTTTTTTTTTTTTTTTTCTCCTGGTGGTTCACGATGTTCCATATTCAAACATGGCCTTTGTCTGTCTGAAGCAAGGCTGGAGGTGAGACCTGGTCTCCTGGTCCAGTTTCATGTTGCTGCCCTCGGACTAGGAGCAGGAAGGGGATTGCTTCTGGAAGCACGCCTTAAGGTCAGGGCACCGAGACACTTTTCCCTCAGGAGGTTTGAGTTCAAATATGAGCTGCTCCAAAAGGTTGGAGATCTCACTTTTAGCATTGTGGAAGGCTTGTCTCTAGAAACCTGTCATGCTCTTCAGCATTTTTGAAGACTGGAGTGCCAGGGACCTTGCAAATGAAGGTGGGTGGGAAATTTGCACGGTTTCCAGGCAGACTATCTGAGCTGTCAGCTTCATTATTTTAAACTAAATTAAATTTGTGCTAGAGAGTGCAGTATGTTAGAGCAGTTAGGGAGTTCTTCCTCTAATGGTAGCTTCAGATCTACTTCTCTGGATCTAACTTTGTTAACTTTCAAACTTATTTTAAAAAAACCCAAAACAACAACAATCTTGCACAGGTGTTGATCCTGGGATATGTGAAGACTTTCTGGAAAAATTAGTGTGTCTCGTTTGAAGACAATATATTATAATGTTTGCTATGTCTGAGCATCAAGGTCCATTTTTTTTTTAATATTGTTTAATAGAAAATAAAAACACGTCATAAGTTCTAGCACATTGGTCAAGGGTTGCAGGCTTCTGGACCATTGCAGGTGTTGTTTTCCATAACTGGTAAGAGATCTTGTCCCAGAGTTGGACACAATCCTTTGTTACATGCATGTCTGTGTCTGTACATTTGGGAAGTAAACCTGCTCATTGAAGCTGTTTGTGGCAGGGTTCTCCAGCAGCTCCCTGGGCACCCTGAACCCGGCAGGGAGAGGATGGGATGCTTTGGTGGAGGTCCTCTTACCCTCTTTCTTAGGGATTGCCCCCCGGCTGGTAGCCTGTTCCCTTGTGTTCAGGGTGCACCGTGTTTTTGGTTTGTTTTCGTTTTGAGTTTGTTTGGTTTTGAGCACTAAGGCTTTCTTAAGTTAATAATAAAAACAAATATTGGGCAATAAATATTCCTGAAGGATTAGAAGTTACTAAATGTGACTGGCTTGTCAAAATTCTGCACTGAACCTTTGTCGCAGACTGCCCCACTGTAAAATACATCAAGTAAAACCACATTGCTGCAGGGTTAGCTCTACAAACCCTGCACTGCTTTACCGTACTTTTCCTTCAGATACACGGTGGCAAAACAGAATAATTCCAATTGGTTCTATTAGGATTTTTAAGTCCTTATTTTAATCTGAATCCATGTAAACTAGCTGGAAGATGAACAAAGTGGGAGGGGGGGGGGTTAGATGTGTCAGCTTCTACTCAGTGTATGGAAGTAAATGTTGGAAGTGGTCCAGAGCTTTATGGCTGCTGCCAACTAATGACATAAGATAATGTTGCAATGAAACAATGCACTTGATTTGTGCTTGTTTCCCAACTAACCTTTCTGATTCTTGAGACTGCTTGGAATTTATGTTTTTGAAGATTTGACAGTAAAAAGGGGATTAGGCATTGAAAATTTTGACTGACTAAATATGCAGTAATGACAACTTCAAACTGCACATGCAGATAATGAGATAAAGGACTGTTACTGACTTCATATTAAACCCATTTGGTGGAAGAAGCAAGGAGGACGAGTGTTTTGGATGGACACGTTATTTTTAAAAAAAAATAATCAGAGGAGCTAATTTATTTAGAAATATAAGTGTAAAGAGTGAGTTGCTGACTGACCTTTTAATTATTATTTCCTGGGACCGCAACTGCAGCCATTGTGGGTCTGCAGATTGTCCTGCATTTCTTTCCCAACATAAACAAGAGTAAATTGTGTGCAGAAGGTGAGTACCAAACTCAGTAGGTTTGTGTTTAGCATTTTTATTTGGATCTGAAGTGTGCTTTTGAAGTGAATCTTCCAGTTGCCACCATCTTCTGTGCTGTGGTTCATGTCACGGGGCAGCTGAGGTGTGAAAAAGCAGATACTTCTTAGCCAGCAGCGAATGAAAAAAGTGCTCCAGGAGCCACCTAGGGCACTCCAGCCCCTGATGGCTTCTGTCCAAGGGACCCTGCTGGAGCTGGCCTGAAGCATAACCCTTGTGACACCTATGAAGTAGACAGTGGATCCTTGGGACCAGCTGTACCTCTTGGTAATCTGTTGCACCTCACTGCCTGTAATGTATATACTGCCTGTAATGTATATACTGCCTGTAATGTATATACTGCCTGTGTGATCATTGCATTTTCACCTGTTAAGCATCTGTAATTGAAAAAAGATTCAGGGTTACAGACAGAGGACATTATTCCACAGAAAAGTCGGGGGGCACTGTTCTCAGCAGATGTGTGTGTTTGTATGTTGCATCCAGAATGAGCAGAGTACTCACTTACTCTTCCTTCACAGCACTCTAGAACTCTTAAAAACAACCGAATTAAGTACTGGAAGTAGGAGGTGAAATTAAAGTGACAAACAGGCTGTATCCTGTTTTTTCATTAGTGAATTTAACTTCTTTTCAACTAATTGAAAGGTCTAGATATGGTTTGCAGATACTCATGTTTATTATAATGCTAACTACTAAAATAAAGGAAAACAGAACTGTTTTGATTATAGGCAGCTGTGTTAAATATTTACAAGCAGCTATAACATAGGCAAAGTAATTAACAACTTAGAATTGTCATTTCAGGAAAAAGCATACTTTGGATCAGTAATTTTTTTTAAAGTAAACTTATGATTTTTAGCTAATTATGTATTGTGGATGTTGGATAAGTTAATTTTAATATGAGGCTGAGTTGAATAGGTGATGTATTAGTGGCTTGTAAATGACTTACAGCCATTAAGTCTGTTTCTAAGAAGGAAAAAAGAGTTATAAACCTGTCTTAATTTCTAACGAATTAGCACTGTAATACCAGGATCAAGATGAGTTTGAGCTCATTCGTTGACTTCTTAAGAGGAGCCTTACATTTGCCTTATTTTCATACCTTCCATACTGCGATGAACAAGATACTCTCATGTCCTCCGCCATTGTTCCATGTCCTTCCACCTGTGTTAGCCCTTTCCATGATCTCAAGATGCTTACGGTTCTGCGTACTTCAGCACAAACACCTGATACTGTGCTTATTAAAAGGAAGTTCTTACTAAGGTTATAGCAAGGTCCACGAAGCCAACTCAGGTGCAGCACAGAAGCCGGGTCTTCCATTTGCCAAGCTCATGTTCAAAGCTGGGATGCTTCAAAGTGTGAGGAGACGGCAGCCCCAGCCGTGCTTTTGGGTGATGGCAGTGGTGGGGGTCAGTAGGTGTTCCTGGGGTCTTCTCTACACCAGTGCCAGCAGCGTGCACGTTCACAGTTCTTTCCAAATTCTGCTCAAGGTACCTGAGGCTTTGAGCTTGGGCTGCATCTAACTCCATAGGATGAGTTACTGCTGATTGGGAAATACATCAGCATTTTTCCCTCTTGTTGTGTACCCCACATTCCAAGGTGATACTGATGTTGGCATGACTTAAATCAGTAAGCCCATAGAAATCAGTGCAGTTTTCATGTTGAGTAGAAAAAATATTGAGGACCAAATAGGAATGAGCTTGACATTAGAAATACAGAAGAATAAGAATTATGATTTAATGAAAAAGAGAAGAAGGTTTATAGGAGTAAGGAAACTAGCAGGTACTGGCACAAGAGGATGCAAGCTTTATGTAGTGCATTTTCAACTGAAAACTGAGAATATTCAACATTTCATCAGTTAGGTTTACAGGAAATAGCTTTAACTGCTTTTTATGGAGATACTTCATGGAATCCATTTAAAAGACAGAAATAAATACACAAATGTTTCCCATTTACTGTTTTTGGAACAATCTAGCCTTTGTCTGATGTTTTACATGGGCAGATTAAGATACTGCTTACCACTGTACTAGGCGTGAGAGCCGATGATGGAATTTGTTAAATTATCTACTGTTCAGAGGATAGAAATGTAAAAAACATCTGCCATTTGTAGAAGACTTTGTGTTAATGTTGTGGCTTTTTTTTTTTTTTTTTAATTACATGTACACAAAACCCAGCAAAAGAGCAGAACTTTTTGTTTGTGTCTGTTAACGTCATCTGTGCTGCCTGCAACGTCCAAAATACCTGTGCTGTTACAGGTCCCACAAACGTAAAGTAACTACATATTCAACTCTTAATTATATTTCTATATTACGTCAGGTCTGTGGATTAGGAAAGTGAGATGTCAAGAGTAAATTTAGGTTGGGGCTTCTTCGCCAAGTCCTCAATGCTCCCACCAGTAGCTTAGTATGAATTAGTCTGTTTCTTTAAAGGCCTGAAGTAAATATTGAGTAGGGTTTCCTAGCAACATTTGTAAGGTTAAGCAAAACCAGATTTGCCAGGTATTGCTTCCAGAGCATGCTAATCTTTCTGTTTCAAAATTTATACTTCTGATACGTTATCTGCAGTATGAAATGCTCAACAGAATCTGATAGTATTGTAAATAAATAATTTTAGAAAGTCATATGTCCAAGGACAAGTTGGCTGAAATATTATTCTTACTCTGGGACACAGTTTTTTCTTTTGCCGTATGTTTGTACTGTGCCTAAACTGACGGGGACTAACCTTACTTGACTTCTGCAAGTATTAGCTATTTATATATATGGGTGTGTATATGTATATTTAAAAAATACAACAAAAATAAAGCCAGTAGGTATTGTCCACTGCTAAAGCCTGCTACAAAAAGGTAATTATTTATTATTGGTATTGTCAAAGTAAACAAAGAAATTAAGTGCACGGCCAAGCTGGGCTTTTCAGTTAGCAGAGGTCTGAGATACAGGTGGTAGAATCTCTTACAGGAATCTTGATTTCTCTTCAACTTTGATTTGCAGTGACAGGAGAGCAGATCAGCGTGAATACTTTCTGCAGTGACATGAAAGCAGAGGATTCTTGTTCTATTAGGCTGTTCAGTAAAATGCATGCAAAGGTCTCCACAGGTGCTTCGGATGTGTAAGAGGTGTGCATGGCCATGGTACACCTGCCCTGGGTAGGACAGTTTCCTCTTGAGAAACACAAGACGGCTGGAATTTGGGTTAGCCCAGGACAGATAGATAGATAGGGGAGGGGAGCAAGGAATGGAAAAATTTGGTTGGCTGCTTCCAGTCCTAAGTTTTTGAGTCTATAAATAGAGTCTATCAGAATATTTCTAGTTAGTTCTGGGGAAAGTCAGCTGCTGTGCTGGGGATTGGCTGTGCTCCCAGAATGAGGAGGGGAAAGGAAAAAAAAAAAAAAAAAAGTATGATAGGAGGCCTATTGAAAATCTACCAACCGACACCAGTGAAATCAAGAAATTGGAAGATACGTATTTGGGCTTCAGTCTGTTTTTCTGCAGTCTGTGTCAGTGCTGGATATTCTGCAGAGCGACTCTCTCCGTAGCCTAGTACGACCTTCCAAGTTAACCAGGCGCAGGAGGTGGGTCCACATGCAGCACCCGGCAGGGTTCATAGTTCAGAAGCCAAGATTAAAGCCTGATACCAAGAATGAGTATGGAAGCAGAAGCAAGTGCCATATTATCCTCATTTCATGCGGCAGTGGCTAGCCTGGACAGCCAGCCCTCTCTGTGGGTTAGATGTATTGTATGAAGGAAAACAGAAAAGTGAAAACAAAAGCTGAATTCTGAGTTAATAAAGTTTAGTTATCCTGTAAGCTGTGACTTCTTTAAATAAAAGGAGAAAGGTCTTAGGGATAATTTAATGTGCAAGCTAGTTGAAGGATATTATACCAGAAATAGACATTTAAGGGAGTCATGACGAGCTTTGCAAACAGTCAGAATGCTTTCTAGGAAATATAAACTATATACTTGAAAAATAGTCTGATTTGAGACTTAAACACAATGTCCAACTAGAGTATAAATAGCTGGTAAGTTTAAAAATTTCAGTGTTTTTAGAAGGTTCTTATAGTAATGGTAAAAGATAACCTTTCAGCAAAACTCCCTCCCCTCCACGTAACCGCAGAAGGGTGATCCTTCATACTCTAAGTGGAAAAAGTAGCTTTGGTCAAAACGAATAGCTTTACGCAGGTAAGCTGAACAAGACTGCTCAGATGAGCATTTATTTGCATGTCAGAGTTCATAGAAGCTGAAATTATCTGAGCAGTAAATGGGCTTTTTTAGCCCAGAACTTCTCCTAGAAAAATCTGCTCACTTTGAAAATAAAAGTGCTCATGACAACTGTTTTGCTGCTCAGGCTTTGCTGGCAACTCATTTTTTTGCTTGTCATCTTTCAGATACTGGGAAAAGACGTTATATTGAATGTTTATGGCAGGAGAAGGAAGGATAGAGCAGTGTCAGTGCTTCTCAGAGGTGCATGCTGCCTTTTGATGTCCATCAGTGTCATGTACCAGTAAGATGCTTACTTGCTGCTTCTAGATTTCCATAAACATTAGATAAAAAGGTCATACCAGTGTTTAACTTTGTTTCAGGGTTGGGATTTTTTTCCTTTTTTAAAAATAAAGTTAATAACTTCGTTCACCTTTGTGTTTGTAAGAAACCATGAAATTCATAAGGCATTTTTAACTCTGTGGCGTCAGTAGGTACTTCTGTGCATTAGTTGCAATAAAATCTTGCACTGGCCGATTTCCTTGGCTGTCTTATTAAGCTTTTTTTGATTATTTAAATATTAATAACAGTAGAACCATTTTAGATATTCTTGACTGATTTTAAATTGGGCAAGCATAGGTAAAATTTTCTTCAGATGCTCAGCAAAAGGCAAGCATTTTTTTTTTGAGGAAAGTTGTCAATGAATACTTTGCTATTGACAGTACTTGAAGAGAATGGGGTAAAGTGGTAAAGGACTAATATTTTGTCTCATTAAGTTGTGGGGAAACAGCTCCTTAAAGAAAAAAAACTTGTTACCTTTTGAATTAACAAGGAGGAAAATCTGTCAGGTGGTTGAAATCTGCCCTCATGAGAATTGATGACCATTCCCACTTGCTTTCCATAGGGCTAGTATTTCACTCAGCATTTCAGCAGAGGGTGGCTGTGGGAATTAAAATTCTTAATTCATTGTGGCTGTCTGTATTGCCTTGAAGAAATGCAGAGGAACAGCTCATTGGTGGAGGGAGGAGGGAGAAAATCAAACTGTGTATGGCCAAGGTAGATTTAACTTGTAATAATGCACTAAGTTTGAAAAAACTTACCGATATTGGCTGTCTGTGTTGGAAAGGCTCCAGGAATATTTCAGCTTGCAATTCCATTTGTCAGAAACTGAGAAATTGGAAACAGAAGGTAAACAACTTATTAATATTTTATTTCTGTTTCAGATAATTTTCTGTCATGTATTTGGAAACTTAACTGAAATACTGGTCTTGTTTGAGGAAGCAGCTCAAAATTCATGTTAACTATTCATTGTGCCACTTGTTAATGTAGATTGTGCAAACGAATGTGATCAACTGATCTAGAATGAGATTGGAATAGAGTTCTAAAATGATGCCGGTAAATAGGTCTGATGACAGTGGATGTTTTACTTTTTTCCAGAGCGGTACATTTAAGATACATGTCACTTACCCTGAACTCCCCCAAAAGTTCAAATCATCTCTGGATTTAATGGTGGCTTATAATCCCTATTTTCTGAAATACCATCTGCCTGAAGTTTTAGAAGCAGACCGTATTCTGTCTTTAGATGGAGGATTTGATCTCACATTAGTTGAGAGTCCCGACGGCTTCTCCTGACACGTTGCTTGATGCATGGTCTGGCAGCGAGGCTCCTGCGTGGAGCTTTTTATTTGCACTTGTGGCCCCATTAAAATCAGTGGGACTGGCCGTATACAAAGGCTTTGCTTAAGCTGCTGCAGGTTGAAAGTTTCCGATGTTTCTGACTTACATCAACTGTTTTATATTATGCTTTTTTCCAGAGTTGTTCTGGCCCTTTGATTCTTGTCATGCACAGCATGCATCTTTTCACACTCTCAATCCCTGACTGTGATGGCTTGAATCCTTCATTATTTTGTGATTAATTGTAGAGATACAAACATTATCAAATCAAAATCCCCGAAAGGCCTCTTTTAAAGTATCTGCCTAGCTTTTTGATTTAGCTGCCCCACAAATTACTTATCTGGTGGCTGTGTGGTTTTTAACATCCTGCTAAATTTGGAACAGGTCCATGAAATACTTCCTGCAATATCTGGGGAATAGAAAAGCTTGATAAGTTATTTCGTCCATTGCTTGGGTCAAGCCTTTCAAGAGACGGCAGCGTTGTGTTGAATCCATTAAGCAGGAATCGGTGGGTGTGCAGGATCATGGTTTGTATTGTCAGTTATTGTATTAGGATTTTAGTGCAGATTTTCAAGTGTTAGAAAGTCCAATTCTCGTCTTTCAGATACCTGTAAACTCAGAAGCTACAATTGTAGCTATATAGGAGAAAATTGTGATGCAGGTGACAAATAGCAGGGCAAGGAAAGCGCTTTGCATTAGCTCTTTTATGCATTACTACATGGGGTGTTTTTTTAAAACAGATTTTATCCCTTGAGACGTAATAAAAGGCTAGAGAGTTATTTGGTTTATAAGCCTGTGTGGTGTATTATTTAGATATTCAGAGGGAAAAGGTCAAAGAATGTCTTCGGTGTTATCAATTCCTCAATGGGAAACTATAGTAAAAACTAGAAAATATAATAGTGTATAATTTAGAAACACAATATATAATGGGGGTTGAGAGACAATTACTGTGTTTTATTTCTCTGTATTTTCCATTTTATTGAATGCTTTTCAGCAACAATTGGGTTTTGTCTGTAATGCTATTTGTAGCAGTTTCATGAAGCTGCACAGCAAATTACTGTGGTGTACCAGATAAAATCAACTCCTCACTTCATTCGTGAAAGTCATGTTATGAAAAGCTCTTACTACTGGCTTATGTAGGTAACAGTGGGTTTTGTCTGTATTTACAGTTTTGTGAAATCCTCATGGTAAGTTTTAATGTAGTTTTAAGCTGAACATAGTTTGCATATTTAGTCTGCCATTTTCCAGAGTTTATTCATGTAAAACTGTATAATTTAATTAATGTACAGATATGCAGAACATGGCTGTTTCTCAAAAAATCCTGTTGCCTGGGATGCAGATGTTGAAGGAAGTGGTCTCAGGTATCTTAAGTCTTCAGCAGCTAAGCCTGACAAGAAGTTAAAAGTGTATTGGTTGTAGGTGTTTAATAACAGAAGTACATTTACTGTCAGTAGCTTTCTTGGCATTAGTGTTCCTGTGTACCTAAGTTGGTAAGTATTTTCCTGGGTTTGATAACCAGTGTTGGAGTGACAAATGGCTCACACCAACCTGTTAGAAGAGTTTGGCAGATGGGGTTAACAAAGGAAGTTTGTGTTGCTGTCAGGTGATGGATTATCCCAGGAGCTTGGCGTAGCATCCTTAGCATGTGTCCCAAAGAGCTAACGTACTGCTTACACACGGTTTGGGACAAAATGGATTGCAGAAGGGGAGTTAGGAGACAGTGTTGACTAACCATTGGTGGAAAGGATTAAGTTCTACTTCAAAGCAGTCAAATGGGTCTGGAGAAAGTACGCAGACATCTTAAAGATGTAGCATAATGGATGGCAGTTTTCTGCCTCCATTTTCATCTGGTTACTGCTTAACACCATTGCAGGAAAATCTAGAAGGAAAGTTTTTCCTTACTAGTAAGTTCATGCTGGGCATTCCCAGTGAAGTGCTGAAGGTATCTGTGCAGCAATCGTGACCAGCCCTTCTCATCCTCAGCATCCATGGGGACTTGAATCCTGACGTCAGGCTTGGGTTAGCGGAACAGATTTTACTGTTTGGTGCTACTGACTTCTGGAAATTTGTGAGAAGGGGTCCACTCCATCCTTCAGAGCCACTTAGAAACTTCTGGAAAGGGTAGAGGTGTTCTTCATGCTCTCTTCCTGGAGAAGCAGAAGTTTCGGAGACAAAGAGTATGTCTGAGAGGTGGGACACAGTTTTGGCCTGCAAGATGTTGTTTACATCTAGGCAAACCCCCCATGTTTCGTTTAGATGATGGATTTGAACATGTTTTGACTGAAGCAGGCAAATCGGATACAGGAGGTTGGTAATGACTGCAAGTAACTCAGGGTAAAGGCTGCCGAAATGGAGTCTGTATTTATTCTGCGATCTGTATCCCAGAAATGTACTTTTTGTTCCTGTCTGTGTGTACAGATTTCACTCTTTCTCCCTCCCCCAATTCAATGGTGGCTGAGGCTTGCCCTCAGCAGGAGCCTGTATGGTCTACCACATGAAGGAGGAGCATAAGGGGACTCTTGGCCAGATAAGATGTTTGTGAATGGTGTCTCTTTATCGTTGTCTTCAGTTAAGACTCTGTATGTTGCCACATGTGTTCCTTCAGGTTTCACTACTGGATCAGCGTCCTGATTGCCTTTTAATTAGACCAACTAGGAAGAGGTCTGTCCAGATTTTCTGGTCTCATCAGGAAGTCTTTAAAAGTCACTATCTGCATCAAAAGCAAGCATATGTGCATTTACTCGCATTAGCAGCAGTAAAAGCAGAACGCACCGATACATCTGTATAGTCTTCTCTGGTCATTCGCTGGGTTTTCAGTCTCCTCTGGACTTTCAAGGGGTCCTGTCTACTGTCAGCCTTCAGAAAGGAGGGTGAGAAGTGATGAAATAGTTTTGACATGATCTAACTATCGGTAATTTCCACGTGTGCTGGGTCTAAAACACACTGCAGAGCTGTGTTCTACACTGGTATAGCAAAATACGCACACAGAGGTCTCCTGCTGGTCTTGGGTCTGAAGTTTCTCTGCCTTTGTAGTCAACAGGAAATTTTGAATACAAAAAATGTGATTATTCACAGAGGGATTCTACGTTGAGGTGTGTGTATGTATTTAAAAGATAATCCTATCTGTCTTCCTGGCAGGGGTGGGATGGGGGTTAGCCCCTCCGTGCCTCATTCTGCACATGAGCTCCTGGGCAGTGCACCCCTGTTCTACCGCATAAGCTTTCCTGAGCTCGACAAATGAGGTTTTATGGCAGCGGCTATACAACTTCTGATTTCTACCTAAAACAAATTTTGTAATATCATAAAATCAAAATTTTCCCTATCTTGGGAATTAGTTTTAATTTGGAATAGGTTAAGGCTGGTTTTGCTGCCACATTTATTTATATAAAATGAATGGAGTAATGCTTGTAGCTAATTTTCCCCATACTATGTAAACAATTCACTTTCCTGGTGATACTGGCAGGATCACAAAACCAAACCTGAGTGGTAGGAGAAGGTTTCTCTTGTATGATAAATTTCAAATCTTCTTGCTGGTCAAAGTATATTTTCACCCTTACCAAGGTGTCTTTTTCTTTTAGGAGCTGCTGGGTTTAATTAAACTAAATCATTATGTTTTAAGAGCATTAGGTAGAGTTTGGCTATTCATTATATGGAAATACGTGCTCATTTCCATTTTTCTTCAGGTTACTGTATATATATCATTAAGTTCAAAGTACCTTAAAATTAATATGTATTTTTAATACATAGCCTTTCTTTATTGTCTTACTGCTCTTTCTTCCCCATGAAGGCAGCCCTTTTTCAAGTTTTAGAAACCTTGGTATCATGGGTGACATGTTTTCATTTGTGAGTGAAGTTCAGCAAGTGGGTATATTTTTGCAAGAAGTGCAAAAAAAGGGTTAATACCAATTTTCATGATGTTTTCCCATTATTTTATTGTACCAAAATGATTTTATACAAAGCACATATTAAGCCATTTGAGATCGGTTGTTCTGTTCAATTTTATTCCTTTTCTCTTTCACCGTTTCAGTACAATACCCATACATATTTCCACTAATGAAATTTTAAATGTGGAACCTATCTCAAGTTGTCGACCACAAAACGGTAAATGGCCTTTCCCTCTCTTACCTCAGAAAACTATTTTAGCTGATTCCCCTTGTGTTTGTTGTGAATCCCCAGCACGGCATAAATGTGTATGACTGCATTGAAGGATAAATTAGGAACTGCAGATAATACTAATCTAAGCCTGCCCTGTTCTTACAGCTCCTTATTTCTCCAGTAAACCTTGAGAAAGATTTTATTTACTTGGTAGGAAATTCAGGAAGTGTAATTAAATGGCAATTAAAGCATAGAAGTTATTTCACGGTGCTATCGCCTTGTTTGAACTCAGTAAGTTTCTTTAAGAAAATACTGTGCTCGAGTGGGCTGCTACTGCAAATGAGACAGGAATAAAAATTACTCTGGCTGGCCAAGGAAGGGATGCAGTTGGTTGAAAACTTGTGTGGTTTTGTAGGAATACTGGAGCAGATGAATGAGGACACTCAAAATACCGTCATTGGAGAGATGGTGTATAGGGTCCCAAGTTGAAGCCAGTGTGAACAGAATTAAAAATACCAAGTATGACAGACCCATTAGTTTGTGAACATAATTTATGTTTTGGAAAATAAAAACAAAAGCTAAAGTTTAAATGAGATTTGTCCTTGAATTGGTAATAGCATTCAAATGGAAATCTTAGCAATGTGAGGTTGCTCTATAGAGCATAAGAGGAGCTCCAATGAATAATTAAACAAGTGATAGCTAATAAAATATACAGCACATTGCTTCAAACTTAGAAATTGTAACTCTGCCTAAGGGATGAATGTTTTTCATTACTTTTTAATTGTTGCCAGTGTTGACCTTCAAGGTCTTTTTCTGGCAGATAATTTGTTATGGTAAGGATGAGATCATTAAGTATTTTAGCACAAGCCGCATGATGCAAATAGTTTCCTAATATTATAGAATGCTGATGTGGTAAGGGTTTGTTTTCTTAGGAAATTGTTCTCCATATTTAGTGATTTTTTGGATTGCATCTTAAAAGAGCAATTCTACTATAATCCTGCAGGACAGTGTTTGTAGGTAGTACAGTAGCAAACGTCAGCAGTTTGTGCTGTGAGTTCTTTGTGACAGGTTTTGGATTGTAATGAAAATATATTGCTGTCAAAGTCTCGGCGTGATTTTTTGGCTCCTCATAATATTTGTATATACCAAGAACAAATAACGACTTTTCTCCTTTGCTCAGTTCATGAAAGCATCTCCATAGGAGCCTGCAGGTTTTCCCCATGCTGAAGCGAGCCTCTGCAGTATCTGAGGCTCTGGGACCCCTACACGAGGAATTAAGTGTTATTAAATTTTGCTACTTTTATACTGTAACACTGGGTTTACTACATCAGTGTTTCTGCATAGGTAGACACTAAAAATACATATTGAGTAAACACCAAATGCTGTCAGGACTGATGTTTACAAATCTTAGTTTAAATTCTCTACGAGTAAATGTTTTAGTATTCAACTTCTTTTGTCAGAGAGGGGAGATGCCTACTTTGGGAGAAACGTGGTGGGGAGGAGCAAGCCAGCGTATAATCTCTGTTCTTTAAGTTTACTTGAAATTACTATTTTTCTGGTCCAGGATGCTCGGAACAGACTGAATCGGTCGTTCGCTCCCGTGTTTGTTGATAGGAACGTTTATTGCTCGTGTGGTCACTGAGGGAAGATGAACAGAGCTGTTGTCTTCTGTTCATCAGTGCTACGGGCAGTCACCTGCAGGAAGGCTGTAGATCATTCTCAGGGTGAAGTTTACCGTGCTTGTAATGTAAAGGGAAAAGCCTGCCGGTGCATGGGGTTGGGGCAGAGGGCTTCGGCTCGCCCTGCTGCCAGCAGGCTGCAGAAATGGCACTCTGGCCCGGCCTGGCTGTTCCTAAGGAAGGGGTGGAAGGAGAGGAGGAAGGGCTGCCGGCAGAGTTGGGCTCTGGTGGGCTGGTGGGGGTGACCAACGCCGGCAGGTAGTGCCAATGGCGGGAGAGCAGGAGCAGGCCGCAGGCATGCAAGGGACAGCGGGAGGGGCTGCTGTCGGCCGGCCTGGCTGAGCAGAGGGGTCCCTGTCCGGGGGGGGGGGCTGGCCAGGGCAGAGAGAGGGGCAGGTGGCAGAGGCAGAGCCCGCTCCGCCCCAGCCCCGTCCCAGTCCCTCCCTGTGCCAGGCGCTCCCTGGGAGGAGTGCGGTGCGGTGGCTCCGCTGTCCTCCCCACCAGAAACGGGGGGAAGAGGGGTGCCGCGTGGGTGCTGGGGGGAAGGTGAGCGTCGGGCAGTTGCAGCCCCACGTTATTCCAGCCTTGGGCAGAATGTCCTGGGGTTTTCCAGCAGAAAATGCACCGCTGCATTTTGAACTGGTGGGGGTTAATGGGCCTTCTCCTCCTGAGCCTGCGTTACCGGGTTTGGGCCGATGTATGTCGGGGAGGCCCAGCTCATCCCAGTTTCTGTTTTCTCTGGTGTGCCCCCTTACTGAGCTGCATGCACAGCTGTTTTGTGGAAATGATTTGAGTTTTTTAAATCTGCCACATCCTGCAGATTTAAAAAAAAAAAAAAAGTCATTGCTGTGAATTATATTCGTTTGTCCCTTGCTAATATGCAGACCTGATAATTTTCACATAAAAATATTTTCCCTCTGCTCTTTTACGGTTGAAAATCCAGTGTGTCATTTTCTTTCTTCTTGTGAAGGGATACCAGAATCAGATCTGTCACTCACGCTTGTGAGTAAGCCCCACGCTCTGTGGGGAGCTCCCCGTTCCCCAATCAATAAGGTTGGAATGTTTTTCCCCCAGTACTAATTGAGGAGAATTTTCCAATTAATGTAAGCGGAAATGGAAGCCTTTTGATGGTAACCATCAAATTACGTTTTAGCGTTATTATTCCAAAGATAATGAGGTAACTAAAGTATCTGAGGTCGCTAAAGAAGCGGTGGAGCTGTGATGGGCTCTGGGGTGACCTGGAGCAGTGGTCGGTGCAGCAGTGACATGCACAGATAATGTGTAACTTGCATGGAGCATCCTGACCACGGAGATGTGAAGCATCCAAACTGGCCGGTGGTTTCCCCAGCAGCGGGGAAACTTGTCACCCACCTGTTTGGAAGTAGCAACTCCTGGTCCTGCCCTTTTTCCCATGTCCTCGACCGAAGGGTGTGCTGGTGGCTGTAGAGGATATGAAGCACGTGAAATGAAGGTGGAGTTTTCCAGCGCTCAGTGGTGAAGTAAGTTGATTTGAACATGGAATTTGTGTTGTTTAGTTACGTGCAACTTTCGGTGATTTTCCCGCTCACAAATATCTCAGGTTAAATAGATACTTATCTGACTTCTTTATGATCAGAAGGAAGACTGGAATCTATAGGATCATCAAAGTTACTGACAGCATTAGAAAAGGAAGTCACACTGATCAGAATGAGCCGGGTTAATTACAGAGCCCTTTGGTGAAGGAGGGTTTTACACTTGCAACAATATCAATATGTTGTATCTGTTGAGAAAGGGGGGCTGTCTGGTCACAGAAATACATTGTGTGTAGTGGAGGCCGTACTGTCTCTCTGGTCCTCTAACGGTGTCCCACCAGGGGCTGGAGCTGGGACAAGCTAGATGAGCAAGCTGCCTCTGGAGTCCAGACCTCCTCCCTTCAAGTTGGTTGGAGAGGAAACCAACCCAAAGGGTTATGCTGGAGTGTACTGGCTGGTCCTGTCCCACTGGACGTTTTCCAATGCCATTAGTATGGTAGAATCAGTGAAAAAGCAGAGATGCAAAGCGGTGATGACATAGTGTTAATAGGGGCTTTGGCTTGGGGCTGCAGGGAGTGCAGCAGACCATCCATCTGCTCTCCTGCATGTTTGACTTAGCAAGTGGCTACAGCAGAGGGCAAGAGTAAGAACTGGGAAGTAACAAGCTCCCTCTGAAGGCTTACGTTGCTGTTTGTCTGTGTACATTACTTGTCATACCATCCAGGGGTTTTGTTGCTGTTGTTTGTCTTCAGCAGCAACATGATCTAAATGTGATGTGTGTTGTTAAATTCAAACAAGGATGTCTTGAGTCCATCAGAAAATGTTCTTTTTGGAACATTCACCTCAAAAGAAGCCAAATGCTGACTTTGAAGAAACTTGTGATTTTGAACCCAAATTAATCAAGTATTTGAATAACATATTCTGGAAACATACTTTCCTAAGTCAACTGGAAAAGGTACTGCACAGTGCAGCATGCATAATGGCGATGAACCAAAGGAGCTATCAGAGCACGAGCAAAATTAAGCATCATCTGTTACACACCCAGCAAAACAGTAGATTAGAAGTAATGATAATTATTATCAGAGCTATCATTGGATTAAAAATAGTTTTAACTCCTTAAGCAGAAGCCCTGTTAATCAACTTGTACTAGAACAGGGAATTCAAAAACACTGGCGGGTATTTTGTTTTATTACTTGCAGGTGATACAGTACTGCAAAAATCCAGAAACATTGACAGTGATTTATTATAGATTCTGATGTGGTAGAGAATTTAGATGCCTCTTATTTGTTGCTTAACTTGAAGCACACTTCATAGCGATGAAATTCCATGTTGTTGCTGAATTTATTCAGAGGTGAGAATAAAAAATACTTTTAAAAAAATCAAACCCAAAATACCGTAAATGGCACATGAGAATCCAAGACACCTTCAGAAAATAGTGAGCAGTTGTAGAAGTGACCCATTGACATGTAAAATGTCCCATTTACTTGCGGAATTGTTCAGTTATCCATTGACATTCCCTGCTTTTTTCACATTTATTTCTCAAACATCGCAAAGAATGTTGCTAAATCAGAACTGTGATTTAGCGCTCTGTAATTAATTTGCATTATGGTATTCATATAAATGGAAGAAATTTGCCAATTGTGTATTTACTGGGGCTGTTAAACGGTGTCTGGTTTACAAAATACAATTTTGTCTGCCTGTGGCTTTGTGGAAGAGGTATCACTTGTATTTGTCTTGTGACCTTGGTGCAACCCTCTCCCCCACGTTCTCTTAATGATGGACCGACTTAATTTGTAGCTGCAGTCTAATGAGAGACTAGAAATGTGTTAGAGGGTGTAACAGGGATGCCCGTTGACCAATTTTTGCAAAATTATTATTATTGGTGCTTATAAAGTGAAATTAACTACCCTAGTGTTTGCTTACATACATACATATCTATACATACCTATCCAGTTTCTCTGTGTGTATATATACATATGTACTGTAGCATTTAGAATTATTTTTCAATAGCTAGGATTACATGTGTTTGTTTCCCGTTTGTGTAATCCAATAGTTCTTTCTTCTAATAAATCACAGACAAAATGCTGCGTGACAAGGGAGGGAACTGCAGCCTCTTTGGAGTGCGTAGTGTATGTGCTTGAATTCCTTCAGCATCTGAGTGGCCCATACAGCAAAATCTTCACAGTGTTCCCAGCTGAAGTGATTTCTTGCGTTCCTCTTACTTTGAGCCTTGGGTGTTTGCACAAGATGAATGCTTTTTTTTCCCCTGCCTGTGTTTATATCTGTAAAGTGGGTGTAGGGAGAGCAAATGCCCAAAGTATCAGGAACTGAAACGGGATGTCTTAAGGCTGGCTTAAGGCCAAGATGAAATACATCTTTCTTGGCAGCAGGGTTGCTTGAGACAGCCCTGTGATACTGGATAGCTTATTTTTTTTAATCGGTTAGGCTCGTCCCTACCTCGGCTGACCTCCTTTGTTGGGCAGTGGGCAGATCCGTGCTCAACCACTGGGGTCTCACGTGTCCTTCCTGGTGTGAGGGCCAGGAGAAGAGGAGGTGCGCAAAGTGAATGATGCTCTTAGGGTGATGTTATGTCTGTCGTTCTGTTAGGAGATTGCCCGTATCCCCCGGGAGAAGCTAGTCAACACATGGCCTGGGGAAGCTGCATGCCAGCAAAGGACGGAGCAACCTGTCATTGCTCCACACCTTTGTTGGCCTGCTGACTGGAAATGGTGCCCGCTGGATTTGTGGTGCCTGCCCTGGTTGGTATGCTGAAGGAGATGTCCCCCCCATGCCACCGTGCTGTCTCTCTTGCCTGCGTCCTCCATCAGGCACCACCGAGCCCTGTGCCCAGCTGGCTCAAGCGTTTTGGTGTCAGTGACAGGCAGCAGCTGTTGGAGTGTCTCACTCCTCCTTAGGACGAGTGTTCGCTCTGCTCAGTCGGGATTGCATTTATAACACATTTGCTTTCTGTGCCAGAGACAATCAGTGAGGAATATGGTTGGGGTCAGTATTTTCTTAGGGGCCTTTCCAGAGGAATGCAACATACGGCTGCTGGCCCTGGGGAGCTGTGCGGCCCCTGTGAGCTGTGCAGCTGAGGGGCGCCGTGTCAGCCCCAGGAAGATGCTTCTCTGAAAATTCTGATAAGGCAGAAGGGAGAAGCAAGAATCAGTTTCAGTAAGTGTCTGCAAACATTTTTTTGTTTGTTTGTTTGGGGTTTTTGGGTTTTGGAGGTTTTTGGTTTTTGGGGTTTTTTTGGGGGGTGGGGTGGGTTTTTTTTGTTCCCCCCCCTGGCCTGTATGCTTGGCACCCTTCCTCTCCAAGCTGTGCAAATCTTGCTGGAAGTTGATGCTTCCATTGCTGCTTTCCTTTTTTTTTCCGTTTTCCAGTTCTGCGTATGAATGCCAGCAGTGAGTGAGCTTTTGGTGAGAGCAGAAAGGTGTTGCAGAAAGATTGCTCATTGAGCCATCTTTCCTAGAAGGAAGGGCTGCAGCAGGGTGGGGACCTGCAGTAGGGAATGCAGTAGGGTCCTGGTCTGCAGCAAATCCAGAGGTTCTTGAGCTGCCTGCTTCTGTACTCACTGCTTGCTGGCAGGGGAATGGTCACTCAGCCCTTAATTACTACATGAGTTTCACCTTTCAGTTGTAACAGGACAGAAAATTTGATTTATGGTTTTAATGGCAAAAAGATACAGGTCAATCAGGGTATTAATCAGCTATTGCATTAAAATGTTGATGACTTACTGATCTTAAATGATTTGTTAAATACTTCAGAAGAGTTGCTGCAGGTACTGTGAAACGTAGTCATGCACATAATAGAACAAATGAGGTAGAGAACCTAGTGAGTACCTTCAATTAAAAATGTGGGCATTTTTACTCATAGCAGTTCATTGCCTAGTGTGCAGTCAATGGCAATATCATAAAATATCTAATGAACTGAAATAATTAGTAGTGTATGACTGTTACAACTGTTGTATAAGAAAAATACATATAATTGTATAGTATGTATCATATAATAGTATAATTGTATAATACGATAATGTGAAAGCCACATCATTTTTCCGGCTCCTGTTTTTTAAAATTAACTCTAGTGTCTCTACCTTTATGGAATTCCGCAAACAAAGATTACCAGATTGGAGCAACTTCCCCCCCCCCCCCCCCCCATAAAGTTTTGCAAATACAAATGGGCACAAATAAAATATTTCATGTTCCAGACACAGTATGAGTGGAATTTTTTTAAGAAGTAAAAGCCTGCTTTCACAGGGGACACTGAATACTTGAAATTTGACAGAACAAAAACATTTTGGTGTTTTGTAGTTTAAAATAATGTTTCACTTTTATGTAACTGACAAAAGGCTCAGGTGAAAGAGAGGTGCTTAACTTCGTGCAGGATAATGAAAATTGCACGCTGGCAAGATTAAGTGTGTATTTTGTAGGTCATTTTTTTGTATGAGCAAGAATGCAGTGTTATAGGTGATGGCATTATGAAGAATCTTAAACCTTGAAAAGACCAAGAAGAGTAAAAAAACCCCTTGATTTCTTGCATTTCCATGGATTAACGCACAGTTCCTTTCTCGAAGCTCCCCAGGTCAGTTCGCTGGCAGCCTGATGGAAGGCGTGTTGAAGTTAACTGGAAGTGGGCTGTTAACTTCTAATACATTTTGGAACAGAGCTCCAGTGAATTCCTTTCTTCCTTGTAGGGAGATAACTTCAGCACCATGTCAGAATAATTTAAAAAAATAAAAGTCTTTGCAAGGTTTATTTTATTTTTCACTTAAGCAGTGAGGGAAATTTGTAAGTGAACATGGTTATCAAAATATGTAAAAATGGTGCCTAGAAATGGGTTCTTATCTCATGTAATTGCTTTATAATTGTTGGGGAGGGGAATCAGATTAGGGAGGATGAATATTTCCAATGGTGAAGTTAATACACTTTTATGAATAGTGACTGTAAGTCTGCATTCCATGAAGTCAGTGGGAGTTCGGAGGTTTTGCAGAATTGGAGCTAGTATTTGCAAATTTTCAGCTTTATGTAAGCAAGTTTGGGGGTTTTTTTGGTTGGTTTTTTGGTTGGGTTTTTTGTTTTGTTTTGTTTAAGGAATAAATTAAAGCTTTGATTAAAAGTTTTGATTAGAATATTTTTTGAAGTAGGAAGTGTTAATCTTGAAGGTATAATTTTTTTTTTCTTGTCTTCTCTTTCTCTCCTACTCTTCATTATCTTACTTGAAAATAAAATACAGGAACACTTCCATGAAGCTTAAAAATCAGTAAAGCAGTGACTGTTTTTCATGCATACATTGAAAACATACTTTTAAAAATATATTTTTTTTTTTATTACTCAAGTGTGGTGTTGTGAGACTCAGCAGGACTTGCTGCATTTTGTACCTGAAGTTAAAAGTATATGTGTGGGACATTAGTCAAGCATCAGGTGGTTTTAGTGAAAATTATACTTTTACCAATTATTACCTTTTAACTAAAATTTTGTATACATAAAGTTACTGTTTTGATGTCAATAACTGTATTAGGAAGAATAAATCATTCGTCAGTGCCCGTAACAAACTTTTCTATCCAAAGATAAAAAGAGTGTGTAAACACATGAAATCTTGTGCTGTAGGTTAGGGCATAGATGAAGATTAGAAAGGCAAAAAGTGACCTTCTGTGGAAGTTGTGCTTCACAACCATTTTGGAACTTCTTAAAAACATGCCCAAAATACTTTGTTTGCATGCTACTTCCAGTAAAAATTGTTTCTCCGGATTTGTTACAAGAACAAATATATTTGCTCCTGTGAAAGCTGGTTTAGTTTTGTTTTCACGCTAACCAAATGTGCGCTTCGCTTGACACTGTAGCTGGTGCTGGGCTGTACCCTTGCTACTGAGTAGCTGCACCCAGTTATAATGTACACCTAGTAGATGCTGTGTCTGCTGAAGCAATGCCTGCCATAGAAACAAAACAGTAATGCCCAAGTCCCACAAAGTCTGCTTTAAAAGTCCCTGTGAGTTCTTGAATAAAATGAAGTCTTCCCAGTTCTGTGAACGCAGAAACAGAGATGTGGAGAAGTGGTTTTCCTAAAACCATCCCGGAGTGACCTACAGGTTAGGGGCAGAAACTGAATTATCAGCCTGCGTATGCTAATGCCTGGCCCCGTGCTGCACCTGTCAGCAGTGCTGCTCCCCGTGACCCGTGGGTACCTGCTAGCTGATCCCATCCCACCTGCCCAGGGGATGGGAAAGGTGCTGTTGTGTCCTGCTCTGACCCATGCCCGTCGCAGGAGGGTGTATAGCAGCCAGCCCTCCAGGGACCAGATAAGTTTGGCTATCTGTTCAGAGATCCTGTTTGGGGGAAGGTGGTGCTCAGACTTCTTTATCCCTGTTAGGGACTGTTTGTTCTGGAGTATTTCTGTATTTTCTTGTCCGCCTGTGCGGTCTGGGAGGGAATTGGCCCTGCGATGTGCAGAATTTATGTTCTGTATCAAAGCAGTTTTAATGCTAGTGTCTTAGGGTTTTGGTGTGAAAAGAAAGCGTACTTGTCCTCTACGTTAGACTTGCCAAAATCAAACACTTGGTAAAGCAGGCTGCATGTCAAACAGTGATTTTTGTATCTTTACAACCTTTACTGGTATCTTTCGAAATTGGGATCTAACATGAGACATTTAGTAGGATGCAAAGGTCATTTAAACACTGTTGTTGCTGACTTGCAGTAGTTACTCTGGGCAATTTTACTTCCTTAGCAGGGGGAAGGTCAGAGGGAGGGGAGGGAGACTGTCAAGAGCTTGAAAATCAGTGTTTCCAGCCCTTCCAGGACTCGAAGCAAAAGCTGTCTGTTTGCTGGAAAGCTAGGGATCCTTCCATTCTCTCAGTCTCTTCTGTGTAAGCTGAAAATTTGTGTTGGGGCTAAAGAGACTGCAGGATATCAGCATTTAAAGATTGACTACTAAATGCGGAGTTTTAAGAAAAACCAAACACATTTAATTTTTGGCAATTGGGTGTGGAAGTCAAAGAATCAGGTAAAGATGCTGCATTTTGGATAAAAGAAAACAACCCTTTTCTGAAAGTAGGATTTTTTGGGAAAATGTCGTGAAGCTTCTGGGGACATTTAGAATGTCTCCAGACATAAAATGGGCTGGGTAGGAGTGGAATAGTCAGGAATTCACAGGAAGTTTCAAGGCTGCATAATAAAACAAAAGGCACATCACATGGATGTTCACTTCATGTAGGTGGGATCAGTGTTCCTTTTATTTTAGTTTTAATAGTGGAAGGAGCACCCAGGCTGTACTTATTTATAACCGCTGATCCTTAACTTTCATCCATATTCTCTCTATTTAGACATGCGTTCTCTCTCATGGTGCAGCATAGCTATTTTCTTTGTCCTTTAACGACTTGTTTCCTCTTCAGTCATGCTTTCATTCACTTCCTTTTGGCTCTTTCTACTAACTCTACTAATTCCCTCTTGTTGCTGCTTTTTACCCTGCCTTTCCTTTTCTCCCTAGCCCTTAATTCCTTCCATCTTTCTGTTCCTCCTTCCTTCCTGCCTTCTACCACTGGGTCAGATAGTTTTGAGCAACCAAGATGTGGGAAATTTGTGTGACGCATGTGGAATAGAGCAGTGCACTGGGAAACTTACCCTCAAAAGTCAGTACTAATTTCAGATTTCCTCATTCCTGACAAACAGCTACCTTTATAGACTAGGAAGCCTTACTAATAAGCCCTCGGAAGGCAGAGTTCCCTGTGGCACAGTGCTGTTGAAGCCCTCCTGTGGAAGTGGATGCTGACATCTCTACAGCTTGAGAGGGCACGAAGCAGCAGAGTATGCGCACTTGTGTCATGGAGAAATAGAAATACAAACCAAACTACTTAACCCCGCACCTTATATTTCTGCTGGAGTGACCTGATTTAATAAGTTAAAATGTCAGTGCTGTGACTCCACACTTCCATTTCCTTTCCCTGCTTTCTTTATGACAGTATTCCAGGGTTTTTAAAAACATCCACCAAAAGAAGGAAAGATCACGAAAAACACGCTCTTAATTGCATGCAGTTTTTAATATTCGTGGGATCTGTTTTGAAGGGTACATTTAACAGAGAGAAACGCAGCAGCCCCACACTGAATCCTTTGTCCTTCCTGCGGGGTGAAACAGTAGATAGCTTACTGTAAGTGTGGCTGGCTGCCAACCCGTGGCGCAGATTCTTTTTTTAATACTGTAAACTGGCAAGAAATCAAGAATTGCCGTTCTTCCTTTTATTTACTTTCCCTTCTGTATTAAAGAGCTCAGTAAATAAGAGAAAGTTAAATGTTGAGTGGAGGTTTCGTACTGATTGATCATTGAATAGCAGAGAATTACTGTTTTGGGTTTTTTTTTCCCCCTTTTTTCTGTTTCTTTTTGGTTGAAAGTGGAAATATCAGTTGCTTCATCTGGAATAGATCATCGCAGGGAAAAGTCTGTGCAGAGTTTGAAATGAGGACAGAGCAGAATGCATCCATCATGCATAGTTTAAAACAATCTGCAAGACTGCTTCTGATTTGATCCTTAGATGTACTTCCTCCTGATTTTCTTCCAAACTTGTGTTAATAATGAGTACTCTGTCTCTAGAAAAGACTTTTCTGTAAAGTGTACCCCCAGCCTCTGCTTGTAAGTATTTTCTTATTTGTACAACTAAGCTTCCTGAAATAGCTGCTGAGATTTTGTTTTGCTGTTATATATAAAAGTGGTAGAGGGGTGTGGAGTTCCTTCTGCTGCTTCTCAAATCCAAGGCATGCCTTGCAAGCTACTTTGCTTTCATGCTAGAAAGGAAATCGGTGTTACTGCTTTTCTGACAATTGTATCACTAAATCATTGGCAGAATTATCCCCAAGGAAAATAATTAAGTTGATACTGATATTGTGCACATTGTAATGATGTATCTGGAGAGAAATAGATTTCTGCATGAATGATAGGGGAGGACAAATTTAAATTTAAAAATTACTGTTGCTGTTAAAGACAGGCTTAATGTGAAAAATTAGCCCACAACAGATTGTTTTACATCCCAGAGCGTATTGTGGTTCATTCAAAGGTCTATTGTACTTAAAACATATTAAACATTTAGTAATATCAATGTGTATCTGTTGCTGACTTGATGAGCCTAACCTACCATACAGGTCATGTATGTACAGCTGTATTAAAGGCATTGTTGAAAAAAAATGGATTCATGTTTTGTTTCTTTTATACTTCTTGGCAAATTAGAGGTTAAGGTTTCTGGAAATGATAAGGAATATTTTTGTTCTTAAAGCAGTGGACTGTGACTGAAGAAATCTGGACTTGGTCTGCCAGATTTCTTGAAATAACTCAGTCAAGTCATCGGTTGCCTTTTCCTTTTTTTATTCCCCCCCCCCCCCCCCCCCCTCCTCTTTCCTTGCTCTCAGAGTTCTTCATCTGTAAAATGGAGATAATCCTGTTCCCTTACCAAATGGCACTATGATATAGATAAATTCATAACTCTTTGTGGGACAGTGCAGTAGTACTTAGTGGGTTCAGCATAAATATTCACATTAGTGATTCCTGGTAAAGAATTATTGAGAAAACTGTATTAACTCAAAGTTGGGAGTATTTTCTTCCAGAAGCAGAGAAGGTCTGAGGCATAGTTTCCAATCTGCAATGCCCGAACGAGGGACACAAGAAATGTTTATGCAGGAAATTTAGTAGTTTACAAGTTTCCTTCCTTTGGTTCCTTCCTTCCTTTTAGTTAGAAAGAAAATTTTTTTTCATACTCTGCTGGACGAGCCTGAATTTTCTGAAGTAAATTATTTTCAAATATAAAAGGAATAGGCACATTTTTGTGGACATTTGTGTAGGTGTATTGGAACAAAAATTAATGCGTAAACAAACTATTTCAAGATGATCAAATTCAAGAGATGATCCAATGAATTGAGAGCAACTTTTCTAACCAATAATTTAAAAAAGCCTTCTCCTGCAAAAGCTCAGATCAGAAAACATCCCAAATCTCAATGATAGCCATCAGAAATCTTCCCCTCGTTCTCCCTTTTCTTTTATCCTGAAACTGTATTTCAAGCTCATTCAAGATACGTAGGAATGATTTCTTGAAAAATGACAGGTAGAACTATCACAAACTTGTTACCATTTTAAGGGTGTTGGATACGATGCATAATTATCTTGAATACAGTTTCGTTTTTGCTGCCTTCTCAGTGTAGCACACTGCAGGGAAAACTCAGATTCTTTCTTCAATGATTCCTGATGTTAAAGGGAGAAATAAGTAGGTAGCAACTCTGTTTTCACCGGTGTTTTACAGTCTTTATTTTTGGTAATGTGGTTGTTTATTTGAAGTGTAAGTGACTTTCATTTCATCCCTATTTTATCACCCACATTAGAGGAAAATAAATACCTGCACAGAGTTTGAGTTATAATGTGGCCATGTGACTTGATAGGGGTCTGCTGATACGTGTTTCTCCTTTGATACTGTGAGCAGATTATCTTGAATAGCTAACGGATTTCAGTATATATTTTTAAAATGCAGGAAAAAGTAGTTGATAAAAATATTACAGTGACTTTATTTAACAAGGAAGAGTGTATTGCAGTAGTATTTCAGGATGACTCTTAACCACATTCAGGTATTTCTCCTGTGGATCTCCAAAAGCTAGGTTTTTTGTGGTGCTTCAGCTATATATTTGGAAGAAAGAGAAAATGGTTTTATCACTTGCTTCCTACTGACATCCTCCGTTCTTACAGTAACAATTTTCCTTGGCTGTTGCAGCATGTGCTAGGAGATTGCAGATTCTGTGTCTGTACATAGACCTGATACCTCAGAAACCGTCTTTTATCCGATACGCCTGTAAGGCAATTATCATGAGTCAGATAAACCCTCCACCCCAGGTTTCTTGTTATGGGTCAGGCCAGAGCAAGACCTTTTCTGGTCAGGGAGCCAGTCTGTAAATTAACGTCAGTGAGAATTACGGGTAAAATCCCCAGACGTGGCTAGGGTCCAAAATTGGTAGCAAGACCGGTAATTTAAATGTCTGCCCCTCCTGGACAAAAATGAGCTGGTTGCATCTCGTTCTTTCTCTCATCCTGACAAGGGTCATTTCTGATGTGTCCAAGTAAGACCAAGAAGATAAGTTGGAGGAGGAGGAAAAAGCATGTCTTCCTCCTTCCCTTCAGTAAGTTCACGTTTGTCCTCACAAGTAGGTCTTCCGCTTTTGTTCCCCAGCTCCTTAAACCAGAGGAGGGATGTCCCACTGATTGTCCCTCTCAGCAGGTCACAACCTTAGCTGTTCTGTGTTTTATCCCCCCTGCTGAGGCCATATACCACTCACTGCTTTCACTCCTTCCCTTCCTTTGCCAGGTCATGTCCGATTTTCTCCTCTCTAACAGGGCTTAGACCAACTACAGTCCTGGCCAGCTTCTTACTCCCTTCCCAGAGCTGGGGGCTGCCAGGCAGTGTGACACTTGTGGCCTCAGGACCTCCCTCACCTCCCTGGCCGCCTCCTCTCCGCCACAGCACCTGTGGCGGTATCAGTCACAAAGGGATTTTCTTTATTGCATTAAGCTTGTGAGAGAAGATTTAGTAGGTGTGTCGCAGTGCCATTAGCCTCCTGTGACCCCGTGTCTCAGCAAATCCTGTTGTGGCTGTGAGGAATTTGTTTTGGTTTGAGCAAATTCTCCTTGAAGTATTAGAGCCATCTTGGAGGAAACTGTTTTCTCTACCCACGGTGCCATCTTCTTAATACTGGGTCGCTGGACCTGCTGCTGGTGGTAGAATCATTACACCAGTCTTGAGTAACATCCCACCTGGCAATGGGAAACTTGAAAATACAATTAATTGAGTTTTCTTAGATCATGTGGTGATGAAATCTTTTGTAACAAACTTTTATACAGGAACAGAAGTTTTATGTTTGTGGTAATAATGTTCATAAAAGATGTTTTGGTGTACTTAGAGCAAAGTAACGTTTCAACATTTGGAGGACAACCACAAAATCTATTAAAAAAAATAAATAATGTTGCCACATACATAGACAAAAGAAATCTGTCAAAGTTTCTTGATGTTTGTCTATAGTGCAAACCAGTTAACAAGTTCTTTCCCTACGTGAAAGAGCAGCATCTCGTTACAACACCTTGAAATCTTTAAATAACTTAAAGGCTCTTTTCTTTGATGAGAATTTCACTTTGTGACACCTTGGTGACAGGGTTGTTAGTTAATTATTATCTTTATTAGGGGCGTTGCCTTGTTTAAATATCTGCAAAAGTATCTTGTTTGTGGCACGCTGATGCTGCTTGAGCACATTCTGTTGTACGTGAGCAGCCTTCAGATCATAATGAAGAACAGAAAATGTTCTACCGTCCTTCAGATCCTGAACAGAGCTCTGCTGAAATGTCATTGGAAAAGATTGAGGAGCCTGAGCCTAGCTTGGCAAAAAAGTAAACAAAATAGGATTTTTAGGTGAGATGCAGGTGGGATTTGACTGTGCAAGTACAAAAATGAGATCTAAACCAGCAGGTTAGTCTCCTGCAGAATTCCAGTGACACAATGACTAGAATTGACTTGGTGTGGGTCTTCTGGTGTGTAAATGCCTGTTTCCTCTATGACTGCATTGCCTTTTTTTTCTGGGAATTGCTCAGTCATCATGCCCAGGGGATTGGATTCCACACAAATATACAGGAGCAGTTTCTAGATTCTTTGGAAAAATTCATCGGAAGGAGGGATATTGGTGTTTCTGTTAGATGGACACACCACGGCAAGATCTGCTGCCCAGTATTTGGGGTCTGAGGTCCAGTTACTGCCTTTACTTTCGGGTGTTCAAACACTTTATCACAGGTGAGTGTCAGGGGGCTAGAATAAATTGCAGAGCAAGTGCACGTTCACTCCACCTGACTGAAAATATTTTCTTTTGACCCCATAAATTTTCATTTATCTTGGGCAGAGACAGAGACTCACTGCGGCTGTGCAATGAGGAAGGTGGCGCACACATTCCAGCTCCTATTCCAAAGACCTTTCATAAACTTGGCATGTGTTAGCTATTGGATAAAATGTGGACCCCTAAGTGGAAGGTTACTGCTAAGATGAACTTTCATTGCTAGATACAGGAAGGATTTAAGACCCATTCTCAGCATTTTTTTCTGCTAGGAAATGTAAAAAGCTTTCCATTTAACATGATAATTTTGGGGGATCTTACTCTGAAGCTTTCATTATCCTTGTGTGTTACTTAGGAAGAATAAGAAGATAACTTTTGGCTATGGATAAGCATTGTTGGAATTTAATGTTGTTTAATTAAGATAATCAAAGGGTCAAGTAATTTCATGAATTGTTAGGTATTGTTTCATTTTTAGTACAGTGAATATGGTCCCTGGAGTTGAGGAACAGTGATTGTTAACAGTTCTTTTACCGTCTGGCACCATGAAAAAAATACCCTTTGTGTTGTTCTAGCATGATGAAAAAATAGATAAATAAATAGGATTTGTGAGTTTTCTTTAAAGGCTTTTCCACAGGGCAATTGATTTTATTTTAGCCTCTACAAGACAGACCAAGATAAGAAAAAAAAATACATATTTTTCTCTCTCTCTCTTTCCCAGATCCAGTGTAAATGAAAGAAGACTGATACGTACTTACAGATCTTTAAAATACCTTAAGAGTTTTTATTTGGCTTTCTGAAGAGAAGATTATTGTCCTGTATTGTTAGTTACTCCTGCAGTAACTAACGTAGGTTTTGCAATAATTTTGAGTGCCCTTCGGCCCCTTTATGCAGAACTTCATAATATGCCATGACAAGCATCTTGCACAAGGTTTTTTGAGGTGGGAAAATTTATATTTAATTAGGTTGTAGATAAAGTAAAGGCTCAGCTCTACCATGTTAATCTGTTGGAAGTTTCTGCAGTGAGTTTCCCCATCAAGTCTATATTCTCTGTCAAGGTCAAAAGTATCACTTTCTTCAAAAGTGAACACATAACCTTTTGTTTAAGGAAGTAGTAGTCTGCTTTGAAAGAGACCTATACAAAAAATTAAATGGGTAGAATCAGAAATGCAAGTTAAATCAGAAGGCTTTTTAATACATGTGAAGAAGTTCCATTTACTACTCAGCTGAGGTTTTCCACATTGCATGATTAGACAAATACAAAATTAAATAACAGAAGTCAGGATCAGATGCATTTTGAGGGTTTCTTGCTTGTTCTTAAAGTGTACTGTTCTTTCTAGGAGAATATTCTTTGGGTAAATACCAGGTCTAGCTGTAAACTGCAAAATCAGCTTGACATCTTACTTAAAAGGTGCCTTCATGTTAAAGGCAATATAATGTCATTAAAATACTGTTTGCCATGAAGAGAAATGCAATGTAATGCTATATTTAACTGCTTTGTAAGAGTCAAGCTCTTGTGATGAGAAAATTTCAATGACATTTCTAATATAAAAATACATTTTGCAAGTCTGTAACCTTCTTCAACGTGTACACTTGGATTTATATATTGGTTGTCTTCTTGGAAGGAGGCATGGATGTTTTCAGTGTTTTTCAAAGTATGAATAGAATTACAAATTTCTTGTAATGAGAAAGGTACCGGTTGTATTTTTCAGCGTATAGATGTTTAAAAGCTGGTATCAGTATATTAGCCATTACAGATCAACCAGTAAGTATATTTGTGAGGTGAAAAAAGTAGCTGTTTTCTGCATTAAAGTAATTAAAGTGTAAAAAGTGCTTTAGAAAAATGTGCAGTAGAAAGTTTCCTCATGTCTATAGCTTTATGCTTAAAGACCTAATTCTGTAGTCTTACTTAGAGAGCATTAAGCAGAGTGGGATGTGATTGGGAAGATGCTTCAGGACTGATCCTGTAGCAAGACGTGGTTCAGCCTCGGTCAACCTTTGGGGCAAGGCGTATTGTGGAGGGCATCTGTTGGATTCAAGAGGGTTTACCAGTTCAGGAGAGCAGTCAAACTCTCCGGGCAAGCAATTGTTTCGTTGGGCACAGGTGTATCTGTGTGAACGTTTTGGTGTGGGTCCGGAGTACACTTCTGAAGCAAGTCCGCTCATTGTCCCTGCTTCCTGCAGACGTGCACATGTTGCTGAACGGGCTCAGGGTGTGCAGATGGGTTTCTTTTTGGGCGGCGCTAAACCAAAAGATTTTTTCAACTTTGTTAATACCCATTCAGTGAGCTGGACCAGACTGGGTGTAGGTGAAAGTGAAACCGTCTGAACAAAGCATGGACACTGGGTCCTCCGTATCCTATGTTTTGCCCTCTAGATTGACTCCTATGGATTTGCGCCACTGGCTGTTGTCATGGCCTGTCCTGTCTCAGGCAGTGACTGATAGCAGATGCCTAGGGAAGAAGGTAAAAGGCAAGCACGTAGTAGTGCTTTCCCAATATATTTTCCCAGCTTTCAGCAATCTGCATCTCACAAACTTCCTGAAACAGAGATGGTATCTTTGGTTTAATAGCCCTTGATAGATTTTTCTTCCATTAGTTTGTCTGATTGTTTTTAAAACCATGTGCATTTTTATCATCGACAATATCCTGTGCAGTGAGTTCTATGGCAGAACAATGTATGTGTTAACAAGTACCTTCTTTTGTTTGTTTTGAATTTGCTACCTGATAATTTCATTTGATGCTCCTTTGTTCTTACCTTGTAAGAGACAAATGATTCCTTATCCACTGCCTTTATGCTGCTCCATTTATCACAGATCTCTTTGATACCACCTTGATCATTTGTCTTCCAGGCTGAAAAATCCATGTCTATTTAGTTCCTTGAACAGAACCCATTTCATACCTTTGATCATCCCTGTTCTTCTCTGCCTTTCTTAGTTCTGTTACGTCTTTTTTGAGACTGGAGGACTGCATGCAAGCTAGATAACATACTCCCTGTAGCATCTGTTGTTTAAATGTGGGGCTTAATGATGTGTTTGGTGGTCTACATTCCTGATAATTGTTAACAGTGTTTGGTTTTTTTCAACTGCTGCTGCTGAAACTAGACCAGGATTTTCTTAAGTATGTCCCTAATGAGCGCAGATCTTTCTCTATAGTGGTGAGAGCTCAGGCAGAGCCTGTATTGTATACATAGGGTTGAGGTGGTTTTCCTCCCCACCCATCCTCAGCACCAGTCCCTACAATTCTTTATACCTGTCAGTATTGAGTTTTGTCTTCCATTTTATGATCTAGTCCTTTGCTATGTGAGATCATTTGCAGTTCTCTCAGCTAGCCTTTGTATCGCTAGGAGTGACTTAGTATCAGTAAGGTACTGTTTTCTGCATACTGTTTTTCCCCTTTTCCAACACATTTATTCATCTGTGTCCTACAAAACTCCTGTGGAACTCTGATACTCATCTGTTTTCATAGAGAAACTGAATGTTTAACACCATCTTTTATTTCTCATCTTCCAACAAGTTATTTATTTCTGTGGAGGTCAAACTAGCTGATTGATCTGATCGTGATTGTCCTCACCTACATTGATTCTCTAGCAATGCTAATAGATTTATGAGGCAGTTGTGCGAATGCCATGTTGACTTTTCTCCAGCATGCTGTGTCTAGCTCTGTGTTCAGAGACTTCTGTTCTTTGTGAGAGTTCCTATCAGTTTGCTCAATGTGTATGTCAAATTAATTGTTTTGTAGTTTTCTGGATCACCCTGAAAGCCCTATTAGGAGATTGGCACTGTGTTTGCTATCGCACCTTTTTCTGGTACAGAGCTGGGTTTAAGTAAGATTAACATGAGCAGTAATAGCTATGTGTATCTTAAGTTCCTGAAGAAGTTGAGGGAATGCCATCTTACGCTTGTGATCTGTTACCATTTGTTTTGCCAGTATTTATCTTCTGATCTTAATCACTGATGCTTAATTTTCAGACTGATTCTCAACCCAGGAAAAAAAAAAAAAAAAGATTTCAGTCAGAGTATCATCTGCCTAACCGCTTCCATAGTGAGCACAGCAGCAATAAAATTGTTTAGTTTTGTTGTTGTTCGAGGTTTTTTGGTTTGATTTAGTTCTGTTTCTACTTCAGCCTTTTCTGATCTGTACAAATTCATAGACAGATCCATGCCAGGGTTTCTTGTCAGACACAGATAGATTAGATTATCCAGAAACAGAATGGATAGCCTTTGTTCCTTTGGGACAGTCCCATCAGCTTTCTGTTCCCTTTAACCCCAGGCAGCAAGAAGGGACCAGAGCAGAGCTCAAAGTGAAGTCTGCAAGTGAAGTGAACCTCCTTTGAGAATGCACTGATGAGTTGGAGGAACTTGAACTTCTGAGTTGTGTGGGCTTTTTTTTGGTGGTTGTTCATTGTTGTTTGTTTTGAGTGGGGGTTTTGGGGTGGTTGTGTTTGGCTGGGGTTCTGGTGTGTTTGGGGGGGGGGAGTTTGGTGTGGGTGTTGGTGTTTTTTTTGTTTTAATTCTCTTTAATATTTCCTTTAAAGACAGTTAGGGAACTAAACATGCAGTTATCTTAGTGCAGCATTAGGATTTCATAATTAAAGTCACAATGGCAGGAAATGCAGAAGTTTAGGTTTCGGTAGCAATATTAGCTACATATGGACTGTCTTCACTTCCTGCTTTTCATAATCAATTCGTATTTACATTCCTTGTGACCTACATTAATAGCTGAGCAACTTGCAAAACATCATGATCTTTATCCTAACGGTGTTTCTGGGAAGTGTGTGTGTGTAAAATCAATTTTTAGGCAAAGAATTCAGTTTAAGTGATTTACTCTATTCTGTGTATGAAGCTCACAGAGCTTGGAAATAAATGCAGGCTTTTGGAGTCCCATCCCAAGGTTAACATACTTGTTTTTATTTCCCGTAAGGTTAGTAACTTTGGTAAGATTTTGGGGGAGAGACCTCCCTGTAAGCAGTGTAAAGAGGAGAATGAAGGTGTTTGGATCATGAACATCTCCCCAAGGAGGAGACCTAAAGATTGGAGAAAGTAGGGGGGATACTGTGAACTCCCTGGCAGCCGAAGACGTGGGCATGTCCTGAGAGAGGCTGAAGCTATCTGCAGAGAGACAGCACAGGACTTACAGATACATATGTGGAGCTTTATTTATCAAGAGGACCAGGCAAAATGAGTAGCCATGTTATGCACACGGTAATTTTAAACTACGCTAGTAAGTTAGAGGTCATATACTACAGGAAAGCAGCATATGAAACCCTTTAATGTGCCCTGTATGTTAAAGCAATAGGCGTGAACAAAAAGGGAGGAAAAAGAAATGGTTTTGGTTTTGGTTTCAGTTAGCTCAGGTAGAGGAGGCTTACTGAGAATCCTCAGGATGGAACTTTTAGTTGTATTGCTGTCCCCTGACACAGGTGATGGGGCACAAGAATGTGAAAATGGGGAGATTTGTGGCAAACCTAGGGCTGAAGAGTGTGGCAGAGGATCTATTGAAGACTGGCTTTGAGGCTGAAATCTTGACAGTCAGCGACTGTGCAAGGACTAGCGTTAACTTCAGCAAAACCTCTAGAGTTTGTCAGCACTGGACACAATAGGCAGCAGTTTAAGAAACTGAAGTCACAGGTCACAGGCTGGGGGTCTGGCAGATACTTGCAAGGAGAGTATTTGCACAGTGGGCATGAATGTACTCACCAGCTTTGACAAGAGAAGTGCTGGTCCTTCAGGAGATGCTTGCAGATCCACACAGCTATTTGCAGTCTCAGAGATTAACTGAACTTTTTAATTTTTGTTTAGTTAATAGGTATTTGTAATTTCTGTGCTGTGTCAATGTTGTTGGTTAATTACTTGTACATTTCATTAGGAAAGCAAAATGAGACTGCTCCTGTAAGGTCCTTGGTGTGATCTGGTTGGTGTTGGCTATCATGTTGTGCCGAAGTCAGTATTGCTCATGAAAAAAATCAGACATTAAATGAAGCCAAAGCCTGTGAGAGTCCTGGGCTTTGAATGATTCTGACCAATTCCATGCTACCTTTGCCCTCTTCCATCTTAATGTTTTGTTAATACTGTATGTGGTTCTGTTGTGGCTGGGATATTCAGTTCTCCATGGTATGTGTATATATATGTATTTTTATAAGTTGTCCCATATTGGTAACTCATCAGTGAGTAAACGGTCCATTAGAGCTATTCTTTTTCTGTCTTCTGTCATTTTCAAATAATCTCAAGTGTGATTCCTTTATAATACGAATGGTATGTATTTCCAGTTGTGGTCTAATGGTTTGAATAGCGGCTCAGGTAATGAGGTGAAGGACTCAAGCTGATGATCTCATCCTTCAGCCCACCAGCCTGTCTGAAATTTTTAGCTAATCACTGCTCATACACGAATACTCGCTTACCTAGAACATTTGTTGGTACTTCAAAATTTTTCACATCAAACGTGGGGTGAATTTAATAATGAATCAAATGGGGCTTTCTATTATTTGCAAGATTTTGCTTGTACCTTTCTAAGATGAAGGAGTTCTCTAATTTTCACAGTATTGATGCCTCCCGTGTTCACTTTGTAAGTTCAGAGATTTTTTGAGCAGTTAAGATCAGACATAGCGTTTGATGTAGAGGGGAAAAAAAAAAGTTTGTTTATAAGCAGAGTTTACATCTGATTATGCAGAGCCTCTCAGTGCACTAAAACTGTTGTATGGCATGTTTCATAAAAGTAATATTTTAGTAAAGGAGGATTTTTTTTTGACATTGCTTTTCATCATTGTTGAGAAGCAGTGATGTTTCTCTTTGGGTCTGAGCCACAGCACACAGATTTGTAGAATTAATGTTTATAAACATAGAGTTTTCAGGTACTTGTGGATTTTATTTATTTGTTCTTGTTTATTTTTCCAGAGTTGACTGAAGTGAATTGATTTAATTCTGCATATAAACATAGTGGTTTGGTAGGAATATTAAAGATCTGCATTCATCCCGTGGGTTGATTTTTGGACTAAACTGAGGCATCCCAAGTTAGCATTGCAGCTGCTGTAGTCTCTATCTGTAATCCATAGAAGCAGAGAGGTACTGCCAGAGGGTAATTTGCAGGTGCCTTTGTTTCTGTTTTCAATGTGCAGATAATGAAGAAGAGAGCAAATCTCTTCCCTTCTTTTAATTCTGAAGTACTGTCATCTTTTCAGCAGTAGGGTTTGGCATCCTACCTCCGGAGAGGTTTGCTCAGTCACAGCCTAGTCTGTGTAGGATGCTGTTCTCATACTGTTGTTTTTTCTTGTAAGAGCTTTGATAGTGCAACTGTCAGGTTGGCATCTCGCTCTGTTTTGTATCTACAACCAGCAGAGTTTCATTTTTGCAGCCCTGTCATGTACTAATGAACTGAGTCTTGAATTCTGCTGTTGCTCCTTGAAAACTAAGTGCCAAATTTGTTTCCACACAAAGCTCCTTCACTCAAGATGTGAAGTAGATTCAGATGTGCTAGCATATACACTTTGTAAAGTTTGTCTTTCGCTGCTTTCTGGCTACTGATGGAAAGATTTGATTGCAAGCCACTTTCTGGCTACGCAGTCTTCCTCTGTACAGAGGTTCATAAGAGCAATAGGGTGGCTCTTTTATTACCAGTAAATGCTGTCAGTAGCATACGGCACTTGGAAACTGTACTGAAATACAAAGTTCAGAAAGATGCCAGTATAAAGAGGGATCTTCACTCCCCAATAGTTGTGCACTTACGTTAGTTCAGAAATAGTAATTTTCAGAGCCATATCTCTGCTAATTTTGTGTTATGTATTGCTCTGTTTGCAGTGTGCTTTGCTAACCTGGCCATATGACATTTGTAATGTGACTGGACTTACGCAGTTTTGCTGCTCTTTCTAAGGATGAACACTGAAAACACATTAAAGGAGTCTGCAAATAGCCATGGTGTTATCAAGTGATAAGTCCACTGGCAGTCTGTGGTGCTTTTAGAACTAGCTGTAGAGGGAACGATGTGGTTTAAGGTCAGCATTTTGGATGAGTTTTGTTAGAAGAGTTGGGCTGCAGAGCATAGGAAGGTTTTTGGGAGTCGGGCAGTTGAAGATCCATTTCAGGGCTGCATCATCAATGCTGCTTCAGTGCTGCATTGGAAACTTAATGCTGATCTTTTTGGATATAGCGGATTGCCTCCTTTTTGCTCCTTACACATATACTATCTGTGTTTAGTTTAGCTAAATTGGCAGGTGAATTTAGTCTATCCTTTGTGGTCACCCACCACCTAGACATACATAATTGAGAAATGGAAGTGTAGAGTAATGCTCTCTTTATGCTGCCTGTGCTATTTATGATAGCAAACCACCTTGACACTCAGGTTTCTGTCCAGCTAAGATTCTGTAATTATTTATAATTGTACAAAAATGAAACAGTAAGAAACGGCTAGTCTCAAGTAATGTAGTCAGTCCAGTGGGCAAAGGAACTTGCCAGAAGGCAAATTATTCAGCTGTTGGATGGAGGACTGTGGTTTCTCAGGCGGCTTCCTACATCTCAGTGCCAGGGGTGGGAATGATTATTGCATAATCATTCTGTGCATATGCACAAAGATTTTTCCTGTTGGCCTGTGACTGATGAAGTTTTAATGTAGCTCTTTGTTAGGCAGAGGTGCAGAAGACTTCATAATTTCGAAGACGGGAGTTTCATCAGGTTTTAAAAAAGGCGTGACAGGACAGTTACCTCTAGTAGGAGAGAGCTGGGCTTGATTACCTAAAGGTCCCACCCAGTCTTACGTTTTATGTTTCTGGCTAGAGGGTGACCTGTCTGTGTGAAGGAGGTTGGTATTGTCAACAGTCATATAATTGGGGAGAACCCGTGATAGGAAGGCTTTTGGCAGGGAGAAACATGGAAGTTTTTCCACAATTCCCTGTCTGTTCTACATTAGTGTACACTTGATAGAAGTAAAATAATTTTCATGATTTGATGGGGAAAAATGGGTTTTCCAAATACATAGAAAGGTCAACTATCCAAATGTTCTGCCTGTATTAATTTGTAACTGACAGTTTCGGTAAATACCCGGTTAAGGAAGACTTGCCAATGCAGAGAAGGAGCACTAAAGTGCTAAAAGAAGCCTGAACCAATTAACAGCCAGTAGAAACCCTACTTTAAATAATAAGGAGTTTGGGGCTTTTAAAATATATTTTTCTATCTTATTTATTTTTCACTGTGATTTCAGTGGAAGGTCAAATCTGTTTTACGACAAAAAGTGCGTAGTATTTACCAAAATGTTGATCTTAATGATTAAATGCATTTGTGTAGTTTGTAATACCCATTCTTTATCCCACTTAATATTAGATATTTAAAAGTATAAAATACAAATGCATAAATACAGTGCACTATCAAAATGGTAGGAAATATTGCTGTTCTGGGTAAATTAAGAAAATATTTGTGTTTCCCAGTTGCTAACTATCACCCTTTTACCAAAAAAGACAGAAACATATTATCTGAGTCAAAAATTTAACATTTTCAATTAAAAGAAAAATACAGATCAGTAAAGGTAAGAACTTTTGAAGTTATTACCAAGAAAAGGAACATCGCATAATGGTTAATGAGGTTATAGATAAAATGTTAGTTCATAGTGCTTTTTATATAATATGATCTCAGATATCCTCTGATATGAGAAAAAAATAACTAAAAGCCAATCCTGAACTTCAGCTGAGTAAAAATACAGCTTTGCTCCTTATCACTTCAGTAAAAGCTTTTTAACAGAATCTAACTTTTTTTTTTTCTTCACATAGCTGAGGGAGCTTAGAATATGCTTGGAGACTGATTCATTTTTTGTGGCAAAAGCTGAAGTTGAAATAAATGTTTTGAAAAATAAAGGACTAACCACCATTCTTGGGTTACGTTTGAGTTATTTCAGGGTACATCGGTTTATTTGTAGTTCAGTTTTTCTGCGTAGTCAAGTCTTGTCTCTTCTAAATCACGTTCACTCTTACTTACTAGCTGTGATGAAAGCCATAAAAGTTCAGTATACTTCCACATGAGAACTTGCTGGCAAAATAATAGCTGTTAAGTCATATTTAAACTCATTGGAGGAAAAAAACCAGAGGTCAGTCATCAAAATACGAAGAACCCATATGTTAGCTTGTTCATTACTCGTCTTTTAATCTTTTGAAGTAGGCACGCATTTTTTGAACCATTGGCTTCTTAGGATCTGCTCTTAAAACTTACTCAGCAGTAGAAAGATGTAGAATGACAATTAGCACGTTTTGTTTTATGGCTGTATAAAATACTTAACTTGCAGAAAAAATCATGGAGATAAAATACCACCCAGTGTAACGTTTTCATGTCATTTGGTCCCCATATGTATGTTAGGCATACAGATACCGCTGGTTTTCTGGCTAATATTTCTAATTTGGTTTTCAAAATGTAATTTAAATACTCCTGGAGTATTTTCATTTTTCATGCTGTTTCCTCTGTCTAATCCCATGGGATATGATGTAGAACCACTAGTAGAGTTTGTTTGTTTTTGTAGGCTTGGGGGGGTAGGTGGGGGTTTGTTGCATTTCCTTAGGCATTGTTAACTATGTGTTTAAATGATGAAACTGGGCCAAGAAATTCCACCTCATAATTACATTTGTGGTTTAGTGGCAGAACATAATACCACTGCCTTTAATAGCAGATATGGGAGAATGCAGAAAAAAAGTTTCTAGTAAGCCTGTTTGTAAAGCACAGACCTTGGGGATAAAGACCTGGTTTTGAATATGAAAATCACGTTCCTAAATTTATTTTCAATGCTTAAGGGAGATAATAGAACAAATGGTTGATTAATAAAGTAATTCTATGAACGATTGTTTGAAATATCTTAATTCTGAATTACAAAGTAATATATTAGATCAATAATAATGAGAAGGAGGACTTCTTACAGTAGGTCAACTTGTTGACTTTCAGTTTAGTTCTATTTAGACAAAAAAGTAGCATCATTACAAATACCAGAATATGTGTGTTCAGAGCGGTATTCTTCAAGCCCTGATATTAATACTATATATTAAAACAAGGATTATTTTTTTCTTTATTTCTTTGTATTTAAATTCTGGACATTGTAATCCATTACATTTTGTGTCTGTAGCATAGCAGCCGTAGGGAACTTAAAATGGGAAGCCACCGAAAAGAGGAGTTTTCCTGCATTTAATGTGTAAGCAGCTGCTGTGCTGCATTCAGTAGGAGCCCCCTGACTTCAAAATGAAGGTCGGGAGTTTGGGTCTGGCAGCAGCCGTTGGGAAGGTGCTGTACCGGAGGAGGAGCTCCCAAAGATGATGTGATCTGACTCACCTAAGAGTCAGAATTCTTCCCTGGCTTTTTCTGGGGCCGGCAAAGATAATATGTACTTAACAAAATACAGAGAGCGGTACAAAAGCAAGAACTTAAATAATCCCCTAGTATATATTGGTTGCACACATTGACTAGTCATGAACGGACCAGCTCCTTGGTACCAGGAAGAGGCAGTTAGTAGCTACTCCATTCCTAATCCTACAGACCAGAACCAGAGGTGCCCTACCTACAAACAAGAAGGGTCTTTTTGCCTAGCATGTTCCTGTGCCAAGGGCCCAGGATGCAACAGGAGCCCAATGTTCTTGGAGAAAGTGGATGATTCGTGATGTTCACAGATTCATTTTGCTGGGCTTGTCTGATGTGTTCATCTTGGGTAGGACAGTTTCCTCTTCTGTACCAGGCATTAGAACGTATCAATTAGATACTTTTAACATTATCAGTTAGAAAATAAGTGTTCATGGGCCTGTGCTAACATTATTTCTATTAGCACATGATTAAACACATCATTCTTCACGTAAGTCTCTATAAGAATTGATAATAAAAGAAAAATGAACTTAACACTATCCCAAGTTGTTGGTTAGCATTTTTAGGATTATGTTGTTCTGTATTCATCCACCTCAGGCAGGGGAATGTCTTCACCTTTGTGTTGATTCAGCAACAGTCTTTGTCACCGTTGTATCCAAGGGTGAATTTGTAGGATCTAATGTTCAGTGTAGCCAGACAGCTGCAGATGACAATAGGCTCGTGGTTAAATTTTTTTAAAGTATATAAGCAGAGTAGAGGGGCTTACTAGTGGTTAGGCATTGAGCCGAATTAGACTTCATTTCCTTTATATGGATTTGGATGTATTGAAAAAATTTGAAAATCCACCCCTGGAGGCCCCATAAAGAAGCGCATTAAACTTTCCAACCGTTATTTGTTACATGTTTCACTTTCCCCTAAGGATCAACATCAGTCTTTGTACTTCACAAACTATTTGGCCTTGCTTTGGGAGATGGGCTAGGTTAATCTCTCTCCATATGAAATGGATGTTTCAAAATCAACATGAATTTAGTTGGGAAAGCACAAGTTGCTGTTGAATTTGAGGCACAGTTTACCCCAGCCTGGGTTTACTTAATTCAGCATGTAATTAAACAGATTTATAACTTTAAGTATATGAATAGTTCCAATTAAAGTAATAGGTCTCAATGCAGTTGTGTGATTTTTGCGTGCCTGAAACGAACTATAGGATTAGGACCTTAATTTAAAGATTTTGCTTCACAGAATGCCAGAGTCCATCCCTGTTCTCATTAGAAATGCTAGCCTACGGTAACATCTTAGAATCAATAAATACTCCTGGTACAGAAAAAGATAAATGCCAGTTTGTTGCAGCTTTTCTGAAGACTTCTACCTGTTTATTTATAAAAAGGGTTAGGAAAACAGCACTGATGAGTAATAACGAATGTGATTTTGTGGTTTCGAGTCTGCCACATCAATGTTCTCCAAATGAATTTGGTTTACAGTAGATGCTGCGCATTGTAAACTTTTTCTGAGGCAATATTTAAATGTACTTCCCTGGCAGCATAGAAATATAAATAAACATGCGGTGTTAACTTTTAATATTATTAATCTGAGTGAACTTCAAAAGTAGCTTAAAAATCCTGTAGTTATTTTTGTTGGATTTCAAAGGAGATGTGCCTTACAGATAGCAAAGTTTTATCAATCAGATAATGAAAATAAAAGTAGAAGCAGCATTTGCAAAAAAAACTTACAAAGTTTTGTACTGATGTGCTAATCCATTCAAATTTTATTGTTAACATCTGTACCGAGTGATTGGAAGACTTACTGCATTAAAGGCCCTTGAGACAAGTATTGTTAACATTTGTGTAAATGGTTTTGATAAGTACATTTTAGAATGTAGGGAATCGGGCAGTTAAGCTATTAATAAAAGTAAAATAATACTAAATGTGGGAGGATTGTATTAGAGCTTATTATTATTATTATTATTATTCTATTCCAGATAAACATCACCATGTTGTTTAGCTAGAGCTTCTGCATTTATTAAATTATAATTGTATTTATAAAAAGCAAGGAGTACATTATAAATTAATTAGCTGATCATGACCTTTCTTCTTTTAAACCATCTGCATGAATTTGCTATTGACATCTATAAAGGCTGTATCTTTGTTGCTGATACAGTTTTCCTGGTCTATCAGAGAGCCTGTGGCAAACTTTCAGTGGAAGTTCCCTACACATGGTGGCAGTGTGCAAGATCTCACTATGCAGAAACAATACTTGCTTTATTTGCTTTTTGTTTGATCAGCCACAGTATAAAGAAGCAGCATTTTTTTGTTGATGCTGTTGTTGTTTTGGGGTTGGTATTTTTGTGTTCGCACTAGCTGATGAATAAGATGACCGTTGTCTGTGTGTATTTGTAGCATGCAAATGTAACTCTACTGTCACACTTAATAGAGGTTGTTTATATGTCATTGTGATGCTTCTTGTTAGCAGTGTTACCTGATCAAATAAGTTAGGCTTGAGTCACTAACTTTCTAAACAATTCAAGAGTGTGTGTGTGTATGTGGTGCATGCAGTACTCAAGTCTCTTCAGAAATTACACAGTACTGAAAATCACACAGTGTGGGTAGAATGCAGAATTTCAACACTATTGTTTTGCAGATACGGCATTGGGTTCACAACATTGCAGTGCATTAAAAAAAGTGCTTAACTGAATAAAATCAATTGTAAAAGCTGTCAGAACTGTTCTTTCCACTGAGACCAAGTATTTTCCTGCCTTTCCCCACCACTTCTGATTGCCTCAAAGATGTACATTACTGACATTTTTAAATAAAGCAGAAGTATCCAGCTTGTGGAGCAAACACTAATTTATGCTACTTGTGCTTTATATAGAAAATGGTGTCTCTTTCAAAAGGTTATGTTTACCAAAATCCTGAAGACCTCGAGATTTGTTTGTATTGCTGGCCAGGGTGAGGGGACCCCAGGAGGGTGCTGTGCAGCTGTCACCAGCGGTGTGTCTGGGAACACACCACCACATCAGGCAGTGCTAAGTCAAGGGCACCTGCACCACCCCCCCCCCCCCCCCCCCCCATCAGTCTCCCTCCCAATAAAGCTGTGGCTGGCCAGAAAGAATTGCCTGCAAGACACAGCAAGTGAGCCAAAAACTATGTAGATTTCATAAACAGTTTTAAGAGTTACAGGGGTGTTTCAGCATTTTTTTTGTTTTCTATTACTAGAAGCCTAGTGATTGATACGTACTTACAAAATAAGCTCTTTAAAGAAAAAATGACCATGGCAAGATTAAAAGACTTGTACTGTGATACAAGCTCAGCCTTCTGATTTCAGCTGACTCTTCCCTTTGGCAGATGTATTCTAACAAGAGCTATCAGCCAAGAAATGTTGTGGGGTTTGATTTCATTTCATTTTATTTTTTAATAGAGAAATGAATGCATTTGTGTGTATTTTTATATAAGGATGAGCACATGCGCGTGTCTTTTCTCAGAAGCTTTCACTGTGGCATTGTGAGAGGGCTGTCAGCATCACATTGGAGTACAGAAATGTCTTAACAGTGGCATTTGGTCTTGGTGAGAGTATCTACAGAGTAACTGTGTGTGCTGCCTACGCTGTATTTCCTGTGGTCTTCTGTTAGATTATGATCTCTGTCATGCCATTTAGAAGTACCAATTGTCTTCGTATGGTGATACGGAGAAGAGTAATAGTGAAATAAAATGCTTCTTTGGCACTTACTTTTGGAAATACTTACTTTTTGGAAGTTTGAGGTATTTTAGTTTTTCTCCTTTTCCGCACTGTTGAACATCTTGATAACTTACTGCTCTCACACCCTCCATTTCAATCCGATAGCACTTTAGCTCCTTTCTCCTTCCATATACCCTTTTATTTCAGATTGCTGAATAATTGACAGTTGTACAAATGTTCTTGCTTCCCATACTCTGTAATAAAGTCTTTCAGGCAGAAGCTGGGACAGAAGAACCCCAATTCCTAGAGAAACACAGGGAGTCTGGCCTTTTCTTCCTTAGCCACAGCAGATCTGAGAGCTGGGCTCACAACAAGGGTGAGAATAAGCTTGGTAATCTGAGTTCTTTTTTCCTTGCTTTCTTAAAAATACATATTTATTATTGTAATCTCTTGACTTATCTTAGAACTGTGCTGACTGATCTTTAAAGGCTGAGGATCTTTAAAGTAGGGTATACCTTGCTTCTGGACAGAACGCTTCATGTGTGTGAAGGAGCAGTGTAATTAAATCCCGCTCTTGAGTTCAGTATTGAGAATTACTGAAATAGCCAGTACCAACTTTGAAAATTAGTTTGTGTCCTAGAATTTTTAGCTGTAGGAGTTCGTCAGCCTACTGGTCTTGCCTACTGCTATCTTTTAAGTCATTAGTCCCAAGAATCCAACATCTTTGTTGCACTGCAGACAGTTATTCCATAAGCATTTGATTGTTGTCTTCCTAGAGATTGCATGCTTTTTCCATGATTGAGCAGATACAAATAACATAACAGATACTTAGTTGCCTAAAAGCTTACAGAAGGTTTAATAAACTACCGAAAATTCAACAGCAAAATAAATAACTGGAAACATTACACTTTGGTGCACCTGTTTTATTTGAGCATAAAGTTACTGTTGTGAAGAGTTTATGTCTGTAAATTTAAATTGCAATATGTAAAACTGTTCTCTGTTAAAAACAGCACATTCTTCCAAATGGGGCACGTTACACCAGAACTTTGACTAAGCTGTAATTCACTGCTATCCTCAAAACTTGTGTCATAAGAAGTCATAAAAAAGTATCCTACAAAAGTTTCATTTGGCAAGCAGAAATAGCTCAGCTACATTAAAATTTTTTTCTAAGTTGTTCCTAAAATGTATGTGTATGCCTGTGTGTTTGTAGCATATGCTGTAGTTCAACTGTATTTTTAATAGCCACGTAACTGTTTTTCTCTGTGCTTTGCCAGATGAATTCTTTTCAGTTGAAAACTGTTATGCTTGCATTCATCCCAAGAAAGGAAGTATTTTGGGAAGGTTGAGAAAAATGTGTTTAAGCATTCTGTGAAAAAAAATAATCAATTTCAGTTCTTAATGGTTGTAATTGAAAGTTTCAAGGGAAGAAAAAAAAAAAAAGAACAAAGTCTCTGGCCCTCCTGGGATGGGAGGACACGGGCTGAAGCACAGCTCTGCATGTGGCAGAGCTTTGGTACAGCTATGGGAAACTGTCTGGACGTTGTCGTAGCAGAGTCCCTCACCACAGCAATCATGATTTCCAGTCCTCAGAACAGGTCAGGATTATCAGGGAATATCATTTTGCTTAGCATTAAAATGAATATATCCCACCTTCTTTTGAGCCCAGAGTTGTGAGGAGAGACCGCCTTACCACAGAGATTTCTCGATGTGTATGCTACTGTACAAGGATGTAGGAAAAACCTTCAGGAATCCAAGGAGAATGTAGTAGTTCAGTGGACATGAATCAGTTGAATCTGTAGCTATGGACCACCTTTGGGTGTCTTTTTGGTGGTTTTTTTTTCTTGTTTTCATTGGGTTTGGGACATACTTTAAGGGCCGTCTTTTGAGACCCTCTGCAGTGAGGAAGAGCGATGTTAATTTCCGTGTGATTCATGGACCTTGCACCTGAAGAAGGTTCCTGTGAAAGCTGACATCCTTCACAGCACCCAGGGGCACCGCTGCACACCATTGATGCCATGAGTACCAGGCAGTGTAGGAATACACAGCATGCTTTGGCTGTGGTGTTAACTAGGCTGAAGCAAAAAAGCCCATGACAAATATGCAGGTGGAAGGATTTCTTGTGACACTTGATGGCTTTAGATCAGGTCTGCTCTCAGTCTTATTTCTATTCGGTGCTTTCAGTGTACTTTGAAGGTGGGGCGGGGGCGGGAAGAAGCACAGCTAACTGCAAATAGATTGCATAGGGGAAACACTATATTGCAGGAGTGATTGCTTTCTAAATAAAGAATTTCTGTTTCTCTTGAGAGAAATTAGGAAAAGGACCATAAAGTTTCTGTTGGCCAGCAGAAGAGAACCATCTGCTGGAGTTAAGAACAGTTGGCTGCATTTAACAGCCAGTGGTTGATGGTCTCTGCTGTAACCAGGAGGATTTAGTTTATCCAATGCAGGTGATTGAAGGTGAAGAATAACACACCAGAATTAAGGAAGGGAAAAAAGAAAAGTGGGAAAAAGCTGTTTAAAAACAAAGTTACGGTTCCACAAGGACAGTATTTTTCAAATTTTTTTATCATAAATTTCTCAAATTGTTAAAAGGCACTTGCACATGCTATGTCATGATGCTGGTGAATCATTAGCCTCATCTACAGGGAGAAATACAACATTTTGGCACTTTCTTTTCTTTTTCCTTTCTTTCTTTGTGGTTTTCCATTCCTCTTTGCGAACAGTTAGGATGAACTAAAGCATTTTCTGTTTTCCATTAGGTCTCATTTGCTGCAGCTTTCTGCCTTTAAATTACTTCTGAACCACAGAATCTGGCAGGGCTCATTGGAAGGCATTTGAGGACAACTACTTGATCTGGAGTACAGCCATGTACGGTACTTGAAGGCACAGAACAAAGCAGTGTAAATTGAGATTATTTTACTAAATGTTTATGGCTCTTCTAGGACAGCCAGTAGAATTGCAGGAAAAAAAATCTGAATTAGGGCATAGTATGTAAATACTCACTTTTAGGAATGCTTTTACCTTCTCTGTCTTAAAACAAAGGCCTGTCTAATGGCTTTTCCTTAGTAGTGTCCCTAATCTAACATTTCTCATCTAATTGTTGGAGATCAAGTACATATAAAGAATGGCAAACATCAGAGCTAATGAAAAAAATTATTTAAGGAGGACTGTCTAACTCATACTTCTACAACCTTGCAGCCCAGTTTAAGTTCCATACTGGAGAAAAGTAAATGCAAATTTTTGTGATACCTAATAAGAGCCAGTTTAAACATTTTGGACCAGTTCTGTCCTTATATGCACCCATGCAGCCTTACTAGATCCTGTAAACTGCTGTTAACGCACTGCAGGTACATGTATGCAAAACTGAAGCGGATACCTCCAGCGGTTGAATGCATTTGTAAAGGAAGTAACTTAGTAAAAGTAATCATGACTTAAGTGGTCTAGTAGTACAACAATTAATATCAAAATAGAGAATATTTTACACTGTATTATAAAGGAATTCTATCTTTGGAGAAAGTGAGGCAGTGGGAAGGGAGAAGTGATGCACTCAAAGGTGCAGGGAGGGCTGGAGTTCAGGAGGTGTGAGTTGTGTTCCCAGCTCCTGCCTGTTCTTCTAGAGCATGTCATCCTTCCCTCAGTACTGGACCAGTCGGTCACTCTTGGGGGCACTGTGTTCAATATAATTCTGAATGTGTGGCTGAGAGAGGGAGAAAGAGTGCATGCAGTAAGTAGTACAGCATAATGAAAAATAACATTCCTGCTAAGTCGTTTAGCTATTATACCATAGAGGAATTCAAGCCATGTAAACTGTTTCACAAGGTGTTAGGTCATATTTTTTTTCCTCTTGCCCATTATGGTTTATGTTCTTCCTGCAACAAGCTCAGTGTATATACAAGAGCTTTAAATATACAGAAACATGTTTTCAAAACTTGGGACAGTTACTTGAATGCAAATGAGAGTGATCCAAGGTCTTTTGTACAATTTTCCATTGGCAAAAGAGACTACCCATACAAATTATGTGGATCCGTTTTTTCTTAGGTATCTTCAAATGTGCTTCCATATTACAGGTTAAAAATCATGAATACAAATGGAGATTGGCTTGAACTCTTGGGGAACTTTGATAAATACTATGTGCTGGGGTTTCTGTATGTAAGTGCTATTTCTCATCATAAAAGGAAGAAATACAAAGTTAAGGACATTTTAGATGGGTGAAACATGTTTGATTTTAGTATTAAGATGTATCTGTTGCTGGAAACAGTATATTTGTGTTTAAAGCACACTTTTGATGTCTTAACTAACAGTGCAGTTATTTAGTGTTTCAAATTCATGATACTCATTCTCTAATTTTGTGGCTTCCTTGCCATTGGTAATAATGCAGTAATGAAAATGATATGCAGTGCTTGAAAGGTTAATGTTACTGGTTTGATTAAAATACAATGATTACACCTTAGAGATGGATGCTGGTTGTTTATTTTCTGTGCTTGCCTTGTCAAGTTTACAGTCCTTCAGCTGAGGAAATGCTGGCTTGCAAAGTGTGCCATCCATATCTGAACGTCCCACCCTTCTAGTCTCAAGTGTGTCTTCTAAGCTGATGGCTTTGCATGTTTGCCCCAAATTGTGTCGTGGATTTTGAAGGATCTGAATGCTTTCTCTCATCATGACTTTAGTACAGACAAAGCAGTGCACAGCACATGAAGAAGCACCCAACAGACTCCCAGGATCATGTCCCAGACTGTAAGAGTGCATATTGGGAAGAACATTGTCTGAAGTCAGGAAGACACTTTCCATGTATCCTTGTAGCAGTGTTTTCACTTGAGAAAGGCCATTAATGAATGTTTTTCTTCTGTTTTCTTTACATTGTGAGCTCCTGCCAAAGGCAAATGCTGCCCTGATGGAAAACGCTAATGAAAAAAGTATAAAGACATATTGCTGATTTTAATTCACGGCCATGCTTTTCTACTTTAATATTGGCATGCCACATAATTCTGGTTTTTTATACATCTTGTTAATGAATAGAATATTCTGTGGAGAAGCAGGCTTTAGTTATCTGATAGCTAATTAGGCAAAAATTACTGTTGTGTCAGTATTATTTGAGATACAGTGAGGGGTCAGAGGGAAGGGAGTCTCTTCTTGCTTCACTAAAACCTAGAATGTTGTTTTTCTTACTCTCCAAAAGAAGGTTGAAATCTTGCATGTTTTACTTTATTGGGCCAGATGTGGAATTTATTTAGATCTCAGTCAGATACAGTAGTAACACATTCACATTCAGCAGTATGAAATTTCCCAGACTACTTTAAGTGATGCCAATTAAGCTCACAGCTACATGAGTCACCTAGAATAAAAAGAGAGAAAAGTGACCAAAAAAGCATATAGCCATCTTTGTGTGCTGAAGATTTAGGAGGTATGTATGAATAGAAGAAATAAGTGAGAATTCTTAAAATTTTATACTCTAAATTGCCAGTTAAGTATATGCTGATGAAAAGCTACTTGACTTCAAAAGCAAAATACCAAATTCAACTTATATTCTACCAGTATTAGAGGACACTAAATGTGCATCAGACTTGGTTTTGTGAAACAGAAGGCAAAACAGCTGAAATGCATAGCTTCCCAGAGTTCATCCTTCTTTTGTATGTGCTGTCCAACAAGCTATATGTAAAAAGAATTCATAATAAGTGTAAAAGTTGGTAAGGGAAATTTACCTCTTAGCAAAAGCACTCTGGAAAAACTGTAAACATTACATTAAGCAAGTTTAGCGTGAAGAAGAAAGGTTTAACAAAAATAACCTCTTCCTTTCTGCCCAAGTTCAAAACTTGTCATCTGTGCCACTGGGACTGACGACGAGGTTTCTTTGTTTGTCTTCTTGTCTAACTGCCCCCTTCTGCTCAGCATGGCATCTCAGTACTTTACAGAAAGTAATTCTGCTTGTGAAAAAAATAAGTGTGAAGGTGATTTCTACAAATCCGTGATATTTTCTGTAAAAGCAGAGAGCTGTTTAAGTAGCAAGGAGAAACTTGGCAATGTTCGGTATGTGCCTGATTTCAGCTTAGCTGCAGAAGAATGAGGGGAAGATGGGAGCAATGCAGTGGCACTATTAAGGATATTACTGTCCTGTCTTGGTAGTGTGATACAGTGTCAGCGTATGACTCAGTGTTAAGGGAATGTGGTTGAAATTGCTGTATTTGGTGTAGTATACATCCTTGCAAGATGTAGGCATACATTTATGTATCCTGGTAAAGTGTGGATGTAGGTAGAATGTAACTAAAGCTACAAAGAGGTGTGTAATGGCTACTTGCAGGCAAAAAGGGGATTAAATCAATTTTGAATGGTATAAAAGAAAATAGAAATTAAATGGCCAAAGTATTTTTGTTATCTGTGACGGTCTCAGTGAGGGCAGGGTAAAAAATGCCATCATGGAGGTAGAAAATGTCCATGGGATTTAGTAGTGACTGTAAACGAATGCATACGTACACACATAAAGGTGAGATCTGAGAAGAGTAATCTGGCTGGAGAAAGGGAATTCCAGATGGATGAGGTAGCACGCACTGAAGGGCAACCCCAGCTGCATGGTCATGAGGATGGGACAGGGAGGAATGCATGAGTGGGCAGTAATGGGATGATGGACACAAGATTGGAGAGTCAGGGTGGAGGGGGGCCAAGAAGAGCTTTTGAAAAAAACAGGATGCTAAATATATATAGGATTCAACATTAACTGTGTCACAGTGATATAATTACAGCCGTTATATTGTGTTAGTCTGGAAGGACGCAACCTCCGTCCTTAAGGTTTTAGGTTACGGGGACTGAAAGACAAAGTTAAAAGAAATAAATAGTATGAATGGAGGCAGGAAATGACAAAGCCATGAGTGGAGATACAGGTGGAGCAGGCTGCTAATGAATTAAGTAAATAAATCCAGCTCTACATATTTAGTTAGTTTTAAATTTAGAGTAATTTGGAAAACTTCCAAAATAAATTTTCAAGCTCTTTTTATAGATAAAGCGAAGACATTGTTTTTTTGTTGGTAGGTTTTTTTTAGGTCTTCATGTTCACTAATGTCTTTTCAACATACATGCTAACTTCAATGCATTATCTCAAAGTCGATTAATTCATTTTAAAAAACTATCATTCAGGTTCTGTGATGTGAATGTGTTTTAAATCTCTAGATAAGTTTATTAGGAAAATTGCATTTCAAATCTTGGACAGCCATTGTCTTGTATTTATTTGCTGGAGAGAAAAAAAAAAAAGTGTTGAAATAGCAGATTACTGCTGGTTGAAAAATGTACCAATCTAATTTTCAGGTAGTAAAAATGTACTCATAATTGAATTTAAACCTAGTTTAGACTCTTACCAGGTTACTGACTTCTTCATCCACACAGAAAATTGTGCGAGTAATGAAATCACTTATCTCTAATATTTTGTAATTATAGCCTGCATTCTTCTCATTCTCCTTCAAATCACTTTTTTTTTTTTCTGGACCAAATTCACAGGTGTCTTACACTTCTCTGCTTGCTTTCTGCAGCTGGCATGATTTTTTTTTTAAAGAACTTTTCCTTTTAACTGGTGGTACTGCAGACAATTTTCTAAATCTTCAGCAGCTGCAGGGCTGCTTTGTACGGGAGCGAAGTGCCCTCTCGAGCGGTGGGCTGGCTCTGCTGGGTGACCCGCACCTTTTGGGAGGCAGGGGGTTGCGAGGGGGTGATCAGGATCAGTTACGGCAGCTGTGGGACACAGACCGCAGCTGAGGGCGAAGGGAGGTCGGCTGTGGGATCGAGAGCAGGAGGCAGTGCCGGTGGTGCTCCCGAGCTGTGGAGGTCAGGTTAGTAATCTGCTCCCTGTGGGAAGACTTGGAAGTAGTTTTGGGCAGTGTCGTGGGTCTGTGTGGGCCGCAGCAGGTGCCTGCGGAGTGCTCGTTTGATGAGGCAGTGCGTGTGCCATGGTGCAGGGCTAGATTTGCTCGGGCAACCACCTGGTAAAACCAGCGCCCCAGATTTTCGGGGCTTGGGAATTAACGTTTTTCTTTGACCTGAGGCTGTAGACATATTTGCATCTCTCGTGGGTGGTCAGTGTGTTGCTACCTGTGAGCTTCCAGCCTCCAGTGGTCTGTTCCCCCCCACCTCTCCTCTCAGTCAGGCAAGTAATGCAGAAAGTCAGGAAGATGGTGGGGATTTTCATCAGCTGGCAGCACATTTGATAACTGCAGTGCCATGTCTCTGTATGGGGGGGGGGGGGGGGAGCAGCCTGAGCTGGGGGAGAGCCTAGGGGCAGTATCTTTGCTGGTGTTGCTGGGCTGCTGTGGTGGTTGGCTCCCCTTCCCGTGACGCAGCGGATCCTGTGCAGGCAGGATCAGAATGAAGCTTCAGCCCTATATTGCCAGGTTTTTTGAGCAGTTAAAAATGAAAGTATTGATACATTGATTGACTCAGAGAATGCTGCCGGGAACCTAAACAAAAGGTGATAAGAAATTACACCTGGGACTGCAGCACTGGATCATGATAGGATTGTTCTTGTTCTTGGTCTTGCTGTGCAACCAAGCCGAGCCGTGTTGGAATTGTCTACTCTCTTTTATGTGAACATTATATTTTACTTGGAAGTTTAAGATAGAGAATGTGTGGGATTTTTTCTCTTTTTTTTTTTTTTTTTTTTTTTTTTTTTTTTTGTATAAGCTCCTAGTTAGAAAAACAAAATTGTATGTGACATAATATAGCACTGGTCTCACTGGGGGCCTCAGGCTCTACTCTATTACAAATAATAGTTGAAAGCTGGTGTATTCTGGTAACCTGACAAAAAAACCTGATTATTCTGTATCAGCCTTTCCTCTGACAGAATTTTTAGCTTGTAGTTTTGGTTTAGAGTATTTCCATTAACCTGCTGAAACTTAAACTGGTAAGAGATAAGCACACTCAATTATTTGCACTGGGGCTGCTCGTCATCTGACAAAGGTACTTTTGTCTGTCTATTTAAAACTTTCCCAAATTGTTTTAGGTTTTTTGGACTGACTTAAATAACTGGTACAACTATGGAAGTTACATCTTGTCTTTGATGGGGGAGGTTGTTATTTTTTACCTTATTTACCCCATTCTGTTTTAATCCCACCGCTGCTTCAGCTCCCAGCTGCGTGAGGGCAGAGTCAAAATGGAGGGAAGTCAGTTGAGGGACCGTGTCCTGTCAGAGGGCTACAATACGTTCATTGTTATTGACCTTACAGAAGAAGTGGGTTGGTTTGTTGGTTGTGGGGTTTTGGTTTGTTTTTTTTAGCTGGTATGCTGGGGTCTTTGCTGAATGTCCGTGGAAATGCTTTTTCCCCCACCCCTGGGTATCTGCAGCTCAGTGTGTTCAGTTCTCCATGTTACTGCCCAGTAGTGGGGTGCCCTTGCCTGCTGCTGTGTCTCTGCGGTGCTGGGCAGCCCTGCGCCCCACTGCTGGTTTGTTGCCTTTTTTTTTTTCCTGTGAGTGACTTGGTTAGTACTAGGTTATTTACAATTTTTATTTAAGCTGATGTGCCAATGTTGCTGTCTGATCTCTCATTTTATTTCTGCTGCCTTAAGGTATATATTCAAGTAGCAAAAGGACGGTATGGTTTACAGCATGAGTGCATCCCTGTACTAGCTCGGTTTAGCTGCTGCGGATAGCAGAAGTAGCAAATATGCAGGGGCATGGGAGGGAGTATGAGGCTGGCACCTAGGATGCAAGTGCCCGAGGATGCTGGGGTATGTGTCCTGGTGGCTGCATTCTCACCACTGATGGCAGTTCTGCAGGGTAGCTTCGGCTCTCGCTCCACTGTGTAGACATGCTGCAAGTGTTGGTCTGGCTCCTTCAAAACCAGGATAAGCTTCTACCACTCTTTTTTCCTCACGATGATGTGACCACTCTCCTTGCTTATCTCTGTGGTTCTGCCTCCCTTTTCTTTCTATTTGCTGCACCTATGTGCAGCCACCAACAAGCTGCTGCCCTCCTTTGCCACACCTGTGATGGTAACTCCTTTTGCATTTTGATTAACTACACCCATTGGTGTCAAAATACTGATCGCTACTCATCAACTGGGCCTCGCTTTTTCCTTCTGAATTTCTTAGCTTAGGCTACTTCATGTGCTCATGGCATTCAGCTTGATTATTGTGCATGCCTTGCTGCCAAGAGCCTGTGCCATGGCTGAAACCACTGCAGGGCTCTGGTGCTAAAGCAGAAAGAGTCTGAGCCTGGTTTCATTTAGAGTAGGTCGATGCAAACTGAGCTGCCTGGGGAGTGTAGGCCGCCTCAGGGCAATACCTCTAGTGACTGCAAATTCTTTTTCAAGTCACAGTTTTTACTGAAGCCGCTGTTGTGTGTTGCTGGTTTGCAAAACAACCTTTACTTCTCTTTCCTTCTTTCAGAAAGCATCGCTTCTCTCGGTGATGCCAGTTTGGAGATGCTGTTTGATTGCATCTTGTCTTTTTTGATTCATGGGCTCTTCACACACATCCTCATGCAAAGAAAATGTGAATCAAAAAACATGTGAAAATGCATCTCAATACATTGCTCCCATTGCTCAGTCTGCTTGTACCATCTCTGTTTAGCATCTCTTTTACAGTACCCCTTCTTCTGTCACCAAGGCAGCTGCAACTTATATCTGTTAATTATTTCTCTGTACCCTAATATGTTGAAAGAAGGGCGATGGAAAACACAGAAGAAGCTGCTGAAGTGGAGATGAATGAGAATGTCTGCTCTGTATGTCCAGCACTTCAAATGGAAGCAAATAGAAATAAGCCCTTCGGAGTGTTATCTGCCTCTCTTTGTATTTCTGACTCTGTGCTGAGGCACCTGATGGCATGCTTTGAAAAGTGAGAATATGTAAGTGCCTGTAAATCACTGTGGCTTGACATATGAGACTACTTGTGTCTTTCAGTTTGTAAATATGATTTATATTCTATTGCAAAGGATCTGAAAAGTCCTCCCTAAGCCAAAAATGAACAAACTGTTGGCATCTGCAGTTTTTTGGCTCATCACTGCACTTAATAATACTTACACTTTGGAATATTATGTGTTAATGGTTTCACGTGTATGAAATGCCAGTAAACTTGCTCTACAGCTAGTGTAAAAGTGTGAAAGACCTCAACGTTGGAAGTTAATTAGTGGGTGCTTTTTTGTTGTCTGAAGAATGGTACTGTTTCTCGTGGGTGTAAATTCATGATCTGTTTGTTTCCCTACAACTTCTGATCTATCCAATAAATTCCGGCTGGCTCATAACCGACAGCAGAGCGGGTGAGTCAGCCCATCAAAGTGCCCTCTGTATGTCCATCTTGCAAAGACTGATGTGCCATCGTGGTTACTGCTGATTGTTGCTGTAGACAGTCTTGAGCTGGAATCATGAAGTAACATTTGCCTCTTGACATAGTTTATTGTAATGGGCTTAAATTTGCGTGACACCTATTCAGAGTTCAGAATCACTGCAAATACTTCTAAAGGCAAGTTGGCTAGAGCTGCTGTTATTGCACATGGTATGCCTTATGTCTGGGTGAGCGTTTAGTCCTGGCTTCCTGGCTGGAGGTCAGTTCTTAAAACAGAAAAAATAATTTTATATCGCTGCAGTATTTTTAGAATTGGTAGTGGAAAAATCATGTGTAAATGCACAGGAGTACTTTGGCGACTATTGGCACGTATAACCTGTAGTATCTTACTGCTTCAGCCTCTATTTCCAGAAGTACATCCCTTGTTCAAGCAGCTTCTCTGAGGCAAGTGGAGTTTTGGGCTACTTGGCTTGTGCGGCATGACGAGAACAAGCCACATCTGCTGCAGCTCCTTGGTAGTGCTTTTGGGCTTTTCTGAGCGATGAAGCGTGTGGAATTAATACAGGTCACAGGACCTTACTGCTGCTGCTCAGAAGTGGGGGAAAAAACAAGCAGGTATTACTAGACAGGGTTGAAAAAGTAATTAAGGTGGCAGAGTATGTAATTCCGCATATGATAGGATTTTCAGAAACACCATTTAATTTGCACAAACAAGTTACAGTTCATCAGCTATTTATGGCAATTGTATGTGCGTTATTAGCCCCTGGCAAAAGCGGGGTCACGTGAGTTAAAGAGTGTGCATGTGCAATTACTGTTGTTTGTCAGTTGATTCACAGTAACTTGTTATCACACAGTATTTTATTGGGGTTTTTTGGTCTTTCCCAGCTTTCAGGAGAGGCAGCGGTATTTTAAAATTACAGGCTTTGCAACTGTAGACACCTGTAAGCCTTTTAAAACCTGGCCCAAAGTAAGTGCTACACTGAGTGGCTTCCCCTTTGTGGGGCTAGGCAGCCTGCTGGGCTGAGAGCTGCCGCTGTGTCCTGCTTTCCAGGCACTACCTTGGTCCCACCAAAATTATTTCTTGCAGAGAAGTCCGTAAAACTGCAAACAAAGCGAAAACTTAAGCTAAACCAGGTTTGATTACTGTGTCTATTTTTGGACTAATGGAAATGGCACTCAGCTTTCTTGCATGTGAGTGTTTCTGGATTAAAAGCCTCCTTTATCATTTTCTCTTGGAAAATAGAGGAGCCTTTCATGTTTGTGTCTGAAGAAATATCTCTGAACTGTTCAGGATATCTAATTTGGAGCATCTGGGTTGCTTTCTGGTTTGTATGTGGTGTTTTAAACACAACTTCAAAAGCAGTGGGAAAAGCAGCTATGGTGCAAGTAAGCTAAACTTTATTTGCAGTACTAAGGCTTTTTTTGTTTGGTTTTTTTTTTGTTGTTGTTGTTTTTTCAGTTTGGATTTGGGTCATTGCTTTAAGTGAATATTACAGTGTCAAAGACAGGCCCTGAGGGCTTAGTGGTGGTGGTGCTCAGCGGGGCTGGTGCAGGGCTGCAGGGAGATCCAGGTCTGCCACTGGACCTGGTTCAGTGTAGGGACTTTAGGCTGCTGCAGAGAGGCTGGAGTGGAGGTGGGGACTGGTCCATGGCTATCCCTGTGCAAAGCCGTGCAGGGATGTCTCTGTTTGGAGATGCTGAACCCAGCATCTCCCGTGTCTCAACTGCCTCACCTGGTCTGTACTTCAGCTGAGAGCTCTCAGGGTCCCCTGAGCAGCCACTCTGCACTGCTTCACTGTTCTGCTTCCCGGAGGGAAACTTTTGCAGGGGTCACAGGCAAGCAGCGTTACCCTTTTTGTTTCTCCAGCTTTCCTGCATCACAGTTCCCTTGGCATGGAGTAGCTGCAATCTCTAAAAGACCCTGTCTTTCTATTGAAGGTAGTTAATTCTGTTCCTGATTCATTAATTTCAAAAAAGCTACATGAGAGCCTGAATAACATGCTGGTCTGAGCCTACCATCCTTAAGGGCACTTCAGTGAAAGTGTGGGCAGGAAATCTGGCATGAGGAGGGATGAAGGTACGTTAACTACAGTTGTATAATAAGAATGCCTTATTGCACATACAGGGTGCAGAAACATGTTGCGTAGGGATGTTTATATAGTGCTCGGGTCGAGAGCCAGGCATTGCAGTATGCTTTTGGGCTGTGTAGAAGGGATGCCGCTAAGGACGATGAGCCTGAGCGTGGCTTCCTCACTGCTGGAGCTGCGCTCCACAGGTGGAAAGGTGGTCATGTGCTGGTGGGGGTTAGCACCCAGTGTCAGCTGGAGAGGGAGAACTTCTGTATTTAGTCAGTATCACCAAGGGAGTTAAGAACCCATAAACTGACACACTTAATTGAAAATTCAGCTCTTTTTTTGACAGGCCATCAGCAGTCTTCATCAAAGCTAAAACAAAGAGGAGGATTAAAAAGACAAGAAAATATTATGTAATTGCATTTCTTTCTCTGTTGAAAGTTGTTTTGTTGTGACATCTCTGAAAGCATTGGTATTTTATACCAGCTTTGTCTGGTTTGATAGAAAGCTATAAAACAGGATTTGCTAGAAGAATAGATTGGTTTATTAAGAATGCTATAGTGATACCATGCTAAAAGTGGGTTTTATTCAGACCAGTATTTGTTGCCTATATGATGAACATGACTAACTCCATAAGTGATCTAAGTGAGCTTCTTGAAATTTAACAATAAATAATAATAGAATATGTGAAAATACTTGGTATCCATGTGGCTACCACTGGGTCTGACAGCTCGTCACCAAAACAGTGAACTCGCTCTGTGGCTTCTCAGCCAGGAAGGACTCCTACCAAGCAGCCCTCCAACCCTTTGCATGCTCGGGTGCGCTTGACTAGTTAGTGCTCACCTCTACAGAAGACAAAACCTTGTGAAAAGCATTGCCCCATCAGCAAAAAATTAGGGAAAGGGGTGACTGTGACCTTGGTTTTTCATTCCTTGTGCTGATGGAAAACCTGGAAGGTTTGTGCTTTTGAAGGGGCAGCTGGGTGTGTGGGAGTGGTGGTTTGGTTTCCATTTTTTGTTGAGCAGTTACTTGTTTTTTGGGGTTTTTTTTGTTTTGTTGCTTGATTTGGACTTTCTTGGTCTGAGAGGACAGTTTCTTATTAATCCCAAATTAATAACGGGAAGAAAAGATCATCTTTACAAACAAATGTTTATCTCGGATCTGTGCTGGGTCATTAATTAATTGCTGTTAATTTTTGCATCTTTAAAGAATCTTTACTTTTTAAACTTGTTACCTCTGTATTTATTCTTTCAGTTACTGATGCCCATGTTCTAGTTACGTATTTCAATTAGCTTGATTCTGTTTCTGAGGTCTTGCCTTTGCATATCCCAGTCCATTTGGCAATTTCACTTTGCAAATTAATGGAAGGCACAGATAAAGGGATCTTAAAAGGCTGAGCAGCCCATGGAAGAGCAGAGTTTGTAAGATCCTTTACTAAGTAGTAAGAAGTGGTCTTCATGAGGTCACCATTAATTTTTTGACTTATTCTCGTTCAAAAAATAATTACCTGGGCAAAATGTGAGGCAAGGAAAAAAGTTCAGAAACCAGCACTTTAGTTCCCAAATGACTGTCACAAAGAACTGAATCCCCAATCCAAGTGAATCTGGAAAATTGTGTGGCAGTACATGGTATAGACAGTACAAATGTTATAAAAATACCTTTAAAGCGTTGATGTTTCCATTGTGTATATATACAATGGAAATACTTCATCTGCATGATAGAAACAGCTCATCAGGAAGGACCAAGTCAAGAAACTGCATCTGGCAGCATGACCAGCAGGGTTATGATGATAAAAAGAGGGATGTGGAAACACCCGGCTTTGGATGCTATTGGCTTGTTTGGGTTTTTTGTTTCTTAAGGGATATTCCACATTAGAAGCTGTTATCTAGTGAAAAGGAGGGATTCTGTTGCTGCAATTGCTTGAATTTAATTATGTTTTCTTGTCTCCTTTCTCAGTCTAAATAAGGCGTCTGTTCATTTTGTGTTAGTAAAATAATATTTTGGTAGCACAATGTGTCCTTCTGGCTGTGTACTAATTTGTAAGGGCTAGTTTGCAGTAAACCTCTCGCTAAAGGATGTTTACAGAGAATGTTGTAAGGCCTGAGTACAGTGAATTTGGGTCATACTTGAGTTGTAGTTCTCTTTTTCTTTTTGTTTTTTAATGAATACAGTTTCTAATAGGATTTGTATGTCCAGAGTAGCTGGAGTTGCATATTTAAAGAATTTTGTTCTTATCTATTCTGGTTTTGTGATGTTTCTGTGCAATACTCTTGCATGGATGTCCTTGTAGATTCGGCCACTGTTGCTATGGATTTAACTTTGCAAGTAGAATGGCATCCCTTTGATAACTCTGTTCAACAGTGTCCCATCATTTGGGGTTTTTTTCCCCTTTCTAGAATTCCAATAAAGTGGATTTTTTTGCTGCTGTTGAAACCTATGCCTAAATGAACATTTTTCAACTCTGCTAATTTGGATCAACATCATCGGCATCTAGCAGTCTGACTGCAGAACTCTTTTTCTGTGGTTGCTTTGAGACTTGGGGAAACAGAAAGGGGTTTTTTTTTATATACATAAGGTCTGCAGGAGTTGGTAATTTCTTATTTGATAGAGCAACTGGTATAGTCTGAAATCAGAGTAGGTCCAAAATCCCTTCTTCATGTCCAGTATGTGGAATTTCCCATGTGCATCCTTAGTGTTTTAGTTATATTCTAAGAGTATATCAGAAAAGTGTTTTGTTGAAATAGTAGTGTCAATAGGTTTCTATAGCACCTGCATGTTTGGCGAAAGTCTGTGAAATCGCAATTATTTTTGGCATTCTAATTTAGTTTCACTTCCACCTTGAAATAAAACTGTGAAAAGGTTGAGTAGGCTTCACTGCATACTGTTCACATGTGTAGGAAAAAAATAATTAAGCTGATACCAAGCCAACACCAAGCTGTGTGGTGTGGTCGACACGCTGGAGGGAAGGGCTGCTGTCTAGAGGGACCTTGAATGGCTGGAGAGGTGGGGCCGTGCAAACCTCATGAAGTTCAAGAAGGCCAAGTGCAAGGGCGTGCATGTGATTTGAGGCAATCCCAAGCATAAATACAAGTTGGGCTGAGAATGGATTCAGAGCAGCTCTGAGGAGAAAGACTTGTGGGTGCTGGTGGACAAAAAGTTGAACGTGACCTGGCAGTGTGCACTTGCGGCCCAGAAAGCAGCTGTATCCTGGGCTGCATCAAAAGAAACACGGCCAGCAGGTTGAGGGAGGGGATTCTGCCCCTCTGCTCTCATGAGACCTGACCTGGAGTGCTGTGTTCAGCTCTGGGCCCTCCAGCATAAGGATATGGACCTGTTGCAGCAAGTCCAGAGGAGGCCACAAAGATGATCAGAGGCCTGGAGCACCTCTCTTGTGAAGACTGGCTGAGACAGTTGGGGTTGTTCAGTCTGGAGAAGAGCAGGCTCTGGGGAGACGTTATAGCAGCCTGCCAGTGCCTAAAGGGGCCTACAAGAAAGCTGGAGAGGGGCTTTTTACAAGGGCATGTAGGGACAGGACAAGGGGGAATGGCTTTAAACTGAAAGAGGGTAGATTTAGATGAGATATTGGCAAGAAATTCTTTACAGTGCAGGTGCTGAGACACTGGCCCAGGCTGCCCAGAGCAGCTGTGGGTGCCCCATCCCTGGCAGGGCTCATGGCCAGGCTGGATGGGGCTGGGAGCAGCCTGGGCTGGTGGGGGGTGTCCCTGCCCATGGCAGGGGGCTGGAACTAGATCATCTTTAAGGTCCCTTCCAACCCAAATCATTCTATGATACCTCTTACCTCTGGCAGTAGTTTTCAGGATGACTTAGAGTATTTAGAACTCCTTCTCAGAGGTATGTTTTAGTGTTGGAAAAAATGTTACAGACTGTGTTGCTTTAACTGTTAACTGGAATACCTAGAATGCATGTTTTATATGTATTAAGAGTAATTCTGTTATTTCCAGAGATGTTTAACTTCAAAAATATGTGTAATGAGGAAGCATAATAAAATAAAAGTCTGAGGAGGTTGCATTTTAGCGGGGGTTCTATTATACAGCTTAGACACTCTGACAATGTATAATTTGCTGCTATTTATGTTGGTATTTAGTCACACTTTTGGAACTCAAAAAATGCAGGAGAAAGACAGACATATACTTACCCACCAGGTAACAGGCATGGAGTTGGAAAACCAGAATATTCAAGCAGTTGCAGAAGGTCTCATTTACTTTGTCTTAATCCCCGTGTGCTAATTCTTCTGAATTTTGCAGTGTGATTTGTGCCTTATTTCTGAGTGTTCATTTTTTCAGTTTGTCTTGGCTTCTTTCCTGTCAGTTTTGGTTTTGAGTGTTTAATCATCTTGCTTAAAAGTCGCCATTCTGCCACTTGAAAATCACAAGTTAGTTGGAATCCAGAGGTCCATTTGGGGGTTTGTTTAGTCTCCAAACCCTCTCTTCCAAGGTGTGAGGTTTGAGATTTTTTAATTGAGGAGAGGAGGAAGGGTTTACAGCTAAGTGAAGAAACTGGGTCTGTGCTCCTAAAGTAGGGAAGGGAGAGAGGTCTTCCAAGTCATTGCAAAAGCAAGACCTCAGGATGGTGCCCATCACTGTACAGATGTAAGTACCTCTTTCTGTAACTGAAAGCAACCTTTATCTTTCAGGAGAGTTACTTAGCTTCTCAGTTAGGTAGATGTGGAAACAATGCAAGACAAGATGCAGAGGAATGGAAGTTGCTGGGTTTTTCTTTTGTTTTAATTCCAATTAGTTGATTGGGTATTTAATGTTTAATTCAGTCAGTATATTCTTTTGAGTTATGTTTAGAGGATATTGAGAAAATGAGAATGGCAATTACATACGGTTGCAGAAGCGAAAGAGAATTGTTCTCATCTTTCATTTTCAGCTTTTTTTTGGTAAATTGAGCTTTGAAGACAAATGTTTAACTACTGCTCAGTGCCTCGAAATACTAGGGATATATACAGAAAACTCACAAAAGGAAAGAGAAGGCTGCTGGAGGATGGCTCCAGTGGCTTACAAACTATGTCAGTGCATGAGAAGCAACTTCTTGTAAGCTTGCTGAAGGAAAGCAAAATGTGCTTTAATTTTACTCTGATTTTTTTTTTTTCTTTCATACCTGCTAGACACTGGATTCTTACTATGCTTGTAGAAGAAGACATTTCTGTAATCAAATTTTTGCTCCTTACGTGGGCGCTTAGAGGCTGGTGCAGCAGCTCTGGGCTGAATCAGATAGCTCCATGTGCCCCCCCCACCGTGGTGTCAGTAACCAGCTCTATAGGGACCCCGTTGAAGCAGACCGCCTTGGAGTGGGTCTCTGTTACAGCTGCATTTTCAGGCTTGCTGTCATCTCTCAATCGACCTCCCAGTCTGCTTTAGTGCTTGGTAATGCTTTTTATTTCTTACACACACACACACCAGTTTCTTAATCAAGATTTTGGGCAGAACTGAGTCAAGTTCTGTGCAGCAGTAGCATATCTCATCAATGCTTGTATTTGCAGCTAAAAGCAAGAAAAAAACTGAAGTTCTGTCCAAAAAAATTAATTAGTTTGACAAGACTTACTTTCCATGAGCTTGTTTGATATTAATTGCTTTAATTACTTGATGCTTATTAATTAAAGTCTTTATTAATAAAATCCTAAATCAAACTTATCATTATTTTAGATGGGCCCAGGATCCAGATGACAAGCTATCGTAAAGTTAATCTCCCCAATTACTGATTTAAAGTACTGCAGCAACCCTAGTTTTCTCCCAGGCTTTTTGGAACTTCCCTGGTACACCAAGACTTTCTGAAAAGGAGTGTTAACAGGTCAGATAAATCTCCTGGGTGTTTTTTGTTGGGCCCTAGTGATGTCAAAAAGTTGGATAGCCATAGTCTAACATTGGTTTACTATTTGGATACAGAACAAAATTATCTGTTGTAGGTCTCTGCTTTTTTTTTGCCTTTTTCTTCCCACCCCCCCACCCCCACCCCTGCTATTAGCAGCAGTTCCACAATTTTTGTATGGCTATTGGTATCTCTTTTTGTGAGTTCCCATAAAATTAAACAAGTTGCCTTGTTTTACTCATGGTAATGATTGTTTGTACTTTGCCTTTCTATCTTTTAACACTTCTAATTAATAAAACTTTCTGTTGGCTTCCAATTTTTTCACATATATAGTAGGGCGAGAGGTGTGGTTGGGAGCTGCTTTTCTTGCCACTCTTAAATAAATTGTTTTTCTTGCTAATTTTTTGATGCAATTTATAGTGTTCTTAAAAGTTCCAAGTTATCATTTGCATCTCTAATTATGTCCAGTAGTTTTGTCTCAAAACTGTTCTGAGCTTTACAGAACTACATCTGGTAAAGCGCTGTGTATGGGCTACAGGTTTGGACTTGATTTTGCTTGCTCATACGTGACCACTAATTATTACAATGTGAGAACTGGTATCTTAACCAGGGTGGGGTGTGCAATAAATTTTCTGCATATTGAGTGTTATATTTCTTGAGTTAGAAAATGAGTGCCCAGATACACAGGAATGTTGAGCAGTGCTATTGTTCATAGCAGTTAAACTCCAATTAACAAGTTACTGTGTAAAAAGTTAAAGCAGCGGCTTGGTCTTTATAACATACAGTAACTTGTATCTAAAGGAGATGGTCATACTGGACTGTTACTGTGTATTTTGGGATTGATGGGGGCGGAGGGTGTTTGTGACATTTATCAAATACAACTGTTTGTCTCGATTGCTTAGATCGAGCTAAGCAATTAAATCTTAGAAAGGCCCCATACTGTCTGTTGCTTTTCTGTGCATCATCGCCTAAGCAATCTACTGCTCTTCATCCTTGCCATTCCAGTTGTGCCATCCTTTACCTACATATAAAGACTTTTCCAGCAGCTTTCCACGTGCCCTCTTCCATGTTAAGAATGAGGGCTTCGGGTTGAGTGCAAGGAAACGATGCTGAAGGAGAGACCGGGATTCGAACCAGGGATGAGGGGAGCTGACTTGGTCTCCTGGACAGGAAGGACTTTCTGTTGTTATGTCTTGCTTTTTTCTACAAACTGTATTTGGATATGCTTTCCATGGAAAAAAATATTTCTGGTGTTTTCATCTTCTTCATGAGTTTACACTTAGTTTTCTTTCTTTATAATGAGTAGCAAATCCATGGAAAATATTTTTACAGAGATTATTGTTTGTTTGTGTGTGGAAAGAGACACTTAAAACAATCCATATAGCACTCAACACGTTAAAAGTTTTATATTGCAAGCAAAGCAAAATTTTGGAAATAGGCCAAAAATGTATTGACTTATTTTGTTTTAGTTTTATTTTTTGATGAGGTTTACCTAATGGAGGAGTTAATTCCACAGAGGTATAGAAACGTTTTTCATGTACATGTTGGGAACTGCTCTTAGCAGAGTGAGACTGTGGTCCAGAGTTTTGACAAACCCTTGCAAGCTGCTGCAATTCTGTCACTAAAACTATAACAAAAACCTAAGAGGTTGCTGTAAGCAAAAGCTGACATTTGTCCAACATCCTGCTTCATCCATTATTTGCAAGGTCTCCCTTCTGACATCTGAAACAGGTTTTTACATACAAAATACCTGCTTGACTTAAGACAGTAGTTGGTGCTTTACCACTGGAGCTGAAGGGCTTTGCAAGGACCAGGTGGTTTGAGGATAGGGCTTGAGGCCTGAGGAAAGCTAAGTGAGTGGTGCTGTAAGACCTTGGAAATGTCTGTTGCAACTTTGATTTATTCTAATCTGAAGTATATTGAAGGGGTAGAGAATCCTTTAATTAACATTGTTGATAGCGTGGACTTGTTTCCTGTAATGGACTGGTATTGGAGCTATATAACCAGCCTGCCAAGCCCGAATATGTGTAGAAAATACATAGTGGGCAGCTATTACACTGCAATTTCAGGGCGGTGTTTTGGGATATGCTTGCATCTGCTAAACTTGCATCTCTCAAGTATCTCTGCTGGCACAGTGACACTTAACTTGTGCTATTTCAAGTTTTTTATAGCTCTGAAGAGAGCATCGCTTCTGTCCTGTGCCTTCTCGACTTCCCATGACAGTTGTCAAAATATCTCACGTGGCTTCTGCTCACCTTTTATTTTTTTGTGTGTGTGACTGATGTCAGTCAATAGGCAAAATATCTGTCAATTGCTTTTCTCATAAATATGTAAATGAATATCCACAGTAAATGTTCAAGGCTGTGCATATTGTGCGGTGGGGAATAGTTTATGTTGAGGCAGTAGAAATTTTTGTCCAGGCCACAACAGGAGGATTAGACATAAGTTATCTACAGTGTATTCCAAAACAATAATTCTCTCTCATTTAATGATTCATCTCCTTAAATGCTCTTAGGTTTTTTTGGAGATTCTTTCTCATCATTCTGGTTTTTTATACAGCAAGTTCTCCTTAAGCCACTGAAGTATACGGAAGTGACCTATATTTCTCTCCATTCCCAAATTTAAAGGCCGAAGAAGGCAAACAAAAAGATGCAATCTGTCATTTTTCTTTAATGTTGGTTGGTTGGTTGTTTTAAATAAATAAAAAGCTGAGTACTGGAATGCTTGCTATATGGAATACCATCATCAAATGAATTCTCCAAACTAAACCATCTTGCAAAGGCTATAGATTTTACTACCAAAAAAACCCCCAAACAAACAAACAAAAAAACCCCACCAACCAACCACATTCAGACATTTTTTCAGTTGCTGCCGTCACCTAAGGTGACCTGTCATCATCATGGCTCAGAAATCAAATGGGGATGCAGCCCGCAGATTTTTGAGGGAAGATGTAATTTAAAGCAAAGAGCAAGGATTCTTGCTCTTTCAAACCAGAGCTTTTACATTTTAAATTCACGGGGCTATTTTTTCCTACACCACAAAGAGCCAAAGGTGAGGCTGTGTCCCCGCTCGGCCCATGATGCCATGGTGAAGTGCTTTTTGGTGGCGTTGGCTGCCTGCCCTGGTGGCAGAGCCGTAGGGGGATCTGCTCTCTTCTGCTGAGGGGAAGGAGCACGTTGCAGGAGGCAGGCATGCACACATGCCTCTTCTTTCCTAATTTCACAAAACGCTTTCCTGATTTCCACCTCTGCAACGTGGAATTGAGGTTTTGTAAAACTGAGGGGCAACGAAGATTTTGGTATGAAGTCCTTGTCTGTGGTGGGTATGCTTCTGAAGTAGATGATACAAGCTCAAGCTGTAGATCACACTCTGCTCAAAATGCTTTCCTCTTAGGTTCTAGGCTACCTTTAATACTTAATGATAAGTGTTTTTTGTCAGACTCACTCTCACTTTACTGTGCAAATTGAACACAATTCTGTTTTAATAATGTCCATAAATCTGACATGATGCTGGTTATTTCTTTCATCTGACTTCCTCTTGCTTCAGCTAGTTGGGAGATATTTATCTTGCAGCAGTCTGATGCTGGGGTCAGAAAGTCAAGATTCCTTCCTGGAGCTGGTATTTATTCATCAGGAATACAAATTCTTTAGATGAGCCTTGTCCAAAGTCACGTCTGGGCAGCCCTCTTGTCTTCAAATTATGCTGACCAAGACCCACTGTGCAACCCTGTTGTCTTCAATATAAATGCTTTGAGCAGCTATCTGGGACCAAATTATAGCAGGGTTCTTGATGTGAAAAACTATTTTTTGTCCCAGAGTAGCATTGGCCTGCAAGAATAAAAGATAAGATGTTTCTGGGTTTTTTTTGTTGGTTTTTTTTTTTTTTTTTTAAATGTACTGGTGAGTGATGTTATTTGTGGTGCCCACAGGAAACCGAGATTTTGGGTTTAGGTGGGTTTTTTTTCCTAACAAGACTTGAGACTGTAATACAGCTGATGTGTATGTGCTTATTTAATGCATATAGATGTGTTTTATTTTGAGGAAGTGTTAGTTTTAAATTAAAGATTAGCAGTTAAACACTCCTGCAGCGGCAAATGCACACTGGCTGAGAGTTTTACTTGCTGATGCTCTAACACCAGCTTGATGTCAACCATGCAGTGGAAGATTTTAACCTGCTGTAGCTTGCAGGAGTTGCTGGCAGGCTAAGGAAGAAAAGCTGACTGGTTGGTGGTGGGACATCAGTCTTTGTGAAAAGCTTGTGAACTCTCACTTGAGATCTGTCACTAATGGGTTAACATCTGTATATTGATCATGTTTACCGAAAAGATGTTTACAAACTGAGGATCTTCATGTGGATGTGATAGAAGTGACTTCAAGCTGATGATTCCTCTCAGGCTGTATGAAATGTTGGTTGTTCGGCATCAGGAGCTGTATCATGTACATGAAACATTTTTCATTGAAACAACTTTCTCTGTGTTACAGTGCCTTACTTCTCCGAAACATCACTGTGATGTGTTGAGGAACCAGGGTAAAACTAGGAGGAGATAGAGATAGATAGTACAGTGTAAATTTTTAAGTATTTGCATACAGATATTTAGTATAGATTGTATTTTAGATATTAGAGAGGGGAAACATAGTGAGCTTTTGTTAAGTTGTTTGCAAATCCAACAAGAAGGCTTGAGGAAATATAACTTGAAGCTTTATAGGACCTTTCTGTTGTAAACCATACTCGAGATAGCCAGGTATAATTTCCTACTTAGCTGGATAGAAAAATAATAGTGTCCATTTAAATGAATGATTATGAGAACCATTTCTGCTGGTGGTGATATAAAACTATGTTTTGAATGGAGGATTCACCGCAACACTGCCAGTAGTGGGGACTCCACTGTACTCGGAAAGGGATGTGGTTTACACTTCATTTCTTTCTAGCATTGTGAAATAAGTTCTTTTCTAGCAAGTTTCTTAATGCTTTCTTCGAAAAACTGAGTAATAATGGAAGTAGAGCAAAAAAAAAAAAAATCTCTGTATAAATATGTTCTGTAGCTTACATAGGATCAGTGTTATGAATATTAAATTAACAATAAATATAGTCCTGTAATATACTTTCTTCAAGAGTGAGGACTGTGGAAATAGTATTCATTTGGCTTTATTAATCTTGTGAATAGAAATGAAGCAAATAATAAGTAAGGAGTCTTTTTTTTTTATTTTTTTGGTAAAAGAAAATTAGCCGACGCATACAGCTTAAGCCAGAAAGAGCTGTTGCCTCCGCGATGTTAGAAGATCAAGGTGAAATAACTGAGATGGTATTCTAACATTTAAACAAGGCTGTGAGCCTAGGAGAAGTCAGCCTTCTGAAGGGAGATGGTAAGCCTAAATCCCGAGCTGCTGGCAGAAGGCGTTTGGGAGCCTGGTGATAGGTTTTCCCATCCTGCCACTGAATTTCACCCTGCTGACCCCACCACTGTGCAGCACTGAACGGGAACACTGTGTGCGTAACAAAAGCACAACTTCTTTAGCTGAGGTATCTTCCCAATGAGACCATATGTCTTTTTTAAAGCATAATAAAAAATGGACGATCTGCAGCTTCCCTTCCCAGCTTGTTTCTCTCTTTTATTACCCTGCCTGTTAAAAGCTGTTCTCCTGCTGCGGTCATAGGCGCTTGTTTAAAAGCTCTTTAAAAGTCCTTTTAGCATGCACACTCTCTTAAGAAAAGTGAAATGACCTATTTTTAAATTTGCTGTTATCTTCAGTCCTCAAATCGTTCTTTTCTGCACCTCTCCCACAAATATATTCACTCCTGGACTTTTGTGTTGTGTATTGCATGTTCATTTGCTTTCACTCATTGTGTAATTGAGTACTCCAAACAAAATTATCATGGTCTGGCTTACTCTAGCAATTCATGGTGAGCTCCTGTTGGGTTGCTCTGGCCTATTTTAGCCACCCCGAAAAAAACCAGCAGCAAAAAAGCGGGAGGAGAGGGAGAGAGAGGTTGTCCCATGGGTAGCACTCCTTTCTAGATAGGTGTCAAAAGGCAAAATTTAAGAAGTTTGTTGAATGGGCTTACCAGTCCAGAGCACTGCCATATTAATGCTGTATCCTCTGCCAGTCTTTGAATTCATTGCTAATCAAATATCCAGAAAAATACTAGTGATTTGAGAGTACGTGCAGTGCAGATCCGAGTCCTGCAGAGCCAGATGTAGTGGCATGTGGTGATGCTTCTTCACCTGCAGCTGCTTGTGGAGGTGCCAGCCTCTTATTAGTCATGTTTTCTAACACATACTGTCTCTTGCTTGTACACTGATAATCTAAGTTAATCTTGAGGAATAAGACAGTACATTTTGCAGAAATCTTGAGTCCATATTTCCACATGAACTTTTGTCAGTTAAATTCGGCCTACATCAGTAATGGATTGTGTGCGTCTGTTTTGATGCTTGTCTTCCAACAGGCTGAAAGTTTTTCATTGCATTTCTTTATTGGCTTTTCCCAAAACATCTTTAAAAACTACCTTTTGGAGCAGATCTCTTATTCAGTCAGACAGCTGAATACGAGCTTGTTACAGCCTACTCGGGCTTGCTAATCTAAATATGCATATCCCTAATAGACGTAAATTAGGAGGATGCTTAAACAACCAATGGGCTGGAAATTATTAATTGCCCTCCCATGATGCAAGCCTCTCCTTCTTGATGTGAGTGATCTGCTGCTTTCTGTCAGCATGTCTGTCCTCTGTGCATCGTTGTTAACAAAGTTACCTAGCATTGGTCTGTTCTTTCTGGGTTGTCCTGGGCTTTCTGTACTTCTTGTCACTTTTGTTCATAAACCGTGTTATCTGGGGAAAATTGGACATCTTTATTTTTCCTAATGAATTTCCTGTTGTGTGTGGTTTTTTTTTTTTTTTTTATTCTGTCACTTGTTAATTAGTATGCTTTATTTTTTTGTGTGGCCTCTCATTATTACCAAACTGGGATGGGTTTTTACCCAAGGTCTGGGGCATTATTTTGCAAAGTAGAGCTGTGGATTAGCATCCCTGTCTGGCTAATTCAGAGCCAGTTCCCCATCTCTTCCTGCTTGACCACTGGAAAGATGGGCACTGCTTGCTGGAGCAAGTTTTGCCAGTTCTGAAGATACTTACTAGGTTGGTCATGACCCTGCATTAAGTGCTTGGGATTCCCGGTTGGATTTGGATGATAGGACTGAGCAGCTTGGCATTGTCTGGGCATGAATAGCTGCAGAAATCTGAGTGCTAGGGAGGATATAATCACCAGTGGGCTTACCAGCACCTGTAGAGCCTGTTAACTGTCCCTTTAGTAGCCATGTAAGATGGGCAGAAACAAAGGTGGCAGTTTGTGTGTTGTCTCATGCATGTGTGACCAGCTGGTGGTGGTGGGTCTCTATAGACAATTGGTGGTTACTAATGCAGTGGCTTAGCTACTTAGTTTTTGCATTGGAAAGCAACCTGTGCATTTAGAAACTCAGATGACTTGTTACAGGCTGTGGGAGATCTAGAGCATGTCAAAATCTGAAGACTTTGTTTCTATAGCATAATTCTTCTAATCTATTTGATAGCTGCTTAGTCAATGACATCCATTCTCTAACACAGTAGGATCACAGACTCCTCTTGGTGCCCGCTGTGCTGCAAAGAGTTAGCCTGCAGATCTGTCCAAGTGCAAAATCCAGTAAGGAACTGAGTCATCCACATATGTAAAACAGAAAATGAGGTTTCGTGTCTTCTGTGTCTCATCACCTGTTCAGGAAGAATAAAGCCCACAGCTTTAATTTTTGGACGGCATGAATTATTTCGCTCTCTTTCAGTTGTGCTGTGTTTGTATCAAACCTTCTTCTCTAAAGCAAGAATTTTCATTTAGTTTTCCTTTTTAGCCAAACTCCTGGCACTGGTGTATAAGCAATTGGGTAAGAGTGGGGAGAATGTTAATATTTTTGGCAGTGTTGCTTTTTGTGTCACAACAGTAGTTTTTTGTACCAAAGCTGTTACCTTCAGTATGGTGTCCTTCCGACTAGTCGACTTAATCCTCAGCTGGAGAATTTAGTGATACTAGAGAAGCAACCAGAAAATGCATGCCATACTCATTTTGGTGCAAAACAGTTGGCAATGGATTTCAGTCAAGAAAAAACAGACCTTACTCCTTCCCTTAGTCTGTGAAGTATGAATGGTTGCATTTGTATTGCTCCTTTCCATGCTTGAACTTCAAAAAGTTTTTTTTTAATACGCTCTGTTGCAGTTTTCTTTTTTATTTTTAAAAAGGAAACATTTTAATCATTTCCATACATGTGCTGACTTGAAAGGGTAAAATTATTACATCATCATTTTTTAGCACTTGGCAGAGATACTATCTGTGCTAATTTTATCCCAAATCATACCAACTTAAAGCACTTTTCATGCAATCTTGATTTTTCAGTACATTTTTTATACTTAACACACAATTTATATGCTCTCCATAAAGATACAGAAGTCTAAATGACCTTGTCCCTGTTTGGATGCCCTTCATTTTAGCTAGTACAGATTGTCAAATGTAATGTGGTGGCTCTTATGATAGAGTAGTCCCAAAAGTGATGCTTCTGTGAGAAAAATACATTACTGTGACAGTGGCATATGACAGAGAGAAGGAGCTGATTATAATACTTCATACTAAAAAATACCAAATGACCCCATTACAAATCCAGTTGTAAAAAAAAAAAATAGTTGGGGGAGGGGAAACACCTCTCCAGGAATTGCTTTGTATTCATGAATTCAGTTTTGATTTGCTGCTTTTTTCTTTCCTGAATATTGTAGAAACTTTTCCAAGGAAACATAAATATTTGCTTTTAATAGTTCAGAAATTAGCTACTGGTTTGTAGAAAGTGGGGCATAACATTTTCCTGTTTGCCTGACTGTAATAAAAACCCTGGTGCTTTCAAGGTATGGAGGGCATACAGTTTCTGCTGTATGGGTTTTTTGTTTGCCTTGAAATTTCCCATGAGCCATTGTCCTTTCCCTTTTTTCTAAGAAAGGAACTTCCTTAATGTCACTTATTTAAAACCAACCGTAAAGACCGAGCAGTCTATATCCTGTACTGTTTGGAGTGCGTGTTGCACAGCCAGACCTGGCTGGTTTCTGTCCTTGCAACAAATGATGAAAGTCCAAGGCTGAAGTTCACTGTTTGCTATAAAGCAGAAAGTTGCTTTCTCTCACAATGTATTCTAGCTTTCATTGCTTCTGAGTGAAGTAATGCAGCTTTTCATACACACCGAATCTATGAGTTGTCTTGGTAGAAAAATTAATGAATTTGAGCAAATTGTGCAACATATTAGTGCTACAACAGTATCTTTCTTCCTAGTCAGATGTTGTGTTCCTGTTTAATTTTTGCAATGGTTTTATCTAATTTCAGGTACATTTTTAACGTAAACATTTTATTGTATGAAGAAGAAGATCTTGTGCCAAAGAGGAAGTGAGAATACTTTCGTTTGAAGCAAAATGGTGTTTCCACTGATCAGGTTTCCGTCCTGCAGGGGAAATTTTAAAAATGGTCATTTCGCCATTCATATACTGCACCTCGTGTACTTCCATTGTTAGTAGTGTTTAAGAGTGCTGGTAAACAAACCTCAGACAATTCAGTCAGTCAAGTGGTAGAGTCTTTTACAGCATCATTTCTGAGCATAACATATATTGCTGCAAAAGGTGTTTCTTGCTCAGGTCAGTAACAGTTCCAAGTGAAACTATTGCATGTGTATGCATTTAGGTAACCTCCAAAGAAGGTCTTTATTACTGAATTTCATTGGAAGCTAAAGTTCCATGGGATGAAATCTGTCTTTGAAGAACTAATGAAATACAGTTGTCGTAATTCCTAGGGCTGCTTCTCCATTTGTGTCCTGCTGAAGTTTTAGGGATCTTTGCTGGCAGAGACCTTCATGTTGCACCAAAATCAGTGGACCCACTCCCTTTTTGGATTCATCCCTGGACTGGAGGCAGAGGTTTCAGATTCCTCTAGAGGCTTAATTTCATTGGCGAATATGGGAGACCTTTACCGTGAAATATTAAACTTTGAGAAACAGAATACGTTGATCCACATAACTGCAAGCTTACAAACCTGAGATCTGTAGTATGCAAAGCACTAGAGTAGCATTTGTCGGAAAAGTAGGTAGATACAAAGTAATTGAAATAAAATGTTTGCCAAAAGTAATCGTGCCAGACTAAGGTTAAATTTCAGTGGAGCCTTTCAGTGGAGCCTTTGGTAGAATGGCAAACTGAAAATACATGACTTCAAACTAGAGAGGAATAAAAAAAGAGATGTGATTAACCTCATGGGGAGACACAAATCGGTTGTTCCAGAGAATGCTTATTAGTAGGTAACAACTGGTCTTTTCATTCTGTCATTTTCTTCTGCCCAAGCTTATGGCAACAACTAAGAGTCAGGAACAGCTAAATGCATGATCTTGCATTTCCTATGTTCGAGTCTTGTCCCACTTCTATAATTAGGTATTCAGTGCCTGATCCTTTTGTGTGGTGATGATAATCCTCAACATTGTGCTAAGGGAGCACATTTTAGTAGAGCAGTACTATTTTTACGAAAATGTGAAGAAGAGAGACTTGAGACACCATTAGACATACGAGTAACATTCTAAAAATAAATAAGGAGATCCATGCAGTAGGGTTTGTATGTTTAGTAACCACATTCGGTGTTCCTGGGAGCCCATCCTACTTGCAGACTCAAGGGAAGAGCAGCCCTTTTATGACTTGAGACTAGTAAAGCAGGTGGTATCTGAGGGAAAGGAAGGCTGAGAGAATGTATCGTGGTGGGTGGGTGTCTTGTTTTGAAATAAGGCTTTTGGAGGGACTAAGGACTGTCTAAAAGGTTGTTGTTGGTTTTTTTAATTATTCTTCTTCACCCTAAAAAAATAATGCTGGGACAAGGAGGAGCGCATATAGCTTGGGTTGTGTGGATTTAACCTGGAGATTAAAAGGTTTCTAGTCATAGGGGAGGCAACATTCAAAACCATCTCTCTGAACAGGAGTCATAAGGTCAAAATATTTGATCAGTTTTAAAATAGGGCTTGTGAATTTACAAAAGATAGTTTTGTAAGTTGAAGGATTGCACAAACTGTGGAGTCTCATCCAGTTTCATAACCAGTTCTGCTAAGCATGGAAGAACTTCAGTGCTATAAGACTAAGATAACCTGTCTGGTGGTTTCTGTCATTTCTGGTATAAGTAGGGAAAAGATGAAGATCAGACTTGTCTTTCATTACAGTTCAGTAAGAGAAATAGCTGTTTAACTTATTTAGAAAATGCCTCAGACAAAAGCTACTGTAGCACAGTGTGGATAATTCAGTTATGATCAAAAATGTTAGGGTGTGTGTATTCTAACTTGTCTAAATACAGCTTGCAAACCATGTAATGAAACAGTTTAGACAGTCATACTGGACAACGCTACAGCCCTCTCAAATGAATTTAAATAGAGTTTCGGAATAGGTTAGGGATTGTTCTATTACTATTCTTTTTTCTAACATCCTACCTAAGATTAGTGCTTTTAATCCAAGACTGAACAAGGTATTTTCTGTATCATTTCATAATTGCTTTTAATTTTACAAAGGCTCTGTCTGAGTAGGCACTACTTATGCATTGAAGCAGTGTAGCTAAATCTAGTGCTTCAGTTTTGATTTCAGAAGATTTCTTTTCCTGGATTACTGCAATGACCCAGCAGAGATTTGAGAGAAAAAATGATACATTCTTTTCATTCATTTTCCTTCTGTGTTTTCTGTGACAGTAAATTCTGTGGTTTTGGCTCAGTGCAGGAACATGCAGAATTGTATTTCTGGGTAGATTATCAACTTATTTTTTTCCAGTAGGAACTTGAATTATAAAGAGGAAACTTTTAAAGACATTTGAGGAGCAAGGTTGAATGTGTATATATGAGTCTTATTTTTCTGCAATGCAGTTAGAGGGCTGTGCAGAGAATGTGGAAAACCTTTGGCAGTATTTTCAGAGCAGAGCACTCGTGCTGAATAAAAACTAAGCAGTCAAGAGAAAAAAAAAAAAAAAAGAACAAGAGAATAAAAAAAAAAAATTGCCTTCTAAATAGAGTCTGGAAAGCTAATGAGCATATGACATCATTTAACTAGTTATAAAAAGATTACAGCTTCTCTGATCCAAGAAGCAGACCCTCAAGGTTTCCAATGTTCCCTAGATGAAGGAGGTCTAGCATTGCACTGCTGAGGTTTGTCCTTGCGAGTAGCAGGGCACAAAGACCCTCGGTGCCAGCAGCGAGGGCTGATGCTGGTTCTCCTCAGGAGCAGCACCCGTTCCAGTGGTTGGCAGCAAAGGGCCGTGGCCCATCTCAGCTGGGATAGGCAACAGCAGCTCAAACCAGCCAGCCAGATACAGTCTTCTGCTTTTGGACTGCCTCCATCTACGCTCGGCGAGCAGGAGGGCTGGAGATGACCTTGTGTGCTGTGTGTCTGTATTCCTGGAGACCCACGAGGCCCCTCGGAGTGCTGCAAGGTGTGCAGGGCCAGCAGGGGCATGTCTGCTGTGGGTGCGGCACCCATATCGGGGACCCTGCACCTCCCTCGGGCTGCAGCTCCTGCCCCTGACCAGGGTGAGCGTGTGGTCCAGAGTGGATCAGCTTCTCTGAAACCCAGACGGCCATCAAGCAGACGCTCTTCATGTTCCCTGTACTGTCACAGTGAGGGAGGCAGGTCCACAAGACTGTAGGTGGACAGTAATTTCACTTCTCCCCTCGCAGCAGTTTGTATAAAGGCCAGAGCACTGGTTTGCATGGTTGTCAGCTCTGGGTATTGTGGATCTTCCCCCGTCCTGGTGGCGTGCTACCACCTGTGTTACCTTCCTGCTTCCCAAGAGCAGCTTTCTTGCAAAGGCCCCCATGCTCCAGCCTGAGAGCTAGTAAAAACCATGGAAACATAATTTTAATTTTTCAGTCTCAATAATTATATTTCAAGCTAAGAATGTATTTTTAGGAGGGGAAAAAAAAGAAGTTACATAACTCTGATTTATTGCATTGGCTTAAAGAGCTAGCAAACCTGGGATTTTCCTCTCGTCACTTTGCTGTAAGCGTTTTCCTTTATGGCAGCGGGGGGGCAGCTTCTGATTCTGTTCTCAAGAGCAGTTCAAACTTTTTGTAAATCTGCTGAACATGTTCCTCTCCATCATGTCTAGATTGCATAGCAGGGAACAGCCGCTGCATCAAAGTGAACCTCAGAGTGGAGACGTACCTCAACGTTGAGGGAGCATCTTGAAAGAAAGGGAAAGCATCTCGGTTCTCTTTCTGTGGGTGAAGGTGGATTCAAGGCAGTAGGTAGATATGTTCCAACTTAGAGAATTTTGAAATTAGCTGCATAGGAACAGTGCACTTAGCTGTAATGTGCGTATGGAGATAATCCAGAGCAACTCTGTGGAGGAATCCTGGAAGTTGCAAAATGTGGTGGAGCTGATAGGGAGAGAAGGGGATTATGATTCTGTAAAAACAAAATTGGGACGTGTGTGTGTGTGACTTGTTGGGAATAATTTGCATAATAAAAACAACTTGAGAAAAGCAGCATAGAAGTTAACATGCATTTTGTCTGCTTCATCTGAGATTTGCTTTTATTCTTGTCCAGCAACTATAAACCAAAGAGAAAACTTTTAGTGTTCAGAGGAGGTACGTGGGGGGGACACGACGACTACAAAAGAAAAATAAGTACTGGATATAATTCAGAAAAGACACGCAATCAAACTGAACAGATTGCTCAGGAAAAGATCTATTCTGTTGCTGAAATCCAAGAAAATGGGGGAAAAACAGGAAATAGTGAAATCTGTTATCGACCATCTGCTAAGCCTAGGAACTTGAGAACCATTCCCATGACAAAAATACTAGATTGTGAACTCAATTTTATATTTCATAATACTTAAAGTACAGACACAGAAGTCCAATGGAGAGTCTTGTATTACTAAATGTTTAAAAGATATCTAGAATTCTACATATAAGTCTGAGCATTAACAGGTTTGAATCTTTTTTTCCAAGATCTTTATTGATGGATTTAACAGATTATGCCTTGTAAGGACAAGGCAGTCTTTTCAAACTTTCAAGAGGAGAGGGGGAAATGAGCATGATGAATTTTCTTTGGAAGGAGGCAGCGGTCTTTCTCCTCCAACTGCCATCGCCCTCCCCCTTCGTTTCTTCCCTGTGAGTGTTGCCACATCTGTGGAAATGAAGCGAGGACCTCGTAATTGTTACCATCTGATGGTGGGTCATGTGGCTGCGCAGCGGGAACTGTTCGTGCGCTCTGATGTTCAGGAGCTACGCGTTTCCCCTTCCCAGTGCCGCCTTCGCGGTAGATGGCTTGTTTTTTCTGGCCTGCTCTCTTTTAGCCTCTCCTTTTACATACGTGTAGGAGCCGGAGAAAATGCGGTACAAAATAATTCAAACAGTTTGGGTTGCTGTAAGTAATCCATAAATTCTTCTGGACTCCATGTATTTAGAATTGCTCTACACACATAAAGGTGTAAATACTGTTTTCTGTAAGCATTGTCAAAGTATGTAAATGGAGTTTAACAACAGAAAATTGTAATCATTGTGGCTACTCAAAGGCTATGTTGCTCATTAAATTGTCAGTATTAATGGACTCTGTGCACAATTTGAACATTACCTTAAATGTGGGCTATTGGCTAGCTTAGCTTTTTGGAGTCTTTTCTCTCAATTCTCTCTTTGAACTGTGAAATCTTTGGCAAAAGCATGCTTTTGTATGAAAATTATTTATTATATAGCATGTGGAAAAGTTACGATAAATTCGGTTCGTCATGGTGGCATTGTACTTCCTTAAGAGAGATGGATCTTTTTCTGTCGAAACTTTCCAGACTTGCTCATGTTCCTGAAATGAAGGAGGCACAGGCTTTTTCCTAATGATAATTTTTTTAGTTATAGAATGTACTTGAATTTGCCTCTCCAAAGTTGCCATCCAGATAATGGTTCATTCATAATGCGTACAGAGTAGAGTTGTAGTAGATAAGGTTGCATACAGTCACACAGCTATACAGTCACAAGTACTTCTGGGACCTCTCAAGGAAGTCAATGGAAATAAATTTCATTTCGTGGAATAGTGTTGGCGTCCGTGTGGCTTGTTGAACCTTAAAAAGTAACCTTGCTGCTTTTGCTAACAGACTCGCTGAGGAAAGAGCCCATAAGCAGTAAGGCACAGGGAGATGTTTGTGGTACCCTGGAGTCTTCACCTTTCTGCCTAATCCCAGAATTTGCTCTAAATAACCCTGTATTTTCACCTACGTTGCTACAGAGTTTTTTGCCTCTCTTCCCAACAGTCCGTTCCCTCCTTTCTTCTGCTCCTGTATTCTGTCTTGCCTGGCATATTCTCACCTTGCCTTTCTCCTTGTAGTACTATGTTTATATCCACTCGTTGCATTTTGGCAGCCTCAAGTAAACGTCATAGCCCATCCTGGTCCATTAGTGTTCAGATCGGGATCTTCCTTTCCAGTCTGCGTAGTGGCAATGCATTTGCTGAGATGAGGTGGGATTAGGTGTCCTTTATCTCAGTTCACAACAGCAAGAATGAGCATCTGTACAGAGGGAGGAAGAGAGAAGAATTAACTTTGTTCAGGCCTCATTTACACCTTGCTCAAAGTAGGTAAGATGTGGAGGGAACACTGCTGCCAAATACTGCAAACCACTATTGACTGCGTGCAAACCCTCCTTTTAGGGGGTGGGTTTGAGTGCGTTTCCCCCTAGCTGGAAAAAGCACCACCTCTGACTCGAAGGTCAATTCAAAGTCGGTAGACTAAAATGTGGAAATACTGGTTTTTCAAAGAGTCAATTGTAGGAAACTTGAAAATAGTCAAAACAGCGTTTTCCCCTCACTTCGATTTTTAAGAAACAGCTATAGCGTTTTTTCTCAAACACAGATTCTTTCAGCTTGAAACACACCCATGCTGGAAAATGTTAATGCTTGGTTTTAAACAAACAAAGGAACAAAACCTATCTCCACTTGCTGACAGAAAGTGAAATGTTTGGCAATTTTAGTTGTAGCTGCTGTTTGACTGGTGTTACTTAACTTTGCCGCAAAACTAAAAATAGTGCAGGACGGGTAGCAGGAGTAGTTAATACATTATCCTTAATATTTTATGGTATTTTGCAGTTGCAGCTTTAGAACCTGTAGTCGTCCTGAGCATGTACCAGGTGTTAGTTTTCAGGAGGGTTTGTGGTGTTAGTTTTTCTTACACTAGGGCCAGCTGAAAGAATGTGAATCATACGCTGACCACAGGAGGGCCGGCAACTGCATAGGGGTGACCGTGGGAACTGCCAGTTCAGTAAGGCTAACTCTGTAATGTAGTAACGTTACGCGGAGTTACGTCCTAGCGTTACACAGTTCAGGTGCAGCGGGGGCCCCATGTAGCTCCTGCATCTTGGCGAGTTAATCAGTCTGCACCCTAATGACATTTAGCTGCTGGCTCCCAGCAATGACACCCTGCACCTTCAATGGAGGAATGAACTCTGCAGACAGATTTATTTGGTGACACGTCTATATATGCAAGTGTCTACATACATACATACGAACACATCCATATAATTTTTAAAAAGGTTTAGGTGCAATTCACATGCAAGCTTTGTCACAGTGGGAGTGCTTGCTTAGCTGCTGTCCTCTAATGCAAGCTGCCATGTCCTTGAGGAGTGTGGAAGAGAGAGAACAAAATATCCCCTGGCCTTTATTTATTCTCTGCCACTTCATCCCACTGCCCAGATGTACAGTTATTACAGTTCCTCTCTGCATACTGTAAATTATAATCACTGTGTAACTATTCCCTAGCTTCAGGTCACGCTGAAATGCGTGTTTTAAAGAAACCTGTATCCTGAAGCAATTTCAGGTTTCGGTTTTTGGTTTGGGTTTGTTTGGTTTTTTTCCCTTCAACTCTAAAATGGAAAAGATTGCAGTATGAAAGAGGGAATATAACTGAAATTTCATTAAAGAAAAAAACAACTAATCTTTTCTTCTACTCTCTTGAAGGTTTGGGTTTTTTGAGAGGAAGTATGGGTAGTTTGCTAGCACTTAAGACTTTAAGCATAATTTTACTGGTCTCTCCTTAATGACAAAAAAGTGCTCGTTTGTGCAGATAAAATTTCTGTCAGGAGTATGCGTGCCTCCTGGCTGACTGCTTGAATGTTGCTCAGGTTCTTGCTCTACCTTTGTGGCTAAAACTTTCTGTGGGTTGGTTTAAGGGAAAGACTTTTTTGTAATGCAGTTCAGTAGCTGGTCTGGCATACTACATCAGTCATGAAGTGAATTTCTGGCCCACGTTAAATTGGGTAGAAATTTTATCAGATCTCAGTGAGACTCAGATCTTACTTAAAGCTATGAAACCAAGACTTAAAATTCAAGTCTCACGGCTTGCTGAATTCTATGAATTGATTCTTCATATTTAGGTATTGTTTTTGCTTGTATCAGAAGTTATTTTGTATAATTTTTTTTTGTTCATCGTACTCTCAACTTCATATTTTATGATTCGTTATAGATTAAGAAGTGCGCTCTTTGGATTTGGGTGGATATAGCACTCTATAAGTACTGTTGCATAAGCCTCTGAATTTAAGTGCTTGTGTGTTTTGTTCTATTTTTCAGCCTGCCCTGCTTTGTGTTCCTTGATGATAGTTAAAGTGGTCTCACATTCTAGTTGGATGCAATGGGACTCTGCTGAAGAGGTTTTCCTCTTGTCATCATCTGGGTTTGGGTATTCGACCTATAACAGGGACTTGGGCCACACTCTGGGCTCAGAGTTTTTCTTACTCATCCAGCTGTTGGATTATATTAGATTATGCACATACGGTGATATTGCTCACCTCTCTGATGCCATAGCAGGAGTGCTTTACTGGGAGCAGTGGTTGATCCCGCAGCTGAGGGTGGCTGCAGAGGCAGAACCCTGGCTTTGCTGGTGCTAACGGTCCCTGTAAAAGTAAAATCTTCAGTGTTTGCATTGAATATTTAATTTGTTTATGATCAATATTTTTTTTCTTAATTCTGAGTCTTAAAAACTAATGAGTGCCCGAAGCAGACATAGTGCAAGTTCACATCACTGTAAACCAGAAATGGAAAAGTCCCTGGAGATTTTAATGAAAAGAGCTCGAGACCTATCTTGTCACCTACTTTAGCTGCTGAATAGAAATAAGAATCCCTGCAGAAAATTTCTAACATGGTTGTAGAATTGGTGACTTGGGATTCTGTTCCTGTTCTTTAACTAAACCAATGGTTTATCCCATCTCAAAGGGCTGATAGCAGATATCATGTCCATTTGGCATGGAGGAGTGTCATTCCCTCGGAATTCCCAAGTGCTTCACAAGGGAGAACCATTCCCTGACCTACAGCTTATTTGGCTTTCTGGTCTTACTTTCTGTCTGTCCAGGAACATGTCGGTAGGGGGTAGTTAATGAGATGACTTTCTGTAGCATCTGGGCTGTATTTATCATTGAATGTGACCTTTGTTTTACACAAGAAGTATGTGGAGACAATAATAAATGATGAAGGAATAAGTGTATGTTTTCAAAAAATTTTTTTAGGGTTTTTTTGTCAATCCAGAGAGTTGAGGACTGACACTGCAGTATCTCCTCCTGAACAGGAAATCTCTGCAGCATTCTCTCTTGTTGATTTTTCTTGTTATGCCATCTTCCTTGACATGGCCAGCGTGGGACACTTTCCTGTATATTTCAGTGTTGATTTATTATTTACTTCATCTCTGGTGAGGTGGGAGCATCTCACTGTCAGGTTGCCTGGTAGCTATCACCTGCCTTGGGAAGATGGATTCTTCTGGTTGTGGTTGATTGCATGGCAGTAGTAGAAGTTCCCTGTGGCATTTCATTGTTACATATACATTGTTACGAATACAGAGGTATTTGATGTCTTGGTGATCTGTCTCAAAATGGAGGTTGAGAAAAGGGTTGTGTGGTGGGGTTTTTTTTAATAAAAAGAGGAAACAGACTCCATATTTCATAGTCACCCAGTTTGATGATTATTTATAGAGTAAAATGGATGTGTTTGACTATCCAAGCTCGATTTTTGAGATACACATACATTGGTGTAAGTAGCATATCTGTATTTATTATTTGAAGAATTGTGAAGAACTGACACTATGCTGAATGTTGCATATTGATAGAAATATTACATAGATGCTCTCTGTGTGGCTGCCTGAAAAGCGATGCCCACCACAGTGACCAGATTAGTTTTAGATGGACTCTGTTGGGGATTGAGGGAACATTTACAAAGAGGAAAAAATGGTGGCAGGGTGGGAGTTGTTCTTTTTCATAAAACTGGCATCTTTCTAACTATATCTTTTAGTATTTGATTTCTTAGAACTTTGAACATCTGGCTTGGAGGTTGTCCTATTTTTTATTGGCTTTTTGTGGAAGGGAAAACACTGGCACTGAAAGCAGTCTCTAGTTGGTCAGTATAGGATTTGTTAGTAAGGATATTTTTGTCGGCTCCAGCTCCGAAGGGTTTTCTTTACTTAAATATCATTGTTAATACAAACCCAACAGGTGCTGCTTCTGAATTATGGATGATTACACAGTCACTTTAGTTTGGATAAAGGTCTAAGATAAAATGCTTTAGGTATGCGCTGAAGTAAGCATCAGCGGATAACCACAAATGCCAAAGACAGTATTTTTACTTTAGTGCAGGCATTGCATATACAATTTCTGACTGATACAGGAAGAGGAAAATCTAGCTCGAATTTACATATTTTGATGAAGAAATCTACAAGAAACCTGGGGTATTGTATAGAAAAAGATGTGAGCATGTAGTGCAATATATTCAAACTTCATGATGATACACTTACGCAATAAAACTCAAAGGCAAATTTCTGCCTCAAATACACCTATCTTTGGAATAGCCTAGTGCGTCAGTTCTGCTCTTAAAGGAAAAATAGTTCACATACCTGACATATGAGTCCTTTAAATCCTACCCAAAGATGTGTTTAGCATGCAGAAGAGTAGAAGAAAACATCCAAATCTTACGAGAAAAGCTTGAGGAAATAAGGAAGGGAATGCAAACTAAAGAGGTCACAAGGGAAAAACTCTTGAAGTGAAAGCTTAGAAGTGAGAAGTGTATGTGTAACTCTTCTAGTTTCCTTAACATACTGATGCTTACTGCTTGAATTATGCTATAACATTACAGAAGGGATAGTTCAATATAAAGTAATTAACAAATATTGACCAAAGACTTCAGAGAGAAAAGATTTAAAAGATTTTGTGTATTCATCCCTAGCCATAATAGGGAAATGGAAAGAGAGCAAAGAATTGTTTGCAGTCTGTGAACTCCCCTCAAATAATTTGAAAATAGCTGTAAAAGGAGCAAATAATCCAGTGAAGAGAATGGCTTTCCTACGTGTTCAGTTTATACATACATTTACAGCAAAAGTTGTACAGCCTTACAGTTAGTGCTTGTAACTTTTGTATGGGACATTTGGTCTTTCTGAGTTGAGCAGGCACACTCGACTTACAGCGCTTGCAGATAGCATCCGTGTCGATTTGTACACAAAGGTCTTCATAGAGCAAACACAGAGCAAATAAGTCATACCTCTCCGCAGGAACCAGCAGTCCTGTTTGTGCACATACTGACCAGCTTGTTTGGAATGTCACCAAATATATTTAATCCAAACTGAAATAGAGTTTTACCATAGACTGTCATGAACTTCTGCAGATTTAGTATTTAACGTCCTTTCAGATCTGTGAATGTCACTGGGAGTAGGGAGAAAAAAGGAAAAGACGACAATCATACAAATTGAATGAAGTATGCATTGTATAAAGGATAAATGATTATAAGCCTATGGTACCTTTCCATGAACAGTCTTGCATATGCATAAAACATTCTTTAGAAGTAGCCTTGGAAGCATGTAGAGTTTCCAATATATCATTCAGACCACTAAATTAGACTTTCTCCTTTTCCCCCGTTCCTCCATGTTACCATAAAATGACAAGACATAGTAAATATACTCCTTATTCCATTTTTCCTTGTCTTTTCCCTTCTTTCTCCCAAAAGATTGCAGGGAATCATTGTTAAACATTGATACTCACTGGCTCTGTGATGCATAATATGTGAAGAGATTGCCTTCAGCTGAAGGGCAAAAAGCTAGAAGGTTACTGGAAAATATAAGGAGAGAATAACTATATAAATAAATGGTATGGTAGTATGTTAAGGAGTTAATCACACATCTCAACACTAATTTTATCTTACTGGAAAAACCAGGAGAGCGCAATTTTTCTTTTAGTGAGTACCTATATGACCTATTCTGTATTTTATATACATTCCTTGTAGTGAATTAAGGAGGTTGGGGGGGAAGGCTTATTATTCTTTACGTGCATCAGGTGTCCTCTAATCTGCTAGCTCCCCTCTGCAGGCTGACAGCAAACTATAACAAAACTCTGGAGTAGCTCAGAATTGCATTTCTGTGTCTATGCTGAGGTGGTTTTGAAGTGAACAACATTGTCCCTAACAGGACTGGAGTTAGCAGTGTACAGCAGCTGAAAATGTCATGCCTTGGCTCTGTTGCTAGGCTAAATCGCAATATTGCCCTTTGTTATTCTTGCATATCATTTTATTTTTAGGTGGCATTGTTTATGAGGACATAGAGAAGAGAAGTGGGAGACAGAGAGGGAAAGAAAGGTTATTGGACTAACAACCTTAATATACAGAAGTAAGCTGGTGAAGAGTTGGATCACTGGAGTCGTCCTAAGAGATCTGGACATGTGGGTGGGTAAATGTTAAGATCAAGTGTGAGCAACAAGTTAACATCAGAGTATTAGCAATTTATAACAAGGTTTTGCATTTGTTCTGGTTTTGGGTAATGTGTCCTTATGTAGATTGTGATTAATTGTATGCTTTGTTGCATGAAAATGTTGTTCTGATAAACTTGCGGCAGGGGAGGATGCTGCAAAGTAAAGTGAGGGCTTCAGACAGGTAAACATTCCAGACGGTATTTCAGATGGGCTCCATCATGTTATCTTCCAGGAACAAATATGTGGGATGCAGTAGTATTTTAAGCAACAAGCTCATTTGGACTGACATAACTACAAGTATTTAAAACAGCTAGGTAGACGGTAATTTAGAAGGTGAAGTTCAGTAACAATTTGACAAGTAGTGCTTTAGTGTCACTTATCAATCTCGTAATTCAGTTATGAAATATTTTTGCACTTTCTGCAAAATATCTCTGCCTGGTAGAGTATCAGATGAGATGGCTTCTTGGGTACTTTTAATAAGGAAATTGCAGAAAACTGAGAATGAAGGGCACAGCTTCAAGTCGTAGTGACTGTTTTATATGTGTGCGTTTCTTGAAACCCTTGAGGACTGCAGTAATACAAAAGTGATACATGTAATCTTTCTGTACTATCAGTGATAACCAGAGTACCTCAGACTACTCTCAAGAGTTTAGCAACTCAGTGGTTGATAAAGTTATGCCAGGACAGGTTTGCCACACCCATCTGCTTAGCATACTCAGAAGAGAATAATTTTGCCACTTCTTCACTTACAGAATTTCTTTTTCTGCTTCAATTGAGAGAGGAGAATTTTCAGATTTGGAGTGCAGGGTTATTCCCAGTAGCTTTTTGGATGTAAAGGGAAGCTGTGGGAGAGATTGTCCCTTACAGGAGGAACCACCTGGAAGCAGCACCCAGTCCCTGCTTCCCCGCCGGTTTTCAGACTGCACCCACCCTGGTTCTGTGCAGCGAGAGAGTGGAATCATATGCAAGTCTAGGGTAAAAAGGGCACAGAAATAAGAGATGGAAAAGATCAGCTGGACTGACTTAACTACATTTCTGTCAATGAGACATTGGTTCCTATAATACAATCTTAAATCCTTTCTTCATTAAAGTTTTAAACCACTCAGCTCCAGAGTAAAATGCTTCTGTTCCTTTTCTCCTTAAAAAAAATAATGCATGTATGTCTACTGAAATTGCATTGTTACATTTAAAAATACCTTAACAGGCTGCTTTCTAATGAGCAATTCTTTTCTAATAGCGGTGCACTTTTTCTAGAGCAGTGGAACAGCTCATAAATAGTTAATTGCAGCAATAGCCATACTTGTGCACTTGAGTAACAGTTGTGGTGGATAACTTCTCAATGATGCAAATGGGCGCACTGCAGCCTTATCAGGAACAGCAACAATATGTCAGATTTTGAAGAGGAATGGGAGACACTGACAAACTTTCCCATCTAATTCAAATTAAGTATAAAGCTGAAGTGTAATTGTTTAAGACAACAGCATCCAAAGTAATCCAGATTTTTTTTCTGTAAACATTTTTTTTTTTTTTTAGGACATGTTACCCATTAAAATAAATTTAGGCTTAAGTTAAAATTTTGAAACCCTTGCTTTATATAAAAGTATGTGTTTTATAATGTCTGAATTTCAGCTATTCAGTATATAGTTTATCCCTGTCATCTCTTTCACAGCATTGGAATTTAAATATGTATATCAAGTTTTGTTAATAATACATCAGTGAATTGAATTACTGGATTTTTAATGAAAGCTCTTCAGGTTAAATGAGTAAAGAAATAATGCAAAATACAATAACCCAAGCCTTAATATTTTCTTGATCAGAAGTCAAGCCTTCTATATAATTTATTAAAGTAGCATAATGTCCTTAAATTTGAGGTCAAGATTTTGCAGGCTTAGCAGAGATTTTTATGCATAAGGGAAAGATGAAACTTAAAAAATATTATTTCAGCAGTTTCATAATTTAGGATTGTGACCTCATGCTCTAAGAATAATTATGGCACATAACAATCAGCAGTTTATCAATATTCATTCATAGACGACTTAGTCTCCCTCTGTATCATAGTTTGTTGGGTTAGTTCATGCAACCATAGTAACTTTAAAGCATCTAGTAAATGCCTTAAGGAGCACAGCCAGTTACGTTGCTGGGGGGGGGGGGGGGGGCTTTAACCAATATCTACAGTGTTTGTGAAAGCCACTTTTATTCTGTCATTTTCCTGCATTTTTATTTAGTTGTTATACCTTCTGGTTCCAGTTGGGACCAGTGTTTCTAAGGAGTTATCACAGTGACAACAGGTCACAGTGACAACAGGCAGCCCCTGGGAGCCTGCATTTGTGGCTGCCTGGTAAAAGCTTATCAGCTATGCTTTGGCTGTGGCCAGCATGAATTTGCTGTGGCTGCATGAGTGGTTCCTGCAAAAACCTGGAGGGTTGCCATTGGTTTAAACTGTAACTGTAATGGCAGAAAAGGCCTGAGAACTTAGGTGAGCAGCTGTGGCTGCTTTACAAGTAGTCTGTGCTGTAAATTCAGTGGTGTTGCATCAGTCCATAGTCAAGATGGCTAAACGGTGAGAGCCCAGCTACAAGGAAATCCCAAATCGGTGGCATGAACACCTCACCAGTTTATTAAAATGTCCATCTGGCATCTCTGACGAAGCATTAAATGAAGTTCTCCAGCCTACCCACCCAAGAGCAGCTGGCAGCAAAATAGTACACACTCTTGCATCTATCCTGTAAATACTGCAGAGAAAGGCAGCAGGCCGTTGTGGTACTTCTGCTGGAGTAGTTGGTCAGAGGGCACCACCTGGCCTCACAAAGGCACAGCCACTTCCAGCCGTCAAGGACAAGATTCCTCAGAAGTTCAAGGGTGCAGAGATTCAACTCTACAAAATGAATAGAGCTCATACTTTGGAAGCTGGTGTAATCATTCACTTCTTTCAGGAAGAAGAAACTTCTACCTTTGCTGGAATAATGGTCGGCAGATCCTAAGGTTTGGTTTGGTTGAGGAATAGTGAATGCAATTTTGCAGCCAAGGAAATAGAAAAGCTGAGAATAAAGGCCTGTGTATCGTCTTCGTCAAGTAAACCAAAGCCTGTAATACTGTTAATCTCAAGGGTTTCTTCAGGCTGCAGCAAAGTTCAGCAGTTTGGGCAAGCTCTTGAATAGGCAACTCTGGCAAGTGTTTTCAGTCAAGGCAGAACATTGCAGCTTTTTGGAAGAGCAGCTGGAAGGCCACGAAGCAAGGCTTTGTTCCACCCTGATCTGCCGTTCTATCTTGTAGGCAGAACTGCTTCTTGACATTTATGGAGACTGCAGTAGGGGACACTGCATGCCATGTTACTGGATTGGGGGAATTTTCAACTTTCAGCAATTTTTGCATCAAATCCAAGGTCGTGCAGCTGATAACCTCTAGCCCACACACTGCCAGCAACTGTAGTTTGGATCCCAAATGCTTGAGAGCCAGGAGGGACTGAGTCTTCAGTCTCCAAACAGCTTGGCCTGAGCACTTTCATGAGGAAAACCTGAGGTCCTGCTTCAGCCTTGCTCTGCTAGAAAACATGCGCATTAACAGTGCAGGCTTGACATTTGTAGGCAATTTCTGCTACTTCTGCAGCATGTTGACTGAGCCCTGTGCTTGACAACGCAGTCACGGAAGAGGATAGCAAAAGGCAGAGCCGCATTTGCAAGATTAAAGCAGTGTTTCTGGAATGAAAGAAGCACTGAACTTCAAACAAGTGCTTGCTATGCATTTACTTTTATTAACATTCCTCTGTATGACTGTGAAATCTGGGTAGCAGCCTTGTTTCTTCCAAGTATTAACCAGTTGCTCTTGGATGGTCTTTGAGTCCTTGCTGGTGTAAAAGGCCTACAAAAGATTTTTAGGTGTCAAGTTCTTACAAGTGTTTTCAAATACTTAGCTTTGAAACACTGTTTTTGTAGATAGAGGAGCACAGATACAAACTTTCAGAGAGAAGCATGGACTGTGTGCTGCCTGAAGCCGCTTTCTATGGACTCATTAAAATCAGAATGGCTCTGAGGCAAGTGCAGGCAATACTGCAAGGATGTGTTCAAGGAACATCTGCATTTGGAGTCCAAAACCACACAAAAGACCATGACACTATCCACTATCCACTGTGGTCAAGCTTTTGCAGATTCAATAACTAGACTGTTGTAGGTATATGCAAAACTAGAACACATTACTCAGGAAAAACAAAACAAAAATATGTGAATCAGGTTAGTATCTCTAGCTGTTAATGTGCTGCAGAAATGGGGTTAATTTCTTGCCAACTTATGTAAAAAAAAAAAAAAAAGTGAAGTCTTCCTACACAGAACAGCAGGATTTAATTCATCACCGTAATGGAGACTGTTCTTCCAGAGGCATGCAGAAGAATGTCAGAGTTGCACAGGCGTTGTTGGCGGCACCGTGTCTAATGTGCGACGCCACAGTCCCGCTTGTGTCTGCTCTTTTTAGAGGAAGTGGATACTTTGCTTCAGTCGCTTTGAATTACTGCTTTGCTTCATACTCCTTTTGTATCTGACCTGTTCGGGCCCAAGCCTTCAGCTGGCTTCAAACTGAGGAGCGGGGCTTCCCCTGTGGGGGCGCGAAGGGGGAGCCGTGGGCTGCGGCATGGCGGCACCGCTCCCCATGAGCTTAATTCAGGTGAGCTGGGGCAAGGGCTGCAAATGAGATTCATATTTGCTGGTTTCACTGACAGTAAATCAGTTTTGAATGAACTAAATCAAATACTGAACTCCTGTCACGAGGTGGGACTGCCCACCCCTTTCCCGGAGGAGGCCCAGAGGGTGCGGCAGGGCCGCGGGCTCCCCTCAGCGTGGCCCAGCCACTCTCCCAGCCCCTCACCCCCGGGTGCTGGCCCAGGCGGGCACCGGAGGCTGTGGGCCACCAAAGGGAGAGAGGGGGCAACCTGGAGGAACGAGGAGGAGGAGGATCAGAAAGGTTTGTGGGGACTCCCGGGGTGTTTGGAGGTGCTCAGGGGGACAAAGGGCAGGCCCGTCTGAGGGGGTTGCATGCTTTAAGCAAGGAGACGATACTTTTCACATACACGAGTATGTGTGAGGGTCCAGAGCTTTAAAGAGATGATAGCTTTTTGAGCACTTTTTCCTATGAAGTTCTTGGTTATGGCCACAAATCCAGCAGAACCCTAGACAGAGACTGAGGAAATTAAGTTTTATGTAACTGAGCTGTCTGTGTGTTCCCGCCTAACAAGTTTTGAATGTCAGCCAACCTCAACTAAATTTGACAGTCGGTAGCTATTACCTCTTTCAATTTTAGCTGTTATCTCTTACCAGTTCCATTAAAATAAGTGACTGCATGGGAGAGAGCACCCAATTAGTGCCCCCACTTGAGGAGAGGTGATAGTTTGCATTTTTCTCCTACTAAACGTTGCAAGCAGGAAGGAGGAAGCCTTCAGGAAAAGAAGTTTCATTATGCCTGCTCTTGAATAACTACAATTAAAAAAACCAGTAAAAACAGTTTTCATATACATTGGAGCTCAGCACTTGCTTCATTTTGTATATTTTGGTTGGGGATACAGAAAGCAAATAATGAAAGTAAGAAAAAAGTTGTAGTCTCTTAACACTTTGTGGCTGCAGTGGGCTCTCACACTAGGAGCTGCAGGGAGTGAGGTGGCCTGAAACCTGAAGGTGTGGGGATGACAGGGGCTTCTTGGATCCTCCACCCACGTAATAAGGTTAAGTTACACTGTGATTGCTGCAACATTTGAAACACTGGGTCCTCAAAATTTGCTCTCTGTTGAGTTGTCTTTTTTCTTCCCCAAGTGCTTACTCTGCATATTGCACACCTGTTTATAGCAGAAATAATTTTGGTGGGTGCGGGGAAGGGGAAAGCAGATTGGTTTAGATAGGCAGAAATTCAAGGCCAGGCTGGATGGGGCTTTGAGCAGCCTGGTCTAGTGGAAGATGTCCCTGCTTATGCAGGAAGTTGGAACTAGATGATCTTTAAAGTCCCTTCCAACCCAAACCATTCTGTGATTCTATAAAATTGCTTAGCAGAGTAAAGAATGTGTGTCATCAGATTCTTTCTGTTTGGTTTTATTTGTTCTCTGTGTGGGACCTGTTGTGTCCGTGGGTAATATTGTGGCTTGACAATGAATGTAAATATCGTGGTCCTTGCTATAGAAAATGAAAAGTCTGTGACACAGACAGGCTGCATAAATGAGATCTGGGGGGTGATGGCCTAGCAAGTAATAATGTTTGTTCACTCTGCAATACACCTTGATTACTATGTAAATTGTGTAAATTTATGCATAAGCATATAATTATGCACACTCAACTGTCAGTTTGCCTCTAACATGCTTTTGTGCGTAAACAGTTAAACATCCTTTTCCTGAAATGGGAAGGATGGTGGTATTTTTAATTGTTGTACCAGTTCTTTATTCCAGCTGAAGTTAAATGCAAGCTGCCTTCCAAAATGAAGGCCTGCTGTATATTGCAAGAGAGTCTTGACAGTATGCAGCAAAGGATTTAGGAGGGGCACCATGGCTGTGTTAGTTGCAGCACATAACTTCCTTGGTCTGTTTTGTTTAATACTCCCATTTTCTTTTAGTCTTTGCTATATGGGTTTCAGCTATTGAACCAAGGAGAGTGGTGGGTACAGTACTGTGTATCATTAGTATGTGAGCAGTAGAGTGAATTTCAGCTGAATAAAAATGAATTCTTTGACTTGCAATTGTGAACGTTCCTAGTTTGCCTTGACAATCCTGTCAAGACAAATTTGAACTTTGTCAGCAATCGTGATTGCTTGTGGGAGAATTACCAAAAGCCTTTGCTCTAGGTATCAGTCAGTGATTGCAGCCCTCATCTGCTATTTGACCAAAATTTTCCATGGCACTCAGCAGGCTATTACTTGTCACTCTGACATATAATGGAGGGGTATTTTAATTAATTTAAAAGTTAAAATCTATAGTTATTTAATACAGTATAACTGTATTACATGTCAGTGGTTAACTTGCTGTAAAAATAGGAAAAGGGGTGTTGAAAGGATTTGGGGTTTGGAATATTTTAAAAATACGCATGCAATTGATTTTACCTTCTACAGACTATCAATGGAATTTTTATTTATTTAATGAGACCAAAGATTTCCTATTAGGTAATTATTGTTGATTTTAAAAAGGATTCTTGGATGTTAATTGTGCATCTAGTTTCTAAAATCCCTGTCTTCCAAGATTCAGTAGTACTTCTGCTCTAAAGTCTTGACTTATGTGGTAAGCTCTGAACAACTGTATTTAAGATCTGATGCTGTTTTGGTTTATGACCTAACTGTTCCTTTGTCATTACCTCCCAGTGTCTAAAGTAGGTATAATTCTGTCCAACTCCAAGAGGTATGTAAAACTAGAAATTTTCAATCACTCCAAGACTGTACAGCATGAGTGCAGTTGGTGCATTTGCACACATGCAGATTATGTGTATGCTGAGGTATGAAATCAGGTGCTCTAGTAATACTGTTCCCTAATTGTTCTTGTGGATGCAGTTATGCAGCATCTTTCTGACTGGGGATGGTGACAATTAGTTCAAAACATCTTTTTCTATGTGTCCATTTCAAAACAGCTCTTTTGCAAGAGAGAAAACGAAGAGAGGAAGGCTCTGCAAAGATGGGTGGCTCACATCTTTCTTTTCAACCCCCAACCCCCAGTACTTCAGCTTACCTGGCTTTCTAAGTTAGGAAGAAGGATGAAAAGAGTATCTTCATTCCTTCTACAACAGTAGGATGAGAAATAGGGCTGTTGAATACACATTAATGTATCTCTCTTTTGGCCCATACTGCTTGACCCTTCACATAAACTAAGGGCAAGGAAAACCAGAGGGACTTGAAGCGTACAAATGAATGTGGTAATCAGCATTGCCATTTCCACCAAATTGCCACCAACAGGAGTGATTATACTGTACCTTGGTATAAATGTAGAAGTAAGTATCTCTGTGAATTGTCATTGTGTAGCAGAGGCGGGACAAGTGGAAGCAATGTCCCTGTCTGAACTGGAACTGCAACTTGCCATGTCCCGTGCTAATCACAATTTTTACAAGTACATATGAAGCCTGAGAAGACTGTTCCAAAATTCACAGGTTGGTCTGTGATCAGAATACTTTTAAAACTTAGATTTTCTATCAGTATATTTTCTGAGACGGTACCGCAGAACCCTTTACCAGCAGCTAGTCATATTGGACCAAGGAGTTACATACTTGCTAGAGCTGTGCAGGGTTTGCCTCCTGAAGGTAAGGTAGGAAGAGGATTGCATAGCTACTTGTTTGCACTGAACTAAAAATGGGAGTGTTTTTCTTACTTCACCCTGGTTGATGAATACTCTGTGAAAACTTGAGAGAATCCTCTGTGGGAAGCTGGCCTGCAGGGTGCAATAACAGAGGAGTTTCTGAGTGTGCTGCTGAAGAAACATAACATACAGGTTATATTTGAAAACCACGTTCTAGGTGTGCAGTCCCATGTATAACTTAAAGCTAGTTTTCTGATGAGTTTGGGTTTTGTTTTGTTTTCAAAGCATCAACTCTTTATCACTAGCGTTAGAGTGGCACCTTTATATTAGATACAGTATTTGAAGAAATGATGGCTAAAGACTTTGCTAAGGTATTGGAGGAAATCCAATTGCAAACCATTGGTAAGCATCCTGAGAGTCAGAGACTTGGAATTGAGTCCTAGGCTAGATGATGTTTCTAGATAGGCACAGGCAAAGAAGCCACAGTTGGAAGAATGAGGAATTGTTGCACAGGGGACAGCTTCACCACTCATTGGTCACGTGAAGGTCTGCCTAAATACCTGTTTCTATCCCATTTTTCCTTCTTTGTTTTTTCTCCTTTTCCCACAAGCTGATAGGTGTGAATTCTGCATCTATTTGCCCTGTGTTGCCTACTCAACACAGGCATATTCTCCTTGCCCTGACCCTTGCATGGTCCTCAAACATCACAACTGGGTTTCTTACTGCACTGTCAAAAAGTAGCAAAAGCTCTTGAAGGCAACAAGAAGGGAACAGTAAAGGAGATAGAAGTTGAAATCACTCTGCTTTTCCACCTTCTAGTTTTGGGAAGATGGAACCAGTAATGTGGAAAAGACAAATATGCAAACTACCCCAATGTCTGTGTAATTCCCCAACCTAGACCTGCAAGAGTCGTCTTATTTCTTGTATCAAGTAATAATTGTATGAATGAAAACACCGTGAACATCTTGAATTTCTTAAAATGGAAAAATGTTAGTTAAAATGAAGCCTTCGTTATTTCAAATAGTGTTTTTAGAAGTCACAGAAGATATTTCAAAATAATGTGACTGTTTGCCTTTTAAAATACCTGTTAATCGGAGATGGTGGTAAAGTTGGAGTTTGGCTTTTACTGTATCATCTGAAACAAGTGCCAAGCTGGAAACTTCCAGTAAAACATAAAGCTCTGTGCCTAAACTTATTAAGGAACCTTTTGTTTAGTAAGATCATCTTCAGTAGATGATTTCTTTTTCCAGCCTTCCTTTTACAGTTGCATTCAGAACTTGCTGCATGTTGCAAGACATTTAAGTCTTTTTGTGTCAAGAATTTCTCTGATACGCTTACGGGCTTGAGTCTTATTGCTCAGTTCTGCTTTGGTAACTCATACTAAATTGTGAGCTGTCTGTTGCCTTCCGTTTTTCCCTACACCTTCTTTAGGAAGTTTAGATGAGTGTGCAGACTTTCCTACTTCTGTTTTGTGTTTCTATGTGGAATTATAACATAGCATACACTGGCACTGTAATGCTGATACACTTTCAACATCCGTACTAATTTTGTCTTGTTGGATGGGAGGGGGCATGAGGGAGTTGAAAGGGCAACCCTCCCCTCTTCATCCCTCCATTAGATTCTTTTAGCTCAAGCAATAATTATACATGTTGCCTTTCAAAGCCTGTGGGATTGCTCTTATGAGTAAAGGTCTGCCATACTGGGGCTTTTATGTGACAAGTTGGAAAATAGCCTTTGTTCCCATGGTAACCTTTTTTTTTTTTTTTTTTTGTACTTTGGTGCATTTTTTCCCTATGGTTTCGTGGTTGCTCTGGAGGTTTTTCAATTGTGGCATTTTAATCCCCAGTAGACTGGGGATGACAGTTCATTTACTTTTTGCTATTATGATTTTTTTTTTTAATTTGATTACAGAACTCTTTTTTTTTTAATTTGATTACAGAACTCTTGTAAACTTTTTCTGTTGTGTGGTTAGGGCATTAATGGTGTGGTGGCTTTCTCTATAAGCATATCATGCAGTCAGAAGATAAAGCAAACATTTTGTAATAGGAAAGTATGTAGGACTGGACCATACTGCTTCTGTTATAAACCACTATTTTTGATATAGGTATTCTTTTAGGACTTATGGGATGAAACCGTTGCCAGACATACCAGATAGATTTTTGTCTCTGCAACAGAACGACATTTCTTAAGGTTGAAAATGATCAATACTCTGGTCATCAATGTCATTTCATGTTGCTGTAATAAGGGTTTCATAAAATAAAGCTTTCAAGCAAAGGCAGGTGGTTTTAGGAGTTGCTTGTTTAGATTCTGAGGGAAGAACTTGAAAAAAGTAGTGAGATTTATTTTGACAAGAGGAGGCTTTTTAAAGAGATGCTCTTATTCCTGGTAGCATCTCCCTGCATTTGGCTTCTGTGTATATTTTTCTTCTTCCTTGCTTGTTCAATTTTTCTTTGTTTTAGAAGTCCTCAAAATAGCAAAACGGTCATACAGTCTTGTCTTGCCTGCATTTCCTCATGGTAATGATTTCCCAATGGTGCTCCCATCAGCAGGTGAACCTCACTTGAATTGCTGCATTTTATGTAGTTTTAAAATACTGCTGACCATGCAGAGCCTCACCAAGTAAACACTACTGTGCTCTCATACAAGAACGATCAGGAGGCATAATTAGTTTACATATTTTTCAGTGGTGGAAGATGAGATGGTGCTATAAAAAATAAAATTTTCAAATCTGTGTCTCTCTCCTTAGTCATGGCAGGTGAGCAGGTGCAGGAAAAGAAAGAGTTAAATGAACTCCCTGCCCTGCCCCCTCCCACCTTTCAATAATTAACTAGATCATTTTCCAGATAGCCTGTTCCTGCCTTATCTTGCTATACAATACATCACAATTTATAATCAGCAGCACAAATAACAACACTGCATGCATTTAAACTGCACTAATTCTATAAGTGGACCAAATATGAAAAGTTAAAGCAGATGCACTGTGAGGCTTACAGTTGTTCTCTGGCTTCCGAAAGTTGGAGGTTTGCTCCTGATAGGAAATTTCCCATCTAGGTTAACCATTCCATTTCAGTAGATAACTATATTTATGTACTAAAAAACCCGCAGAAGAATTATATTTTATTTCCCTAGGGAGGCTGGATCTTGGTACGTTGTGACAGTAGTTAGAGAAAAGTGCATTGCAGAGGGATATTAGGAGGGCATTATATGTCTCTGATCGCTAAATCAGTGACTAAAATGTAGATCTATTTCCCTAGGAGGTAAAAGCTCCTCCGTTTCAGTCCACCAGAACAACTTTTGGTTATGCTTAAGTTTATATTTTTCTGTAGTCATCAGAATATTTTGAGTTAAAATTTGGATAGCCAACTGTAGTTGTTACCAAAAGATTTCAGTTGAAAAGGTCAAGGAAAAGTCAAGGCTTACAGCTGGACTGAGGAAAATGCTGGGTCCTGTCAGCATCCACTAAGGTAAATGGAAACTGAAGGAGCTTAGTACACTTGCTTCGTTTTGTAAAATCAACATATGCCTTAAGGTTAAACTAAATACAGGAACCTGTTCGCTGGTGACTACAGCACAGGAGCACCCATCAGCTTCTATTTGTAGAATAAACACTGGAATCTAAATGCGTTTTTAAAATTCTGAGTGAATCTTTTTAGATTTGGGGGAGCTTAGGAGAAAGGGTGGAGCTTTTCCTGTTATCAGTGCATGTCAGAGTTTGCTTGTTACCATAATTAAGATCCAGGTATGAAAGTGTGATGTGTGAGCCTTAGGCATTGCTAAATAGAGTAATTTGATGTGAAGGCTGGAGCTGCTGAGGAAAGAAATAATTTGATTTCTCAGTTTGCTTTCTCTTAACTAAATTCCCTTTCCACTCTGATTCCTCCTTGTTTCATCATACTAAGCATTTCTTAAGGGGGGGGAAGTATAAATACTGGATTAATTTTGTAAGCTATAAATTTGTATTAGGGTTGTAGTGTTTGAAGTTCAAGGAATTGACTGTCTTGGAACAGAATACCTCTGTGCTTAAAAAACAAACAAACAAACAACACTAAAAAAACCAAAACCGCACACTACTTTAAATGTAGTATCACAGTTACTGAAATTTCTGGCTTTGCTGGTTTTTCTTTGGGTTATTTTTTTGTTGTTGTTGTTAATGTCTTAAAAATATACCTTCAAAGTCATAGCTGGCAAAATAAGTTTATTTTGGTGAGACACTGGTCCATTTTTTTAAATTACAGCAAATAATAGTGGACTCTGTGTGAGTTCTTCATCATTAACTAAAACAAAGCAAACAAAAGTGAATGGTAATGCATGTAAGAGCTTCAGGGTCCTGAAGTTTGGGGTGTTGCAAAAACAATTTATTTATAACAAAAGAAAATACTATTTTCTAGGTTGTTTTTCTTCCTTAATTGAGTTTCCTGAATATTTCACATTGAAAATTTTTATTATTCTAGTAGAGAGAAGACATTAAGAAAAAACCTAATTCTTTCTCTAACCACTTATATTACCTGTGGACTGATAAAATACTCCAGATGTCAGAGTAAATATGCATTGCTTCAGATGTTACACTTGGTGTCTGTCATCCATAATATGCACAGAAGTACACAGCTTTCCTAAAATACTAGATCATGTTGAAGATTTCTGAGTCTTAAAAGTTTTTTGGAGTTTTGGTGGGTGTTTTTTTTAAGGTTTAGTCTTAAAAAAAAAAGAATCTCAGCCTTTTTTGCTTAAGGCTGCAGGTATAAGGGTTGGTAGCGGCTGTGAGTCCCGTTGTTTTATCCAAGGGAGCATAACCATTTCTGTAGTGTGTCTTCATCCCCATAGGAGCAAGGTAACGCCCTGAGAAACTCACCCAGCAGAGTTTGCAGCTAAGTTTTTTAGCAATTTCTATTCCTCTGCCAAACATCAGAGGGTCGGTGTTCTGCATGCATGCAGGAGTGTTGCTGCTGAGGCTCGGGTTGGTTTGGTTTCAGCGGTCTTTCCTTAGCTCAGCGTTCATGAAGTCCCATGTGACTGCCACCTTCTCTGAAAATCTGATCGTTTCATCTCTGCACCTTTTCACTTCTCTGTGCTTTCTTGGTCTGCTGACAAGAAGATTGGTTTATATAGTCTGACATTTAAGAAATACCATTTTCCAGTCTGCTAATCTGCTTCATACAAGTGGTTGTAAGAGAGAGCCAGGGTGTCTTCCTGCAGTGAAACTTTTTAAAAAACTTTGGGCTACACAAGGCAAAACTGATACTGATCAAACCTTAGTACTGACAGTTAAAACTCACAGTGTGGAGCAAAATCTGGGTGGTGGAGGGCATGACCAGCATCATTGGATAGTGGTCAAATAATCTATTAGAAAACTTTGACCAGTATAACATTTTCTAAATAACTACTGGAGTTATTTTGGATAGTGAAATTTTTATTTCTATGTGAACACGCACCAAAATAATGCAGGTAGTGTGAAGAGGAGGTCGTTATGCTATCTAGTGTGATGGCTGAGTGAATGATGAGTTTAAGGAAGATACTAGGAGAGCTGCTAGAGAAATGATGAGTCAAAGGAAACACTTAGATATGTGAGATTAATTGTGGAAACCAGGAAGAATTCAGGGCACTATTTGAAGGGGGAAGAGAGTGTATTTGCAGGGTAGCATAAACTTGGGAATCAGTCTCTTGATTTTAGTGCCGGGTAGCGAGGAGCTGTATTGTCATTCAGTGTAGGAGTTTCCTGTCTCCCTTGAGCAGCCTCACCTGGCCTGCTGCGTTGAGGTTGGTGAGGGCCAAGTGCGTAGGTGGGCTGCTGCAGTGGCATGACCGGCGCGGTGGTGCTGAGTGCTCTTGGGTGGCTCTTGATCAACTCTTGGCCGTCTCCTGACCATCTGAGCTTCCCTGGGTGTGAAAAGTGGGCGAAGCTCCGGTCTCCATGCTCAGCCAGACAGTCCGTGTCATGGTTGTAGAATACCATTGAAATACACAGTTCTTGTTTTGGGCCACAGAAAGGTTAGTTTCAGTATCTATATGTGCAAAGCTAACTCATGTTTTTGTGTGCCTGTCCCCAGTACAAGACATCTCTTGCTGGAGGTTACAGCCCTTCAGAAAGGAGGTGAGAGGGTAGAAGAAAGATGCTGGCAGTCTCTGCATCTTGAATCTCCTGATTATTCTTCCTCTTAAAGGGTTGTTTTTTTCTTTTGGTGAAAACATGATGCTGATCTCACTTCTTTTTACCTTTGTTTTCACATAACTTTATTTATTGAAGTGTACCCAGGTTCCTTCTGTTTATTTTACTACCAGAAAAATTCTGTATGAAAAAGAAAAGTCACTGACATGGAATTAAAAAGGACTCATCTAGATCTCATAATAAAAAAAAGTGCTTGGAACAAATGAGTTCGGGATTCATGTTGTGGCTTGTGCTTCATTTTATCATCAGAGAGGCATCGTTTGTTTAAACTGTGCTCCTGTATGACATCTGGTTTGAAAAGCATAATAACCTATATAATCAGCTTTTAAAATGCTGGATTATCTGTGGGTTTATTGACTCTTCTTTACAAAATCTGTTATTTCTAATTAATTCTCCATATAACTATTACTAAAGCCAACTTGCAGAGACACAAATGAGCTTGATGGCAGTGGCTAGTCAAGGTCAGCATTTAGCTGCCAGCGTTTGCACTGTTGAGGATAATAAATCAGGCTTATTCCTAATCACATACCCTACAACGTGACAAATGTTCGTGGAGCCATCTAAGCAACCATTTTACAAATCATTTGGAGGATACATTTGGCATTGTTAAACTGCTCCATGCTGCCCTTGGCTGTAAAAGCATTGTGATAAAATATATATGCTCTGTTAGATCTCTTGTATTTGAATCCTGCAGAGTGCGTGTGTCTATGGGGGCATGTGTTTCCTTTTTTTCTCCTTTGTATTGGAAATAGACGTGAAAGTAATAACACCTGATCAACCTATGGAAACCACTGGCTTCTGAAAGCAGCGAAGAGTCGCCAGCTCTGTGGCATTATTTCATCTTTCTTGCGTTTTCAGTTAGAAGTTTATATTGAGAGTAGGTTGCTACCTACAAGGAAATTTCCGGGTCAACAATAGTGCACTGTGTGAAAGTTTAAAAAAAAAAAAAAAAAAAAAAAACAACCATAAAAAAAACCAAAACAAAAAAAAACAACCACTGTTAAATATCAGAGCAATAGTTGTTAAGCTCTAATTTGGTTTTGGACAAATGTGTAAACACAGTGATTTTGCTTGGGCTAAAGTTTAAGGCTCAGTCATGCTGTGGCCGACAGATGTCATTAGATTTAGTGTGTCATTTAAATAAGATATTTGGCAGTAGGCTAATTGCTGTCCAGGGAGTCAGTTGTGAAGTTCCTGATCTTTTGTATGGTATTCATTCTTACTTGGACAGAGTCTTGTATTTTTCTGAAGAGGGGATGAGGTATTACCGAAGTAATCTGGATTATTGTATTAAAACTTCTTATCTGGAGCCAAAAAAAAAATCAAACTGAGCTCCAAAAAAGAACCAAAATTAAATTAATGTATATATCTATTATAATCAACCGAATTTAACATTTAATTTTTACCTGTTAAGCGTTATCTGCCTGTTACTTTTCCCACATACCAGTTTACATTAGGATTACTTAATATAAATTTATAGGGTATTTCTGTGGAAAATGAATGAAAAAGGAAATATTTACCTTGGAGCATGCATGAAAAGCACTTCCAGCGAGGCTGGTGGGGTTTTCTAGTGCAGTGTTCCTCCCTATACATATTACAGGATATAGAGCTGTACTGATAAATAATTGGTTTAATAAAAACAATAATCTGATAAATTAAATGGGTGAAAACAATAAAAAAATCAAAAAAACCCCGTCATTAACACTGGATATTTGGCCTTGAAATGAGAGCAGAGAGGTAGTTTGCACAGCAGTCAGATCTTGATGCAGATCTTGTTCACCATTGACAAGTCGCTAAGAAAGGAATGACAGGCTGAACGTAAGAGAGATTCAGAAGGAAAAGGTGGAACCATCCGTGCATGCCTTGTTGAGAAAGAAAATCTTCCATGGAGAGAATGACTTAATCTGAGGTTTAGGAATATGATTTGACTATATTTTTTGGACTCAGCCTTTTATTATTTGCAAGTATGTACAAACACCACTTTATCTTTGTATAAGGCAATATAACAGCATTTTGAATTGGCAAATACTGTGGTGTAGCGTGGGTAAAAGAGAAAATAAGACATTTTTAGAAACAAGCCAAACATTGTTCGTTATAAGGCAATCATAGAGCAACTTGGAGGAGACTTAAGTACCAACAGCTAATATCAATGTTTCTTTGCAATGAAGTATTTGAGCACTGCTCCATGTTGGATACTGCTGTTAAGAATGAAAATACCTCATTTGTGTTTTAACCTATTCCACTTTTAAACTGGTTAAAAGAATGTATGGGATCTAATTAGATTTTTTTCCAGAACATCAGGTTTCCACCTGAGATGCTGTGGCTGAGTAGTTGAATCCATGCTTTGTGTTCAAGCAGTACCTTCACCTTTCAGCTATATTCAAGCCCTTTCTTTAGAGAAGCACTGTATAAAATATGCTATAGATTATGTCTTAGGTAGGCATTTAATAATCGTCGATCAACTGGTGTCTCAATGTGTCTTCACTGGCCTTTTTTACCCAATAATTGTGTTTAAGTGGAATTTCATATCTTGTCTAAACTTGTATCTAAAAAAAGGCTCTCCCACATTCAGCAAATCCTACATGACAGTTTATTTTCAACTAATAATAATATATGCTTGTATATATGACAGTAGGTATAAATAGGAGGTGTATGTATATGAGTGTATATATATGTAAATATGTAAATAATAAAACACGCACACTGCTGTGGTACCCTGGAAACCACCATTTCTCAACAGGAGGAGCTCTCTAACAGAACTACCTTTTTTTGATATTGAAAAGAAAAACTGTATTTTTCAGGGTAGAAAGACTAGGAAAATTTTTGCCAGTTTTATGAAGAATCAGGAACATGCAGCATCAAAATTACAAATGCCCCAAGACATTTTGGTGGTATGTCAGAATTGAAACGTTTCCCTTCTCAGACAAAATACCATCATTTGCCATGAAAAAAAAAAAAAAAGAACAAAAAATTTCAAGGAGTTAGTTTTCCAGGTTATTGACATTTTCTCTAGAAAACAGACACCTTTTAAAAAATTTTGTTTAATGAAAGGCTTAACGTTTTTCATGCAGTACGAAATGTGCTAGAGGGAAGTCATATTCATTGCCTAAACAAATCCAAACGCAGACCTAAATACCAGCACAGTCTTGGCACATCCTGGAGAAGGTACCTTTCCTTAGGGGTAGATTAATGCAATGTACATAGGTAGGACTGTCACTTGAGGACACAGAACTTTAACATAGATTTGGTGAGGCTTTTCTTTGTCTCTCTAACAGATGAGCTAATGCCATCACCTAGCAATTATCAAGTAGCGTGATATTATGTAATGAAAGTATAAATAGCACGAGGACTAAAACTAGTAAATCTAACAGACTAACGAGCAGACAAGAGCAGGAATACTATTTGGAACATTTTGATTAGCATCTGAATGCTGTCATTTAAAAAGACATTTAGATTTGATGTTACAGCAAAGCTGCAGGCCAGGAGAGTTGCAGTCCTTGATCTGGAGTGACAAATGTGCTGTGCCCCTGGATAAATCACTTAGCCTCTGTATACCTCTTTAAAGGAAGACAGAAAATTGGTAAAAGGCAAAGGGTGCATACTTGAAATTTCTGAAGCAGGCTGGTTTTCTTGTTTGAATTAAAACTACCTGTGAAATTAGTTTCCCAATGACTGACCGAAAAATAGCCTGTGACCTGCAATTTGAACTATCAAATTATTTCACCATAAGTGTAAAGTCTTTGGGGGTTGTTTTTGTAGTTGTTTGGCAGCATTCAGAGAGATAAGGTGTGAAGAAATGCAAGAGGTCACGTTTACCTGGAGAAGAGAGGCTGTGTGGAAGGAAAGACTCTCCCCAGCCCGCCGGAGGTGTGGGAGGGATCCAAATCTTTCATCTCCTTCAGTATCTGGCACATTTCTCTGAGCGTGCCGATTACATTAGAGTGGCATTTCCAGTTCCCGAGGGAAGAAGGAAGGGAGGAGACTCACTGCATCATGAAACGTGACTTGTTTTTGAAGAGCGCTCTTTTAGAGTTGCCAGTGGAAAATACTACCTAAAGATACTTTCTGAGAGCTATGGTTTAAAAAGACCCAGCAACAGAAATGCCCTGTCTTTTAAGAAGGCAGTGGATGTCTGAATCTGGGTTTGCAAGGTGCGTCAGCCTGCAAAATTTCAGAATGGTTTCTGAACTTCTGGTACTGCTTCTCTGGCACCTACAGTCACATGGAAGGGTCTTCTGCACTGGCAGAATGTAAAAAGGCTTCAAAACTACTTCAGAAGCAAGCTGTTAAATTACAGAAATATTAGCTATAAGCTTAAGGACCACTGTAGTGGTAAGCAGGAATGTGGACAGGAGAGTGCATGCCACTTTTCTGCACTACTTCATAAAATGGTCTTAGTGGCTTTATTAGAGGTATTACTTAGCTTTAAAAGCTTGAAACAAACAAATAAACAGAAACAAAATTTATAGCTATCTGGTCGGTCCAGAGTGGTCTGTTTGTTGTTTATTTTCAGTTGTAATCATCTGCTACCAATAAATTCCACTGCCCTTGTGGTAACTTCTCACATTAACATTGATATATTATGGGTGGTTTAAAACAAACAATAAAAATATTGCACTTACTAATTAAAACAATTCATGTATTCAGCCAGGCACTGCCAGAAAGAGTTGTGGTTTCTTAATTGTTAGGTGCCTTGAGCAATATACCTGTTATAAATTCTTAATTGAATTTTGCATTATGGCCAGTGTGATTTGAAATATTCATAGCTATTTTGTTTGGTTTGTTTTTGTTGTTTTGGTTTTTTTTTGTTTTGTTTTGTTGTTTTTTTTTTTTTTAACTCCAGCTCTTCATTGAGAAGTGTATCAACTGGATCTTCAAGACCTTCCAAAGTGTGTTTGGTGTGCGGAGATGAGGCATCTGGATGTCATTACGGGGTGGTTACATGTGGCAGCTGTAAAGTTTTCTTCAAGAGAGCAGTAGAAGGTAAGAAAACACAAAAATCGTTAAAAAAGAAAAGGCAAAATACGTGTGCGTTTGGGGTTTTTTAAATAGAAATATATATATACACACAGGTGCACATGTAGGTTTTCCTATGTGTTTTCTGTTCTGTGGCGTTATTCTGGGTAAAAAATAATAAAATTTGAATGAACTTCAGTTATGTGTGGTATAATTTATGTAGAATATGCCAAGGTGTTTTGCATTGTACACCTTCTAAAGCATGCTTTCTTTTGCTTCATGCCACTGCTCAGTCACATTTTTTCTCCACACTCCAAGTATTTTTTTGTAATTTTTAATGGACACAGATACATTAGATGTAAACATACTCCTGCTTCTCCTGTACTGGAGGATGAATAAGTTTGTCTTGTTGTGTTTTGGCAGCCTTATATGACAGTACAATTGACTCAGGTCAGTTATCTCTCTGTGGGTACCTCCAAGGCTTTCAACTCTGCTTCGTCTTTCACCAACAGAGAAGTTGGTGAGGAAGCAGGAATTGATCATGGTGCTTTACTTAGAGATAATTTTCTTCATTAAGGTCTAGGACTTTCATGATGACTATATTTTGATAGCTTTATCATCACAGGAGTGTTTTGCTGACATCTCAGTATTCTATGTTAATTATGGTATAGCTAGTCTTTCCTGGGCATCTCAATAGAAAGAAGGTAGGATCACTCGGAGTGCTACAGGACCTCAGGTCAACGTTGCCTCTCCATGACTTGGGTTGTTAGGGTGAAAGAAAACGTTTGACCTTTACAGTATTTGTCAGCAACTTTTTCGAGTGATAAAAAATAAGTTTTTAATACCTGATAAAGAATAAGTTAATGACAATCAAAGGATATAACTACTGTATAGGTTTTTTGAAGCCTTCGCTGATGAGTGGATGTTCTTACAACCACTGATGAAGCAGGCGATACCTACTTATTTATTTCCATGAAGAAAAACCTAGAAGGAAGAAAGTAGGCTCTTAATATGGTGTCCAGCATGTGCACTGTGAAGAGTGAGGTAGTGTGTGATGTGATTAATTTCTTCTGTGATTATTAAATCTGCTGCTGATGGCAATAAGGATTTAGCTCTCTGTTAAATAGACCCGGAGGGCTTATGCATCATTGAAGTCAAGACCTCATGTAATATCTATCAATCTATTTATCTATCTATCATCAAAAGTGTTAATCTAATTGAAATGGACTTTGCAAAGTTACAAGGACACGGAAGAGGTTTCCCCCTTCTAAAAGCATTTTCTGTTACTGTTGTGCAATAGCTGACCTTGATGTCTTCATTCCCTAACTTCTTCCTTGAGTTTTTAGTCACTTAATGTAGTACATGAACTGGAAAACCTTACTTATTTTCACTGAATTATGTCCTCCACGTATATCCATGCCACATCATGGATGGGTCTTCAGACATCCATGTCTAAGTTGGCCTCTGAACCGTAAGGATTTTTTTTGTTGTGGTGGTCATGGGGAGGTTTTGCATACACCTGCACATACTGTGTGAAGTAACAGCACCTTTTGTTGTCTCCCTACTGTCCTGCCTTCCAGGAAAGCTTCCTTCCCAGTCTTCAATCACTGTAATTTCAAGGTACTGTGTATCTGCGTTTACCATGCCCCTCTCTTTTGATATGCTTTCTGACATAATCTGATGGATACCCTTATCCAGCTTTACAGAATTTTTTTTGAAAAATTACCAGGGATTCCCTTGAGGAGTTAACAAAGTATCAAGACTACGTTTCCAAGCTTCAGAAGCCAAAATTACTAGGAGTTGATTACTCTGTAATCAGGCATAGAAATACATTTTTAAAATGTAGCTAGAAGTTATTAGTAATTACTGAATGTGTATAAGTTAAGCAAAAAAACCCTCAAGAAAGGAAAGACAAAACCACCCTGTCATCCCTAAAAATTGAAGATAGTAGTTTTATCTTAAAAGATATTTTTTAGAATTACTGCATTGACATACATGTTCCTACCAGTGGTATGTGAACACTGTCTATAGACTTTTGCTTGGTATGCACGTGACTGAGCTCTTGATGCTACCAGTAGCATTGCTGTCGTGCAAACACTGACATTTGGCTTGCGCTTTTCAGTTTTTATGTATTTATATATGTATATATTTGTGTGTGTGTATATATGCATAAAAATACATTGTAGAGTATTAGCCACAGAAGGACATAGCAAAACCAAAATATACATTTTGGCTGCAAACATGCTGAAACTATCCATCTGAATAAAAGTTTGTGTAGGTAATCATGTAATAACTAAATGTTTTTCTGGAGTTGGCATAAACTTTTCAGTTGGGTATACGCTCAATAAAACACCCCATTCTGAGGTTTCCTATTTTAAATGAAGTATTTGTAGCAATTAATCTGTATCATATGTTCATGAGGATGTTCTTAAAACTATGGTAGTTCTGTGCATGATATAAATAAAAAATAAAATCGAAGAACTACCTTAAATGTAGATACTGGTCATAACCTGTCTCAGCTCTGAGCTAAAGTTGTGTTCGTCACTTAAGTATTTGCAGTCTTGTCTCTATTAGAAAGAAAATAGTAAAACACTCTCTGTGAACATAAAAACAACTTTCTGGGGAATATATAAATATGGTGGGTAATGTATTTGAGTAAAAATTAATTGTTCCCTCTCTAAAAGATTGTAGTAAATTAATAGAAGTCCTTCAAGTTTCATTCACCATTTCTCTGAAATTATGAGTATAGACTTCTTAAAGATGTATTATTATTTTTCCAGTTGTATTTTACACACTTTATCTCACACACACACACACACACACACACACTTCTTACTTGATTCGCTAAATGTTCTTCAGTAGAAAGTGGTATGAGAAATTATGTTCTTTCAAAAATAGCTTCCTCTTCCAATTGTTATTAAATACAGTGGCTACAGTGGGTGCTGTTTTCAGAGAGCCATGAGAATGGTTGAGGTTGGAAGAAACTTCTGGAGGTCATCTGGTCCAACCCCCCCTGCTCAAGCAGAGCCACTTAGATCCAGTTGCCCAGGACTATGTCCAGATGGCTTTTGAATATCTCAAAGGATGGAGACTTCACAACCTTTCTGGGCAACCTCTGCCAGTGGTTGGTCATCCTCAGAGTAAAAAAGTGCTTCCCGGTGTTCAGGCAGACCTTCCTGTGTTTCAGTTTGTGCTGTCTTTGAATGGAGCAACTCTTCTCCTTCAAGGGAAAGACACTTCTGGTCATTAGTTTCTACTGATTAAATTAATGTTTTATTTAATTTTAAAAGTTACATACTGATAGTCTTTCAAAAGATATGGTGGGATGGCAATCATGTGAGAGAGCAACTGTGCAAATGGAAGGAAAAGAGCGAGTGATCTAGTTGAAGGGGGAAGTTGGGCTAGATGGCCTTTAAGGGTCCCTACCAACCCAAAGCATTCTATGAAGTGGGGAGACAAATTGTGTCCAAAAGCATGGCAGCAGAGAGAAGGGGGATTTGGAGAGAGGGGCCACTGCACACCATCCAGCTCTTTGGGTCTTGCCTAAATTGCTAACATTGTCAGCCGGCCTTGAACAGCTTTTGAGTGCTAATTCTTTTGTGCTCCTCTGAAATGTCATAAAACAGAGGTATTTTAACAGAAAAGAAAAACTGCATTGAAATTTAAAAAGTATACAACAATAAAAGAGACTAAAGCTTGTATTTTGAATTATATATCTGGTAATTGTATACCCAGTGAATCTTAGATCGGGGACTTGCAGGAAATGTCTAATGAATTTATGAGAGGGAGAACTGTAGACCAAAAAAAGTATTAAAATGGGTTTATTGGTGAAATTTCAAAAGTAATTTCAGATGGAATTCATTACAGGGATGTAAATTATTGAAGTGCAAAATTTTGATATCAAGTAAGCATGAACTTCTTGCTGACTGACTTGATGAACAGGAGTCTGGTATGAAGAAATGTGATTGTGTCATTAATATAAATTTGATCTGCCTTGCAAACACTAAAATCTTTTAACCATAAAAGTGTCGATAAATGGTGTCACGGCAAAAGCTAAGACATTTGTATTTATAATACATTTTTACCTAGGATAACTACAGCGTATGCTTTTCTAAATTATGGATATGACTAATCATGAAGTTATTTAAACTTTAATTTATGATCATTAATAGAGTCATATGCTGAAAATACACTATACTGTGAGGGAACCTAAAGCACCTGGCCAGTCTTGTCTTCTCTTTTTCGACTGAACCAGTTTTCTCTAAGGAGAGTAACAGGCTTGAAGTCAGAAATCACAGCTGTTCTTGCGTATGCTCTGTGTTTTTAGTCTTCGTTTGTTTAAGTTCCAGACAAGTATGAGGTAATCTGTCCTAAATCAAAATCTATTACCACTTCTTAAGTTGCTAAAGTTAATCTTTCATTCTTTCTTTGGCGTGAAGGTAAGAAAAAAGGAAGGTATTTTTTCATCTCCAGATAGTACTAAAGACTACAGCAAAAAGGACCATCGTCTTCCAGTTATTTTGCTGGGAGATTTTTGGCTACTTGAAGAATTAAAAAATTATATCATACTAATTATAGGGAAGCTTGCTTTTTTTTTTAAATACAAAGACGTGATGTTCAATACATTTCAGATTTTGCTGTTGATTTCCACTCCAAGAGGTTTGCCTTAAAGCTGGTTCTGCTATTTTAAGTCAGAAACATAGATCTCTTTTCACCTCTGATGTAGAAACACAGTCACAGTAAAAGACATTTCTAGGGTTGCGTTTCTTTTTCACCTGAACATTTGCTGTATGCCTATTTGAAGTAGGGAGAAATTTGGCTGAAGGAAATTGTTCAAAGTCTAATCTGATGGCCTCCTGGACATAGTAAATGTGCTGTGCACCTCAGCAAGCAGCCTAGTAATAAAGGAATCCTGCCTCTGCTGTGTGGTTGAACAGCAGGCTGTCCAAGACTTCGCTTCAATAGTGGAAGGCATGAAACTTCTTGTATAGCAATCTGCAGGGACTTGGCACAGCGGTGGGAACCAAGGTTGCCTCAAATACAGGGTTATGGAAAAGAACTACCATTCTTCATGTTTGTGCCAGGCTGCAATGAAAACACAGGAACAGAACAACCTGGGCTGCGAGATTGAGGGTCCAACCCACCAGTCACCTGGCGTAACTCCCAGTCCGCCTTGCCCAGCACCAAGGCCAGTATTTTTACCATAACCAAAGGGAGGCAACAGCCTTCTAGAGACTCATCTTTACATGAGGGATTGCAAGGCACTGTGCATCTCTTTAGCAGTGGGCCAGATGCATAATATCCCAGCGATAATTTTTTGGTTTTGTGAAAGTACTCTATAGGCTCTGCTTCTAGAAGGCCACACAAGAGGGAAGGTGATACATTATGCATAACATGTTTTTTTCAGAAACAGGTAATCTTCCTATGAGTGCAAGTGCAAGAACTTCCCAAGGCTCTAGACCCCACTAGAAAATAAAGAAAAACTAAAGCCTCTGTGCGTGCTTCCTAGACTTTTTCATTTGAATTGAGGCGAAAAAAATACCAAGGTATGAGAATTTAAATGCTGGAGTACGTAGCTCTTGAATAATTTGTCTCATTAGCATAACTTATATTTTTATAAAACACTGCTGGTGAACAGGAAAGTTTACCTTATTGATCATTTAAAGAAGCAATTTTTTTTAATGCTGTAGAAGCTGAAATGGATACATTATAGAAGGGCTTTTTCCACACCATTTTGCAGTGTGTGCAGCCATGAATTTTGTAGGTCTGTATTACTAGAATTAATTATACATACAGTTCTTTGCTCTCCACTCTTCTGTTCATTCACTGTAATGGAGTCAGTGTTTTTCCATCACAGGCTGCAATTTTCCTTTTATCCACTTTCATAAGGTCAGTGGCCTCTCTAAATTCGACATCACTCAGTATAGATGTCCATATGTTTTCATAGAAATTTCTATGTGGGATTTGAAGTTGACTCTGTTCCTGACCTGTTGCAAGAATCTGTTTTACAACCTATCAAACAGAAATACTAGGTGAAGAGCAAGCAGATGGGTGATCTGCCGAGGGCAAGTGAGATGGTCAAATTCATGTAGCAGCTGCTACTCATACTTGATATGCTATGGTTAATAGGTGTAAAATAAAATTTAAATAATTAAGTCATCGTAGGTTTGAAGCTGCCACCAGCCTTCCATGCTTTCATAGAAATAAAAAGGACTTTTCCTGGGTTTTGCTCCGGCAGGCAGTGTTGCTTAGTGAAATGAAGTCTTTGTTCCTGCTCCTGGTTGGCTTTAGTTACTAGGACCTTAGAGTTCAGGAGGCTGGTAGGAGGAAGGAGCTAGAAAGATTTGCACTGGGACCCTAAAAAGGGGAAAGGGGGAGAGAAATAAGCAACAAGAAGTGACACAAAAAAAAAAAAAAAAAAAGATTAATAAAGGATGAAGCATGTATTGCAGTTGAGTATCTTAAAGCTGGGGAGAGGTAGAATGGGACTAAGAGCTTTCCTTATGGCTTCTTGGAATATGTGGGCTGCATGAGAAACTCCAACTGATGCTCAAGAATAAATGCTGTTAAACGTGGATGGCAATGCTAATAGAGCAAGCATATTGTGTTTGTGTTTCAGAAAGGAGGGGGTAGGTTTGGGAACCATCTAGGTGATAGAGTGTCTTCGTTTTAAAACAGGCAAAGAATAGGGGAGTTTAACAGCTGCAGTGCCACAAAGCACCAAACGTTGGTTAATGGCCAAGAAAATAATTTGAAAAAAATCCACATCCATGCCTTTCCAGAAGCATTAATAATTTCTTACCTCCCCAGGACTTTCCAGCATTCACAGTTTTTTTGATTGTAACTGTTATTTACCGTATAAGCTGGGAGGTCTGTGTACAACTATTCTCCTCCACTCTTCTGTTTGTCTTTCATTCTTTGTTTTCTGAATACTAATTTCTAGACTGCTTCATCTATAAAATAATAACATTCATTATGTGATAGCCAGCCTGCACAAGCAAAATATGCAGTAAATGGAACATACATGCAGTAGTAAGGTTAGTTTATCTTGGGTAACAACCTTCCATTGACACAAATTCCAGCATCAACACAGGCTTTCACGTGCTTACCTTCTACATCCTTGTAAGGGAAATTTTTGGCATTCTTACTATGATGTGACAGGGAACTGAGTTGCAGTATTTTTTTTTTTTTCAGTTGTCTTCTTTTTTAACACATCACAGGGTAACTTTCCAGTAGATCAGAGTCTTCATAGAGGTGGGGTGGCCCTGTGAATGCATGCTGATTTAAGGTAGCCACAAACATTCTGGCTAATGAAAGTTCAAATGTCACAGCCATTAGTCTAGTGTTTTCTTGAATACTTCAACTATCTTTTCTTAAAAAGGAATGGATTTTTTCCCGTATGCCACATAGGGAAGGTAGACAGGGCGCTTGCTGTGAAATTCATCTTTTAGTTAATAGATCCAAGATGGCTGAGCCACTTGTGTAACGTAGTTATGCAAAATCAGTGTGTACAGAAGCATCAGGTATTTCAAGCAAACAGGGGAAGCATTCATACCATCATGGTACAAATGATGTTGGGCATGCTTATGTGGAGTATTGTGCATACTTCTGGTCACCAGCATGTTAAAGACAGATTGAGACTTGATTCGGACTCAGGTAAACACATGAGGAGAGCTCCTGAAATGATGTGGGAAATAAAAATGTATCTTATGTCAGGTGACTAAATGCTTTTAGCTTTTTTTAGCTTACCCAAGAAGAGTCTGAGTTGGGACATGATTGCTGTCTATAAATATTTCACAGTTGAGGAATAGACAACTGAGACGGAGGAGAGTTTATTTTGAACTTAGAACTGTGCTGAAATAAGAGCAAATGGGTAAAAGTTATATTAGTTTGATATTTTGAGAAGGCTGCAAACCACCAAAAAGAGGGACTTTCAGGAGCACTTTCCTGAAAGGAGTCAGAAGGACTTAAGTACCTGCTTTGAAATGGAGTGTAAGAGAAGTAATGGATGTATTAAACAATTTGGTTATCTGTGATAGTAAATGATAAGCCAAAGAGATCTCTTTTGGTTAATAGTGCATCCTGGTAGGAATTGAGAGTTCATCTGACTCCAAAACTGAAGGAAGTAGCAGTACTAAAAGAGAGGATGAACTAACTAATACAGTTCTAGGATATTCCACCTGTAACGATGGTGCATGACCAGATCTTCACAGGGATACAAGACTTCAGTTTTTAAAAATCAATGAAAAGTGCTCAGTTCTTGCATGAGGCAGAGTTGTTTTGTATTTGTGGTAGCAGATGAATGTCTGTGTCCTACAATGACTTTTCTCATTTTGAGTTCAGAAAAAAGCTCAGAAGAGTGAAGTCCTTTTGAAATACCTCCATCCTATCCAGCTAAGCCTTTGCAGGTACTCCCAGACCCCATCAGGTGACCTCATGCTTGGTTATGTTTTCTAGTAATCCCGTCAGGTGAGAGCCCAGCTACTGAGAATTCCTGTCACTGGAGTATAATTGGTCTGGCTTCTTGGACACTGTGTTGCTGGGTGTGGGTTTTTTTAATGCTTAACACAATACAACTGCAAATGGATAACTAAAGCGTGAATAAACATATTCAAATTGGAGCTTGCAATTGGACATAAATATATATACAAGACCTTCCACATCATATAGCATAAAGCATATAAAGTATCGTAAACATCCGTAGTCAGATGCTTTAGCTTCTCACAGCTGTGGTACTGCTTTTTAAGAGATACCACTTCATAAAATGCTGTTATCTACCAGCCTTGGAAGCCCATCGAAGCAATGTTATAGTTTTAACTTTTAGTAGCAAATAGCACTTCTTTTCAACAATGCTCAAGGTTCAGAAAATTTTTAGAGCCTGAAAAGGCTCTTCCAGTCTCAGGTTAACTACTTAAGAGCCAGAAGGGGATAATCCTGCAAGGTGCCTTCAGTGAAACGATGTTAGAGATAGGGAATTTTGCAGTCTCGTGGCTGAAAGAAATCCTAAATAGATAAAAGCTCAAAATAAATATATAAATACATAAAGCCAGAAACAAATCATCTTTTTGTACTTCCTAATCCCATTTTAAATAAGAGGGTGGGAAAACAGTCTCCAGACAAAAAAAATGAGATAAAATGTACATACAGATCTGTCTGTTATAGACAGAGGGAACAAGGCATCTGCTAGCATCTCAGATATAAATAGAGTGGGAAAAGGTAATGGCAAATCTCCCGTTGCCTTAAAAGAAGCCAGGATTTCAGCCTTTTTTTGCAGCACAGTTTTAGGTTGTTGAAGGTTGGGAGTGAGTGCCTGTGTTCGGTTTGAAGTCTAGACTTAGACTGAGGCAGATTTGTCAGGTTTCTTAGAAACAATAATGGCTCGTGGTCAACTGTGAATCCCACAGTTCTTTATTATTTAAGGAGAGGAAATTCTGTAAAGATAGAACTATTACCTGGGTTTAACCTATAAAATTTTTTGGTGCCATCTCTCGTGTCTGATTTGCCCAACGAATGGGAATGTGGTTCAGTTATTCTGTTCCCACCTATTTCAAGAGTGATGGTGTGGGGCTTTTTTATGCACCTTGTCTACACTAAGAGCAAGCAGAAACAAGCAGGTTTCTGCTCAGTCTCCTGTGGTGTCAGGTGAAGGGCTGCCAGGAACTGCTGACGTAGTAACAGGGAGCTCCGTATTTGCTGCAGAATGGGTGCAGAGGCTTGGGCAGCTGTTGGAGTGGCCAGTATGTGAGCTTTCTCTGTAGTGTGTGCATCACCTGCAGCTGTGTGATGTAGGTGTAGCTGAAGCCTAAAGTCTGTCTTTAGGTTCTGCACGCAGCAGCTGAGAGCACGTGCTTGGGATTCGTGTATGCTGTGGTTCCTGCACAGCAAAATTTTGCTGATGTCCCGATCTTGTTCGCGCGCAGCAGGACAGACCCTTTCTTCTCCTGTTTCAGAGTTTGGAGTGTCAGGGCCGCTTGAGATTATGATGTCCTTTCCTGCTCCTTTCTGCTCCTGATGGGTTCTTACATTAGGTATAGCAGTGGTTGTCAGGGGGGTTGAGCTGCTTGGGGTTTTTTCAGTTTGATATGTTAAAAATATGTTGGGAAGAAAAAAAATGAAGTTTGCAAAATCACAACTAAATATAAAAGTAATGAATGTTAGTGGCCTGCTTGGACTTTGTTAATCTATACCACATGTAATGATTTCTAATTCTGCCTTAATTACACAATCACTTACAACTTTTTCCATTAGACCTCTGCCTCGTTCATTGAACAGATTGGGTAACATTCAATTAATGAGCAGCTATTCAATATCTTGGATTCTTCTCATTGCTTAGTGTATAGTTCTGTGCCTTCACTGCTGATTACTGTTCATCCCTTGCTCAGAATACATAATTACTCATTTCTTGCAGAGCTTTTCTGTGGTGCTCATCACTATCATATCAAAGTGCTTCACTAATATTGTTTAAATTATCCTGCAATACAAGATAAGATGAGTGGTTATTACCCCTCTTTTACAGCTGGGGAGTTAAGACACAGATTAGGCTCAGGCATACCCACTGATTTGGGGTTCATGATTTATGATATTTAGGACCTCAGAGGGCAGAAGTACTTGGCGTTTTATAGCACTTAATATGTTCAAAGTGCAGTTCCCATTGATTTTACTTGCAGCTATGATCACTTAAAGCACTGCAAATCAGACTGTGGATCTTAAGTTGAATGTTCAGGAAACAAGGAGGATAATTAGTGATTTTTCTTGCTTATTATTATAGAGTAAGTCCATGGCAAAAGAGATGCACTCCAGTTCTCCAGGGCACCATTCATCTGCCTCAGGCATTGACTTTCTCTCTCCTCTTTTCTTTTTTCTTTAAATCTCCATAATCCTTTATGTACTGTGGTTTTGGTAGCATGTAAATGTGGACTCCAAGGACAAGTCCTTTTGACTTGGTGGTCCTGATTCATCCTAAATCATCATCAGCATTGTCCCCAGGGTAATCTAGAGGTCTGGGCAAGGTGGGACCAAGGGTGTAGAAGTAAAACATAATGTAAAGACTTCTATATATTGGTTGTGAGGATAATTATTCAGGTTTTGAGGTGCAGGGGAGTCTGAGGGTTCTTACCTGTTCAGTGATGGCAAACAGAGCAAGGTTCCTAGGTGGTGGTTCACATGCCAGATACTGATGGTGGTGGTGCTTCCTAGGAAAGCTACTTGCAGCAAAATAGTGACAAGGTGCCTCAAAGTCTTCGGAGCTGTGCCTAAACCATTTGACTGAAGTAAATTTGGGGAGATTGTAATCTAGCTTCTCTAGTACATACTGATACTTTCATTAGAGGGGGTTTACGTTACGGTTCTTCAAGTTCATCCTTCCTTACCTTTGTTCACACAGTACATCCCAACATGTTTAATATTTCAGTTGGAACCTATACACTTGTATAAGTTTTCTGTACATGTGACAGAAATGTATTATTACAATGTGGTTCATTTACCGTCTCTTCTAAATACGCTGCAGATATTTAGTACAGTTTTTCTTTTTAGAAGCTATACTTTTGTTCCTGTTTTGTTTCAAGTTTCCTTGTGTAAAACTTCATCTAATACTGGGTATAGTGTTTCTTTGCTATGGAAGGTATGCCTTAATCACTTTGTGCCTTCAGGACTATAAAAGGCTTTGCTAATGTACATAGGTTTATGAAAAGAGCACAATTTTGTGTGGATTAACTTTGTCCGAATGAGAAAGCATTATCATATATCACAGAATTGCTGAAGTTGGAAGAGACCTTTGGAGATTTATCTAGTTCAACCCTCCTGCACAGAGAATTGTCATTGTGTCCAGGTGGGGTTTGAGTATCTCAGAAGACTACTCATAGAGCAACCTGTTCGACCATCCTCACCATGGGGGAAAAAAAAAGTATTCTTGCTTTTCTTGAAGACAGAAGTGTCACCTGCGTCCTTTTAGTCCTCAGGAGCCTCATTCCATTACCATTACCTTTCTCTCAGTGATGTGAGTCAGCTACCTCAGTGCTTGTGGGTGTAGCCATGATACCATTTGTTATATGCTTCCTAACTTGATCATCCTCCTCCCAGGGTTGTCTTTTTTGCTCCAGACTTGTCCCTCTACTGTTGCTTTTCAAAGCAAAATGATCTGCTTTTGATTTAGTTGATTCTCATCTAGAAAATATCCCTGACATTTTTTGCTCCATCAAATTGCTTTGCTTTACATTGATGGGTTTTGCAATCTGTTACTTGAAAAGTAAATAGCTCAGACAAAAGGAAGTGAATGAATGCAGGAGAAAAACAGCCAAGAGTTACCCTCTGAGAGCCTGGTTAAGGCTAGAGGAGCTTGGGCTTCTGCCTGGATCTAATGAAGATCTCCCGCTGAGTCACGCTGCTAGTTAATATGTGGTTGCAAATGGGAAAGACAGACTTAAAAGCTCTGTCAAGTCTGAATGATACTCTGCCTTTCAAGATTGACTCCCAGGCTTCCCAACAGGTATTTTTTTTTCCTCATTTAATAAATAATAGTATTTAAAAAGATCTATCCGCAGGTTTTCTTTAGTGGTACATACGATGAGCAGTAATGGAATTACTGTTCAAGACAGTAGGTTTTTAAGTTTATTGAAACTACTCAATGCCTCTCACCTGGAAAACAAGACCTGAAGAAGGACTAAATAAATGCTTCAAAATAAATGTGGAAAGGTTATACTTCAGAAATTTATTCTAGAGATTTAGAATGTAAGCTGACTTCTAAGGCACAGGGTGAGAAAAATACCAAAATGGAAATAGCCTCTGCAATAGAAAGACAGATGCGTGATTTTTAAAACACAATGTGATACTCATAAAACAGAAAAACAGTGTAACATTGGTGTTTAGAAGATAGTTTGGTTTCTTTGAAAGTTTTGTACTGTTCATGCAAGATGCCAACAAAAGGCGTTGTTGTTTGTGTGTTACTGACCACTCTGATAGAGTATTTTGAATTCTTGTAATTTAATGTTTCACACTTTTACCAGAAATGGTGTCATTGCTATCAGCTTTAATGCAGCTGTATCAGATTTATACTTCTTGTCTCATTGTCTTTAATCCTTGTTGATTCTTGCTGAAAAGTGTATCCAGAACAGTGGAATTTTCTCCACTCATTTCCTGTTCATGGCATATCTGCATTCAGGCTACTACCAGACTTAAGAAATAGAGCATAGTTTTCTCATTTGTACACACCTATTTATTTTACTTCATCTGGAAATTGGTTTATGTTGCACTCAATACAGAAAAGGACTGGACTTGATGTTTTGTACTTACTGTTGCAAAGCTCACTCCCTCATTTGTTACGTGTAGAGAAGTAACTAATGTGATTGTGTATTGGAAGTAGACATATGGCAAACAGTTCTTGTAACGTCAGAACAGCAATGCTTATTACAGAGCAGGGTGATGGATGATATTAAAAAAGGTAATGTTACTTTCTTAGGGAGAGACTGTATGATACTGTGTGTGGGAACAGATCAGAACAACTGAGCTGTAACTTTTTCTTAACAGGAACAATTTAAACTGGTTTAAGTTTGAAAGTTTACAGACCTTTTGCATGCTCTGCACAAGTATTCTGCTAAGCCTTTTCTTCCTTAGGCTGGGACAATGTTTTTGATTCAAAGCTAATGCCTGTGGGGAAGAAGTGCAGTAGTCCTGTACTTTCAAAACTTGAGCATTTATGCAAGTTTTCGATAAACATTTTAGGAATCTAACTGTATTATTCCACTTCTGAAAGGGTATTTTTTGTCTAGGGTATTTAGCTGTAGATGGGTATTATATGTATTTTCACAGACTTGTGCTCTTACTTTTTTTCTAAGAATAATTATATATTTAGAGCTAAGCATTCAATTATTCATCCATTTTACCACGTGGACTTAGCAAATGGACTTGTGTTAGCCTATACACCATACCATGCATGCAAATTCCGCTCTTAACAATACTGCTTGAAATTATGTAAGTGATAGGTGCTAATTTTCTCTGGTGCAACAGAATGATAATGATGGACTATTGGGAAAAAAAATAACAATAAGTTAGGTTGTGTGCACTGGCATACTAAACTATTCATAAAATTAAAAAAAAAAGAAGGAATGAAAAGGCACTAACCTATCTAAAAATTATGTCTTTTACTTGCACTCTTTTTAGTAATAAGGGGAAGATGGTATTCCTACAGTGACAGCACCATATTGTAGAATGAAACTTAGCAGCTTGTACATTCATTTGTTTGGGGGGAGGGTGGCTGTTAATGACTTCATGTGCAAGGTGCACACAACCAGGCAGTTGAACTCTAGATATTCAAGTGGTTTATAGAGCCTTGAGAACTAAAAGTGATATTTCATGTTCTCATACTTCTGCAGTGTCATCATGCAGGTACTCTGCTGAATGTAGGGCAGCAGGCAGTCTGTCAAGTACAGTAGATATGTGTATATTTTAGTACAGCAGCACTGCGTACAGGTTTATAAAATAAATTAGGGTATTGGAAAATAACGCTGGCATTTGGATACAGTGGTCACACCGAGCTGCATCTTTTCTTGTTTCACTTCTATTTTGTGAAGGAATCCACTTCCATGTAAGATGTTTAGAAAGAATAGCTACCAGTTATTCCGTGTTAATTATTCATTTAAAAGTAAGAAGAGGAAATATGACAAGAATGAGATCTTTCACTGACTGTTTAATAATGGAAGATAATTCATGGAAAGCTTATGAGAAAGTGAAGGACATAAAAGCACAAGCAAAATTGTATGTATTAGTACACGTTCAAGGAGTTCTATGATAATACAGAACAAGGTTGAACAGCAGAGGGTTTTTGGACAGTACTTGGGTAAATTTGCTTACTTGAGCATCCCTTTTTCCATAGAGTTAGAAAATGTTCCAGAAATAGAGAGTTGAAGGACAGTATCATCTTTCTGACTTTAAATTCACAGAATCACAGACTGTTCAGGGTTGGAAGGGACCATCTAGTCCAACCACCTTGCTAAAGCAGGTTCTTCTAGAGCAGGTTGCACAGAGCTGCATTCAGGTGGGTTTTAAATGTCGCCAGAGAAGGAGACTCCATGACCTCTCTGGGCGGCCTACTCCTGTGTTCTGTCACCATCAAAGTACAGAAATTCTTCCTCACAGTCAGATGGAACTGCCTGTGTTGCAGTCAGGCAATTTCAGCCCTTTCTATTGCCATTCTCACATTTTACTATATTTTCTATTACCATTCCACTAAGAGTGGGAAAAAGGCCTTGTTACTGTCACCATTCTTTGTGTCCTTGAAGTCTTCAATAACAAGCTGACAATGCAAGAACAATAAGCCACCAAGGAAAAAAAGTAGGAAATGCTATGTGCACTTCTACAAGCAAAGGTGCCCACTTAGGTTCAGCAGGCAAAGACAGATCTAAAGTATTGCTATATAATGCAGGTGAGGGTACTCCAAAATCCATATGCATGTGTGTTGTATGGATTATGTAAACCAAGATCAGTATGCATGTGAATTTCTTGGAGGCTTCACTTAAAATGAAGACTCTCAACTGAAGAAGTGAGGGAAATTATTAAACTATTTCCGTTCAGATGTGGGACAAATTAAGATTCCATCTGAAGTCAGAAACAAGTGTTTAGAAAAGAGAGGGGAGAAGGGCCTCTGGCATCCAGAAAGCATCACAGAGCCAGCCACGGTAAAAACATTCCTCCTGTTCCAGCCATGGAGGGTAATGTCTTAAGTGGGACATCTTACCAAGGCTAATAAAGGAACATTACATTTAAAGTGAGAGAAAAAGTTGCTCAGAAAAGCTCTTGGTGCTCAGGCCCATCCTGTCTGTCACGGAATGAGCTGGCTGGTGCTTGTGTGTATGTTTAGCTTGTGTATTCCTCTGCTTTTACTGTTTGCTCTCTGTGCTTCCTCAGCATTCTGGGTCTGATAGAAGGGTTTACAAACAGCAAACCCATTTGAGAACATGAGGAATACGTATGACAATCCAGGCGCTGCCAGAATTCATCCTAAGGGACAGGGATGGGGGTCGTGTGGCTAAGTCTAGAAAGGGCTAAAATAGCAAACGAGCCTGCAGAGGAGGGCAGTCAGAAAGGGCGTTGGGGACAGGGGTCTAGTGCACAGCTATTCTGTAGCACGTTTTAGTAAGACCGCTTGTTAATTTGGTGACAGCTGAAATCAGTCTGTTGCTTCCCTTTATTTCTTTGTGGACTACTTCTCAGTTAATATGTGCAGTGCAGGTATTATGTTTATTCACTATTTGGTCAAATTTATTGTATGTATTAATTTTCATTAATCAGCCTGTCAGGATTATTTTTTGTGTGTGTGTGTGTGGTATGTAAGCATACTGTACCTTTTGTTTCCTGGGAACCCTTGACCCTCAGCAGAACCATGGATTCTCAGTGCTTGATTAGTTGGGTTAATTTCATTTTGCACAACTATAACTAATGGCCATTTAAAACTGCCAGAAACCCGCCGTGGGTTTCTCCTCGTGCCTGACCGTATTTGTGAGCAGCACATTAATCAGCACTCTCTGTCACGCTTTACTGCTTAATGATGAGGGTTAACTGACCACTTCCTTGTAATAATGAAAAACAGAGGTCAGCAATCACTGACTGAGCAAAGAGACGATCTTTTCCAACTTGTACTTCTACTCCTTCATCCTGGGGCAGCAACAAATGTGTCCACTCCACCACTTAAACATGAACACTTATCTTTAAAGTTCATCTTAATTATAGATCAATCCATGTCACGTGTTTACCCAATCGAAACAATCAAAACCACTGAACCAGTTAACTAATTAAAGTCGATGTAATCGTATGTGCGGGAAAACATTGTTCGATTTAGCAGTCTGTCTGTTTTAGGAGTGTGTAGTTACAGCCATAATGTAATAGGTGGATGCAGCACTGGAGCTCCCCAGCACAAACATTTATATGATGGTTCAGTAATCCATGTCCCTTCCAAGTGTCATAGTTGAATTTCTGTGTGCGGATACAGAAACCGCCACAGTTTGCCATAGTTACAGGTTTTGATGAAACTGGTTCACAAACTGATGCTGAAGGACACTTTCAATTATTTTTTTTTCCTCAACTTTGTAGTTTTACTGCTGGTTTTAGTTTGTGCAAGCTTCATGTACATGGGGCATCATGCTAGCTGCTGCCGTGGTGGGTGGCCTCACCGGCCAGTGGGCACCTGTGGCAAGATGGGCAGGAGTTACTCCTCTGCCTGAACGGGCTGGGCGGAGTGCGCTGAGGGGGGACAGACAGCATATGCCCCACCTCCCATCAGCTGTAGGGTGTTCTTGTTTCTGCCCGCTAGGCAGAGCTGTGGTGGGAGGTTGGACTGCACAGGAGGCGTGGGAGCATAGATCCTGCTCCTCCAGAGCTGCTCTGCTTAGTGGTTAGGACTTTAAAGCTCTATTTCCTCTTCCTACACAGTTTTAGAAAAGCAGAGAACATAAATTAAAAGCCAATGTTGTCATAATTTTCTAAGGTAAATACTTACTTGAACTCCTGAAGCTGAACTCCAGGTTATGAGGGAGATTCTGCAGTCTCTTGTGTACCAGCTCAGCACATCAGATGCTGTGGAGCTGCTGTTAATGTCTTGTTCTCAGGATCATGCAGGCTAAAGGGGGAGAAGTGATGCATGTGGGTCATCCATCCCTTGGTGCAGCACCTGGTGGACCACTGTCAGGCCATGTAGCTGTCTGATAGAAGTAACCTGGGGGCCAAACAGTGTTCCTTGGGCTCTTCCTTGCATCTGTAACTTTCTGTGGCTGCTACCAGCTGTTTTCCCCATGCCTACAGAGAGCAGCAGAGGTGGTACCAGGCCTGCTTTGGGCTCACCCCCTGAGACAGGCTCAGCAAATGAGGCCCCAGGGGGTGGGAAATTCTGTGGGCAGAGCTGGAGTTGTGTGCAGCAGAAAGGGGAGCACTGGCACGCGGCTCCAGCTGCCTCGCTGGCAGCCACTGCCTCACTTGGAGACCAGTACCCCAACCAGGGGGTTGTGAGCCTCCTTGGAAAGCAGTCTGTCTCAAAAATGCTGAACGCTCAGAAGAACCGAGTTGGGGGAGTGACAGTCAGGCTCAATGCATTAGTAGACACTTTTAATATTTCTGGCCTTACTCTCTTTTGGTTTCAGTTTCCCCTGTAAAGGTGGTTGTGCCATCTTCTAGGGGCATTGACTTCCGTTTCCTGCATTCAGCCCTAATGTGTAGAGATAGATTCTGTCTTGACTTCCTGCCCCTAAATAATTCTGTTCTCAGCTGCTTCTATTTAGCCAGTTACCACCCATTTGCACCCCGTGCCCCTTCTGCTTCTGGCCAGCACTCACCTCTGGACCTTTTCTTCTCTGCTTTAGTCATCAGCTTCTGCACTGCCTTCTTCCCCAGCTTCTCCAGTATCCCACTGCCTACATCTCCTTCCTCCTTCCACTGCTTTTTTTTGGGAGCCTTTCTCCTTCCAAGTCTGCTGCCTTCCCAGAACTCCTCATTAAGCCCCTGGTGGTTCTGTTTGCTCTCACAACCTGTGCTTTGTTCCTCTTCCCTCCAAGCTTTTCTCTTACCGTGTCCTGAGAGTGTGATGGGGATTTTCTGCATGGAGTCCCCATGCCAAAGCATGTGTAAGAGATGGGTGGAGTACAAGCTCAGCTCAGACCCTCCACCCTGGTCCATGCTCTTTGCAGAAGGGAACTTTGGAGGTTGGCAGGCAACCTCCACCAAAACCTTTGTAAATCTTATCACGTACAAACTGCAACTTTTCAGTGTTTTATACTGTGATCCGTTATAATTTTAAGTGATAATGTATGAGATGGCAAAAGGCACATCTGTGGTATCAGAGCAGTGATGCTTCAAAGGGTCTGTCTGAAAGTGTGAAGGCTCTTGAGCTTCTCAAATATGTCTGTGAAAAATGTAACACAGGGGAAAACCAACATGTTTCTCCCTACCCTTATTCACGAGCTTACTTTGCACTACGCTTAGTATTTCTAGCTGATACATTCTTATACTTGCAATATAAAATTCAGCCTGAGGCAGACATCCAACATGGAAAATTTCAGCCCTAACTGCCCTAACTGCTAATGTGTGGTAAAGTTACCAGCAACAGAAAACGAGGTCTTAAAATGAAAAGTGTCAGGCAACCTTAACTATATGTAGTCCTACAAGATCTACTGGTGATAATCTGGTTTTTGACAGATTTCATCTAATTTTCAGATTCAATTTGGCATGTACTATACAAAGAAAGGGGGGGGAAAAAGTCCTTGGAGTAGGACTCTGAGGCCTATAGATACCACCTTGTAAGCAGTGAAAGCAGTGATCAACCATGCAGTCATTTTACCTTCTGCCAAACCTTTAGAACTGTACTGCGGAAAGTTCATTAAAAATTGTAATATAAAATCAAGGCACTGATGCATTGAAGCTGAGACTTGTTGGCTTTGTGCCAGTTCTTATCTCATTCTCATAAATCTAAGTGTAGGTTGCAGGTAAATGTTGAATTATAAAAATATTGCAGAAATTACAACATAAAGCTTGCATTACTTATATAAACAAAAGCCTAGGCTAGCATGCTATTAAGATATGCATATCCAACGTAATTTTAGTGATAAATGTTGACTTTCCAGTAAATGCTGCAGACTTCTGTCTTGTTCCAGGTCTCCCCCTTCTGTATGTTTTGGGTTTTTTTCCCATTTGTGAGCTAAAAATCTGACCAGGGTATTTCTCCAGTGTGGAACTATGGGCTTTCCTTATTTGGAGCACCAAGAAATGATTTTCAGCACAAGCTAGGTGAACGGGGTTGGGGTGGGGGCACTTGGTTACCTTTAAGATAACTTTTCTCAGAGGCTTTGTCTATCAGTAGAGGGATTTGGGAATCCTATGTGCTCAGACATGGCTGTTGGCTTGGAATGTTGTTTTGTGATTATATAGCAAGCTATATCCCTGCAAGCTGTTTTGCAGGCTGCCTGCAGCTGGACTTTGCTACTTTTTTCTTTTTCTTTTTTTTGGGAGGGGGGTGGGGGGTGGGGTTGGGGGAGGTGGATGGAGGGGGGTGGGTAGGTTCTAGACTGCATGCAAAACCTATGTGAGTGGTAGTCACCCATTCCCTAGATCACACTCTGGCTGTCTCTACATGACTTTTAAAGTGTATTTCAGTAGAGCTCTGCTGACTGCTCAACAGTTACATAAAATGCTACTTTCCTAAAAATCACCTCCCAGCAATGCTGGTGCATGAGGAGCTAGGAGAATCCAGTTACTTCCCTGCTGGGATATCATTTGTTGTTTTTCAGAACTGTTCCACCAGGCTTACACAGTCCGGGGTAAAAATGTTTGCTTGTCAGGTCTCTTTACCTGGGCAAGGTAACTTGGTGCTATATGTTTGTGGCAAAGACTTGTGTACGTGGGTAGCGGTTTTTATATTGAATAGTCCAGTTGTCTCATGGAAAATAAACTTCATATGTGAATAACTCTTTCCATTATCAGCAATAAAATGTGAAATTTCAGGCAATACAATCTCCATGTTCTATGGTAGCTCAGTTAGTCACAATTCATTCCCGGGAGGATTTCACTGGTATGTAGCCTAAATTTTTTTCCTTACTTAATCTTATTCTCTTCATCAGGTCAAAATCTTTATGTGCTCTTTTTTCTTAAAACTAGGCACATGCTTAAGTGCCCAAGGCAAAAGGGCTTTTAAGGCACGTGACTGGAGACTTGAACTAGGCTGTTATCATTTCCCGTCTGTAATTATCAGAGAAGTTACAGGCGGGTAAAGGGCTACTTTAAATTTTCTTGGTAAATCACTCCCTCCGGCTTCTAATCATTTCCGTTCCACTTCTCTGGACTTCCTCCAGTTTGTTTATATCTTCCAGTAATGAAGTGCCTGAACTGCATACAATATTCCAGGTGTGGCTGCAGAAGAAATGCATAAAGAGAGCACTGCCATGCCAGCCAGCTCCACCGTGTAATGCTCCTGCAGAAGGAGCCAGAGGTGTTATTGGTGCTTAGTTCTCCTCTGCCGCATTGCTTCCTACATCTAGATTATCCTCTTATTCCTAAGTGTCTTTCAACATTGATGCTTCCCAAATTTTGCTTTGGTTTTGCTCTGTGGTTAACTCTTTTATTTTGGATTACTCCCTTGGTACATGCAGTAGCATTTTTCCAACTGCAATTTTATTGCTTGTTTCCTGTCTTTGCTTCTAATTTCTGTACAGCCTTTTGTATTATTTTTCTATCCACACTTACACTGACAACTCTTCCTTCTTTCTTCCTGCTTCCAATGAAAAGATGAAAATAAGCAGTAGTCCCTCTGATACTCTGATCTTCCCAGTGTGATAAACTGACTGTGTTTGGCAGTGGCTTATCCTCAGTAGGAGTTTACTGTAGAAAGTCTTAATGGCAAAATTGGTATAGGGTCTTCTCATCAAGTAAATCTTGCCAAATAATAACAATGAACAGCATTCTAGACTTCTTGCTTACTGTATAAACCATTTTTTCAGGTGAGGAATAGAAGGAGAGAGAGGTTAGTGGATGAGAAATGTAGTGGATAAAATGAACTGGGCGCTGTGCATCAGTGACTAAATAAAATACATTTCCTGCATGAGTGTATCTCCAACAGTATTTCCGTATCTCTGTACTTCACCATTTAAAGTATTCCTGATCTGCTGAGTGGCTCAACATTTTCAGGGACTATTACCTTGGAAATACAAGAGGTGAGGGTGCTCCTAGAGGCAGAAGGAGTATGCTGTACCCAGGAGGAAACTGCCAACCAGCACTTTTTTACACTTACAGTCTGATTTCCCATTTTATTTGGTGTAGACATCTAAACTTGGGTAAAATAGAGGTAAAGCATTGTCATTCCAACCCTGCAGAGTCTTCTGCTTGCTTTGTACAGGTATAAATGGCTTTTTACCCTTGGACTAGTTTCAGCTTTGCCTTGCCAAAAACACTACTGCAGGAGCAAGTGTGGACCTTCAAGCCATTCAAGAAAGCCTGTGGGGACAGAATGCCCTCTTTCAGAGGCTGGAGAAGCTTTGCAGAGGCATTACCTGGCCATAACACTCTCCCCACCATGACCTACATGCTCTGCTTTCCAGCTTTTCTTTGTCCTCCTGAAACTCATGCCTTCCGAGCTTCAGCAATATTTTGTTTTATTCTCTTATCATTTTTTTGCCGAGTTATGTAGCTTGATTGGTAACCTCAAGACCAGGGGATAGGTGCTGTCTGGAAAAAATGTAGTTTCCCTGGTTGCATCAGCAGTAGCTTAGAGAAGTTTTCTGTGCCAGCTTCTCCAGGCTTAGAAGGGTTGTAATGGCAGGGCAAGTCAAGCTCTGGTTATCTTTTCATAGCATCTATTCCCTTTCAAAAATTAGTTCACTTCTGCACTTGGTCTTGTGTTACAAGTACTTCATCTTTGGTCTTCTGGTTAACTAAAAGTCAACCTGTCTCTTTAGAAAACCCCTGAAACTCAACAATGACCAATCTTTCCACATAACTTCTTAATTATTTCTCTGTGTGAGTTTTGGCTGTGATCCAACTTTGAAATCGTTATGCTGCTTTAGAGTGTAAATAAGTGGGATGGGATTAATAAATTGTATGAAACATGGTGCCACACTTCATTATAATCCACTTATCGAAGTAGAAAAACCTTTTAGTACATAAAGCGCATCTGCTTTTAATTTTCATTTTGATCTTTTCTTTGTGCGTTTTCAGACATGAGTGTACATTTTCAGGGAGGCTTTTCATGCTGGTGCCTAGCAGTTTCAAAGTTACTTCTGAAGAAGGCAAAACAGAGCTAGGAATCTGGGATGTCTTAGGAAAAGCATAGGACTGGATTATCCACTATAATTATAAATTGGGGTGCACGACATCACACTGAAATCTGGCATAAGTAGAAGGCAGATCAGGTTTCTAATGTTAGTGACCTTAATAAAATTTCAGTTTTCTTGATTCAAATTTTATCACTTTTACTTACAAAACACGTTTCAGACAAGTGGACTGTTGCTTTCAGTCACTATCATTTTTCAAAGATAAAACAATTGATTTTGATGCCAGTAGTGAAACCCACCATTTACAGAATACAAAAATACTTTGTCAGCCACATGAAACTGAGGTTAAGCTCATACAGTGGCTTTACACTAAGTGACCATCACCCTCAATCATCCATTTGCCTCAATGACCTCTCCTGCAAGCTTTAGATCTGATAGCTGGTGCTGAAAAGACTGAGCATTGGCAATGGCTACCTTCTGTCACTTTAATGAGAAAATTGCTGTATTTTATGAAGGTTAACCCAAAGGATTTTCATACCGTTCATACAGTTCTTGTAAGCAATGACATTTCAGTTCACATGACTTTATATTAAATAGCTACTTGCAGGAAACTAAAATTAATTCAATCTGCTTCATACTACCAGAATTTTAATTATGAAAATTGAATTAGAATTGTAAACAAATCTGTGTTCAAACATGCGCCTTATGAAGTTACATATGAATAGACTGAGGGTTTTGTTTTGCTTTTCTTAAAAGTATTGAATGCAAGTGGTGAGGATAACATACCATGAAGGAGCAGTTACCCTAATCTAGGGGTGAATTCTGAATATAAATTATATACTAATTGTCTCTTAGTTTTCACTGAGCAAAACAAATTTTGAAACAGCAATTCTATTGATTAGGTAAAATGATCTTTGAAAGTAGAATGGAATAATTCTATTTATGCCTTGGTCATATATTTATGCCCCTAGATAACTTTTTTCTCTTGTCCTATGTCTCTTTTTTTCAGTTTTGTTTTCAGTGGCCACCACAATTTTGGCTGAAATTTGGCATATGAGTTTTTACCTAAATATCCATTCCTTTGTAATGAAGGAAAGGCCTGATCCCTTCAAGATCTCACTCTGGCATATGAGTTATGTGTCTGAAAAAAATGCTGTGCTTTAGAAGATTACCTTTTCTTTTTATTTTTAACTCCCAGTGCTAACTTCCTAGATGTTGAAAATGCTGGGTGCAGACTGAGTCATACACGGCTTTAGTTGTTCAAGACCTAGGAAGATTCCAGTGTAAAAAAATCACTACTTTAGTTCTGTGGCAAAGCAAATTGCAGTTTCTAATAAAACGATGCAGTAATGAAGGCGTGGGTCTGGTGCCCAGTGTGACAGCTGTCAGTGAAAGGCAAACCTTGCTCTTGCTTTGAGGTAATCCTGGTGCCAGTGCTGCAGCCTGGCATGAAGGAGGCCATAGAAGTGTCACTTTCAAGATGATCTCCAATAAAATTTGGGATGTTTAGATGGAGCTTTGATTCTTCAGTGGTTTTGCTGCTCTGTGAGGCTGGACAAGTAAGCAAAGGGTGAAGTAGCTGTTTTCAGGGGTGCGGGAGGGTTGCCCTGTCATGTTCAGGGGTTTGTGAAGGACTGTGGACAGAGCTGACCTGAATTCCAGAGGTGGAGAAGGCTGAGACCCGTGGCTCTGCAGCCTGGAAATTCTGCACCTGCTTCAAGGGGGTGCTTGGAAAGACCCTCTCATCCCTTTAAAGATGAACATAGCTATCATCATTGGTGTAATACCCTTTCTGTTACTTAATTTACACTTCTTGTTTTAGATTGTTACAGTATTTCAACAGTGAACGTACTGTGAAATTTCATTATAATCATAAAGTCTTCTGCTATTCCCCTCATCCTCTTTCTTTTGACTGGTTCTTCAGAATCACCTGGAATAACAGAGAATGGAGAGAAAAATGCAGAAAATAAATAGGCAGATGTACATATTTCAAAGGGTGAAACAAACTCCTTTTAAAGAAGCTAGCAAACATGCAGAAAACTTTAAGTTCACTTTGGTGAGCATCTAATATTACTTTGGTCAACATTTCTGTGTTTGGGATCTCAAGAGATTCTGCTAAAAGTCTCTGTTGTGATGGTATTGCTTGCAGCTTTTAAAAGAAAATTATTACTGACCAGGGTTCCAGAGGAAAATACTTGTCAACGTATGTGCTGCCAATATTACAAATTGTTGATATTATTCATAATAATATTCATTATTATGAATTTAGCATATTTCCAGTCTGAGCTGTAGTAAACTGTACATGAAAATTGCAAGAGAAAAATATGCTTTGAAGATAATGTGTCATTCACACAGAATAAAATTTATGATCTGCTGAGCATGCTAAATGCAAGAGCGTAGAAGACTTGAACTTCCAAATGTTTGCAAAAACCAAAGGGTAGCTACTTTTTTAATTAAAAAAAAAAAAAGTTGAACAACATTTTCACTGAGATCAAGAGCTGGGAAAAGTTTGTGAAACAAACTGGCTATTTTTTTAGTTATAACTTATATAAATAGCATGCATCTCGTTGAAGGAGTTGGCCCAGAATTGCAAATTATAAAATGGAGTTGCAAAACACAGAATTAATGCAATATACCTTGATTTTTCTCTCTGTCCTATGAGAATAGAAATTAGCTTGTAGTTCACCTGTTCCATATGATTACTACAATGACAGTTTGATACATGCCTGAATGTATCAGTAGGATAGTGGGGCAGAGTAATAAGTGGTTTGAAATGGTGACTAGAGTGTAACAGGCTTCAGCCCTATATATGCTTACGTATATTTTTACGGAAGTGAGTATTTTCAGAAGAGTATTCAGTGAAGGAGCAAGGCTTAGGGAGCCCATAGAGTCAGCTAGAAATCCTTACATTACCAATTAGTTCTCCACATTCCAGAAGACCCCCAACACACACCCTCTTAAACATTCCCTTAAATGAACTTGGTATTTCACACAAATTGTATTTTACACTGTGTACTTCCTGAAATCCAGTTGCAACAGTGAGCTAATTGTAAAGCAGGATACTACATCATGTATGTAAAGGTAACAGAGCAGTTTACCACTTTTATTAGCAAAAATTGCAGGGCATTTTGGTTCCAGTTTAAGATTTTTGCATGATGCTTTTTAAAAAGGCTTTCCAGTCTTTCTAGGCCATTTCTTGTACATTGAAATTTTCCATTAAAGTGCAATGAAATTTGTAGTATGTCAAGAATGCCTTATCAGATTTTTAGCATGGGAAAGCAGAAGTAGACATCATGCATGCAATATGATCTCTTATAAACCTATCATATGTACTACTTTGCAGATAATAGCGTCTAGAGACTTCAAAATCAGTCTTCAGTTAAAATTTAAACCAAAATGAAAATTTGGAAACTTGCAGTTGAAAGGAAATACTGTAAAATATTGGAAGTGTGATTTTGTCAAAACAACATCCTCTAAAGCTCCAATTCTCACTCTTTGTATTACTCTATCCATTATAATCTAAAATTAAAAGCAGTTGAACTGAAAACTAATTTCAAAACAGAAACAAAATTATTTAGCTCGATAATAGGATTATTTTGGTGTCTGCAGATATTTTTTCCTTGCCTTTCTTCCTAAGCAGATTTCCAATGCTGTGTGATTGCACTGAATCAGAAATGCTTTGCAGATAACATACTTTTCTTATTCCTCTTCTGTGTTGTCTAGTATCATTCAGCACTTCTTTGACCACATAAAAGGGAATTACTGCATAATAAGTCATGTGGCCGTGTTTAGACTTCCAACATGCTGAACTGAAAGCTTGCTTAGCTCCTCTGGATTTGAGGAGGCCTCAGCTCTTCTGCGTGACCACCTGTTGGTGTGGTTGGTTGGTATGCACTCTGTCTCTTCTGTGGAGATAACGGTGAGAGCACTGGGCATGGTTTTGGTACCAGTTTGGGGCATATCTTGTGTTGGTGGCTCAGCCCCTGTGGATAATGGGACAGCTGGAGTACCAGGCACACACTTGGAGAGGCTTTCAAAATGCTGCAGCATGTTTTAAGCATGGCAGAAGAAAACGCACACATGTACCTCAAATACGAGATATTTACATGTATTTTCTTGCTCACTTGTCTCGCTGTTGTTAACAGGTTTCATCCCTGCTGGATGGTTTCTCCTGCAGAAAATAGTAGCCTCTTTTGGGCAACATCCCATGCTTCCTTGCCAAATTTCCTCTCTCTCCTTGATCCCTCTCATCGGTGCCCTTTCAGTCTGCTTAAAATAGTGAGTGAGAACCATTTTTATAACTTCTCGTCTCCTTTGCCAGGATCACCAGACCATACCAATTATTTTTGTTAACATGGTCCCAGCCCAGTGTGAAAGCGAGTTTTGTGGGAAGGTGAAGGAGCAGGAAAGAGTCTCCATGTCAAAATTGGCACAGCTCTGGGGTCTGTGCTTTCAGATGCGCATAGGGAGTGCGTAACAGTGTGGCAATTTGAAAACTTACTTATATAAAGCATCAGGGGACACAGCCCTCCCTGCTCCCTCCCCCAGGAAAAAAGGGGAATCAGCTTTGTGTCTGCAGTCACTGTTGGAGGAAGCACTGGTAGTTCATCTGTGCTTTCAGACTTTGGCTTTCTGGGAGAAACCGTGTGCGGTAGTTAATGTGCAGAGCATTAAGTCATTGTTCATGACGTAATCACCACCTAAGGATAACCTGCAGCTCTTTCTCTGGGATGCCAAGTAAGAATCAGTAGCATATTTCAGATTAGACAGAGGAAGAAGATCAGGTGATCACAGGCCAACACACTGGATTTTAGAATATTTTTGTCAACAGTGTTTAATTATAACATTAAATAACAGTTAAACACAAGGTTCAAAGCACATAGAAAATTTCGAAGAATACTGTGTTGCAGAAGTTCGTAGACTATACTTGCTATCTGAGCACCAACCGATGCACCCGTGCTTTTAAAAGAGCCCTAACTGGGTTTTTTAGACCCTGCAGAAAATGATGCTGTGGAGACTGGTTTTTTTTTCTGTGTCCCAAGTAGTTTTAATATACTTTGCTTGGGTATGCAAAACGAACTGTAGCTATACCTTTGACTGCAGTGTAAATGTGCCCTATGAATCACCTATTACTGGCTGAATGGAGGAAATAGTATATTTAGAAGGTAAATGAAAAGACTGAAGAAACATTTGTGGAACAGGAGAGGAATGAAAGGCTGAAGATGAAAGCAGATAAAGGAGAAGGTTAGAAAATAAATTTTATTGAAGAAAAAGGAGGGGGGAGTAGAAAGTAAGGAGGCTTACCAAAATATCATAAAAATGGTAGGTAAATTAATCCAGTAATATAAAAGGGTAAAGACACTGAAAGATGTCCTGGATCTAGAAGTAGCAGAAGGTAATTGAGAATGAGAAGCAAGCAGGAAATATCCCAGATGTGGCGAAGAATTTGCCAAAATCAAAACAAATTTTAATTAACCCTCTTAATTTATCATGAAGGAGGAAAAGCTCTATATTCTCGCTTCAGAGGATTTGGACTATACCTATGTTATAAGCACGCGCTATAATAATGTTAATAGATCAATATTGTTGGCTTCAGCAGTTGTCAGATACAGCCTTTGCAGCTGAAAAGCGTGTTGTCTGGGAATGATGCAGGCAGATTAATGAAGCTGTGGAATAAAAAGGGAGCTAGATACTGAAGTCAGACTGAATTTTAGGAAACCCGGAGATTCAGTATCTAAAATAGAGAGTGCTTGGGGTTTGTATATAAAGTGAAGGGGCAATATTCATATCTAAGTTCTGTACCTTGTCTGTGGCATTTATAAGCTTATTCTGCATTACATATAAATCTCAGTGTGAGGAACCAGGTTTACCATAGTCAGACTGGACTGGTTTAAACAGAGCTGAGGAAGTTAATTATCACATGTCTCGGGTCTAGCAATAAGTAACTAGTTGGGGAGAGCGGGACTTGCTGTGGCTGCAGCCCTGGGAGCTGCAGCAGGGGGAACGGGTCCTGCGGTCGCATGCGGATGGCCAGCTGGGAGGGACTGCCCTAATCTGTTTCCCAGGTTGTTCGAATCAGTTCAAGAGCAGTAAAACAAGGTTATGTAATTGACATGTGACGTAGCCTAAAATAGTGACTGCAAACATAGGCTGCTGTTGCTGGGCAGTTGTCAACTGCTACCAAAAAAAAAAAAAGCGCCCTCAACTGTGTAGCAAATGGACCTTTTAAATGAAAATGCTGTTCTGATTTCCATTAAATAGCAGGCATTTTCCTTTTTTTTTTTAACTGAAAGAAATAGAGGCTTTGTGAAAACTGAAATTTGGAAAGAGATTCATCGTTGTACTTACCGTGCTGATTTATTTGAGAGTACCTATCAGCTGCAGATGGTGAAATAAAAGCCTCGGGTATATGCTGTTTGTTTCTTGATAGTATGATACAACTCGTGTCAAACAGAAATCCTTTTCTGTATGTGGAAAATCATTGTGACAAGTCTTAGCAGTAATTTTATTTATACACTGGCCATTAAAAGGAGTATTTTTATTATTATTATTATTTTTATCAATTAAAAGAGCTTATGTGGATTACAGAGATAACAATGTAGATTACAGAGATAACATCAATTTCACAAAACCTGTGAAGGTTTTGGTGCTGGATGAAAGGAACATACCACATAGCTCAGTGAGCACAAATGAGAGGTTAGGATGGGCAGATGATGTGATTTCTTGCTGTAGGACGCAAAGCCCTTCATTAGGGCTATACCAGAAAGCAGAAAAAAGGAGGTTCTGTTTGCTGACCAGATAATCTTGAGGTAAGAGGCTTCCCTTAGAAAATCGTGATGATATTCTGCAGCATGTTTTCTTTCTCTTTCCTACAGCAGGGAAGGTCTGTAGCCCAGGTCAGAGGAGTTGCAGGGGCTGGCTTTTGTGCAGTCTGACAGGCTGGTGGGTAAAGGAAAAGGACAGAGTTGAGCAGTAAATAACATTTCTGAAATTGAGGGAAACTTAATGTAGAATTACAGCCATTCAACCCAGATGTTTGGTTTTTTTTCTCCCCCTCGTTCACTACTGTTATCTGGAGCAACTTCAGTAAAATGGGTGGTTATGCTGATAAATGCTGATAGGAGCAGCAAGAGGAACTTTAGTGGAGTCCCCTGCATTAAGGATGCCCAGGTCATAGTGTTTAACACTTACACATGCTTGCTCAAGCAGGTGCCAAGCTGTAAGGCTTTTTTACATGTATCATTGTCATCATGGAGGTAATCTTCGTGCTTGGGAAATATGGAGAAATCTAAGCCCTTAGTCCAGCCCAGAAAGCTGCAAAAGGGATCCTGGTTTCAACGTACAGACCTGCAAGGCAGAGCTCCTTTCAAACCCTGGAAGAAGGCTTGGCTGTTCTGGCAGCCTGCAGGGAGAAGACAACTTTGCCTGCGATTTTGTGAGTCAAAGTATTAATTCTCATTATGGAGGAAGAAGGAAATTTTGAGCATTTTACATGTGTTTTGATGTGCTTCAGTGAGAGGCTATTTTATAAGTTGAGGGTTTTTCAAACTTCTGCTTTGTTGGGTCTTTACCTGCCACTCCTGTTTTCTCACTTTCCTGTCCTTTTGCTAGGCTTCCTCAATCATGTCTTTGTCTTGGGACCTAAAGCACACTCCAGTTTCAGATACTGTACCCAGAATGGCTTTTAGACTTTTCCCTTACCTTTCCCAGGGTATGTAGCAGTGGGCGTAGAGCTCTAGCAGAGGGAAAAAAGAGAGTTGACTGCCCAGGTAAAAGCAGAAAAGAATATGTGGAAAGCAACAGTGCCACAGGAGAGGAGCTGGGCATTAGTGGCATGCAAGCGAGCGTGAATCAACAACCTAATGCCATTGCCAAAAGCCAGATCTGGTGCAGCATTGCATTAGCAGAGCTGTTGTGTGCAAGATGTGGGAAGTAACCATTTTAGTGGCCTTAGTGATGGTGAAACTCAGCAAGAAAAATGCACCTGTTTTCAGGCACTCTGTTTTTATGAAAGAAGCTGGAAAGAGAGTAAGAGGAATGACAACAGATTTAGAAAACATGACCTATGAGGAAAGATTGAGAGCACTGGATTTGTTTAGTCTAGCAGAGATGGCAAACAAAGATCTTTCGATAGCCATGAGATTGCTGTAAGAAGGTGGTGATCTATTGCTCTGTATGTCTTAGGGGGAGTGCTAACATCTCATCTCAGTTGCAAAATACTCCTGTTTGGATTAAATGCAAAGGGAAAACCACAGCTTCAAGGCTGGCTAATCACTAGCCTAATCACGTGGCTTATAGGGAAGTGGCAGAATACCTTTCCTCAGAAGGTTTTAAGACAAATTTAGAGAAAGAAAAAATAATATACAACCTCCCTGAACTGTTAAGCTAGTCTTGTCATGCTTCCATGAGTGGGCTTGAATTAAACAGTCTTTGGATCCTCTTCCAGCATTATGCTGCTTTTTTTTTTTTTTCCTTACAAAATTTAACATTTGATCATAGTAGTTGCTATTTTAACAAGACAGCAGAAATGTAGAAGGCTCATTAATGATTTGCAGTTCCTGACTTAGACTTCAAAAACTGGGGAGAAAAAATAATTTTTAGAAGGAAGATAAAACGTGGAATATCTCACAAATTTCTGTAATCTTCTAATTTTGCCTTAGACAGTAACAGAAATATTACTGACAAATATCTATACCCCATTCCTATTGCAGCCTTACATGTCTGGAAGTGTCATGGCCCCTTGAAGAGTGTAGCAGTGCTCTGCACATGAGCTCATCTTAGCGAGGCAGTTTTTGGGACCAGTGGCTCAATCATTGTGCTGGAGTTCTAAAATGGGGAAAGGCACAACTGCTGCTACAGCCTCATTTTGGCAGTAAATCATAGGCCAAATAAGAACAGCTTGTTTTCTCCCCTCCTTTACTCCTGAATTTGGCTTGTTCAAGAAAATGTCGAAAGAGGGAAGATTGAATTTCATTAATACTTTGGGTTTATTTTCTTTTGTAAGCCTATAAAAGCAGAGAATTAAAGAATTTTTGCAGGTGAGAGAGTTGGAAATATTGATGTATTTTTGTGCGTACATTTGGATGTGTCACTCTGTGGTAAGTAGCGACAATTGTGTCGCTGGAAAAGTGCACCTGGAAAGTGCAAACTCAAATATTCCTCTGGCTCTGCTGTGAATAGGACAGATCTCTGTTTCTTAGTGTGTAACTGTGTAGTACCTATTAACTATTTATTTTGATCAGGAAGTTTTCCTGGCATCTTTTGTAACTCTGTATTTTAGATGGAGCAGAAATTAGCTCGTATAAGTGAACTTAATGGTGGCATATGTAAAAATTACTTTCATCTTAACGCATTTAGCACATGGGGGATGAGAATTCAATATCTACTCTGTTGCTTTCCAGCCCACTTGTGGGTGATTAAACCGGATAAAAGGAACAGCTGGATTAAGCTAAACACAAACTACGCAAGCAGATCAATAGGGGTCTTGAAGGAGTTGGAGAGCTAGCACCACAAAAACATCAGCCTCTTTGCAGGACTGTCTCCCTCACCTTGTTGAGATCCTGAAGAGCCCTGGAGGTCTTGAAAGCTGCAACAATTTCAGATGTGTAGATTTTTGTTTTGATTCTGAAGTTGAGGGGCATGAACAAGGCTCATGCTACACAAATGGAACATACTGATTCATTATGAGTGTCTTTGCTTTACTAACTTATTTGACAAAATTGCTTTTATTTGAAAGGTACCATATTTGATTGCATGGAACTCTGAAGGCATTTCTTTTACCATAGATGATAAACTTTAAACTGAAACCCTGTTTGTTATTATTTCATAGCTGCACTCTACATAGAGGCTTTGCCTGAATGCTGATCCAGTCTGTGTTTTAATGGTTTTCAAGTTGCTTCCATTAATGTAAGCTTTAAGATAACTGTCATTATTTTATTTTTTTTAGAAAATAAAAAAAAAAAATACAAGACATTTGCTTTTTGGAAGGACTTTTGCCTTGCTTACTCGAAAAACTGCTTACAGATTTTGTACCGTACATTAGTATTCAGAGATGCATGATTCAAAAATTGATGAATATTCGCTGTTATGTTTTCTGAAATTATATGGTCTAGAGTAGGTAGTTCAGAAAGTAATAATTGCAGGCTATCTAAACCATCTGAAGGGTGACTTGCGGAAGTCTTCTGCTGTTGTGGGAATATTTCTTAGGAAGTCACAGTGTGATAGTGATTGAATCAAATAAACATTTCCACAATATTTAAGAATGTGACCCAAGTAATTATCCTGGAATACATAAACGTTAACCTCTTTCTAGTAAACCCATTAGCTTTTGAAAGCAGTAGTGAAAAATGTTAACTTAACAGGTGTAAAATTTCGTAGAACAAACCGCCTTTAGGGTAGTTCTGCAGCGGGGTTCATTTTGCAGCGTTAGAGCTGACTTGTCATATTAATAGCCTGCACCCGCCTGTGGAAGCCTAAAAATGGTATTGCAGTACTCTGTGATGTACAAAGGACGTTGTGTGAGCACTGAGCAATCATACTTGCATTCCTAGCAGAAAATAACCATTTTTCCCCTTGCCCCACAAAAAGATAGTATACCAGTATTTGTAAGGGCATATAAACCATCTTTATATCATTATTTTAAACACTTTTGTTTTCTACTTTAATTTTATTTTCATGCTATCTGCATGATATTTCTTTAGGAGATGTGCTCAAGTCAGTACAGAGGAAAAATGTAAATGGGGATTAAATTGATATTTCTCATGTGTATCTGGTTTATATATATATGACATAAAATAAACATTGTGTGATAAGCAGGTTTTCATTTTGTGATTAGCTGAGAATTTTATCTTTTTGTTGTTTAGCAGGCCTACTTAAAGACCAGCTGATAGATACTAGTGCTGTCACTATGTCATACAACTTGATTTTATGCCTGATGTAACTTCATGAGCTCATATTCATGAATTATTTTGCCTGAGTTTTACTATTTTTCATCTGTGTCGCAGTGCTAGGTAAGGTCCCTTAATAAAAACCCTTGTTTGCCCATCTGCTTGTTGTTTAAACATCTAAAGCATTATCTATATGATGATACCTTTGTGGTATTACAGTACCTTACTTAAATGAGAGTGATATTAGAGTAACACTGCTTACTCAAAGAAGATGGGTTTTCTTTGTGTGAGATGTTCGGTGAAGAGATACAGGAAACAGCCCAAATTTCAGTTCAGTCTGAACGTTGGTTAAGGGTGAAGGGATTTCAGATGCAGAGATAGAAAATGGCTTACCTGAAGTTCTAAGGCAAATTCCTGACAGAGAACAAACCAGAAGCCAGGTCTCCAGTGTCCTGTGAATATTCTGTTTGTCTTTCCCTTAGGAAGCATGTGTTTATTGTGGAAAATATCTTGGCAAACGTATTTTATACCTCTTGTCCTACAGCAGCTCTGTCCCCTTATCAAGCCTGCATCTTTGCTCCCACTCCCTGCACACGTCAACCTCCTGCGCATTTCAGTGCAGCCCTACTTCTGAGCCCTGCCCAGGCTTCCTCTCCCCACCCGTGGCTGGTGCCTGCTTCAGTCATTGGCGTCAGTGTTATTTGTACAACTCTTGGGTTTCTGCACATCTCGCCTGCTTCGTTCGTTATGTGTTTAGGAGTCTCTCTGCTTAGTTGCTGGTTTGTGGTACTGCGTTGGCAATCTGAATTTTTACCCCTCTACCTTGCATTTCAGACATCTTGGTTAGGAACTAGGAGTTACGAGTTTCTTACCTTATGTCCAAAATGCCTGTCCCTGAGGCTCAGTAGTTCTTACAGCATCCACTACGTAAGCCTACAGCACGCTGCTGTGTTTTACACAAGACTGTTTTCTTGTGCGTGCTCGCAAATCCTGCAGCTTGCCTTACAGTCTGTTGTACTGTGTGCTTTGTCCTCTCCTTTCTTCCTTCCTCTGGAAACCCTCTGCATTGCTTTTTGTCACGTCTGCTGTAAACCATTTGTTCTGCTCATCCCAGATGTCCATGTGCCACCTCTGGATCAAGGCAGCTAAAATAATCTTCTGTCATGCTGCACCACCCCCCTCGTGGCTTCCTTTATTTTTCTACATCAGATTCAAGTACCTTGCTTTGAAAAGTCCACGTGATAGTGCCCTTGTCTGATACACTGTGTGTGTTTGCTCAACCTATGTTCTTCCCACAAAGCAAAATGCCTTTTGAGTCTCCAAGTTGTTAAATGCCAGCCTATTTCCCTGGTTGCCATGTATTTCCCTTCTGCTGAATGTTGTGTGTTAAATACCTGCTGTCTCCTCGGGAGTGCTTCTGTGGGGCTTTATAGAACTGAAATAATACAGTTGTGATTCAAGCCTGTGTTGGTAAACCCTTCAGAAACCTTCTGCTATATAGAAGGTAACTGAGTAAATCGGAAATCGAGCACTCTGAACTGGTCGCAGAGGGTGGGGTATATTGAGAAAGTTAACCTGTACTTTGTTTTTCTGCTTTAGGTTGTGAACTTCTTTAGCATGAGAGTGGCCCTCTGTTTCTTACCAAAACTAAGACTTGTCAGGCTGCTCTGTGATGAGGCATGTATAAGTAGATTTGAAAAAGCTCAAACCAATCGTTTGTTTGTCGCAAAAAGAAAAATTCCAATCCTGCTTAAAAAGAAGTAATGAGCTCTCTCTCTTGGGTGATGCACCGAAACTCTTTCTCAAATTAAACAGAAGAGATGCTCATAGTACAAGATTATTGGAAAGGCTAGAGAATGAGATTGGGAATGTCTGCATTAATAAGAAGCTCAAAACGACTTCAAAACGACAGAGAAGAGCAAATTGGAATTATGTAAATACATCCTCTAATAATGCATTTTGGTTTTGGTTCATTCAGGACAGCACAATTACCTGTGTGCGGGAAGGAATGACTGCATAATTGATAAGATTCGGAGGAAGAACTGCCCAGCCTGTCGATTACAGAAATGTCTGCAAGCTGGAATGAATTTAGGAGGTAAGCAGAATATTAATAGTTTGGTCTCTTAATTTGATTAGGCAAAAACATTGGAAATGTGCACCCTTTTTATAGTTCTGGCAGCTGCATAATCTCAAAAGTTTAAGGTGGAATTATACTGAATAAGTGCTTAATAGCTAATAAACTCTATTGTCATTCTAAATCAGGTTTTAGAGATATGTATTTTATGGCTCAAAAAACGAAAAGTGGGTGTTTTATGATGACAGTAATTTTAGTGGAATTTCATACAGCTGAAAGTGTTAGGGTTTCAAGTATTGCATGCTTTTTTTTTGGTGATGAGCATTCTCTTAAATAGCAAAAAACATTTTACACCATCATGAAAGCAAATTCACACATAGTGAGACCTCTCAACTCTTTGGTTGCTTATTCTACGTTTATATTGATTTATTTCTGCAACTGGTTGGATATGCAGTAATTTTGATGTTGTTCCTCCATTGTTCATGTACCAATCACAAAAAGACAAAACCTTTCCTTAATAATTATCAAAGTTACTTTGAAAACAGTATGACAGAAAAACATATAATAGTTTTTTCATTGTTTTAATTCTTCCATTGCAATGTCTACACAATTCTGGCTGTGCCTCGGTTGGGCATCTTGTTTCAAGTCATCACCTGAGCAAATTGTATTACAAACCACTTTTTCTCACCACTCTTAGGTTTATTTTGTTGTTTGTGAACGAGGGTGTGGATACTGCTGCAGGTCCTTCCCTTCGATGCAGAGTGACCCTTCCCATGGAGTGTTTCCACAGTTCCAGAAAACTTGACACAGTCACATGAATTCCTTCAAATTGTGTCCTATCTTACAATTTGCTTTTTATCCTCCTGGACCTGTTCTCCTAGTAGCTTAGTTTAGTTCTACAGACAGATTTAGCTGCTTGTCTTTCATAGGTTGTATGGAAAATCCTGGGTTCTGCCTGCTGCCTAGTACCTTTTTCTACCTCCCAGACTCTCTTTTTCTGGCTTGTCCCCTGGCAGAAACACTCAAGCAAGCCATTCCTTACTTTTTTTTTGATGACTAGCCCTGTTAAGCCTCTTTCAACCCCTTTCCTAATTTTGAGGTGCTGCGTTGCCCCCTGGGACCATTGTTTCTGCTTCCCAAAGGAAAACGGGGCCAGATTGTGGCATGCTATGGGCTGATGGCTTTCCCTTGATTTTGACCTGCACTGTTGAATCTACCAAGGAAAGCAGAAAAGCACCTTTGTTTGATGAAACAAGAGCTCTATGGTAGTAGCTCCTTCTTCCCAAAAAATGATGCTGAAAACATATGTGGAGCAGGAAGCCCATCTCTGTGGAGTGCTGTAAATTTTGCTGCAGCCTGCTAGCAGCCAGTGCAGGGCATCCTCCGTTGCCATGCCCTGTGTGGTACCAGCAGAGCTCCTGCAAGCCTGCCTTCCTGGGCAGGCGCGGGTGCTTAGCGCTCTAACAAAATACAGGGCTGCCATCCGACTTGATAACCTTTTGAATCAGCAACACATGACACTTTGTCTGCAGTGTCATGAGTTCATCACTGTGATTTCCTGGTGTGTTTCAAAGGACGTGTTCACACAGTGTCCTCTGCAAAAAGCAAGGGAGGGGGTAGGCTTTGCTTGAGGGTGTTGCTTGCTTTTTTTTTTTTTTTTTTTTTTTTTTTTTACTAGCTGGAACACTGTAAATGAGGAATGCATTGAAAAATCTTCCCTTGTGCTGGAGCTTGGTATTCTGCTGGAAATTATAATTAGTGATCTGCATTTAATGACCTAGAAGGCCAAGTCTGCCTGTGCAGTGTACAGCTGGCGTGCGGTTGAGCTTTGCTGTTTAACTGTTTTGGTGATTTTCTTCATGTAGAGAAACTAAGGTGAAATTCTCATTCCTGATTTGATCCCTTTATGCCACATAAAGGAGCTAAATTAGCACAAGCAGGTCCTTCATCACTGCCATGAATGAGGTATAGTAGGGGCACGGCTCTGGATGTCAGTGTGATGCGGTGCCCTCTGCATGGTCCTGGAGAGAAGGGCCTGGTTGGAGGCAGAGGGGAGGACTGCCAGAGAGATGTAAAGTGCCTGCAGCCCAGAGACAGTGTTACTGTTTCAAGGGCCCCAAGGGCTGCCACCTTATGCCGATGGACCTTTCAGCCTTTGAGCGAGCCCCTGTCTGGCAGGAAATACTGGTAGCTTATGGCCTTCTGTTCCTTAGGCCACTTTCTTCCCCAGTGGAGAGCTTTCCATTGGGCGTCTACAGTGGAGCAGCACAGCATCTCAGACTTAATTTTGGGAGCTTCCGTGTGCTGTTGCAGGGGGTTTCTGATACAGTGAAGATCATCACAAAGAGGGAGGTGGAAATGGAAAGAAGAGGTCTTAATGCGTATTTGAAACCAGTAATTTTCTCTTCATTTAAATTTCCAAGGTTTGTTATTAAATAACATTTTTTCATAATTAGCTTGAACACGCTTGAGTATGTTCATATTATGAAGATACATCACAGCTTACAGTTTCATGTGGTGAGCCTAGTTTTGCCAAGAATATACATTACTCTGATAAAAATGGACTCTTACCTGTTTCTAATTTGGACTTACAGGCAAAATGTGCAAGTATTTTCTTAGGCAGTGTGATCAGTAAAGAGCTGGAGGAAAATGGATTTATAAATGCAATTAAGTCCTGTTTGCAGCATAGTACTGTCTATAGCTGAGTCACACTGCACAGTGCTGTGCTCTTTGTGCAGTAGATCTAATCTAAACTCTTGCCCTCCAAATGGAAGTAAAGGTAAACACAAAACCCAAACTGTGTCAGAGATGCCTATGTGTTTGGTTCATGAGAAATAGAGTAAGATGATAGGCAAAAGGGTCATAAGCATAGCTCAAGGTCTGAAATGTGTGCAAGTTGCTGAAGTCATGGACATTTCTTTCCACTTGTACATAATTATGTTTTATCTTTTAATTAAAAATAAGAATTTTAAAAAAACCCCTCCAGTTGATCTAGAAGAAGTATTGCTTTAGGGAACAAGGTCCTGTCTCCATGGGTTGGAAAAGAACTTGACTCTCCTTTGCAGCTTTCCTTGTCTGTAGATGAGAATGAAAGGTCCCAAGCTGCCACCCAGCTCTTCCCAGTTACTGCAGTAGGTGGTTTATAAAGCAAATTTTGTAATTTGAAAGTTTGTGATTCCCTTCCTACTGTTACTGAAGATACTAATCTCTGTAGTGGAAAACTGGAAATCAGAAAGAGAGCTTCCATGTTTCCTGCAGCACGTTTTTGAACAATCTCTAATTATTCTACTGATCTTTTTTCTTTGGTGTTGGTTTTTGTTGGGTTTTTTACTTTTGATTATATTCTTTCTCAGTAATTTTAAAATGTTCTCTCTTTTGTTTATTGTGTCAGAGTTTTACAGGTTTGTTTTGATGGCATAGTTTCTACTTCTCGGTATGCTAACATGTTTTTTCAAAAAAAAATATTTTGATGTATGGCAGCATGCCATGCTTTAAGAACCTTAAGCGCTTTTTGTGTAATATGTATAATTCAGTGATACAAAATACACCTTTTCATGAATGCTCAACCAAATTAATTTGGCAGTTTTATTGTTTATCTTCTCCTTTTGTTTGTTGAAAAATTGAAGCCTTTTCCAAGCTCCTCTAATAATCTTTAGAAAATTATTCATCAAGTCAGCAAATAATTTACCTAATTATGTTCTTGTCTCAGTTTTTGTTTTGATTTTATAAAAAGCACCTGCAACCTGTAATTTCTGCAAAGCTGAAGTTGCCAAACGCCATGTTAATTGATCTTCCTCATTTCTAGAGAGTATGTGTGTACACTGCAGACAGACATATCCCTTCGACAAGTAGGACTCCCCAAACATTTTTGGGAATCATTGTTTGTTTGTTGTTTTGTTGGGTTTTTTTAAACTCCAGTGACATATGTGAGACTTAATTATTGGAAGAGATTCAGAGTGAGCAACTGCACTATGAAGGTATGCTGGCCCATTTTTAGTTTATGCTCTTTTTGAGATTCTGTAATTAATTTTCAGTTAATTATGGACGAGAATGACTCCATGAATTGTGAAGTTTCTTCCAGCATACGCTGTGATCAGATTTGTTGAGTCTCTCACTTCTGCAGAAGACATTTTCATTTGACTCCCACCTCATGCTGCTGTTTCTTAATCATGTCTGTCCCCATGGCAGCACCTGGCGGGGGGGGTGTGGGTGTGTGGTGAGAGCCCCCAGTCCCACACTGGTGCTCAGCATGGTTTCTTATGCCACCACCAGCTGAATGAGCAAGGCAGCAGCATCCAGTGGCTCGCACAGCAGCGCCTGGGATGCTGTGTTGCAACCAGGGGAGCACAGAGCCCCCTGTTTTCACTCCTGCTGTTTGCCATGCTCTGCGCTGAAGCCTGGAGAAGCGAAATGTTTTATATGATGTGACTTGAGGGGACCTACACCCCCCCTTTCATTGGCAGGTGAGTCCTTGCCACTCTGATGTGGCCTAGTGACCAGGCATCCCTCCCTCTTCTGCTGCATGATTGAAGAAGATCCCTCTTCTGCCATGTGATGTGCCCTACATGCTTAGGGGACAAAAAAGTGTTGAGGGGTCTGTACCATGTAGGACTGCAGCCCTTTCCTGCGTCTCCTCCCGTGTAAAATACTGACAAGACTTACCAGTACTGGTCTCCCACAATAGTGAGAAACAGCTTGCTGAAGGTACCCTTTAGGTGTCAAAGGGAAATAAAATAGATTTCACCTTGCAAATTGCATAGTTCGTCACTCTGTCTGCAGAAACTGCCTGTGAAATGCGAGTCTTGGGTTTGCATACATTTACATATGTAAGGCACTTCATGCACAAGACGCTGTGTGTAATTTGTAGTCTTCACTTGCAGATATCCTTATTTTTTATACATCAAAATATTTCAATAATCTGAAAAATAGATTAAATGAGAGAATCGGTAATAAGATACAGTACTTCACCTTTTTGCCCAGCTTTCCATTTTCTGTTTAATAACTCATACTACTAGGGATTTAAAAATGTGGTATTATTTTCAGTTACTGAAGCTTATGTGGTTTATATCGTTATTGTTCCTATCTTTTTAAGAAAAAGCAGTAAGGAGAAAAGGAAGAGGAAAAAAACCACGAGTATTAGAAAACTGAAAACAAAGAAAATCTTATATACAGCAAAAATTTTCCTCTTTATTTTCTTCAAAAAATTCTACCAACTTTCTAACTAACCAAGGTTTCATAAATTTGAAAGGAAAAAAAACAACCCTAAGTGTAACAAATTGAAGCAATTTTAAGTACATATATGGTTAACTTTTATTTTTCATTTAAACTTTAACTGCAAAGTATTTTGAAATGCCCATTAACTTTAATTGCATTTTTATTTGCGTTTATTATGTAGCATTTTCTTCTGAGGGAATGTGGTCATTTTTTTTTTTTAACTTGATCATTCAGCTAGGTTTGTGTCAGCTCTTCCAAGAGACTTTTACCATTATACAGCAGTATATTAAAATTGTTTGTGGGTTTTGTGAAGCAAAACCTCATATTGTCAATTTTTCTCACATTTTAGCTGGACAGCTTAGTTATGGTACCGGCCAGTGTCTAGGTTATCATTAGTATTGTTTCAAAGAACATTTGTATTTTTCTAGGTGTGATGATTTGAGATAACATTTGTGTTAGGTAGAAATCCATCAAGTTAAGAGATTATGTTAAAATCCATGCTTTCTCTTAGCAGTGAAGCACTGATTTTCCTACTTTCATTTGCACGTACAGTGTATTGAGCCCAAATGAGTAATGTAACCTTAAGAGGTAGCCTGCAACCATGCTACCTTATGCTGTGATTTTGTTAGGTCTTGTGGGTGTACTTCTAAGAGAGATCAGCAGGGAAATTCCTGTTGCTGCATGGAGTCCGTGTGAGTGACTCTTCAGAAGAGGACATCCTTCTGCCTGTGTAAGGGTCAGTTTTTCTTAAGGCGCTGCTGTTGCTGCACCACTACGCCATGCCTTGTGAATATATATATTAAAAAAAAATAAAAATCAGTCCTGCTGTTTTGGATCTTGTAGGAGCCAGTTAATCGAGCAATGAACTTTTCCTACTTTTGCGCCTTCCTTCCTCCATGCTACGAGATACTGCTCTTGCCCTGCTCTCGATGTGTCCCTCTAACCTTTCAGCGTGGACCATCGTCAAGAATATTGTAGATAATTACCAGAACAGTCACTTGCCACAACTATTCAGAAACTATTTGGGAATGATGATTAAAAATGCAGAATTTTGAAGAAGGCTGGTAATGTCAGTGTAATCTCTCGGACATCAATTAAAAAGCAGTATTGAAAGTGTGTCCTTGTAATTTGCATTTTGCTGATGATTTTATTTCATATGTGAAGGCAGATCAAGAAGACACTGCAGTAGTCCAAAAGCACACAGCTCGCATCCAGCAATCCTTGATCAAACTCCTAATCAGGTTCATGTTCTCAGTCCTCTGTTTTTTCAAGTTTTGCTGGTTTCAGCTCTGCCTTCTGATGAGCACCCAGCTGCCAGCAACGTTTGTCTTTCCTCCAGGAGCAGCCTTTCAGGCTTTTGGCACGGGTCTGCTGAACTACAGACTTCCCTGTGTTATCTACTGGACTCTCCATCATACCATTCACAGCATAAAACCTTGGTTGCCAGCCTCGCAAAGGAGCTGCAACTTTTCTGGGCTCCTGCTGGGAGTACGTGTCCCAGCCTGCCTCATGTCACGTGGCAGCACTGTGCATGCAGGCTCTGTGCGCTTTTGTCTGATTTCAGCAGTATGCAGTGCTTGCTGTACAGGCTCAGAGGTTGCTCTTTCCTGAGCAGTTCATATTCTATATGTGGTGTCTTGCTTTGGTTCGATACGCAAAATGGACAGGGGCGATCACAGCTTTCTGAGAGGAAGGTTTAGGTCCTCCTAGAACAGGTGCAAAAAAATCTCTGTCCTTTTGCTGCTCTTAGGCAGTCTGACTGATACACAGCAGTGGCTCTTGCTTGGATGCCTTCTGCCAGGCATTCACTGGCTGGCTTGCATGGATCCCCTGTGCAGTCCCAGTGAGTTTTTAAGCTTTTCTGTCTTGTCAGGGCTCCAGCTTTCACCTCCAGGATGCTCCCAGGGTAGATAAAGTTGTGGCCTCCTAAGTCCCCAGGACCAAGGCTGAGCCCCCCTTTTTTCCCTGTGCACTGGTACACTACTTCTATGTCATGTAGGACATGTAGATTTAACAACCTGTTTTCCTGAGGATCCTGAAATGAATTGGTGTTTATCTTTGTTGCTCAGACAGATGCATAAAAGCAAGCAAGCCCATGACACCTCTGTTCATTGCTTTGTCTCATCGTGCTGGAGCAGACCAGTATGCTTTGGCATTTCTGAAATGCATTGCATACAGCTCTTGGTGCTTTTTGTTTTTTTCCTAAATCACCAAATTATGATACCTCCTTTCATAGTGCTCTAAGTCCAAATCCTTTTTACTCTTCCCCACAGTAAAGCAGTAGTCCCTGCTATGAAAGCATGCCTGTGTCTCCCATTCCTCTTTCCAGAGCTGCTGGTTATTACCAAAGACCTGCTGAAACCTCCCTGCTGTGGTCTGTGGTGGTGCGTTTCCATTACTCACTTCCCCATCACTGCAAGAAGCTGTAAGAGCAGGAGAAACTTGTAATTTTAGCTTCCACTGGGCCGTTGCTTCACCAAGTTTCCACCTGCATAAGGGGGTGTGAAGATTTAACTTGCCATGCCTGACACAGCCTTGGACAAAGTAGTGTGGGCTCACTATGCTCAGTAGTGTTTTTTGTTAAAACACTGGTTAGTTGCCTGCAAGTGTGTTGTGGACCAATTCAGAAGAGTCTGGAGCAGAGTAATGAGAGTGATCAGATGTCTTTAAAACTTGACTGGTGGGGACATTTAATTACTTGGTATAGTTTAGTCCCAAAAAAGGCTGGAGGGAAAGTTGAAAACAGAGGCAAGTGTTGCTTTAACAGCAAGCACTGGTAAAGCGAAAAAGGAGGTGATTTGTTTTCCACGTCTGTGAAAAGTGGGACGAGAAGTAATGAGCAGCAAGGAAGATGCAAGTGAGGAAATGGAAAAGTATCTGTTACAGGAAGGCCAGTAAAGCTCTCAAATAGATGGTCTTGGGAAGATATGGAGTCTTGTCATTGTGTGTCTTAACGATCATTGAAGACAAACATTTGTCAGAAGTGATGAGGGTACAGTTGCCTCTGGTCTGAGCAAGAGGATGGATCATGTGACTGTCCCAGGTCTGTTCGAGACTATAATTCATATTAAGTGGAGTTAAACTAGATAATTTGTATGCAAATTAATAAAAAAAAGTTAAAATGTTATTTCCATGTGCAGAAAGACTTTTGAGATTTTGACATCACTGACCTTCATTGAATGAGCTATTCTGTATCTCTGTCCTCTGTGTGACAGTATGTTTTGAAGCAGCAGTGATGCTAAGACTATGTAAGTAGTGTTCGTTCTTCTGACATCGTGTTGCTTTTTTGATTGTCTGCTACTTTGCCACTTCGCAGGTTTTAAATTGACTCTGGAGCTGTGGTTTAATCCAGTAATGTCACTAGGAAAATTTATTCAATCACAGATTGTGTCTTAGCACGTGAATCGGTTGGTTTTCTTTCCCCTTGTCCTCTCATATGTACTTTGCTTCAGAATTACTTTAGTAACTTGCATTTTGTTCTTAATCTGGTTTCCTGCTTTTTCCGCCACCGATCCCCAAGTGCATGCATTTCCATTTTTAGTATCTGTGTTTTGCTACACTAAGTTGGAGAAGTGGAAGGGATACCTAGCTCAGAAAGCGGGCTTTGAATTTGATGTTAGTGGAAAGAATAACACACAGCAGGTTATGAAGGAAACATTGAGCAAGTTTAAACCTTAGAAGTACACAACAGGCAAGAAGATGGTGTTCAACAAAGAGGAAGGCAAGGTGAAGGCACCAGTTGGAGCACCCCTGAGCCACCCTGTACCACAGATCTTCCTGCAAATTGCTCGTCATTTGTGTGCTTTTGTGGTTCCCTGCCATCAGTTTTCCCATTTTCCCCCAACACTAATGTTTTAGTAATGGACATAATCTTCCCTGCTTAATATCCCCACAGAAGGTGCAAGGGGAGGAAGACTGTAGAACCTGAGCTCACAAGACCCATCCACCCCAACTGGACTGTAAGGGGATTTGTCAGTAGGGAAGTAGAGAAGATACTCATGTGGGGCAACTCTCCTGCTCTCAAAACCGTGCAGTTACCGTACTGGAAAGAAAGAGCTGAAGAAGCTCGTGTGTGGCTTTTGGTTCTGTCTGCACAGGAACCCAGCACACTTAGGCATGTCATTTAGACACCTTAGAGAGACATGTGCCACTCTTAGGCATTACCGGCATTTCATGCACAACTACTTCAAGTTCAGGACAATTTCGAAACTTGCCATGCTATCAGTCACAAAGAGGTGCTCCGCTTCATGAGTCAGATTATACCTATGGGTAGTACTGCAGAGTTGCATTTTCCGTGGAAAAGTGGTTAATATCACTACAGGGTGTTTCACTAATGTTCAGGGTGGTTTGTAAAGCAGGAGATTAACATGGTTATAGTCTTCTCTTTTTCTCTTTTAATTACTAACCATGAACTGGATGGTGAAAAATATGTCTGAGATGACTGCAGAAGATAAACAGCCAGCTTGTATTTCACAGATAGTGTTGCTGTTCCGGGAAGCAGGGTGGATGATTTCTAGAAGATGAAGGACAGACAGCACCACTGAACATATTAGAAATAAGGTCATTTGAGAGAAGTGTGAGTTGATAAAAACTGGGGTTATGGAAATGGTACAGATGAGAAGACAAGGTATCTCAAAATTTTTGTTACTTGGGGAAAAATACAAGTGGGAATGCAGTGTGTTACAGCGTAGCCAGAAAGACTGCAGAGGGTAGTGCAGCAAGCTGTGTTCTAGTAATAGTAGTACAAGAGCAAAATTGAGGCATTTAAAGCATGGCACACACTTTAGCATGGAGTGGAAGTGTGAGCACTCAAGATAGGGGATGAGAGGTGCTGCAGCAGTTTGCTTATTTGTGCTTTTGAAAAAAATTTGAAAAGCTTGTTGAGTACCTGTGTCTCCAGTGTAAATACGAAGGGGAAATCTCACATGCAGTAAATGCCTGCAGGACTGTATGGGGGGCAATCGAGTTGCCTTAGTGTTGTGAACAGGGTGAAGGGCGCATAAATTATGGAACAGACTTAGCATTGGGTATCAACCCAAATAAAAGCAAGAGAAAAGACTTGGATGAGGAATGCCTGCAGAAGGTTGGATGAGAATGGATGTCTTGGGAAGAAGGTTGTCGCTTGGCACAAGACAGAAACCAGTGTTCATAGCCAAGAGCATTCAGTCTGGTACAGTGGAAGATTTCAAAATCTGTTCTCCAAAGTTTCCCCAACTTTGTTTTTAACCAAATTATTACCAATGTTAGCAGTTCAAGCTGCTGATGTTTCATTGCTGCAGATGTCTTAGAGTTGTAGATGACAAATACTGCAATTGTAGGTGACCTACTCTTCGTATTCATTGTTGGTATTTTACTGCTAATCTTTAAATCTATTTGATGAATAGTCAGAACTACTGATGCATTTAGTAGACAATGCTTAGCTCCAGAATCATTGAATTTGCCATACGTTTGAAGAATGAATAAATAATCAGTATAATATGAGTTTTGGGAGCATCTGAAAGGGGCTGATTAAGATTGGCTTTCATCAACATCATAATTTTCTTTTGTCAGTTTTTTTAAGGCTTTGTTTATTGCATGATTTCAATATTTAGTAAATACATTTCTTTTGAAATTAATGCAGAAGTACAAGAGGGAGTTTTATATACCAAAAATGTTAGCTGTGAGACTGTATTATGTCAGTTTGGGATTTTATATGAAATATGTGGGGGGGAAATTTTCATACTTTAGCCATTTCTCATTAAAAAGCTTTATCAAAACCAGCTTGATTTGATTTTAACAGGAAACTACTAATTGGCATTTGGTAAAAGTTGTTCCCACACGGGGAGGAGTACCCCTATGAAACTGTTATTTTTCAATTAATTATCACTTTGAAGATTGCTGCGAAACAAGCAAATGTGTTAGACATTTTCCCTGACAACCTAAATATTCCTGTAAAACGCACATTGGAACTCAGCTTTTTTTTTGTCACTTTCGTCCGCTATCTCTTCACGAATGTGTAGCCTGAAGGTCGGCACGGGTTAAAAAGGGATTAATGCCCTCTGTTTCTTACCCAAACACTCCCCAGTGTCTTCCCCTCTTGATTGCTGTGGATGTCATTGTCCCACTCATCAGACAAGTAGGTAGCCTGAGCTTTATCATTGAGTCAGACCTCAAAATATGCAAGATCTGATCTGGGCTTTCACCTTAGTTTTTCTGAGGCAACTGTGATGGCTTCTGTGCTGTCTTTGCAAGGCTGCTTCTTTTATCTTTGCTACAAAGGCCATCCCTGTGAGTAGATCTCCGTGGCTATGGATGCACAGTCCTGAATCCTGCATGCAAAAGCCAGCGCACTGCAGAGGAACAGTGTTTGTTCCATGAGATGTGTGCAAGTGCTGTCATGAGGTGCCACCTCCCTGTAGGTGTTTGTATTTCAGCAGTCTGTATGTATAGCCATAAGTATGATCAGAAGGAGATGCAGAATTCTCATTAAAACATCATAAGATTTCTCACTAAGTGGTCACGTAATTACTTTAAATAAGTAGTTTGCTGTCATACTGGAAGGACATCAGAAGTAGGGTCCTGTTGAGGGTCAGTTCTGGCTCTGCAGTTTTACTAATTACTTGCATAATAAAGTAGAAAGTAAATATGTAAATCTACAGATGTAGAAATTCTCCTGAATCAGAATTCAAAAGCATCTTCAGTTCTAGTGTCTTAAACCAACCCGATGGCATTTTCGGTAAAGTGCAGAGGGTTAGAAGTGCAAGTTGAAGTGTACGAGAGCAAAATACCTGAGAGCAGCTGTTTATAGAGGCTGCAGTGAAGAAGCATGGTTGCATGATGATTGTATGTTAAATACAGAGTCAGCGATGTAAAATTGCTGCAAAACTAGGAAAGAGTGGTTTGATACTTGGGCATTATTATGTTCTTGTCAGAGCTGGCAAGTGCGGGCCTGATGGTTGTGTCTGGTTTTCAACACTGCTGGTCAGGGTGGTGGAGATGGGGCAAGCTTATGAAATTGTCATCTATGTTCCTTTGGTGGTTGGTAGGATTAGTGGTGTCTGTGTCCTTCCCGATAGATACATCTCTCTTCTTGACAATCTCCAGTGTGGAAGTCTCTGCTCTGTCCCTTGATTACCTATTCTAGTTTTTCACAGACCTTTACATTTATAAAGCTTTCCTTAACATCTAAACTGAATCTTCCTTCCTGAAATTTCATATTGTGTGCCTGAAGAAAGGTGTATACAGGCTAGAGACTGCCCAAGGAAGAACAAGGATAATAAGCTTAGAAAGAAACATAAATCTGTAAGGAACAGCTGAAGAAACTCAATTTATTTTAGTGTAGAAGAGAGAAATGTATTAAGGCGGCCACGATACCAGCCTTTCAATACAAAAAGTAGTGTGAAAGAGGGGATGGGAATGATAAGTTTTTCTTTATGGCCACTGGGGGAATGATGAAGAGAAATCAACTTTACTGCAAGAAAAAATGATGTGACATTGGAGATATTGGGGAAAAACTCAGTGGTTAGATGTTGGAGGAAGATGGGGGATATTTCAGAATTTCCTTTATTGGAGATAAATAACATACTGGGTTGGGCAAAGTATAGTTGATCCTGCTCAAAGCAAGAAGATAAACTGCGTTCACATATATTGTTTCTGTCCTTTATAGTGCCGTGCTGGAGCAGCATTGCACTGCATAGTATATTAAAATCTGTTCCAAACAAAACAAAATGCAAACACTTCAGAAATTGTTGTATAAGTAAGCAAAGTAATAAGCAGGGAATATTTACCTTGTTACAGTCAGTGTTATTAGTAGCTTAAATCCAACTAGAATAAAGAACCAAAATATGTTCACATGAACACAATGAAAATAGTGTACAATTATATAGGTAAAACGTGCATTCGAAGCCCTTTCTTTCATGTGTGCTGTGTCTCCCTTTTTGGTATAAATATAAAAAATGAATGTGAACCAAGAACAAGAGTTACATTTATGGATGTGCCGGGATCTTTGCAGGGTCTGACCAAAGGCAAATAAAATGTGACATACCCATAGATCAGACTTCATGCGTGTTTATTCCTTGTCTTTAAGCTGTCCAATCCTGTCAGATTAAAGTGTTACCTATTAATTAGTAAGCAGTTGTGAATGATTTTGGCAGTGCCAAACTGTCATTATTTCAGTCATGCCTACCGTTTCATTCTACTGAATTCAATCACTGGCTTGGAGCTTATTCTCCAGTAAAAGCTTGCTTCTGCTGGTGGAGGATAAGAAATTAGGAGCTTTTCATTGCTTTGTTAATTAAACTGTACTGATTCCTCAGGCTCACAGCAAGTGATACCATTTTTTTGTCACTTTCTATCTCCTCTAGGTCACAGTTGTCAGAAACAGATTTTAAAATTTATTTTGCTGTGTGAAAGCAGGACCTTTACTTTCTTCCTCACCAGCTGCAGTCTTCCTTTCTGTGTATATTTAGACAAACTACTTGGTCCCTTCAGCATATACCAAATGCCACTGCAGAATTCACCCTTGGAAGGCCACTACTTTGCAATAGTAAAGTCCTTCTGGTGGTGTGTCTTACATGATAAAGTAATCTTGCACTCTCCTTTTACATCCCCTGTACAACCTGTCCCCATGCTTTTCATTCGCTTCCTTCCCTTGGTCTGTCTTGTCAAACCAGTGACTCATCCGCTTGTCTGTGTGTCTCCCAGATCTGTTCCTGGCCCTTCCTCTTATGCATGGGGTAACACTCAGGCTCACATTTAGAGGTTCTTTAGCTACCACAACTCTGCCTGAAAAGCAGTAGTTCACTTCTCAAAGCGGGTCGTTGATTTATGGAAGCTTTAGCATCTCATCTTGGTTATTCCCTTCTTTGTTCCCTTAAGAATAGAGGGTGCATGCCTGAATGCACTTTGTAGAGGGGATGGGATGATGCTATAAGATCTTGTTTGCGTTACTGCTTTTCACTTTATTCCATGCATTTGCATGTGTGTGTGTGTATATATATATTATATATATATATAATGTCTGTATTATTATCTAGAAATTTCTCAGCAAAATCTCATACCCATTGTGCTAGACACTTACGTGAAAAAATGTCTGTACCAAGCTCACAATTTTCATGTATGTCAAGATACAACAGATTTGGGGAAGGGAAACACTATTTGTGGTAGCAGTAAAATAGCTAATGAGAACAGATGTCAGCTCACTGAAGTAAGTGAGGCAAAGGCACCAGGCAAACGTGACGAAAAGATTCAGAGGAAGAAAAAGTGGCATTTTGATGGAGCGTTTATCTGTACCGAGGTGGAATCAAGCAACCAGGTGTGTATGCTTGGTAAGAGCTCAGAGGAGAGTCTACCCAAAGGCTGTTACGGCTGCATCGAGGAGAGCATGGACAGCTTGAGCCTTTGGTGACTCTGGTGCAGCAAGGTGCCATAGGTTGCTTTTGGAGAGGAGAGGCAGGCAGCAGCAGAGGGGTGTGCAGGAAAGCCCTCAAGCATTTGGCGTGGGGCGGAGGGCAGAAAGCAGACAGCTGCTGAGGTTGGGAAGGAAGTGGTGTTTGTAGCTCTGGCGCAGAGCTCAAGTAGTGAGGTTGGGACCTGGATGGACCAGCTCACGTGCTTGAAATGCAGGTGTACACTGGCATGGTGTACAGAGCCAGCGCAGGTAAAGGTGGTTGGAGTGCTTTTGTTTTGCAGCGTATTGTCTGCCCTCAGACTGCCTAGATCACTGGTAGTACTGTACGTACTTTGAAATAATCCCAAATTATACCCTGTTAGATGTGCATATTATGATTTTTTTTCTCCCTTTGTCTTTTACATGTACTTACTCATATTGCCACTTTCTCTTATCCTTTACCTCTTTTTTTAAACCTCCATCTCTTTCTGTGTTCTGTGCTGGGTCCGTTTTGGTTTCCTTTTCCTTCTGCTGATGTTCTCTGCTTTACGCTACAGGTAGCATATGTTCCTATAATGTGCTTTTGGTAATCACTTACTGATTCAAAGTTGTTCTGCAACATGGATAGAATAAAGATCAGTTGGGTCAGGATCAGTTTGGTGCTGGCTCTGGCAGAGTTTTACCTTGGAGATAAATAAAGCCCATAGTCATCTGTATCATGTCTTTAGCTATGCAAATAATAATTGGTTTTTGATAGGTAGCAAAACAAGCTGTGAATATCATCTTTTTTAAAAACAACCAAAACCACCTGATTGTAGGGGATTACCATTGCAAGTCTTGTAATTCACTCTGTCTAGAACTATAGATAATTTTCTAAACTTCAGATTTCGCTTTAGAGCACTGGATGCTAGCATGAATTTGCAGAGCATTTTAGATAGCTCATTTGCTAAATTTGAGCATGGATACAATTCTGCAAACAAGATATTACCCTGTTATAACGCTCCTGAGTGAAATCATAATATTTATGTGTTCTTTTACCTACTGTTGATAGCACTTTGACATTTTTTGGATCCCATTTTTTTAACAATGATGATGATGAAAATTATTATTTTTGAGCCTATGAAAAATAGTTATTAGGTGCGTGGCTGTGTGGAGTCTATAACTTAATTTGTGTATATCCCCTGGGGACAAAGGGAGTATAGGTTAGCTCCCTCTAGACCCACCTTGTATAGAATGTGTAAGTTTGCTATGGTATTTTTTTAAAGGGTGTATAGTAGTTTACCTGCCTGGTAACTACCCTAAAACTTCAAAGTTAACCTTTAAAAACTGGGAATGCCATAGATTTGTAGCTGATTTTCACCTTACTCAGAAGACAATGTACGATAGGGTCACATCCAGTTAATATCCTGATATTTGACCTAAAGTAGCATTCAGTGTTGCAGATGACCAGAAGCTTATTCTGTTTTCCAGGTAGCACAAAAACTCCCAATCCTGAAATCACAGGCCTCCCCATTTCAGCTTTGTGACGGGAGTCTTAGAGATGAAGGGCCAGTACTAAAGAACCAGTTGTCCACATCTGAATTCACTCCAGTCTCCTGCCAACAGCTGTTTTCAAATGATTGAGTCCCGTCTTTCTGCTAGATCATAAGGCTGAGGCTGTGGTAAGCAGGGGAAAGGTCCTGATTTGCTTTACAGTGCTTAACAGTACAGTCTTAATGGTGCTCAAGGCTGTGCTAAACTGCTTTTAATATGGCATCTCAGCCTTCCTTAGTGTCTCTGCAGCAATGCCACCATCCCTTTCTAGGCAGGTGGGGCTGGCATTGGTGTCCATGGGCTCCTTTCGTTTAGGTCTTCCAAGCATGTGGAATAACGCGTGGTTTTGCAGAATTTGCAGGTTTTTCTTTGAAATGTTGGACACAGGCCTGCTCATACTAAGTCTGGGTAAAACTGTGCCTGTTGCTTCCAGAGGAATGGGGACTGCTCTTTGTGGTCAGACTTGTAGCTTGTTTATTCCTCTGTTATACTGTAATTTATTGTTAGAGCTACAGAGGAGGTCTGCTGGATGTGCCTTTTTAAAGTCCAACTTTATATGCCTTTTCAGATGCTTCATCTTATTTTTAATTATTTTTATTGCAACATAACAAGACCTTGTAAAATACTTACTCAACAAAAGTCATGTCAGATATTTGAGGTGTTAACCTTAGGTATATCTGCAGTGTGGCTTTCACCATTGTTTCTTTTTCTTCAACTCTTAGTCTATCTCAGGTGATTTAAAAATACAGGGATTATAATACAATAACCTGGCTGCAATAACGCTTAACAGGGGAGGGGCAAGAAGTCCTGCAATTAGAGATAATATGCAGTCACTGGCCGTGCAGCCATTTGGATACAAGTCTTGTCCCAACCCCAAACAGGCTTCAGACTTCAGCTTTGCGACGTGAAACGCCCCGTGCACGCCCCACCCCTTGGTCTGCGTGGAGAGCCTGCTGCTTCTTGGCTGTTTCCGTGCGGCCGTCCTGATGAACATGGCTTTTACCCGCAGATTCAGAGGTGGCTTTGTTGGTTTTATGGTTGGTATTGCAGTTAGAGAGCAAATGTGAAACGCAGCTTCAAAAGACCGGATCGGAGTGCATACTGCTCAGAGTTTGTGTTTAATCTTTAGTTGTTGGTTTCTGTGGGAGTTACCAAACCAGTTGAGCTACAGCACTGGCATGAAGCCCAATGAAAAATACAGTTTTCTTCACTGTAAACATGACTGTCAAGCAGTAATGTTTTTCTCAGCTTCATTTTAAAGGCATTATAATGGAAGAAAATGAAACTAAAACACATTTTTATGCCAGTATTATACATGGAAGAATGTATAATTCTTTTTTCTTTTAATGAAAAACTCGTAGAAAAGGGAAGATACAAAATTATGTCTTAATAAATATGTAATCAGTTATCTGTGTTGCTAGCTACTTGATGGAGTAGGTAAACCAATACATTTCTTATTGTGGTGTGCTTATGGTGTGAATGCTTGGGGTTTTGCCTCTGCAGACATGAAAGATGTGAAGTTCTTCACTTTCACTCCTACTTTGATAACAGGAAAAAAAATAGTGCCTGATAAAACTTAATGAATAATAACAGCAAACACTAATCTTTATCCAGTCTTTCAGGCTTATTTTTAAACTCTTCAGTGGCCAGTAGCTCTGTTAATTCATCATCAATTATTCTGCTGAACTTGGCCATCCTTGCTTTGCTTTTGGGATTTATTTTCTTGAAAAATGTGTAAGTTCAGCTTTGCCTTTCTAAGATAAATGCTAACTATATTTAATGCTCACGGTGATTTCACTAGGACATCGTCATGTAGATGTGACTGCACCAAACGGGTAACAGCAGCATTTTCACTTACTTTTCAGAATTAAATTTATTGGTGTTGTCTGCTTTGCCTGTAACTCCCTCCATTTTATTCTGCAGAGTGAGGAAAAAGCTTGTTTAACAAAATGTCTGATCAGCTGCTCCTTTGTAAAATGGCTTTCTGGGTACTAGGAACGGAAATTACATCTGGAAGAATGGATGTCTGCATCGGTGTAACTTGATGCACCGGAGAATGAAAAAACCTTCAGTTGTTCTTCATTGTTTGAATGAGCTTTTTTAAGAGTTTTGTAATAGAAAAGTAAGAAATAGGGTTGGAAGGGACTTTTATAAGGGTCTTCTAGTCTGTCCTGTCTCTTGAGACAGAATCAGCTGCGGTGAAACCTTTCCTGACAGATACTTGTCTTGTGTTTTCCTTATAACCTCAAATCACAGCGATTCCGGTGTTTCCCTGTGTAATCTGTGCTAATACTTCAGGTAATTAGGAAGTTTTTAAGTATATGTGGATAGTTGAACAGTAGAACTTGAAACTAAATTTTATTAGATCTGGCACATTTTTATTTGAATATCTAACCCTTTTACTAAAAAAATCAACCCACCTGACTTGTTCTGATGTTTGCAGGCACAGAGAAATTAAGTAATTGTTGAAAGCAGACATACATGCTGCAGGTGAATTAATGAAATGCTTTCCAGCTCTCCGAAAGAAAAGTGGTGCAAATTACAGAAGGATCTCTGAAGTTGTTTGTAGATCTCCTGAGTGACGTTAATGCTAGAATCAGCCAGGAAGATCCTCCTTTCATTGTGTGATGGAAACACCACCAAACTGGTGTTTGGATTTTGCGCTTAATGGCTTGGTGCGATCCGTGTGGCAGTAGTAATGAGTTGTATTCAGGTTTGGAAGATGATAGTCAAGGTGCAGCTGTTTGGCTTGGCGCCTTTAAGATCTTGCGTCTGAACGGTAACATCCCTGTTTTCTATAGCAATGTCCCATGTTTACCCTAACAAATAAGCTTTTCTTTTGGATCTTGGGATGAGCCAGCTCCTCAGAGTTCAAGGTACTGTCCCAGCAAGGAAGTGTTGAAAACAACAGGCTATTGTTGCGCTTGGGCGTGCATTGTCCTGGACCCTGGGTGTCAGTATCCTGCCTCACAGGCACTGAGCTCAGGCGCAGCCGCCGGCTCTGGGCAGGCAGCCCCACTTTCAAGGAAGCAGTAAAACACTAATGGCTGCTATCGTCAGCAGCGGTCTCAGGGCAGCAGCAGCTCTGCCGTTGAGGAGGGTTTTCTTAAAACGTGTGGTTTAAGGAGTTTTTAGAAGAGTAATGAGGTAGTTCTGTGGATCTTTGTGGGGAGTTTTCTGCACCCATGGTAGGAGGAGTGGGAAACAGCACATAGAGCACGTGTTGAAAACTTCCCAGGAGGCAGTGGCATGGCGTGCTGAGCTACAGTGGAAATGAATGTTGCAATAATGGAGAAGAGAAGAGGGCTGAGATCGAGATGGGCCAGAAAGGATCCTGAAACTGCAGAAAAGGCACTATATTTAAGGAAAGGTTGGGGGGGGGGGGCATGGGGTGGGTAATTGATGACAGGGGAAAAACCTTGAGGAGATAGACTTGGGACAGGACACGGACTAAGAATGGTGTTTGCAGTAGTATTCTAAGTAGGAGAGAGACAGACTCATAATTACTGATGCCGGTAAAAGGGATGTTGCAATAATCACGAAACAGGAGAATAAAATTCAAGACAAGGATTTTAGCTGTGTACAGCTAGATAAGAAAGACTATATCTGAGAGAAGTTACTCTGAAAGAGCTGCAAACATATAAATTAGTTCATTATTTACTGATTTTAAAGATTATTTTAGTTAGGTTTTCCTGTCACTAAAAGTGGGGTGACGGGCTTTTGGTTTGGCTTTCTTATGTGTGTTTTTGTAATTTAATTATCTTGCTTTTTATTTCCCATTCTTTCCTCACAGTATGAGATCATTTTGCTGGGGTGTGAGCAGGGGTTTGTGCCTGCTTCCATATCTGTGCTTCACATGGCAAAGTTGGGAAGACAGCCCACAGAGAATGGCTGGCATCTCTGCAGAGTGGAGGCGCACTAGCGTTGCTGTCCTCTAAGTAACTTAGTAAAGAAAAGGAGGGAGGGTAGCACTGAAGAAAAAAAGAAAAGGGAAGGCAGATAATAAGAGAAATGTTGATAGTAGTGAGAAAGGTGTTACACAAGACTTGGTATTTTTTTCTTTAACTGGGTAAATATTTTAGTGTTACTTCTCAGAACTACTCAAGAGAAGGGGACACAACTCTTATGGGAAGTATCAAAGCGGCAAAAGCAAAGGGATTTGACTAGCTTAGGCTGTTCAAAATTGATTGACTGTATTTCTTCAAGCTGAGTCGCAGCCAGGGTGGGTAGTAGGATGCAAAAGCTTAGGAGGGCTCCGGGTGTGCTAATTTAGGCATTGCCAGGGAGATTTCTTTTGGTCACCAAATGAAATGGAGAATGTGAATTGCAGGCTTGTAGGTGATAAATGATTCATTTAAGCTACAAAACTACAAAATTCTAAAATGTTTAATCGGCACCAACCACAGTAACTAGGATGTTTTACGCAGGTCTGTATGGAGACAGATACTGGACATTGTGTCACTCACAAAAATAGCCAGTAGAGCAATAAGTATAAGCTTATATGTGTCTTCTGGTCCTCTTTGCAGAGTAATGACGCTGCAGGCAATGGGGTATTTCTTAAGGTCCTGCATCTATTTCACTTGAGAAGTTTGAGATGATATTTCTGCTTCCGTTTTCTGTAAAGCCAGGGTTACACTGGCTTTCTGTACTAACTCAGTTCTTGTGCTGCTCATCTTCACAGCCCGGAAGTCCAAAAAGTTGGGGAAATTGAAAGGGATGCACGAGGAGCAGCCACAGCAGCGACAGCAGCCACCACCCCAGAGCCCCGAGGAAGGGACGACGTACATCGCGCCCATGACTGAGCCCTCTGTAAACACAGCACTTGTCCCTCACATGTCTGCTATCTCACCAGCACTTACACCCTCTCCTGTTAAGATCCTTGAAAGCATTGAACCGGAGATTGTGTATGCAGGGTATGACAGTTCGAAGCCAGACACAGCAGAGTACCTGCTTTCCACCTTAAACCGCTTGGCCGGCAAGCAGATGATTCAGGTGGTGAAGTGGGCAAAGATACTTCCAGGTACGACCACAAGGCATTTGGTGAAATTTCTCCTCACTCTTTATTTTAGCTTAATGAACTATTTGCTTGACAAATTGCATGTTTAATCTGTGGGCCGTGTTGAAAACCTTCACAGGGGAGTGTGAGATGAACATCTGAGAGAAGATCATTGGCTTTTTTGATTTATGTAATGTTTGTTTCGTATGTGTGTGATCAATATTTTAAAAGCTTTCATTCTGAATAATAGCCTCTTTAGAAGAAAACATGTTTTGTCACTGGAATGAAAAATTATGGTTTTGTGTTTTCAGAAATATACTTTGTGGGAGCGTTGTTCATTAATACTAGAAAAATAATGAGCAATATATTCAGCACTGGTTTGGCCAACCCTTGTAGAGCACAGTGTAGTTCATCATTATTTTCTGGTTTGATCTCTAGGATTTAGAAACTTGCCTCTCGAGGACCAAATCACTTTAATTCAGTATTCATGGATGTGTCTGTCATCGTTTGCCTTGAGTTGGAGATCATACAAACATACAAACAGTCAGTTCCTCTATTTTGCTCCAGACCTGATCTTCGATGAGTAAGTATTCCTTAATGGTCCTTTTCAGTTCAGGCTGGAAGGATTACTGTGTCTTTGGTTTTTAGGCATACCTGCAGTCTAAGAAAATTTCAGCTAATTCCAGCTTAAAAAGTAGCTTAAATTCTTGTTTTCAATTGGCGAGGCTTTGGTAGTGCCATCCACTTCTCCTTATGTATGTGGATGTGTTCTCAAACTAGGACCATTCTGCTGGTTTGAAATTTGGCTAATACTTGACCAAGACTTATAGAAAAAAACATTTTTTGGTATCTACTGGAGCTGGGAAAAATACCCAACTTCTAGGAAATGTGAATGTTTAAATTGCCAGTTTTTTTCAGAGCAGTCATATAATGGTGCCTTTGTGAACAATATACAGCTGTTCAATGTGTTTTCTTGACAGTCTTAATTACCCTTCTTTGCAACCATGAAAGAAGCCAAAATGTTTTTTCAGTAATGAAACATAACTTCTTTTATGATGCATTCAGATGAAAAGAAGGATCAACCAAGGAACTATTTCTTCTGAATATGTGTGTTCCTTCATATTTTAAGTTTGTGTTTTAGTGCTTTGCTTTTGATGAGTGTAATTTAATTTCTGTTCCATTTGCCTAGTGTTTATTCTGAGACAGTAAAGTCAAAATTTAAGCAAATACACAGGTAGTCAAGCTGGGGTCACATGATATGCTTGTCCCAGAAGGTTTAGTGTGTTTTTTCTAGAGGTAAAAAATGAGACATAATCAATAGGATATGGATGCTCTTGAAGAAAAACAAAAACAGGAAAAGAATGAACAAAAAATAACCACTTAGTCTCCTGAAGCATTCTGAAATGTTTTTCTTGGAGAAGACGCTTTTTCACTGTCCATCTTAATAGTCTTTCTTTGATTTAGGAATTCCTAAATAATTAATGCATATGAGATTGGTTCCAAAGCAGTGAGCAATATCAAAGTAGAATTGTTTGGTTTGGAGGGGGGGTGGGGTGGGGGGTGGGTGGGTTTTTTTTACCTAAGAGGAGGAATTGGTGATTCACTGGTTGAAAATGTAGTGTCAGCCATTTTCTTGTCAAAAGCACCTCCACTGTGACTTGGACATCAGAGGATCATCACAGAAAAGGTATCTGTAGCTAAAGCTAAGTGAAAATGTGAACTTTGAAGAGTTTAGTTCTCCTGGGGAAATGCAGACTAAAAGCTCAAACAGAGAAGCAGCTTCCCCTCATCTGAAGAAAGTCAGTCGAGGGGTCAAAATTTATTGGACCGGGAAATCAATCCCACTTGCAAATAAAAGTGTATGTGCATTGCTAGCATTCTTGATACAGTAGCTAGAAGCAGCTTCCAGAAGTTGAGATCATTTTGTGAGTTTTATGCTGCAAGCCTTGAAGGTAGGTGCCTGCAGAATTATACTGAGGTTGAGCTGGAATCTGGTTGGGAAAAGGAGTGCAGTGTCATGGAGTACGAAATAATAACATACAAAATCAAATACGTAAGTAATATGGGGGTCTGGTCATCTACATATTTAACAATGTACTCATTGTAGAGCTATCAAAGGTAGCAGAAGGCAGGTGTTTCTAAAGAGAAGAAAAATGAATTAATACAAGCTGTGTTGAGCTGTGAGATGCGGAACAGGGGCTTTTGAAGTAGCTAATCAAAGCAAGCAATTTCCTTGGAGGTAAATGGGTAGGAGTTCAGTGCTTATTTCAGAACAGTGATGGACACATCTCTGGAATGAAAGGGGGTTTCTCACTTCGCTTGTGTTTCATACTCGATTGGAATTGTGGGAGACATTTGTTCCCAGTTTCTCACATTTCCGCCCAGGGTGGTAGTTGTGAGACTACATTTGAAGTCTGAGTTTTGGGCTCCTCAGCACAGGAAATTTTTTGAGAAACTGCAGAGAGCCCTGTAGAGGTTGTCTAAGGTGGTCAGGGACTCTCTGGGACAGCAAGGGAGCTGGGCTTGTGCAGGCAGGGGAATACCGTGCTGGGTGCAGAGGGGATTTAACTGCAGCCTTCAGTTTCCTGATGAGTTGCAGAAAAGGTGGAGTCAGACTCTTAATGGAGATGCGCAGTGGGAGGATGAGAGGCTGCAATCACAATTCTGGAACAACAAACTGCCTCCTGGGGATCAGGAGAAGAAATGTCATGAGGAGATGGTGAAATAGCAGAGCATGTACCCAGAGAGACCCTGGAGTCTCTGAAGGTGTCCAAGCCTTGACTAGGCAAAGCCCGAGCAGCCTGCTTCAACTTTGACATCACCCCTGCTGCGAGCAGGGGGGGGTGACTTAAGACCTCCAGAGGTCCCTCCAAAGCTACATTATTTTGTGATTCCAAGTTCAAGAGATGCAGTGCTTTTCCCAATTTTGACGTAAGGTCAGAGGTGAATTACTGGAATTCTACAAGTCAGCCAGTACAGTTCAGTGTAGAAAGCATTCAGATAAGCACAAAACAGTTTATATCCCTGCTTTTGAAAATACATTCCTTTGAATTATTGATCTGGAATTACTGAAGGCTAGTCTTACCTTTACTTTCTGAGTACCATGGACTTGGAAATATGGTGTGTAGTTATAAACATGGGCCTTCATTTCTGTGCCATGCGGTTTATCAGACCTCCCTAAGCTTCACTAGGTGCAACTTTTGGAGTGTTTTACTACCCTTGGCATTTTAGAACATGTATTAGTCCTAAATATGGAGTCCTAAGACATGCAGGTCTTAGGGAGGTGCTTTAAAATGACTTTTCCTTCTGCTGGCTTGAGAGAGTTATGTTCCTGTTACCACCTGTCCAAGATTTTCTTGATATTTCTTTATATTGTTTCTGGAGAGGTCATTTCCCATCTCTCTGTAAGAAGTAATGAGGAAGGACCCTGGTGCCCAGAGGGTTCAGCATTTTCTTCAACGAATAGTTTTAAAATAGTGAAAGTAGAGGTTGGCATTAGCAAAATTTTCTTGCTTTGTTTTACATTAAATGAATTTTCCGTTTACTCTTAACTGCTGTGAATAAAAGGAAGTTGTTATGTTTCTGGAAGGCCATGATACATGATCTTGTTTTCTTTCTTATTCTGAAGGCCTGTAAACAAAGTGAATAACAAATGAGGGTCTCTGTTGTTAATAGCTGTTAAATGTACCTTTGATTGTATAAATACAGTGTGAAATGCCTCCCTACTAATACGTGGTTTGATTTCCTGTTAGGCTTATGGAAGGCTGGAAATATTTGTTCGCCTTCATTTATTCATGCTACGTATCTAATTAAGTGTACTGTTTGTCTTTATGGATCATGCATATATTCCATTGCTTTAATTTGGCTTAAGTAAATGTGAAGATATGAACTGGTGGATAAGAAAATGGCTGCCCAGCCGGTTACAGAAATACCTGAAAACAGCCTGAAAAGAGACATAAAATAGACCAGTGTATTTTATATTGTGTTTGTGTAAGTTACTGTATGTGTGGATTTTTTTAATCCATTTCTTCTGTAGCGTAGTGGTTGTAATCAAAACTAGTACTCTGTATATATTGCTTTAGTTTTAATCCACAGTAAATCTTTTAAAAGACCGTCTTGTATGTGACACCACATAATTCCTGTTGCAGGTAAACACTTTTAAAGGATGACTGTTGCATATGTAATAACACTGAAAAGATGTTGCAATAATGTTCTTAAGGCTGCAAGCTCAAATCCGAGAAGTTGGAAAACTCCAAAATTGAGGTGGTTTGTGAAATCATAGTTTGAGATGTTTGGGTTCGTGCTTTGAAGACTGTATCCATAACCAAACCTTAAAGTTATTGTTATCCCATAATATTTTTCCAGTGTGATTCCTTCCTTTTTGTATCGATCAGGTTGGATGAATTGTTGGGATGATACAGGATTATGTAGTGAGAGACTGTTGGATTTTTGCTTCATTTGTTGCTGGCAAGGAAGCCTTACCTTGAATGGATCTAGGGATTTGGGAGAACAAGAGACATATTAACAGGGAAGATTTTCTTAAAACATGGCAAAAGACTATCCCTGATTCAAGACGCAGGCTCTGAGACATTTCAGGTTCCTACTGCAAAGTAACAGAAACCCCACAGAAAAAAAAATGGCTGTTATTTAACTTGAGGAAGAGAGAAAATTTCTCTTAAGACTTCACCAAAGACTTTAGCTGAAATTTTCTAATCTAATTCAACCTGAGGCAGGCATATGTATGGACAATGTAAGTCCAGAGCATTAAATTGGTAAAATTATACACAGTTGAAAGCAGGAGACTGAGTGGTGCTGCTTGGAATGGGTGCAAGAACAAAGCAAGGGAAGTAGCAAAATACAGTGTTCTCTAATGCCAGCTTATTTTCAGGGATTCTGTCTGAAACTGTGCAAAATGAGCTGTTTGCTACAGGGAATAGCCTAAAACTTGATTTTTAAGATGTGGTCCTGGAAGGTAGGGAAGTTAGTTACAAATCCCCTTGGTCTCTCCTTTACTAGGTGAATGAATCATTGAACTAATAGCCAAAATGACTTTCTGTCTGGCTGTGTCCTTTAGAAGGAAGAGTCCCCATTTTTTATAAGAGGTGACGTGGCAGTTTAGGACCTAGGAGAAATGTGATAATCTGAATCTTTCAATAGTGGGAGTTTGTGTTTGCAGTGCAGAAGTCAGATGCCTAAGTCCCAGAGGAAGGCAAGGAATGCTCCTTGCTCACATTTCTGCAACAGGCTCAGGCAGTTGCTGTCCTGCTGGCTAGTGGTGGCAACTTCCCAGGTATCTGCTTCCACCCATACAATTGAGGGCATCAGCTGGCAACCTTTCAGAGACTCAGGAAGGGATAGAAAGCATTTATGAGTGCAGCATTGCCAACAGAAACCCGGCAGGAGCCAAGACATGGTGCAGACAGGGATCCTTGCTCCCCTGACATGGGAAACCAGTGGGAGTGGTGGGACATGGTCTGTCTTTCAGGGCCATGGCTTGTACGCCCAGCACATATCTTCCTCCCAGCTGGAGGCCAGAAACTGCATCCCTCACGACAGTCTGTCCTACTTATCCATCCCTTCCTTTAAGGATGAGGGATGGTAGTTTTTCATCTCTCCATAGGGCAAACCCCCTGCTGATGGCATTGCTGGCAAATATTAAGTCAAGCCTTTTTGGCACATGTTGGTTTCTGCTGGTGTAAAGAAACCAAAGGGACACCCTGATGCTGGGGTTCCCCTGCAGATCTAAATTTTTCTTTCAATTTTAGGTTTTACATGGTCCCTGTGTAGACTTCTAAATCCTTGGGGACTTATGAAGAGACTCAAATTTCAAAATTGTGTACTATTTTTAGGAAAATTATCCAAATTATTTACCGTTCCAGACTTACCTAGCTGTAAAATAGCAATGATGTGGGATACTGAAAGCGTTCAGTAATGCTGAGAGACCATGTTGAGAAACTTTATTACATTAAAGTACAGCATCAGTATTTCAACAGTATTTTGTGGATGCACCAAATGATTAACATGCTGTGTATTTCCTTGCCTCGTTGATTTTTCTTGGTTTGTCATAGAACCATAGAATCATTTAGGCTGGAAAAGACCTTTAAGATCATCAGGTCCAACTGTTAACCGAGCACTGCCAAGTCCACCACTAAACCATGTCCCTAAGTGCCTTTTAAATACCTCCAGGGGCGGTGACTCAACTGCATCCCTGGGCAGCCTGTTCCAATGTTTGACAACCCTTTTGGTGAAGAAATTTTGTCCAATATCCAATCTCAACCTCCTCTGGTGAAGCTTGAGGCTGTTTCTTCTTGTCCTGTCACTTGTTACTTGGGAGAAGAGACCGACCCCCACCCGCCTACAGCCTCCTGTCAGGCAGTCGCAGAGAGCGATAAGCCCCCCCAGGCTCCTTTTCTCCAGGCTAAACACCCCGGCTCCCTCAGCCGCCCCTCACAACACTTGTGCCCCAGCCCCTTCCCCAGCCCCGCTGCCCGTATCTGGACACGCTCCAGCCCCTCAGTGTCCCTCCTGCAGCGAGGGGCCCAAACCTGAACACAGGATTCCAGGGGCGGCCTCACCCGTGCCCAGTGCAGGGGGACGGTCACTGCCCTGGTCCCGCTGGCCACGCTGTTGCTGACACAAGCCGGGATGCTGCTGGCCCTCCTGGCCACCTGGGCACGGTGCTGGCTCATGCCCAGCCGGCTGCCCACCAGCACCCCCAGGCCCTTTCCCCCCAGGCACTTCCCAGCCGCTCTGCCCCGGCCTGGAGCGCTGCGTGGGGCCGGTGTGACCCCAGGGCAGGACCCGGCACTCGGCCTTGTGGAACCTCATACAAGTGGCCTGGGCCCGTGGATCCAGCCTGCCCAGACCCCTCTGCAGAGCCTCCTGCCCTCCAGCAGATCAGCACCCCTGCCCAGCCGGGTGTTGGCTGCAGACTCGCTGGGGGTGCACTCGATCCCCTCGCCCAGATCACAGACCCAGATCACACGAACCAGGACCGGCCCCAGCGCTGAGCCCTGGGGAACACCACGTGTGCCCGGCCGCCAGCTGGATGTGGCTCCATTCCCCACCCCCCTTTGGGCTCGGCCAGCCAGCCAGCCTTTTACCCAGCCCAGAGCGCACACGTACAGGCCGCGAGCAGCCGGTTTCCCCAGGAGATGCTGTGGGAGATGGTGTCAAAGGCTTTAGTCTAGGTAGGCAGCATCCACAGCCTTTCCCTCATCCACTAAGCAGGTCACCTTGTCATAGAAAGAGATCAGGTTAGTCAAGCAGAACCTGTCTTTCATAAACACCTGGCTGGGCCTGATCACCTGGTTGTCCTGTACTTGCCGTGTGATGGTGCTCGGGATGATCTGCTCTGTAACCTTCCCTGGCATTGAGGTCAGACTGACCGGCCTGTAGTTCCCCAGATCCTCCTGGCAGCATCTGCAGCATAAAGAATAAATCATAGGTACATAAATGTGCAGGTTCTGAATTTCTTGGCCGTTGTACTTTCTTCTGTCATTGGCTTTTTACAGAGATTTTTACTCTAGTCAAAGACTTGAGAGTTTGCCTGATAAAAACAGCACTATATATTGTGTGAGGTACCCAGAATTATTAAAGTGAACTTGAAAAATCTAATGTAAAACTAGGGCCAGTTTTCTCAAGTGTTTCAATTGGCAACGTCTTTTTTCCATCTCTGAAGTTACTGTATTACTTCATATACAGCTCAGTCTTTACGGTAAAAACATTTCAGTGGAGGCTGCAGTTTACTGAATATTATGGAGAAAACATTAAGAGCAGAATATACCAATTGACATATTGGTTGATGCTTTTGACTAATAAGGCAAAGCTTCAGGCTATGGATTTTGAACTAAGAAGTGGCTGTCCTTTCATTATTGCCATTTGGGGCAATTATGACACTACTGGCCACTTTTCTAGTTTGTAGTGCAGTATGGATGGCTTTTTCATTATAAAATTCAATCATCAACTGCAGATATTTTTAAGTTACCCAATAATACTATGTATGTAATGTAGTTTAACAAATTAACAAAGATAACTGCAAAGTAATATAAATCCTTCCTTTAAAGTGGAAGACAAATTTCAGTGAAATAAAAATGTAGTATTGACAGGATCTTTCATGCTGTGTCATTGGCAGTTGCCCCAAGCGTGAAGTTACAAAATGTAAAAGCAGTCAGAGGTTGATATTAGCAATAGAGGAAAAATAGAGAATGCATTTTTCAAATGAGAAAGTTGATGTAGAGCAAACGAGGTAGAGAGAGGCGGGGGAAACAGCTTCAGTACATGGGGATTTCTGTGATGTTTCTGTGCTAATAATGTCATGGGATGTGAATGGACAGAGGATTTTGTAACATTGAGGAAAGCTGTAAAATAAAATTAATCAAGACATAGCTCAGTTGAATAGCTAAGATTTTATTTAAAATCTGCATTTATTGATTATGTGTATTTTATTAGTAAATACCATGTTCGTTGTCTTTGCATTACGTTCCTAATATCCTCTCATACTTGTAGAAGCTGGGGCCATTAGGATTTGGTGCATAAGCCAGTGCAAGGATACATCTGACTCTGTGCCCTTTTGGTGCTGAAGCCTGTAAGTCTTCCTGGTATTCTGATTTCTATGGTAACAGCAGGAAGATAAACGTGATAAAATAAGCTGAATCTTTAAGAACAGCAGATTTATTTTTTTTTAACCTTATATACCTCGGGGCGGGAGGATGATTACTTAGATCATCTGTAAAGCCAGTAAGTAACTTCTTTTATTGTTCACAAGATTACTTTTTCCCCATTTACATTTTTCAGGATGATGCCTGTTAACCGTTTGGTTTCTTTTTCAATCTGTTAATCCTGTAGTGTCTAAATTTAGGTACATTTTCATCTTGGTATTGCCACAATGATTGTTGATAGGAGTTGTTGGGGTTCGTTCTTTGCTAATAAATCAAGTGTGTGGTCACTGATCTTGTTAAAAGGTCAGCAGGCACTCCTTGATATTCCTCCCTGCTTGATTTTAGCTTACATATATTATTTTGTAGGGGAGTACTGCATGCATACAATCTAAACTGTCAGCGCAATGAGAAGTGGATGTCTTTATCAGTAAATTTCTAAGATACATTGTTACTGTTATTTACTTTTTCATAAAGTGCAGCTCAGTTCCCATCTAGAAAAGTATATGGAAGGATTCTGTTAGATACCAACCCTAAAACAGTGCAGGCACAGAAGGAAATTTTGAAGAATTACTGTCATACCTGTACGTAATAAATATAATATGCTTCCACTAGATTTTCCAAGTCTTACTTTGCATTTTTGTAAACAGGTCAGTGGTCGGGCAAAGCAATAGATTTGACTTCTTTGCATAAATTTCTAAAGGCTTTGCCTTTTAATGCCTTTGAAAACACTTCTTTAATTTCTAGGGTGTTTTAGTTGAAACTGAAACTGTACAGGAAAAGAGGAGATAAAGTAGTTTTTAGGAGATCTGTAAGAATGTGAACACTTGTCAGGAGAAAGCTCCGTCTAGCACAGTTTTTCATCCTTTAAAACTGGCCAGTTGAAAAGAAAGCAAGAGATCAGGACAAGGGTAAAATGATACTTTTTCATTTGCCTGTTCCAGCAGTCAGTGATTTAGGTGCTTTCTGAACGGGAGATTGCATTCAGACAGTTCTGCTTAATAACCCTTCTGTATCTTTCTTCTGTGAATTTGCCTAATACCTTTTCCAACACATTTATAATCTTGACATCTAAAATGTTCTGTGGCAGTCGCTTCTGCAATTTAATTATGCATATTTGTTTGTTGGAGATGTTTCTAAAGCAGATAGCTGATAATTTAATGGAGTGCCACTTCATTCTTGTGTTTGTAGTAATAGTGGATATATTCTTTTTCATCCTGTGGATGCCATTTATCACTTACAGATCTCTATCAAGTCCCAAAGTTTCTTCTATCAGCTGAAGAATCAGCTAGTGGATTTAATCTCCCCTTGTGTATCAGTTGTTTGCCACCCATGGCCATCCTCATGCCCTCCCTCAGTGCTTTTGTTAGCCTCTTCTAAAAATTCTGGGAGGAGACTGGACTGACACGCCATGTTCAGAGCACAGTGGATTTATGCAGTAGCAAAATAACAATTTCTGGTTTGCTCTTGACTCATCTTGTCTCACTCTTTGCTTTTTTAGACCATTAGCAGACAATGAGTGAGCATGTTCGAAAGACAGAAGTCTCCAAAATGTGTTCCAAGTTACACTTAAGTCTCTTTGTTGTGTGATATTTGTTAATTTAGAGTCAGTTATTTTGTATGTAGGGTTGAAGATGATTATACTGTCTGCATTGTCTTGCAATTAGTGATTTTCACCTTCCGTTTTGTCAGCCAGTCACACAGTACTGCGAGGTTTTTCAGAAGCTCTTCACAGGCAGCCCTGGATTTCATTGTCTGGAGTCATCAGCAAGCTCTGTCACTTCCATAGGTCTGATTTTTTTTTTGGATGATGTATGAGTACAGTTTTCAGCCCAAGCCCAAGTGCAGAGCTCTGTGAGACTTCCCTGCTAACCTCCATTACTTCTGAGAGATGTCCATTTATTATTGCCCTTGGTCTCCTATTTTTAAGCTGCTAATAATCCATGAAGAGCCCTCCTCCTCCCTAAGCTCTCTTTAAGAACTTTCAGGAGATCTTTTTAATAGCTTGAAAACCGAACTTTGCCATGATTGCATCCCCACATACCTCCTGATGCAAAGCTCAGTGTGGAGGAGGTCCTAGACCAGTAATTACCCATGCTGGCACACCGACAGACAGTATTAGAGCCCGTACCCAAGCTGAGTGCCCCAGTTTCCTTGGTGGGGAAACCAGGGCAGAGGGGAGGAGGAGGAGAGGGCTGGTGTTTGCTTCGGTCTCACCCCATATGGCCATGGGATGCAGGTAGACCGGGCACGTGCGAAGTGTTTCCATCGTACAGACGTTGCCTCTATCAACCAGAACATCCTTGTGCTCTCGTCAGAACGCTTACAGATTCATGAAACACGACCTCTGTCTGCAAAAGCTACGCTGGCTTTCTTCCCTTATAGTATATTTATCTGTTAATGCTCCTCTTTCAATTGTTTTGGTCAGAAATGAGACTTACTAGCTTCTGGTCTCTTGAGTGCTCCCTCCCCATTCCCAGACCCACTTTGAGAAATCAGTCACGTTTGTCACCTTCCATGCCTTTTATAAGGGCAATGTAACCAGTAAGCTGAACAGTATAGTTAGTAGTTCAGCAGTTCCATATTTAAGTTACTTTACAGCTCGTGGATGAATGCCATCTGGTCTTGGTGATTTATTACTATTCATTTTACTGTTTTTTCGTGGATTGTCCATCTCCATCCGTCGTCGTCCCGTCCCCCCGCCCCCCCCCCCCCCCCCCCCCCCCCCCGTCTTTCTAAGCCCTCTTCCACTCACACTTTAATCTGAAGCTAGTTCTTACAGTTGCTTACTGAAAAGGGAGACCGATGCAGAGCCTTCCTGGACTCCTTTTATGGAGAACACTGATGCAAAGATAACTTTCCTGCTGTGGCCTGATGTTTCTCAAACACGTCTTTTTCATCTTGATCATCTGTTGGCCCAGTGGATGGTCTGGGACGTTTCCAGTTTGTGATGTGTTTGAAAGGGTTTGACTGTTAGTTTTTATGACTTTAGCATGAAGACTTGCCCAGTGATTATACATTTAACTTGGCACAATTATGCTCTCTTAGTATTGGCTCAGCATGTCTGTGGGACATCCACAAGCATTTTGGGAGGGTGTCTTTTCACTTCTCCAAGTTCCTTGGCAGGAAGGGCTAGGATAGAGAAGGAGGTTTTTTCCTTTCAAGTGTCTGTCTGAACGTGGTGCTGCTTTGATCTGCTGTTTGGTGGAATCTCCAAATGCCTTTCACATGCATGGTGCTTCCTTTCGCTACTTCCCCTATAGAGTTAAATATAACTAAAAATTAGGAAGTAGTTTTTCTAAACTGGTATGAGAGGAAGGCAAACCTCAGCTGACATCCAGAAAATGCCAGGCTTTGCATGACAGCGTGAGCAAAGTCTTGATTTCTGAGGCATTGTTGGCACAAGAGGAGAATTGCTGCTGCATGTGGAATATAGCAGTAATTTTGCTGATGAACCACTGCAAGTGACAATGAGCCCTGGCATAGTGAATGTATGAAATGATACCTAATGGCCACCTTTTCTGGTGGTTGATACCTTTCTCTGATGAGCTTCAGAAGAGTATTTATTGTCATGTGTACATTATCATCACTTATTATTGAATGTGGTATTGAAAAAGCATTTCAGTAAAGGCATGATTACATATTTTCTCATTTAAACTGTGATTTGTCTCTTTTGGAATGCCAATGCAAACCAAAAGAGAGTATTTGGTATCAGCATTCTACTAACTGCATAATTAACTGTTAATTTCAGCAGATACTTGGGGGTTTTTTGCTATTGATGTGCTTGGGATTTTACAGTTACGTAACTGGGTGATTATTAAGTTGGATTTTAGCACAAGTTCGCTGTTACTGATGGAGAGCTGAAACTCTCCTTTGCAATCATTATCCACGAGCTGTTGCTAGTTCCTTTGTCAATAGCCATGTAACAGGAGGACCCTTAGCTGAAACATTAAAGCAGCTCTAAATTTCTTACTATCAGTTACCTGGGATTGTATTCTCTGGGATCACCAGGGAGGACTTTCTTGGCGTAAAACTAATTTTCAGAACTGACTTCTTTAAGTTCAGTGTAAAAATCACCAATTTTATATGCCTGGGTGGCAAAAGCCCACAAAATATCAGCTATGTCTGTAAATGTATTTGAATTTGAAATGATCTTCTTTGTTTGATTATCAGTGTTCAGCATTGGTAGTTCTCAGTCCAACTGCTGTTTTGTCCTGGGCTTGGCAACTTCTTCTATCAAGGTTATTGCTGTAGTGCCAGTGCTCCCAGCTGTGCACCCATCAGTCTGCAGCATCCCAGTCACCTGGAGGGAAGTTTGTGGGGTTAAATGTTTTACTTTGGTAACAGGAGGTTTGCATGTTCTTGTAGCAAGGCTGGTGGGGGGAAGTAATTACTGAAGTACTTCTCTTTCAGCAACTTCTAGAGCAGGAAATCTTTTTTGCATACTCTGCTTTCTTGGAGGGAGCAGCTTTCTCCTGTTGCATGTCAGATTCCTGTAGGAACACAGTGGCAGGAGGCATCTCCAGGACCTTCAAGCCAATTCCCTGATGCTGCAGGAGGATCTTGCCATAAAACCTCCTTACTTTCAAAGTAGAAAGTAGTGCCAAAACCTTACGGCTGTGTCCGATTAATAGGGCACAGGTGGGTTTTTTACTCTCCACCTTCTAGGTAGAGCAGAAGTGCTGACTGCCAGTAGTGGCTGAAGTCAGGTAGGACAGGGCAGAGGGATTTGGGGGCAACAGGAGCTGAGGTGACATTTGGTGCCAGGTCTTGAAGCTTTGCTTTAAGAGACATGCCTGCTTCTGCGTGAAGGAGCCTGTACACGGGCATCAGGCACTTCAGTGGCATCAGCCCAAACAGCCTGGGAATGTAGGAGTATGCTTAAGACTCGCTGTCGTCAGACAGTCACTGGGGGCTGAGGCAATGGCACTTTGGTTTTGGGTTGGGTTGGGTTTTTTTCTGGTCCTGGTACAAGGACAGTGTTCTCCAGCAGTTCGATAGAGCAGGCAGCCAGGGGCTGTGATGTTGTAACCTGGCTGGGATCTACCATCGCTTGTGTATGCAGCAGGGTGGTCATCTGTGGCCGTCTACCTTTATGCTACCTCTAGGCTAACACTTCCCTAATTCATCTAGGCTAACATCTGATTCCCAGCCTGTGTTTATCCATGGCAGTTTAACCAGCTGCAGGGTAATAGTTGAATTCTCTATCCCTTACTGCTTATGGAGAGCATCTGCTGCCTTATCAGGAGGAGGTCGTCGCTGGTGCAGCCAAAGATGGGGTATTTATTTCTGCTGGCTTACTGACAAGTTAAAGGGAAGATGGGCACAACCCATATTTCTCTCCAGTAGAAACTGGTGACAAAACTGCCATTAATTTCAACAAGATTGAGTGCCCATATTTGTCACTGATACAAGGCAACAGGTATTTTTTTCCTTCCTGGAAGATAGCTGTAAAGCTTTACAAGTTGAAGGCAGTGTGTTGAAGGGAGTATGTTCTTGTCTCTTTCTGCTGTGGCTTGCAGAGTGAGCAGAGATTAGAAAGTGCTGAATAAGAAGTAAGTGCTGAATGAAAAGTCATAATTGAATTTTGCCTGAATTCTGCATGTATTTTGGCTTGGATTTTGATCAGTGCAATAACTTAATGATGCTGCTCCAGTACTGCTGACTTTGGTTGTGTTTATAATGGCTTCAAGATGGGAAACAGGTGTCTGGGTATGGTCCACTGAGCAGGATGATGCACAGTGTTTCCCAGTGCTGCTGCACACAAAGTAGTGCAGCGATTGCCCCTTTGCATGGAAGAAGAGGTCTGGTTTTGTGCTAGGTGGCATCATTCTGTTCCCACTGTCCTTCATGATGGAGCTGTTGAAGTAGAATACTCCCTCAAGAAAAAGTGTTGTTACAGTAATTGTGGGGGTGTTTTTTTTTCTTTCCCCAAGAACCTCAAAACTTTTTTCCAGGCAAGTGAACCCCTCCTAAAGGCAGGTAAGGTAATTCAGGCCAAGGGCTTTTTTGATTAGATGGTTTGAGCAGATGAGCAAGGGTCTTTGTGATCCCGTGTTCCTGGTCTTTTCCCTCCCCTTTGTCCTCAGCTTGCCTGAAGGCATCTGATGATGTTTCACTCCTCTCTGTCAGGTTCAAACTGACCCCTTCTGGCATGGTGGGAAGTATACCTTGCTTTCTGAGGCTTCCAAATAGGTTTTGACCTTCAGGCCTTCGGCAGGTTTTCTTTTTGGGTTGCATTTTTTTGTTTGTTTATGTTTTGGTTTTATCAAAGTGTAATGTGCTTTCTGAATTTCCCTGAAATAACTAAGTGATGGAGAGGCTTCAAATGGATACAGGTTTTAGTCTAGCAAAGGAAAATCTCTTGGTTATAAAATTGGAAACAGTTCATATAGAGGAAAAAACTATAAAATCAAGACACACAAAGAATTATCTTTGACATCAGACTTTTGCTACAAGTGTTGCTTGATCTTCTCCGGAATCTTTTCTGAGCTGTAGAGGCCAAGGGACTAAGTCAGCTGCACGTTTGTTCCTCTGAGGTGCTGTGAAAGGGGATGCCTTTGCCCAGTTTTTTCTGGGATTATCAGCAAGCCACTTGGGTACTGACAAAACTTCAAAACACCCACCACAGCTTTCCCTTTCTTCGCTTCCCTGTCTAGTTTAGGAAGACATCTTGTGCTGTGAATTTGAATAGTATCCATGAGAAAGTAAATAAAGCACGATATCAGCCTTGGTTTAGGGCCCAGTTTCACCTGTGAGTGAATATTCCTTGATGCATGGGTTCCTCCTCTGTTACGGTCAGTTGAGTTGCAGTTTCCATCCTTGGGAAGGAGATGTATGATACTAGACTTTATGATGACTTCATAAATTATAAGTTACTTATTCATAACAAGTTGTTTCTGTACAGCGTGCCTGTAGTTTCACAATTTTTGCTGTGGCTGTTTGGTTTCTGTGGAGGTCATGTAAGGGTATTAATGAAAGATATGACTGGTTTAGTATTTAGGATGCCTTGTCTTAAACAGATGTGACTGCTCAAATCCTGCATCTCTGTTGTAGTTGGGTGGCTCATCCCTCGGTGATTTGGGATGTCAGTCCCGTTTCGGCTGGGTGCTCAAGCCATTTGCCTCGTTGCTTGTCCCTGTATAAAAGAACAACTACTTCCAGGGAGCAGGAGGAGCTGGGCTGGTTTGCCACTCTCCCACCGGTGTATGCAGCTCTCCGTGGGTGGGTGCGGAGGATGAAACAGGCTGAGCTGGTCTCTGTGCAGTGTGCCCATGGAAGGAAGGTAGGAGATCTGGAATCACTTTGAGAATAAGGGTAGCAGAGATGGGAGAGGTGAGGACACAGATTGCATGGACTTAGGGGGAGATCCCAGATCAAGTGGGGAGAAAGAGAAGATGAACTCAGGGAAAGCAGCAGGGAGTCTCTCAACTAGGAACATGTTTGCTGCGGTTCATTGAAGGAAACCCAACAGCAGAAACAAAACTCCTCTTCCCAGCGAGGCAGGTGAGCTGCCTTGGAGGGCTTTGCCAGCAGAGGTACCCACCTCATCTTCCTCCCAGGGGAAACGAGGGGAAAGGAGCAGCAGTTCAGGTGCACTGGGGATGTGGGGAGCAACTCGGTGACCAGTTAACGCAAGGTACCCATGGCCAAAGAGGTTTTGCAGGAGCAGATGGAAACCGGGTAGAGCTGGGGGAATGGGCTGCTGCGGCCGCCCTGCCTGCCCGCAGCGTCGCGCCTGCGGAAAGGTCAGGCAGAATGTGAGCTGGGCATTAAATTAAGCCTGTAAGGAGACACTCGGGGAACTTAAGATGGATTAACTTAAGGTGTAAAGTTTAAAGCGTATTATTATGAAGGAGGATTAAGCTAAACTGAGCTAATGACACCACTTTTGAATGCATATCCACACAGCGGATTCAGAGCTTTAGCTCCACGCCTTTTATTACTGAAATGTACTTACATTCTTAAATGTCCCCATAAAGATACATTCCATATCTTCACATGCTCTATTTTCCATCTTGAAAAGTTTATATGCTGTGTCAAAAGTAGAACTGGTTTGGGTTGGTTGGTTTTTGCCTTTGGTTTTTTTTCTTTCTCTTAAAAAAAGAACCAACAAAAAAACCCAACAAAAGGCAGGGAGGGAAGGCAACATAGAAGTTTGTTTTAATTTTTCCCCATGGTGGTAATGGCATTTGTGATGACTTGATGTTATTTATGAGACATTTGGTAAGGAAGAAATAACTTTGTTCATGTTACGTTGATACGCCCTAATTTCTGTGTGCCCCATCTTTTTTAATGCATGAGCCATTTCTGTTGCTTTATTTTGGCGTTACTCTCATGGTGTTGGGATAGCTGCAATGTCAGCATATGAATTTTCCAAAAGCTCTGTACGCTCTTATTTTACACTGTGTGGGTTAAAAATCAAATGCAAAGTTGAATACTGTAAAGTCCCACAAAATGCTTATCTTACATTAAATACGGCCATGAATTAACTAACATGATTTGTAGATAGTAATAATTTGTAAATAAGTAAAAAATCAACTGAACTGATTTTTTAGGAGGGAGACCGATTTGAAATAACAGGTTTGCTGTATGTTAAATAAACTACATGGTGACTAGTTCTGTGTACAGTTTTATCTCACTACAAAGAATGCCATCAGGTTTTCCTTGAGCGTAAACTAGAGATCAATATTTGTAAGTAGAGAAAAGATTAAATATTTAAAAGACAGGGAAAAAATCCAACAAAAAAAAACCCTTGACATTTACTAATATTCTTCTATTTAGGCAATCACATAAAAGCAAAAAAAATCAAAGAAAAACATAAGAGAGGAAAAGGAAAATGTCACAAAAAGTGAAAGAAAAAGAAAAAAGGGGTTTGAGTCAGGGTGCTTCTAGGTTAGCTGTCACAGAGTGTGTTTTGCCACAGTGTTTAGTGAAAGCATAAGAAACCTGAGACAAAACCTCAAAATGTTTTATTTGCTGTGTGGCTTGTGGTATGGGATGAAAGGTCTGCCACTTCTCGCGTCTGTGGAGGTCAGACACAGGCAGGGATGGTGGGATGGTGGCAGCTGCTTTGTGTTCTGAGGATGTGTCCTGCGAAAGTAAAATTGATTATAATAGACTGGTTTTGTTTTGAATCTTGCTAGTCATTAGCAGTCTGAGATATATTTAAAATGTTGGGTTTTTTTAAAAAATACAAATGTCCTTTATTAATCATTTGCCTTTCAACTTCAGTACGTATCCCTCTGAGCCTCCTGGCAAAGGTCAGTTAGGAACCACCGTTATCTGTGTCCCAGACCTGGATTTGGTAATTTTGGGAAGAGGGAGGGGAGCAGGAGCAGTGGGAGGGAGATCACGCTGGAGTCTTTCAGGGTCTTTTTCCCCAGCTGGCTCTGGGTCGGCTCAGAGGTGCCTGCAGCTGTTCAGCCTCTGGGCAATAGCAGCCCATCAGGCAGGAGGAGCTCGGGCTGGTTTAGGGTGATGTCCCCAGAGGGGGGTCAGGTGAGTCATGCAGTGGCCAAATGTGAAGGAGTCCCCATCCCTGGCACACTCAGTCGTCCATGCTAAGGGCACGTCCGGACACCAGGAGAGGTCCAAGGTGCTGGGTTGGCCCCAAGCCCTGGACGGTGGCCACCAGCCTTGGGCAGACCCGGGGCTGGAGTGGGACTCCAGGGCACAGCAGCTTCAGAAATGCCTGTTTGCGTGTATCTGACGTCTTCTAATTCTGAACGTCCTTTTCTGTTTCACCCGATCCCAGTTACTCAGGGTTACTTTGTGTGTGTTCATAGTACATGACCAGCGTTGAGTGTGCAAGTGGCATCTGTGAGTCCTCTGAAGCACACGACCGGGCCGGTGTGCATCCAGCAGCAGAGGCTGCTCTTCTCAAACAGAGGGCTGAGTGGTATTTCAGTCACTGTCCAAAAGCATTCAAGAACTGTTTTCTTCTATTTCTTTTCTTCCCTGCAGTCCATTATGCATAATAAAAATAAACAAACATGGCATTACTACCACTATTAAATTAAAAAAAAAAAAAAAAAAAGCTGGAAGTTCTTAGTCTTGAGAAGAGGGTGGAGTGGGGGAAAAGTGCAGAGCCCATATAACAATGGGGAGTCTGCTTTATTAGTATTAAGGAGGAAAATAAAATCTGCTCTGGCGGTAGTGAAATAAAACACCAGGAAAATTACGTCAGTCTTTGTTTGCACACAGTATGATTCTTCTCTTTCACCAGCCAATTTGTATATTTGAAAAGGCAGTTGCTTGGTTAAAATAATTAGCTGAACTTCATCCAATTCCCCAATTACGTGAAAAAATGTTTGAAGAAATATAGACAATTATTGTTGAGCAATTAAAAAAAAAAGTAGCGGTCGCGAAACAATTATAGCGCCTTGTCTAAATACCCACATATAGTTTCAAAACGAGACGGGCAATTCTCAGTGGCTCTATGCTGTAGCTATCGTGGTTTGGGATAGCTGCTTTAGAAGTATATCAAAATCCTAACTAATGCTGCCTGAAACTTGTGCAGGATAGCTTAGCCTGGCATTGCCTCAAAGAAGAGAGATAGGATCTGAAGCTAAATATTTCAAAGTATATTTAAAGAAAAAGAAGAGTAAATTAGATACAAGTCATGTATCATTATTTTACGATGTAACAGGCAAAAATCTGTATTAATGAACGAGATAGTTTTATTATATACTCCTCTATCCCACATAATATTAGATTATTATTTCTGGAAAAAACAGACAGAATTTCTGAATATTTTGGTGTATAAGTAAGACAGCATTGCAACAGTTAGACTAAGAATTCCCTGTGGGAAGTCCAGTGTAGCATATTAACAAGAACTTCAGTGACTGGAAAATCATTTCTCTTTGTTGTTCCTACACTTTCATCTGTGGAGCTAGACCTGTTGGATTTTCAGGAAAAGCAGTGATCAGAGATTTTGAAATGGAGGTTACTTGTGAAGGATGCCCGAGTGCTGCTGGCTGAGGCAGTGGTCATCCCAATTGCTTCTTAACTTCAGACTCCTCTGTAGACATAAACACAGTAACATGAAGTCATGCATTTTATTTTATTTTATTTTTGTTAACCCACTTCCCCATTTTCCAAACCTGCCAGCTGTATTTTTTCGGGACTGTGTTGTTCAGGATGAGAAGAGTCAAGATGTCTGCTGGCATGTCAGAAATCCCTGATCCCAGGGCCCTGCTGGCTTGTGGACTCGACCGTGTGCAGTGGGCAGCGGAGCTTTTTGCCATGGGTTTTCCTGTTGCCCATGGCTGCTGGCAGCCTTGGAGGCCGCTGGGCTGGGGCCAGGGCATGCAGCGTGGTGCAGGCTGCAGGTGTGAGGCTCTCAGTCCTCCTTGGCTGTCCTTTCCCCCAGCTCATCTTTGCACCAGACACTTCTGAAACTTGTTTCTGCCTGTACATCAGCTGATGGGGGACGTATGATCTCAAACATGCGTGCAATGGGTGTAGGTTCCCTATTGCACCAGTTCTGACCCCTTCAGCAGGCTCATTGCCATCAGTCCAGGGCAGAGCTGAACAAATGCTGACAATTCAAACACAATTTAAAACATTTTTACCAGTTCATTAACATTGTCAGTGTATAAAAATCAGATTGCATTTGTTTCTATTCCTTTTAGGGCGGGTGGTTGTTAATGCTGCCTGTGGTCTGCCAATAGCGAAGTGAACTCAGCCATCCATTGAGGATGGTGTATGAGTTGAGCAAGGTGATGCCCAGGTCCCCCAGAGCTCTCAGGCAGTGAGTTTTTCTGCCAGACCAGGAGCACAGGGACCAGGCAGGGCTCCAGCTTCATCTCTGAAGTCCCCAGCTTCCTTACTGAACCTGAACTTTGCAGCTGCAGCGTGTCTTACGACCTCTGCACGATCAGTGTTCTGTTTCCAGGTCACACCTTGCTTTTCTCGTGTGTGGGCTGCCCCATGCATGTTGGTGCTCTCCTGAATTTATCCTCTGGATTTTGTTTCTTTCTCTTCGCAGGGAACGGATGCGCCAGTCTGCTATGTTTGAACTGTGCCAGGGGATGCACCAGATCAGTCTGCAGTTTGTTCGCTTGCAGCTTAGCTTTGAGGAGTACACTATAATGAAAGTTTTGCTGCTGTTAAGCACAGGTAAGTTAGATTCACGGTTATATGGGAATACTTGAAAATATTCCAGTTCACAAAGAGGTGCAGTGATTTTAACTGATGTGACAAAAGAGCCAAACTGTTTCCAGCAAGGCCACAGGAATAAGGCTGGTTTTATGTCTTAGGTTTTATCTGCAGATCTCACTCCTCATTTGCACGGGAAGTGTCTTTGCAGTTTGAATGTGTCATGGGCATTGGAAGGACAGGAGTGGCTGGACAAGGGGCTTTGCCCCCCCCCTCTCTACGGGAACCCCTCGAGTTGGCCAGGCGTGCCAAGGAAGCACAACAGTTGTGGGGACTGGGGAGAAATCCCCACTCAGCACTCAAAGCCACAGGTTTGGGTGACTTGATGTCACCTTCAAGATCAAAAGATGTACGTTGCCTGTACTGCTAAATGTGCGGTTTTCCAATGCCAAGTGAATTGAGAATGGTAAGCCCTTTCACAGGTCTCTGAAAGTTTAGCATGCTTTATTTTTCTCTCGAGGGTCATGCTTTGATTTTTCTTAAGATACAAAATTACATCTTGGTGTTTGTTAGAGCACTGTGCAGTAATTAGTAGATCTCTTGATGTTATCTTACTGAAAAGACTGCAAAACTCCCATTCCAGTACAATTGCTGCTGCGTTTATTCTGGCTTTCGCTTGCAAGCTGTCGGCAGCAGGACGCACACCCGAGGCTGCTGGGGCCGGGGGCTGCCTGGGCTCGTGCTGCACAGAGCATCTCCCATCTGTTAACAGAAAACTCCTGGGGCTGGAAGTTTTTTGGCCTCGATGGTCTCCTTCCCTCCCGTTGAAGCTGTTCCAGTTCCCTGGCGTGGGGAGAGACAGCACCGGTTGGGGAGCGCTTTGTATCCCAGCCCACAGGGTCTGACCACTAGGTCCCACTCACCCAAGGGCTTGGGGACATGGTCTGCTGGTGAAACTGGGACTGTGGAGAGCTGCTATGCTCTGGGGTAGCCCCGCAGGGGGTAAATGGGATTTTTTTGAAAGTGGTCACTCATGGTCTTTCCAGAAGCAGCTAGTAGTGCTTAACATGGATGTGCTTGGGGTGGGGTCTAGCTCCCAAAAGGTTCTCGAGAGAGTGTCTGGATTGGAGATCTGGCGCTGCTATTTTTTAATCAGCCCTAAAGAGGAGAATCTTTAGAAAAAGAGCCGAAGGGCATTCTAAAAACACAGCAGAATTTCTTTAAACTGGGTGTTTATTATTGTGCCCTCTTGAGAGTGTTAACTAATGACTTATTGTGAGAATCTGTTAGGCGAGATCAGCCTGGCCGATTAACTTCAGCTAGCCGGGTCCCTTTGAAACACACACAACGGTCACTAGAAAGCCTACTAAAAATAGTTTGTTTGGGGAGAATCAGGGTATTTATGGGAGAGGGAGAGAGGAGAGAGAAATGGAAATGAAGGTAGTGATAAAACCCAGAAAGTGTCATGTAGAAGGGTGGCAGCCCTGGTTTTGAATGATTGCGCTTTGATACAACCTTATGACAGAAAACTTCAGGTTTGTTTCCACTTAAATTTTTTTATTGAATCGTGTGATGTGCAGAGTACAAGTTATTCTGAAACTTTCATGATGACCACATCAAGGAAGTTTCACTCCATTTACATGTGGAAGAAACCACACATTACAACTCAATTGTTTTCTTGCTTTCCACAGACCATAGATTTTGGGAGTTTGCCAAAAGCATTGCAGCATTTAATAAGTAAAATCAGAAACACTGGGCAAACCTCCAAAATTTCATGTTTTGCTTGAGTTCTCTTTATTTGTGGTCTTTCTTTCTTTCTTAAAAATCTGGCTGGGGTGATGGTATAATAATTTTCAGACAGAACAGTAAAATACCTAGCAGTAGATGAAGAAAGAGTGGCTCTGACAGCCTTTAAGTAGCATGTAGGAATACAGGCCTGTAAATATTAAAGGAACTGTAATCCCATGTCTTTTGTGCAAGGGCCACAGTATGCTCTGATGGCTTTGCTCATCTTGATTGGTGTCTCTATATTCATTCAGCTTGAACTGAATTTGTACATCTGTTCCACACAGTTTCTTCTGTCTGTCAGCTGACTGAGAGATTTGGCATCTAGAATTCAAAAATCAAAGATTGCATTTATCTAATATAACTGTATAATATTTACTGAGTGTTAGGCAGGTTGGTGAGCCATTTCCTAGGCTTTTTCTAAAGATTTCTCCTTGTGCCCCCTTCCAGCACTTGATAACAGTCCTTGCTGTGCATGTAGTAGTAGAGCTCCTCCTTGTCTTCCGTTGCTAAATTGCTGTAGTAGATACTGGTCAGAGAAGATACTGGTGCTTTTTCTTAAAGCTTCTACTCTGGAGCCATTTGGGTGGTTGTTACATGCTTATGATGTGATTTCAGTGGGATAGAAGGTAGTTCCCAGGCAAAGAGAAAGGGAATGGATGAACAAAACAATTTTTGTGAAGATGTTAAGTCAGGGTGAGCTAAATTGGAAGATTGCCTGGTTTTTTTCTTTCCTTTTTTAATAAGTAACTTCCCATTTAGCTTACTCTGGCATAGCTTTCTGGCTTGCTTAGAAAATAAACTCACTCCTGTACAGTGTAGTATTTTATTTTCCTTCTGAGGAATAGCATTTTAAAGATGCAGAGCAGAAAAATATTTGGTGGTTAAGCAGTATTCAACTGATCCAGGTATTGAAACACCGGAACATTTTGTGTAATGTTGTTAATAACCTCTTTGGGGTTTTCCTAGAGATCTGACCCTATAAGCCATTCCTATTTGGGGCAGAACCTGCTGGAGTGCAAGGGCACTTGCAGTGTGTAAAGGAACAGGGTATTTGCTTTTGTAATTAGCCTTGCTGATACCAGTCCCAGTAAAAACTATCAGAAAACTCCGCTTTCAGCCCATTCGTGAAACGATCCCTGTGGCAGATGGGAGATTTGGTAGGGCACTAGAAATAATTGCAACTGTATGTCGTGGTCAAACACTGGGTCAGGATGCCTGTTTGGAAAATAGTCTGTTTCATGCAGAATAATGTCTCTGTTTGTTCTAGGTGTTACGCAGATGCTTACTAATGTTCAAAGACATTTTAGATGTTATGTGATGGCATAAAAACGTGTCGCTTGGTCTAGCATTTCTGCACATAACAGCTGTAATTCTGTACCTTCCCCTTCTCTGGCAAGTGTGGAGAATCATTCAGGAACGATAAATCATCTTTTCAACTTCTAAAAAAAATTCCCTTGATCCATCTGCCTTTTTTTTTTTTTTTTTTGTTAAGTTGTATTAAAAACAGTTTCAGCATGAGGTTAGCATGTGTCGTATTTCTGAGATGTTATCTTGTCCTCTGCCACAACTTCTGCAATCACAGATCTGGAGAGGATGCTTGAATCACTTGAAAATCTGTATGATGTTGTTGATTGCTTACCAATGTCTGTAAAATTATGGACTTTGCTAGAAGTTTAATTCTTTCATCCATTAACTAGTGTAACTTTTTAAGTATGCACATCAAAAAAATAAGCAATACAGTTAATATTAATGTAAGACTGTCTTTTCAATGACAGTTCCCAAGGATGGTCTCAAAAGCCAAGCTGCATTTGAAGAAATGAGGGCAAATTACATTAAAGAACTAAAGAAGATGGTAACTAAATGTCCAAGTAACTCTGGGCAAAGCTGGCAGAGATTCTACCAACTGACTAAACTTCTTGACTCCATGCATGATGTAAGTATAACTCCTCAGGGAGTGCAGACAAGTTAAGCAAAAATCTCTCCATTAAGGTAAACTACTAGTCTTTAATTGTGTTAACTAACAGGGAGGAAAAAAATGAAATTCTTTTTAAAGGAACATCTGAGAGAAGTTGCTAGATGAATTTAAGGACAACTGCCAAGTAAAATAAGAAAATATGTTATTAAGGGCTGGGTCCTGCTACCTTCTCCTATGTTAGATGGCACTGTGTTCCTCCAGTGTTTCACTTCAGGTCAGTAGAGCTATTGGTGGGGTCAGAGGCTCTTCAGAAGTGGTGTTAGCTGTGACCTGAAGTGAGGCACAGCACAAGTGCACCATGCAGAGCATCCCGTGAGTCGCTTCTCAGTGAGAGGTGCTGGATTCGTGTGTTGGGCATCTAGCGTGCCTGTTGCGTTACTAAATGTTGAATTAATTTGGTGATCTTTTACAGCTGGGGTTGTAGTAACGATGACTTTAAAAGATGTATTAAGACCTTGGAGCTATCTTGGGTGTCAGAAAGTTTACTTGAGCTTTTCAAATACAAGATTTGCCGTATTGTTAGGTTCTTTCTAGAACCACACTGTCTTACTCCAGTGCAAGGTATTTGTTTTACATGCATGATGAATGACATGGGAAACCAAAAGTTCAGTCCCAAAACACCCAGGCTGTTGGTGGCTCAGCCCAGAGTGACTCTGTAGGCTTGTGGCAGGTGCCTAGTGCACGCAACGAGCTTGTGTTTTCAGAGGGGGTATCCGTAATGTTGAGATGCTGAGATGGGAGCGACCTGGTTTTAGCCAGTAACATGGTTAAGTGCAGAGACTGACCTGTCCAGCTGCTTTGAGCAGCAGTGGGGGTGGATCTCCACACTCTCCATAACGGAGCCCGGAGTCCTCACAGAGGAAGCCAGTGACTGAGCTGTAACGATCTCCTCGAGCTGAGGGGTTTTCCCCCGTGCCCCGGGCACCAGCCCCTTGTCCTCTCTGAAGCTGCATCACGGTGCAGCAAGCGATGGGCGATGCTTGGGACCGACAAGAGCACCCATTAGTCACATTTGGGCCCAGGAGAGGAGGGGTCCCGTGAGCAGAGGCTGAAGCCCAGCAGCACACGCTGATCACCTCCCACTAAAACTGCAGCAAAGGAGAAAACTGTCATACTCCATCCTGGGTGGGCAGGGGAGTAACTTCACTGCATGAAGAACCTCCAGCGCTTGCTTTCGGAGCCTGCATATAAATGTACTTCTTTGTGCTCAACTTAAATTTCCGTTCTGTAGAGACAGTACAGTACAGTGCACTTCAGGTCAAATCTGTAGAAGAGCCTGAGGTCTGTTTACAGAACGTACATATGGAACTATTTTTCAAATATTGTTCTGTTGTTCATTAAAACATTGCAAGTCTTAGTGGGAGGCAGGGAGAGTATTATTAGTACTGCAGTAATAGCTCATTCTTCAGCGATCGGGTTTCACTTGCTCGGTGCCAGCAAAGGAAGTTGTAGTGTTTTAGTGGAAAGAAAGGGGGCGGGTCGTAAAATCATTTGCGAGTTATTCACATCTGAACCTCGGGGCAGCATAACAAACCCCCTGCGTTTATGGAGTTCTCTAATCCTCTTCAGAATAGGCAGTGCCTATGATTTGTTATTTAAATGGCTGTGTTTGTGTGGTTAAGGTAACTGGATGACAGACTCGCACTTACTGAGAATGCTACCATGTCCTACAGACATTTTCCGAAACACAGCATTAACCATTGGGAGCTGAACTAACCAGAGGAAGCAGACTGCTCTCGCATTTTATTTAATTTTTAATTAAGCTATTTTTACATGACTTTTGCTTTAATAGAGCACTTTCTTACAAAGGACTTTTTAAAGAAAGTCCCATTGTCAGCATTCTCCGTTAAAAAGGCCAGTTGTCTGCACAACAGTGCTTCCTTTCAGAGATGGTATTGGAAACTTGTTCAACAAAGGCACTTGTTTATTTTTTTTTTCTTTAAAACTGATTTTTTGCTTTTTTGTTTTCAAAATCCATTGTAATAAATTTAGAGTGGTGATGTTATTAATGAGAAGTGAGAATTGCTCTTCTCTCCCCCACTGCCTGTTGGTGCAGAATTTCTCCGTTCTGTCAATGTAAATGCAAATTTTCTGCTTGATTCCTTAGTATAGGAGGAGCACTTTTTCAGCTGTCACCTATGTATTTTGAATTTAACTCCATTACAATTTTAGAGGATCAGAATACATTTGGTGCTGAGCAGTCTAGCTGGAGCTGAGGCCCCGTGTTTACATGCTGCTGTAGCCACAGCATTGGCATTTGCAGCGCAAGCCCAGAGGGACTGGTGCAGAATTTGTGCTTATTCAGCTCTTCTGCTGCCTCCAGCTTTTCCATCAGAGCAAAGCAAATGCATCTCATCATTTGTGGAGTTCGTTTTACCTGAGTGTAGCGATAAACAATAAAAAAAATACTGCTTCTTTGCACCTTCACACTTGTTTTCATCGACCTCATTTCTAAGTAGTCTTTCTGAGGACTATGCGAAATAAAGGGCACGAGAATATCAAATTACAGTTTTCTTGGCTTACATAATGTGAGGAAGAAAAAACCCCAAACAAGATGGTTTTACAGTGCTCAGTATACTAAATCATTCATCCACGCACGGAACATATGTGCAGGTAGAAAAGTGCCGAGGTGAGGAAAAAAGAAATTTTCAAGGCAGCCAGGTAGGCACTTAAATATTTGAAAAAATCAGCAGCTTTATTTAACGATCCATAAAGCCTCAAAGCACCAAAAGCAGAACAGAAAAATAAGAGATCGAAACCCATCCCAAGCAGACAAGATAAACATGGTTTCACGCACGTGTATGCGCACACCTGTGCTCAGCTTTAGGAGCATGCCTGCAGGCGGCTGAGCAGTTCGCATGAGTGCTGCCATGCACCGAAATGCTTTCTTTGCGTGATGCTGCATGGAAGTAGCGGCTGCTGCTACAGCAGGCGCTGGCTGGCAGCATCCGTCTGGTTGCACTGTGCACCCGTCCTCTCCCTCGGCACAAGATGACAGGGAGGAGTAGGTTGTTGCTGTTGACTTGCTGTTGTGCTGTGGCTCAGCCTTGCTTGTGTGGATGGACGCCAGTGTGGGTATCTTCTGGGAGCGCTGAGGGCAGCAATGTATTCCCTCCTTGGAGGGATTGTATTTCTACTGTTGTGGCTGGCCTGCGCGCATCGGTTCATGAAGCGGTGTTACACGTTGAGAACCATAGAGAGGTGGGTTGTCCTTGCTACGCTATCCAGGACACACAGGTTTCCGGGCTTGTGCCCGTGAATGGCCGTGGGCATTTCAGGGAGAGATGCACATGCAGCGCTTGGGCGTAGGTGAAGTGTACTATGTGATCAGAGAAACGGCATGCCGGAACATTGCAAACAGATGTACCACACATGGTATCAAAATCTTCATTTGGATCCTCCTCAGCATCTCCTGTTGGCTTTGGCAGGAGGGGTTGTGTCTTGCATGGCAAGCCTCATTTCATACAGAGAGTGTGGTGTATGGTTAGGCGGTTTGCAGAACAAAAGCTGAATTTGGTTTCAATCTGGCTGATCCTAAACAGATTTTGAGTTGAGGGCTTTTGTTTCGGTGCCATGACATTAAACCCTAATGTGAACCTTCCCCTTGGCTTGGCAAGGCAGAGCAGTGCACTGTCATTTGCTTGTTGATATTTTCTGCCAAACAAAAATAAATTCTTTAAGGCTCATGCTGCTGAATAATTAATTTTTTATGGTTCCTGAAGGGAATACTTTATAGCTGAGGTGGATCTTTCCATAGGCTGAGAGTGCCAGGATTGCACTCACTGACAAAGCAGACAGTGGGAGGAAGGGCACAGATCCTCGCGGGGCAGGTTTGCAAGGCACGCTGCGGTGGATGCAGATGCGCCTCTGCAGGTGCTTAATCCCGCAAATACGAAGCTGCAGATGAGCCCCTCAGCTGTTGCCAGCACCTTTGGGTGCACTTACTCCCGCTGCTGATCTGCCAAAGTTGTGTCCCATAGCTCGGGAGCTGTCTGGAGCCCAGTGCCTGAATTCTCAGAGTAGGCATTTTCTGTTTACTCAGCAGCTAGATCCAGTCCCTGCTCCCGGCGTGGCCCCTGCGGAAGCAGCAGTGATGTAAGCGTGTGCGTGGGTGTGTGTCACAGCAGCTAATGTGCATCTGTCGAGTGAGAAATCGATTCGCAGCTCCCTGAGTTGTCTTGCTCGGTCTGTGGTGGTTGGATCTCTTCTCCTTCACGTTAATAAGTAGCTGTTGGAGTAGGGCAAAGCCCGCTAGAAGTCAACAGAAGAGCAAGGGAGTCTCGGCTCAAAACTGACCCTGGCCAAGGGCTGAGGATGCTTCGTGATGCGTGATACTGTGCATTTGCATGCACCCTCCGGGCGTGCAAAATGAGTTCAACTGAGGTTCCTCCATGTCATGTCCAAGTGTCAAGTGCTGTGGTTTCAATATGCGCATGTTTATGAAGAAAACCTGGTGATAGGAGTGCAGTGCCGACATCAGATAAATGCACCTGTCTGGGCAGAACTAGGTTCCACGTTCGCTGTGGTCAGATACTGTTAGTGCCTAATCCATATGTATTTCATAGGAATTTTACTCGTCGCTAGCATGAGGTAAATAACACTGCATAGGTGTAATCAGAGGCTTCATCCCTTGGTCTTACCTTGTTTCCCCTGTGTTTGTGGTAGGTTTTACTCTTTGGTTAGAGTTCAGGATTTCATAAGCAGCTAGGAATTAAACACTGTGGCACCAAGTGACATCTGTACCCCTGAGAATCAGCTTGTGAGCCATCCTAGGGGGGAATAATCTACATTCTGAGCCCTCAGAGTAATAAATAATTTACATCATGGAATTTTCGTAGAACCGGGAGCAAAAGGGGGAGTACAGTGGTTAGGGAATAATCAAGACGTGGTTGGCAATGGTTTTCCTTAACCTTACCAGTTGTGAAACAGGAGCTTTGTATGCACTGCGTGAAGGGGGAAAAGCAGGAGGCTGCAATAATCCCAGACTCACCCAGGACTCTGCTGCCCCGGGCAAGGAGGCTGGCTGGCCTCAGCTGCTGCTTCTTACCTGAGCAGAGCCGCAGGCTCCTGACTCCTGTGTGGTTTGAAACGTGCAGGTTTTGAAAGCAAGAGGCAGAACGTCGCTGCTCAGCTGATGGGCAGCAGCTTGTCTTTCCAGGGAGCCTGGCTCGGGGCAGGTAGTCACCAAGGCCGCGCAGTTGCATCGCGTAGAGCTGCAAGGTTGCCTCCTCCCAGCAGACACCTGCGCTGTGTTGTGTAGGGAACAGGCAGACGCCCATTCCTGAAAGGGACAGAGAAAAGTTTTTGGAGTGTCATTTTTGTATGAGAACACTGAGGTTTCTGACAGTAATAGCTGTAGCTAATAATAGGAAGAAATTACTCAGCATTGTGTTGTTACCCTCCTGCTGTCTTAATTGCTGTATCAGTAGGCTTAATCACAAAGATGCTCTTGATAGAGAAGTGACTGTGGGCTTTCTGGAGTCAGAAAACTAACTGAGCACAGAGATGTGCACCCTTGCAAATCAGACAGCTCTTACGGTTTCTGGAAATACGAGGGCACGATGAGATTGCCACACTAAAATAAATTCTTTTTGCTTTAAAAATTCTGCAAGTGCTCGAAGGTCACTGTTACTGTATTAACTTCAGGGACTTCATTAAAGGCTTCATTTTTTTAATTATGAAGAACAATATGGGTGAAAAAGTCCATTTTATGGAAACCCCCACCCTAATAACAGAAAATGATGTTTAATTAATACTCCTATTTCTCAGAGGTGCTTAATGCAGCATACAAATGCAAAGATTGATTAAGTAAAAATCCCGGCATTACAAAGACCGGTGTAGCCTTGAAAATGTTTAAAGGCAGCAGACTCTGCAGGATAGCGATGAGAGAAAGCTTCATAATTAATGACTGAAGTGGTGAAGCGTTACAGCTAACAGCTGATCCGCTTGCCGGCAGAAGAGCTGTCATGTCGTACAGCAGGCTGGGTGACACGGACGTGGCAGTCCTGACCTGCAGTCGCCATCCTGGGAGATCCCCGGCAGCCAGGTGGGCCGAGCCCGGCGCTGCCGGCTGGGAGCGGGCGGTAGCTGAGCTCCGGCCCCCGGCACTGCCCCGATCGCCCTGCGTGCAGAGGGAGGCCTGCAGCGCTGCCGAAGGTACCGAGCCGGGGTTTACTGCCAGCTCCAAAAAGACTTGAACCGACCACCTACTAAAAGGGTAAGAACAATATCCTCGTTGCATCCCGAGGAAATGGGAATGGGCTGAGTTGCGGCCTTTACTGTCGGTGCGGTGCTAAGCTGTAACTCTTCGGAAGCCAGCTTCAGTAGCTGAAATAATCGGAGACTGTAAAAGTAAATACGTTTCTAGTCACTGTTGCACCGCTTGTGGAAACAGTGGTGCTTTCATTAACGCTGCTTAATTAGAGTTGCCTTTCACGCTGCTGTACTGGAGGAGGTGTCAGCATTTCCACTTCCACCAGAAGCAGAGGGTAAAAGCAGTCAGGTAAAATGTAGTCGAGAGTTCTTAGGGCACAGGGATTTTACAAGCCTTTGAAGAACAATCAGAAGCCTGTTTGATCTAGAGCATTCATAAGCCCAGTTTGGAGGTGCTGGCTAGTTTGCATTACCTCACGTGTAACCTCCGGTGTACCGGTCACTGTGGCTGCAATGGCAGCCCTTGTGTGTTACGAAAGAAAGCAACCTTTTTCGTTTCCTTACTGAAGAAGGGATCTTCTCTTTTAAAGCAAAAGACTGGCTTCAGTACTTACCTGTTCTAAATCAAAGCTCTATCAGACGAGTGGTGCTTGGGATGCAGAGGCAGGTACTCAGATTTCAAAATGAACATTGCGTGTGGAATGTGAATTCTTCATCCCTTCAGTGCACCTTCATGCCGAGGCTGCTGGGTGGCCAGGGGCAATGGTACCTTTCAAAATGTACGGGAACGCGCCTGCAGATGAGAGCACCGTTCGTGGTCTTGCAGCCTTCTCTAGCTGACCTTATCGTATTGTTTACATTTTAGTACCTCTGAGTTGGCCTTCGATTCTCCCACATTCATTCCTCTCTGTTTGAAATTTGTGCTAGAAATACTTCCCCAACCCCAAAAGCCAGGCAGCATATAAGGTCACCATTAAAAAGATCCTGACCGCAGTCCCACGCGCCTTGTGACATGCTTCCTAATGCTCCCTTTTTCTTAAAGCAGTTGATTATTGTCAAGTATGTTAAAGTTGATAGCTGAAAAAAGAGAGGAACAAAAGACTGAATAGGTACGGAATATATATTATTCTTAAGTCTGCGAACCCAGGTATCACCTGATAGTGGGTTCTAGGTATTTTAACTTGCTGTGTAAACTTAACCGTTGTCCTCTGTGGTGAGACTCATAGTGTGCCATGTTAGGGTAGTATCCATGATCACCCGCTGGAGCGCTCAGTCAAGTCATTTATTGTATAGAATCGACGATGCTTTCTCCATGAATGTTACCATTTTTCATTTCCCCTTTTGTACGCCTATTTAGCAGACATACATAAGTACCTGACACTACTAAAAGCTTGCTAAAAAAGCAGAACTAATAGTTTCCACATAGGCTTTTCTGTGATGCCCATCTCACTGCATTCAGAGGCTTTGCATGAGTGTGGTGAGGCAGGGATTGGCTGGGACCGCACAGGCGGTGAGCCATCGGCACAGCGTGGATGGCTGGCAGCAGCAGAGGTGATCCCAGCTGCCTCAGTTACACTCAGTGATGTGAAACTACTCACGTTGGAGCCTATGAAAAGCAGCACATTCGTCATGTCGTTACCAAGGTTGTGTCAGGGTGCAGGGCTCGGTTTGCTTAGGTGCTGGCGTTTGGTGACGCAGGCGGGGAGGAGGTAGCGGTCATTATACCAAGAGACGGTTTCCTTCACTCAGTTTGGTTTTGTGTTACATCTGGAATGTTTTTGGCACACGGTATATGCAGAAACAACCTCCTAATGGGTAGAGTAAGCCTTTGAACAGCAGCGGTTTTTTCCCTTGAAAACCAAATTATGTCTATGCTACTTATTTAGCATGCATCCGTTTGTTTAATTAGCATTGCTTCATGACATGCCAGATCATCGGGAATGAACTAAGCAGCAGCAGACCCGCGTAGTGCTCAATAGCAGAAAGTCATGCGTTCAGGTGATCTCAGCACTTCTCTGTGTTCTTCATAACTTGCTGTACGTTTGCAAGAACAGCTGTGAAAGTCCTGGAAATAAGTAATAAGGCATAGCGCAACAGGACAGTAGTCTGTTGGTGCCTGTATTTTTTTGTTTTATTTCCTTTTCTGCCTTCCAGAAATCCACTTTTATTTGCTCTAAACAGGGGCTTTCCTGCAGAGTGCAACTCTACACACCAAGAATTGAAACGACTAACTTGTGTTTGATAAACTACAGAGGCAGAAATGGCTTAAGCCCTTTGCAAGGACGTAAGGCACCAAAATTAAGCTGTGCATAACTTGAATTTTTAAATGGCAGAGGCTCTAGTTTTTCTTCAGTTGTACAATACAGTAATTTGGCAAACTGCAATGGAGATTCATATACTAACTGAAACCTAGATGCACTTTCACTCGTGGGTGCCTCAGAAGCTGACTTGCCTCTTGACTGACTGGTGTTTTTCCTTAAAGATTGCAAAGGGTCCAACATACAGAAAGGCGTTAGGGGGGATGCATTTAGATCACAGCAACCAAAAAACCTTGTTTTGAAATAATATTCACTTGTGACTAAAAGCCATGAACAATATGGCTCGATGGTACCAAAGTACTGTGTAAAACTAACCCAGCAAAAGCCTGCATGCGTGTAGGTTGAGACCCAAAGATTGCTTTGCCGTGTTTTTTATTGTTAAAATAGAATTAATTGAACAAACAGTGATGCTGGAAGAGGTTGTTTTGTTTCCACAGTTCTCTTGCTCTAATGGCGTGTTGTTTTATAGCAAAGATAAGCTGCAGTTTGCAACTCTGTGTGGAGAAAACAGCACAGAACACGAGGCAAAACAAATTAAAATGCTCAATAGCCAAAATTCATGTGAATTCTTGTAGTCCTATAACATGCAGACCAGGATGAAGCTCTGTAACTGACAAATGAGAACACCACAACTTGAGACAAGGTAGAAGGCGTCAGACTACATTTATTGGTGCTTTGAAGACACATGGGGGTTTTTTCCACACACCAAAAAGCTCGTGGTACCTGTACGCCGTTTAGTACTTCAGCTCGCGTCCCCGTTCCAGCCGGCGACCACCGTTGCTAGGATGACACAACGGCTGTCAGGGGCCGTTTGGGAGAACGGTGCTAATGGTTTCACCTGTGAAAACCTCTGGCAGCCAGAGGAAGCCAAAGGAGCGCCACGGCGCAGTGTAAGGGGCAGCTTTGTTCTGCTAGTGGAGGTGGTCCCACGCTAACAGGTAACTCGGTACTTGCAGTGTTACAGAGCAGGGCTTCCTTTTGTGTCATTTAAGAGCTAATTAGAAAATTTCACCTTTAAAATTCTCAGCGTTACGCTTAATCCAGTGAGAGAAAGCAAAAGCGTGCTGTTAGCCACCACTACAAAAACAGAGCACTTAAGTTTTGGGGTTTTGTTGGTTTTGTGTTTGTCGGGGTTTTTTTCAAAAAGAAATAATACCCTAAATGTTGTCTCTATAGTTCAATGAGTAGTAAGCAGAAAAAAAGTATGTGTTAAAAAATTAATTTATATAGAAATGCGTTACCAGACGAACAATTCCATATGGACTGCGATGCTATAAAACCTGAAACGCTGCAGTGTGACACAGCATTCATGTTGCTGAGCTAAAAACATGAGCTGCTCTGGCAGTTGTAGGTTGCGGCCCCTGGAGGGTGGACTGGAAGTTAACCAAATAATCTGATTTAATGAACACGCATCCAGCTGAAATGTAGAGATACGATAGTTTATGGCTGATCTTTTCCCTCTGCGCAGGCGGCTTTATTTGCATAGACGTGGAGTATCTATGAGTTTTCATGGTGGCCCAGTTGCCTGTTAGTGAAATGAAAAGTGCAGTTGCGCTGAAAAATCAAACCTGTGGTATCTTCTTGTTTTCTAGTTAACTGGCTTTTAACGAGCTAAGTAGCACTTTGGGATTTGAGTTCTTTTGTTTGCTTTCTCACCCCTGCAAATGGGCTCCCGAGTCAAAGTAAGGTGCAATTTCTTGGTAATAATCCGTTATCAATAAGCTGTCATTTGCATGCAAAATTCTCTTGTGTTTTTCCTAAAAAGTGCTTCTTTCTGTATTTCAGCTTGTTAGTGACTTATTGGAATTCTGCTTCTACACCTTCCGAGAGTCTCAGGCACTGAAAGTAGAGTTTCCAGCCATGCTGGTGGAAATCATCAGTGACCAGCTACCAAAGGTGGAATCTGGGAATGCCAAGCCCCTGTACTTTCACAGGAAGTGATAGAAAATGTCTTAAATGGAAGAACTTTGCCTTAAGTTTCCCTGTGTTATTCCACACCCATGAAGGACCCAAGAAACCATATTTTAAACATGCTATTTACACTTGTTCAGCAATCTCTGAATAGTCTAAAAATCATACGAAGGGTTTGGGGAATGAAAAGCGGTTGACTTGGATTTGGCAAGACCTAGATGTTTGGAAATTACCCCATAACCCTAAACACTTAGAAAGTGTTCCTGTTCCTCTGGATGAAAAGCCATATCTAGTCAATAACTCTTTGATTTTGATATTTTAACAGATGGAGTTTTAAATATGCCATGTAGTTTCTGGTATTGTTTGCTTGTTTTAAAAGGGTTCGAGAACTAATGAGAACTTTTTAAAGCTTACCCTTGGTTTGCACATAAAACGTAAAGTCAATATGGGGCATTAATATTCTTTTCTTGTAAAAAAACAAACAAAACCTATATATACACACATATACACACACACACACACACACACAAACCCTAACGTGTAAAGTAATAACAGAACATTTGGTGTGGAATACTCTGTTATCCCCACCTGTGGCATTTGTTATCCCATGTTATCCCATCACAGATGCTATACACTGTGTTAAGTGTCCATTTACTATTTAATTAAGAAGGATAAGATGTGAAAACAAATGCCCTGGTATCAATTTATAGTATCTATTGTGCTGGCTTTACAAATAATTTTTTGCAGTCTTTTGCTGTACTGTACATTGCTGTATGTATAAATTGTGAAGGACCTGAAATAAGGTGTAAGGAACTTTTGTAAATGAGACAAAAAAAATCTTTAATGGTTAATAGGATGAATGGGAAAGTATTTTTGAAAGAACTCTATTTTGCTGGAGACTATTTAAGTACTATCTTTGTCTAAACAAACAAGGTAATTTTTTTGTAAAGTGAAATGTTCTGCATGCATAATGAACCGTTTACAGTGTATTTAAGAAAGGGAAAGCTGTGCCTTTTTTAGCATCATATCTAATTTACCATCCTACAGTATCTGTTGTAAATAACCACACTTAACCTTTTCAGTTGTATTTAAGCCTTTCTATTTTCCTCTCTATTTTTCTCCCTTTTGTCTCGCTTGCAAGTGTATGTGACTTGAGCACATCTTAGAAATCCTGCTTCATATTTCTGTAGGAAACTACACTCTGTTGTGTTTGCCACTTTACATAGGTTTCATTTAACAAGACAAATTACGGTCTCTCCAGAGCTTTTGCCAGCTTAATGATATAGTGAGTTCTTGCCCTCTATTCCTTTTCTCTCTCAGGGGAACAGGGGTGAGTAAGATGTTGAATGATTTTATTTTTTTTTTAATTAAGGGTTCCCAGATTGTTTGTTTTTCCTTTGACTACTGGACACATAAAACAACTTAAAAGGTCAGATTATTATTTCAGATGGGGGAGAGCGATTTCTGATTATGATGAAGGGAACATGCAGATCATTATAGTAAGTACATTGAACAGATTCGTACTGGTGAGAGGGATGGTCAGGTACTGATAAGGGCAGATTAGCCGAGTAGAATTTTTAGTGATAAACCAAAACCGTATGTAACTTTGTAAGCATTTTTGTAATAATCAAAATAGATCTGAGAAGACAAATGCTCACACTACAAGTTCAACTCGGTCTGATTTTGTCTCAAAAACGATTTCTCTAGAGTAAGACTGCAACGAAAAAATTTTTTGAGGTGACTTTCACTATTTCACAATTCATAAAGCAAATGCAAAATTTTGGGGTAGAATAGAGGACAGGTGAACTTTTCTAAGGCTCAACTGTTGCTACCATATGTTCATGTTTAAATAGAATAGTTTTTCAGAGTCCTAATCTATAGTGTTCTCTCTGGGTGCCACTGGTATTTTTGAGCTCTAGTTTGTCCCTTGGCCGGTCAGAATGTAGCATTTCTTTTAAATGGTGGTCGAATTGAGAATTCTACACCCTTTCCGAGTCCAAATTTTGAGGTGCACTTTGGTGCACCAAAGACAGTCAGTGCTACTTGTCTTTTTAAATGACACCTGCCTTATGCAATGGGTAATCTGTAAAGACTGTATTCAGAGAGGTTTTTCTATATATAAATATATACATACATATATTATTTGCATTTTGGAAGTCTAATTCATAGGCAGATCTTTAAATACTGACCTGCACAGCAATATGAAAGCCAAACTTCCAACGCGAGATACACAGCATGCAGACTGGTTGTTTACAGTAAAGACACAGTCATACATCCATCTTTTCATTTACTCTTTTTTTTAAAAAAAAAAAAAAAAGTCTAAAATAGAATATTTCAAAGCCAGGTTCTGGGTGAATACAGTCTGCAGCGGCTTTTTATATTAACAAAGTTACTGCCTCCTTTTCTGTCTCAGAGTAACTTTGCTTGATTAAAATAGCAAAGCCATATTCTACACTTCACTGTTAAATGCCTGTCCCAGTCCAAATTGTTGTCTGTTTGCTCCTATTTTTGTACCTTATTACTTTTAATCTTGGTTTGGTACAATTCATAATTCACAGAAACTTCATATAATTAAACACACTAAATTAGTTTTAAAAAGCAATTTATATCTTTATGCAAAAACGTATGTCTGTCTTTGCAAACAACTGTAAGCAGATTATAATAAATCCTTTACTTTAATCACCTGTTGTTTATGAAACCATTCATTGATTATTATTTTTTGCTAGAGATCATTGAAGTAATAGAATTGGATATAGATGTTGTAAGAGGCAGTATTCTCTTATCAAGGACACTTAAGCAGAATAGCCATCACTTTTTTTATCTAAACCTGTGTACGGAAAGAAAAAAAACAAAACAAAAAAAACCCACAACCCAACAACCAAAAATAAAAACCAACCCTAGTTTTTAGCTACCGGGACATTACATTCTTTTGAATTTGTTTAGAATGAAATAGGCATTTGTCTCCTGCAAAATACAAGACAAACTATAAAACACCTTTTAGAAGTGGGCTTCTGTTCATTGAGCTAAATTATTTTGTTGTAAGAAGGAACAGGGATATACAGCAAGAGCATTGTATACACAGTTAAAAATGTAAAATAGTGTTAATGTACTGCAGTGGGTATTTCAGGAATACTACGCATCGTGTGACTGAACAGTTGCACAAAATAGGAAAGACTAAAGTTTGCAATATCAAAATCTTATTAAAAAGATACTTTACAATCAATAATGCAAAAAGCTAATTCACAGGGTGGTGTTTTTCACTGACTTGTTTAAACATTTATGAAATTAAACAATTCTACAGTTAATGCACTTTTAATTGTTTATTAAAGATTTGACTTTTTCTTTTTTTAGAGCAATGTTTTCAGCTGGAGGTCAATGACTTGATAAGATAGACAGCAGTTCTGAGGCCAGGAAGCTCAGAGGAATGTTTAAGAATTCTTGGAGTTTAAATAGATTCCTGGATGAAAAATAAAAGCAGCCAGCAGTATGGTGTAAACAGTAAAATCTATGCATAATTATGCATTTATAATTAGGGGTTTGCTTCTGTATGTTTAAAGCTTTTTAAATAAATAGAAAATATTGTTTGGTCTTTATGTTAATGTCTGCAAGTACCTATTTTTCTTTTTCCTTTTTTTTTTCCTTTTTTTATACAAATTGTACAAATATACATGAATTAAACTGGTTTGATTGCAAGTATTTCTTGCATTTTAATCTCAGATAGGTACTGGTGTAGTGATACACTTCAAGGCAAGTTTCTGCTCATCTAGAAATGGTATTCAGTAACAAAGTAACTAACAACGTAATATAACATCTTTCATCATACATCTAGAAATTTGGTTTCATCGAGCTCTATGAATCTGGATGACGCAGCACATATGATGCCTTCAGCCAGCGAGCAGCTACTTACGCTGGAGAATAAGGAATGCCCAACCCTAAGGAATTTGGTTCACTTAACCTGGATAACGGCACTTGCCAAATGACGCGCTGACACCGTTACACGCACAAGCTCCATCCCGCTCAAAGAAACAAACCCAGCAGCCAGAGCCGGCTGGCTGCCAGTTCCTCCTTAACCTAGAGCTGCTGCACCCATTGACCAGAGTTAGAATTTCTCTCATGGAAACAGGGATTCACTATTTTATATATACACACAGTTTCCCCAGTGACTAAATCAAACTGCCTTCTCAGGGTCAGGTCTTTTCCAATTATAATTATAGTAAGAGAGTTAGAAGGGGAAATAAAACTCTTGCTGTCCTGGTTTGTTCTGCCGTGCGGTCTCAAAAATTCACTGCTAAGGTCTGTGCTGTAAGACAATTTAATTGCATTGTGGGTTTTTAATAACAAGTTACACAAACTTTTTCTTGCCAAAAATCCTTGCACCTGCCTTCTGTTTGCTGAGTTGTCAGAAGGAAAGAATAGTAGGGGATCAGCAATGTTTAAGAAGAATTTTCCATATGTTTACAAGCAGATGTATCGGTCATATGCTGTTCTAGAAATAAGAAAACGCGATTGTTACTTGAAAACATAACAAAACTTGTAATCTGACCTCAAGCTGGGACACCGCTTGCTTTCAGGTATCTACAGAGACTGGGAGTTTACTAAGAAAGGAGTGAAAAAAATGCCCTTTCAAAGATTTTGCTAGGTAAAATGTTAAAAAATATTTAAAAACCATAAGGTTTTTAAGACAACACTTCAATTGTAGATGTCAGTAGGATGAAATTTGGTGCTTACCTGTAGCTACTGCAAGCACAGATGAGGGCACGCTGTGGAACTCTGATGTAGAAAACTATGTCCAAGGCACATTCAGCATAAAAGGTGAAACTCCAAGTGAAGACTTTCCATTAAACCATGTTTAGCACCGGTGCATTTACAGCCTACATAATAGCAAACCAGGTAAGAATTGTGAAATGTGTTAAGACAAAGAAACCAAAGAAGAGAGCACTGAGAAAAGCAAGTTTCTCCCCGAGTCTTTTCTGTGATGCAATTCCAGAGGCTCAGCTAGCAAAAGCTGTAAGCAACGCGGCAGGAACTTATTTTCATTAGAGGGCACATAAATCAGGCAATGAGATTTTTCTTTCACTCCCGATGAAAGACTGGGCATCAGAAGGACATCTGTCATGAGGATCAGCTGGGACAATGATTAACAACATTCAGCAGCCTGAAAACCCCCAGCGGAGTGAAAACGCTGCCCAGCCAAGGCACAGAGCTGCGCACTACCCAGTGACTAACACAGACTGTAAAGTCCTACTGAGCCCAGCTAGTCAGGAGTCTCAGCTTTTCCATTAATTATTCAGCAAACACACATTCAACCTTAATTCCCCAGGGGGAGAGATTCAATCTCTGGCCCCCCCAGCAATGGCAAGGCAAATACCATTTTGCATAAAAAGACCAAAATGGGTAGGTTTTTCTCCTGATTCACCCCCTCTTAATTTTCAGCTTGTGTCATGCATTCACTACCAGGAGTCTCAGCTTTTGAAAACTGACGAGTACCTTCCCCCGTGCACAGCAGCCAGCACACGGCAAGGGAGGAGAAACCCAACTTGAGCATTAAGCTGAACCTGTACCCACAGCCGTGACACGAGAGTAGTCGCCGACGAGAGGATGGAGTCAGGCCAGACCCAGGGAGAATGACCACTCCTGCTGCCAGACCAAAAGAGAAGATCCCTCCTCTTTGAGGCTTTCTCCCCAACCGATTCCCTGTCCTCCCTGCCTCAAGTTAACACTGTGTTACTCTGCTCTTCCCAAATCTACCAAGCCACAGAAGACTGACAAGAGGAATGCCCTAAGACCCAGCTTCAGGAAAAAAAAACAATCTCAAAGGATGGGAAAGGGGCCTGACTTTATATGATTTTTAATTTTTAGCATCCTTTAATCTTTACTTCCAAACAGTCAGTATGAGGGCATCGTGTACAATGCTGCTCAGCAGTGAGGATGCAGAATGTGATGTGCCATGGCTACTCATCTGTACAAGTCTGTACTCGGCATTAGTGTGACCAGGCTGATGTGGAAACCCGTGTGGTGGGTAGCAGTTACCACAACTAAATTCTTTAAGAGGCAGCGTGGTTAGCCTGAAAGCCAAATCTGATCTGGCTCAGCTCACACCGCTGCCTTCAGACAACATCTAGGACGTGAGAAAGTTTGGATTAGTATTGCCTCTGTTCAGTGCATCACTTCTCAGTAGGAAAGTTTTTTTCTTGTTTGGGTTCTGCGTAGCTCCAGGAGTAACAGGAGTCTCAAAACATCTCACCTAAAGGCAAATGGGGTCACAGGACGGGATTGGAAGAGACACTAGGTCTTTTTATTCCTTCTTTATATATCCACTTTTTAAACAACCGTGTTAAAAGGAAAAAACCCCAAACCAAGCCACAGAGCTAGAGCTGAGAAATACATCCAGAATTTTGCAAGACAGCAGCCAGAACAAGATCAAACATGCACCGCACGTTTAAAACAACAAAACAAATGTAAGTGACTTACAAAGCTTGTAAGCTTCAAGTTATCACAGCTTCACTATCTGACAAGCCAGCATACCTAGCTGCCACACCTACTAAGCTAATAGCAAAGATTTACATTCTCCCTCATCTTTCAACATTGACCACCAACTGGTAGCCATGAAAACCAAGTCTGGCCACACAAACACCACCCTGCCTCCAGAATGACTATTTAAGGCCACAAAAAATGAGCTGATAGAGCTATGGGCCCAGGTGACATGATACCCAGCCAGAACAGCGCTGTGCCATGTGAACAGATCTGAGCGAGGAAACCTGCGATCTGTTGCTGTATATACTAGTGCAACTATTTCCTTAATACTGAGTCAAGGAGCAAATTAAAACACTTGATCTCCTTCACAGAATTCCAAGTCATCTTTAGTGCTTGTAGCCACTTACAGCCATAGCCACTCTGCCAAGACAAGAATTGCCTGAAAGCTGTATGGCAGAGAGTCGCTGCTCAAGTACCATGAGAATACACCAAGTGAAACTCCTCCAAGCTATGAGGTTTAGCGCTGGAGAGCTGTGCTGACTTGGCCCACCACTGCTCCATCTGGAAATCATTTGTGCATACTCCAATGGGCTATGCAGTCTGGGCAAAAGAACAAAATAATGGTACGGAGTTAAATCTTAAGGGCGAAAAAAGCCATCCCAACCTTAAGGCAGCATTAACCATTAACTGGTTTAGTAATCACATTAGAACAACTTGCAAGCTAAGTATAACTATCTGCACTAAATGCCTCAAAATCCATACAGTCCAGTGTAACAAGTACGTAAGCCTGTATTAGCATGTCACCCCATCATATTTTCCTGCATCCTCTCCACTGCCTCCCAGACAGTTGTACTTGAAGGAGAGAAAAATACAAAGATTAATGAAAACTGCATGTAACTTTTTTTTTTTTTTTTTTAATCACAAGGCACAGATTGATAACACCACAAGATTTCTGGAAGCTTTTTCTATGACCACAGAGAAGTCTCTTACTACTCAAATAGTTCTACAAATTAAGAGGCAGCTACTCGAGGACTGTGATATTTTGAAGCATCATTAAGATCTTGTAATTGACAATTACAGGGGAGGAAGAAAGAGAAGCTCAAGTGGAAACTAGACAGACAGACAGACAATAGATAAAATGCAAGATGCCTCCAGCATGCACAAGGATCATAGCCAAAGAATCTCTTTTCCTTTTGGCTTGAGCTTGCAGAGTTGCCTATTTTAAGTGAGGAAAGTTCCCCATCCACTTGGGAGCCTGCTTGAGGCTGACTGCATACAGCTGCCAATAATTATTTCACATCGTAACTTACAGAACCAGAGCAAAATATTCTCCAACATAGGAATACTTAGGTCAAATAGCAAATAACATTTTATTTCATTTACAATGATATTTTTGAGTAGCAACAGAACCATGACATACAGGAGCCTGTAATAAAAGTTCATGTGTCTTATCTTTGTAAAATAAATGAAATCATACGCACAATACAAATGAATGTGTTCTTTGAAGACATTTGAAAAATGTCATGTCTCGATACCTATTATTTTACTTACTAGTGTCTGTTCCGTACTGTCTATTCCACTTCGAAATTTAATCTAATTGTCAGCATGATAACTTTTTTTATCCAACAGTGTTTTCCAAACCCAAACAATTCCTGTTAAAAACACTGGTTATCGATGCATAATCTCCAGGACACTAAGTTCATAAAAATCTTCTTCAACTGATAGTTTGGGTCACAGATCAACCAAGTATTTGACTTAAAATGCTAGTTATCTTGCAAACAAACATACCACTACTATTCTTTACAATTGAAAAGAAGCACCATGTTAAAAAAATCAACCTATCCCTCCATCCCTCTTGCTTGTCCTCCCACCCATTCCAACCCTTAAAGAATCATTTTTTGTAATTTATATTTGGCAACACTTAATGTCTTTATACAGATGGGGATCTTCAACCCATAGTCAGTCTCTTCATTGATTAAAAGCAGTCACAAAAGAAGAGAGAAGTGACTATAACAAAAATCCATGGATACCATGTACACCTTCTTGGCGTTCAATGCACAAAGCTATAAAAACTGAACATAATTTTGTGGAATAAGTCCTCTCTTCCCATTTAGTGTGCCTTCTAGCCATCCTGGTTCTCTGGAAAATTTCACTGCAAAAGAAAAGGGGAAAAAAATTACTGCATCTTTTTATGTTTGAATTAGTACTTTTAGCTTTAGCTTCATGACACCAGGCAAAGCTTCTTGTCTGAAATGATGAGTTTAAGAATCTGGCTGGGAAAGATGAAGAGGATGATTAACTTAACTTAAATATCTGCATAATACAGGTGCTTGAACTCCCTTCTGCAAAGCTTACATGGTGGAACAGTTTTTAGGTGCAGGAGATTTCATTAAGGAAACAGTAAATGGAACTTAGGACAGGTTTATCAAATAGAAAATCTAGACCCCCTTGAGGAGAAGTCAGAATTCATATCAAACAGTGGGAAATAATTTCAGTAGCTGGGGGCAAAGCAAGACCAAAAACCCGGCTTGAGCAGAGGTGACGAATCTGGAAGCTCAGAGCCACCAAAAAATGGCATAGGACCTTACACTGCATGAAAAGTGAGCATGTACAGCAGTACAAAGGAAACAGAAATGACCCAGTGTCACTCCAAGGATTGTCTCTTCACAGAGTACAGCTGCTATCAGAAGAGACCAGTGGACAAAATCTGAATCATTCTGGCTAAATCCTCTCTCTGAAATTCAAATACATAGCGCTGGTCACAAAACACCGGGGAAAGGCTTGAATGGCAGTGCCTTATTCCTTATTGTCATCCAAAGTGTTTACCAATGCTGATCTCAAAGTTTATGCAAGAGTATCTGTGAATCTAAAATAAGAAAAAATTTCACCTCAGACTAAATGCTTCACAAGTTACTCTGTGAGCAACAGACCTAATTAAATCTGGCTTCCTGTATATATTGTGACCACATTTGAAAGGAAGTTTAGAAAGAAGCACAAGCCTCATTTCTTTAGAAAACAGTCTTGAAAGTCCTTGAATTCCCCTATCAAATTCCTCAAAAGAATATGATACAGGTACCTACGTAACTGTAAAATCCCACACTTACAACGACCTACAATATTCTCTACCATATTAATTTATCCTCACAGCGCTTCTGAGACAGACATTATTTAGGGAAGAAATCAAATGCTGAAACATGCTGCCAGCCATGTCAATGCTTTATTTAAAACACATTAACACATTGGGGAATGTGATATTTGTAGCCTTCTACAAATCAGGGAAATAACAGTTAAAGAGAGCGCAACATGTTAAGCAGTCTCACTTTCAAAAGCATTGTAAGACTCTCAATTTGAGCACTTAAAACATACCTTCCCCTAGTTTTTTTCCTGTGTCCTGTTATTGTCAAACAGCGAAGCTAGAACCTTTGCTCTGAAACCACATTTTAAACAACAGCTATACCTCCAAGGAATCCAGTAAACAAAACTGCTTTCAAACGATACTGACAGTTTAGATTCAGAACAGGAGTCTGGGCTTATATTTATAATTAATATGTTTAACAGAAAGGTTCCAAAGGAAAAAAAAATGCATAGAAAATTACCTTTTAGGATCTCTGTGCACACAGTAACTTACATTATTATTAGTAATTAGCAGACCCTCCTCTCCCTTTGTCATTTTTATTCCACAATTACAGAGTATACATGCATTTGAAACTGCATTGCTGACACTACCACAAACCTCCCTCCGGCAGCTCCACTGCAGCAGCTGTAATTCCACCCTTTCCAGCAAAACAGGCCAGCAGCTCCAGTGGGCAGCCAAACCTCTCCCTGAAGTCTCCCATGCCTACAGAGTACATCTGTATTACAGGAAACAAACTCCAAAAAATGACAGATTAGGAAGAAAAACAACTAGAAAACCTGGAAGTAGGAAATTTCTACTTGTCCTCTGGAGCTCAACCTCAATTTACCCTTAGAGACAGGATAGGTATTACTGGCACGTGAGCACCTGGAAAGGCCTGGTCAAAAAGAGGCTAGCCCTCACCTGAGAGGATCAAACTGAAATTTAAAGTCACCTAACATTTACCAGGGGGAAGAAATGCTCAAACTATGCTGAATCACTTGACTCACACAACAGCACACTTCCAAAGAAATATTTTCTAAACAAGGTTGATAACACAATACTGAACTGCAGCACGTTCAGAGATAACGCATGATGGCCAAGCAATTGCACTTAATTGGACTTGAGTGACAAATACCACTTTTCACCCCAGAAGGCTACACATGGACCGTACGACTGAGCTCTGTGCTTGGAAAATTAAGTATCGCACATGTATGTTACACAGCTCAGGGCCCCGTTATTAGCAGAAGTTTCTTGTAGACTCTATGAAGACTGAAGTAAGAATTAGCACTTGTATTACACCTAAGATCACCAGTTCGATAGATCAAGTCTTTTTTTAAAAAACGCACCAAGTAGTAATTCTTAATATTCAGCAACTGTGGCCACTGTCATGTTGGGTAGGACTTCTGCCCCCATTCAAATCACCTTATGCAAGAACGGTTAAGATACCTACATACATCACTGACTTCTGTAGGCAAATGATATTAATGGGGAAGCTGTCCAAATGTAAAGCTGCTTTAAGCTCCAATGATCCTGTTTTCTTTGCTAATCCATTTCCAAAGTATAGCATAAACCAGCACGCATTCATTTAAAATAAAAAACACTTTACCACACAAAAGACAATTTTCTGTCATGCGCAGCTGCTCTTAAACCTAGGACACAGGCTATTTCTGGAAAAAATACCCTGCTCAAGAGAAGTGGTTCTGTAGTGTCCCCTTTCTGTCATCTCTTCTCAGTCACCAATTATTACAGTTCTTAGGACTTTCAGGCCTGCCTCATTTAAAAGTACCTTGCTGCAGAAACTACACATTTGGCCTTAAAAGTACAACTCATTATTGGACAAATCATCCTATAGGACTAAGTCTCATGTTGGCTAGGGACAGGAGGGGGACTTGTAGTATAAAAGGTACAGGACAGAGAATTACAAATGAGTGTTTTCAGCAAGGTTAAATGATTGTATATAGCAAGACCACACAACAAGACTAACCAAAGAACCATCACCTCTTAGGACATTGGAAACAGCAGCAAAGTTGAGAGCCCAGAGCGAGACAGCGGCTTCCTCAGTACCTGCTGCAAGGCTATTACAGCAGCTTCCCTCCAGCAGAGACAAAGTGTAGAGAAGGAAGATGTCTGACCATCAGTATGACGGCAACTGCTGCAGAACAATCACCCCAACTCAAACGGGCCAACATAGCCAACAGACTTTCAACTTGCAATAAGATCTCCAAGTAAAAGCTTTTTCTGATTGCATGTAGCCAAGAAGCACAACAAGGGTGACTTGGCATTCGCAGCATTTATTCTTACCTTTCTGTATTCTCCATAGGAAATAGCTTCAGTATTGCCAGTGTTAGGATTACCTAACTGCAAACACATACAATTCACAAGCAGCTCTTCCCAGAGACTCAAGGCTATAGGCAGACCTTGCTCTGCTTTGGCAGCTCAAGTGTGTCACAGATCTCAACAAAAAAAGACCAAGAGCAAGACTCATTTCCACAATGGAATTAGTTCATTGCCTAGTTGCCAGTAACTTCAGCAGGACTGAATCAGGCACCAATTTCCACACCTTTGTGGAAACTAGCTGTTTTGGGAGGACACAGAAACAGGGGAGGGAATCTAACACGCATGGTGCCTGGCACAAGAGGGCCTCCCTTTTGGATGGACTGCTTTGCCAAAGTAATGACCCCAACGAGCTACATAAATGAGGATTGCATTTTGTGGGCAACAGAAATCTCACTGCTAAAACCACTACAACACCAGAATACGCTTCCATAGAACTCAATCGCCCTGGCCAACTTTTCACCAGGAAATTAAATTAAAGCAACAAAATGTGCTTGCAAGCCCTGTGTGCTTAGAAATCCCTATGGGCTTTTGAAACAATCCCAATGGGTAAAGTTGACCACAGAGATGCAAAAACATTAAGCATGCCTAGGGTTAGCATGGAATTTGAAGTTTAAAAACTTGCTGTTTCCCCTAAGTATGTTGTGAGAAGCAGAATTATTTTGTGGACAGGACACCGGGTTAGGAGTCAAGGGGTCTTCTTCCTGACTTTGCTGCAGATTTACTGTGTGACCACAAATAAAACAGTCTGCCTATAAGGCCTCAGGCTTGTGAACAAAAGCAAACACACTGATATACCATGACAAATTAGTGAAGGCAGAATTCAGCTTGTAGACTGAGACTTCCCTATATAGTAGTGTCTGAGCTCCTGTTACAGCTGGGGGAGATCTAGTCAATATGACAGTAGAGAGCACGCCAAAAGAATAATCTGGCTCACCCTAAACCAGGGCGAGTGGTTGGTCAACTGAGTTGCTGCTGAGTTCCCTGCACTATGACTTGGTGACCTGTAGGTAGACACTGAGACCTGGGGACTTTATCCTGAGTTGCTCGGCTGTCAGGTGGGATTGGAATCATCTCTGACGGTCCCACATGCACACCAAATGTAAGGTGAAACACATCAGTTTAAACATCTACCATTTTAATGTTTCTGTCCCGGAGACCAATGCTTCTACAACACCATTGGCAGGAGCAAAGTCAGGCTGGTTAAGGTCAATCTACCTTCAGTGGCTTTTTAAAACTTCTAGCAAAGTCAGTAGGAATTTGGTGGTGCTCATCTGGTACTTTTTATTGGTGAAGTGATTGTAACTTGCAGCAGCAGTTTGAGATAGCTTCCTCCAAATGGCATGGAGCTATCTGAAAAGAAGAACATCTGTACACTCAGTTTCTCCAGATGTAAAATGGAGATAATTCATGCACATGAATGTTTCCAAGTGCTTTGAAATCCACAGATGAAAGGTGCACAAAGAAGTAGCTTTGTCCTCTTTTTTTTTTACCTCAACAAAAGAATTATTTGCACATGGAGTGCAATACAGTATTTTGGGAGTACTGTTTCTCTTTGATGTAAATCCTTCGTTCATCAGTACCGTAAAGACAGACAGTCCAGAAGCCACAGCACGAGTAAGAAGGAAGAGAGTGCCTTGGAGTCAAACCCACGAACATTAACTAAGGCTGGCACTTTGTAACACTAAGAAAGATAAAGAGGGGTGACAACAGCTGTGTGAACACAGCTTTTTGTGTTCCTTCTATGCTTGGTAGGGACAATGGGTGCCACACCTTTCCGGAAGAAAATTACCGTAACAAAACACTTTCTCAGTTTTCCTCATATTTTCTCTCCCCTAAAACCTGATTTTTAAAATTGTAAAAAGCCTTGATGAGAGCTGCATTGACAAGTGTTCAGGAAGCCTTCCTGCTAGCAATACTGCCAAGGAATTTTGTTGTGTAAACACTACTTACCCTATCCAAAACACTTCTCCCTAGTGAAATTCCCATTTACTGACTTCTAAGCAGTCTCTTTTCAAGAACCAGAAATTTAATAACACTTGGCTCCAAGGCTGGCAAGGTTTCAATGCCAGGCAGTCTGATTATTCTTTCTATGATTATTGGGAATATCTGCTTCAACAACAAAAATATACAGCCAGCACATGTCTCCCTCAATCTCAGATCTTACTCTCTCTTCTTCCCGTACGTGCCCTTATCCAGCTGCAAACTCTTCAAGCTTTGCCTCTAACCACTTGAATTACATCGTTATGCGCTGTCAATAATATAGCCTGTAGCAACGGGGAAATAGAAATATTGGCAGAGCCTAAGGTAAAATGAAGATTTTTGTAAAAAAAACTTGTAGAAATTGTTCAGATGACATTATTCATTGTCTTACACAACTCAAATAGGAAACTTTGCCTTTTCTTTTTAACTTACCAGATGGAGCCTTAGCATTTACATTCTATGACACGTTCATGGAAAGACTGGGGGATTCGGAGTAGCACCATGTACAAGCAATATTGAAAACACCTGAATATGCAAATGTTCAGCTTCTACTGATTCATATCACGTGATGTAAAGCTTAGTTTAAAACAGTAGTAAATCTAACCTTGTCGGCCTGCAACAGAAACAGTTAATTTTCCCCCCATTCAGAAACAGGAAATGGAGACAGAAGTAAAGGTTAAACTCTTACCTCCTTGCACCAGTATTACATTTAACAGCTATGACAGGCGCAAGACTGTACTTCATTAAATGCCATTATCCTGTCTCAGGCTACAGCAGCCAGAAAGATTCATCCAGGACAATAACAGGTAAGAGCAAACTGCTGCAATCAACAGCTATGGATCAAGAGAGACAAAATAGAAAAAAAAAAAACAAGGGAAGGGAAGGGAAATGAAAGAGAGAACGGAACAAAGCAGAAAAGAGAAGGAAGAGAAAGGAAAAAACCCTCAATAAACAAACAGTGAGAAGTGAAAGAGACAGAATTAGAAAAGTGAGACAGGCAGGGTGGAGAAAGGAGAGACAGATAAAACCTTCACTAATGGAAGCAGCACTTCTTAGTAGACATTAATTTAACAGTTACTTTAATGGTTGATACTAGCTGTATGTCAACTTGATTGATGCGTTGTCATTTTGATAGTTAAGGTTATTGGTAGAGCTGAAGAATTGATGTATTATTACTTTAATTCTTCATTTGGGGGCTTTATTAGGGCATATGGGAATTTAAATTGAGTAACTAAAGAATCTGAATTGATTCATTGGAATCTGATCCCAGCACAGACACAAGGGTGACTACCACAAAAAGGAAAAGCCTATATGAAGGCATTTCAGAGGTTTCAAATATGGAGACTGTTGTGCATTTTTAATGAGAATACCTTTCTATACAGAGAGAGCCATCCATGACATAACCTATTGGGAACCGCCATGGAACGTCCATTAAGTTACTACATATATCCAGTCACTGCCTTATTACTTGCACGCTCATCTTTTTTCCACAGCCTGCCTTAGCTGAGAGCCCTGCAGGGCAAGGACAATGCCTATAAAATAACCAGGATACGGTGGAATAAATCAAAACAAGAGTATTTAAGGAAATGTGATCTTTCCCATTGGAAATATGAAATTAGGTTTTCAAAATGCAGTCCACATGACCTCTTCCCAAGCTTCCAACCTTATTCATATGATGACATGGAAAAAAGTCTTACAGTTGAAACATTTCTCTACAGCTGCCGAAGAGTCAAATTGCATACTTGTTCTTGGACAATCCAACTCTCTAGCTGGAAAACTCAACTCGGGCTGTAATGTACCAAAACCACGTAGCTTTGCCATAACTTCTAGTGATCTCTTTACACAAGAAAAGAATCTTAACATTGCTCTCACACAAACACACCACACAGAGGCAACTGCTTCTTGAAAGACTTTCTTATCCCATGGCAACACAACAGGTATGCAACCTTGCTGTTCTGTGTTAGAAAGGCCTCTCTTCTATGTATCAGATTTTTTCCCCCATGCGCTAGATTTTTCCCCTGTATGCAGTTTTATGTGTGCTGAAGATCCCTATCATTCATGTTTTAAAAAACTTAAATTAAAATAACTGGTGTTAGAGACTTTTAAAAGAGCAATCATTTAGCTAATTCATATTTAAAAGGTTTCCCACCTAACCTGATTCAGACGCGATTTGCCTGTAAGGCAGCTCTAATAGGAAACATCAAGTATGATTCTGTAAAGTGGGTCCTAGTAGGGAAGAGCCTAGCAGGTACTCCAGACCACCTTATGCCGCAAAAAAAGCAGAACTGTAGGCTGGACCAGGCTTACTATTTATTTGTTTGGGAGGAGGCTGAGGACAGGAACGTCCTGTGTTCTGTCTGCTTTAAAATAAGTATCACAAAGGCGGCAAAGGAGATGTCTATATGCCATTTTTTTATTGTTGTTATACATGCTTTAAAAAATATACTCTGCTGAGCTTCCCATTTGTTTCAGCTTGTTAAACAAATTAGGAACATCCACTGGAGCTGGGGAGGACAGGATGGAAAGATTTTCATTTATGAGAAAAACTTTCCCACACACACTTTTGATCCAGTGCTAACAGAGTTAACAGGGTGCATTTTGGGAAATATAAGACATTTAGTTAGCTTTTTAATGCCTGCAGGTTGATGTTTTCCAGCTGTTCCAGACTGTGTACTTTTCTCTTTTTCCTGCTGGATGTAAACTGGGACTCTGGAATACTCCTCCTTTATTGGAGATCCAACCAAAGATTCTCACACGTCCTATGTGAATGACTGGGCAGTACACCCCTTAAGTGCATTAGGTCATGCTGAATTAAACACCACCTTCCCTCTGGAAAGCATGTCTCAGATTTCAGACCTGGTAGCAAACTAAAAGCTAGGGATGGATGAGAAGCAAACAGGCATCAACACAGAGTTTCCAGATTCTTTAGATAATGCCTCTTACTACCCTCCCTGTCTCTAGACAGACTGGAAGACTAAAATACTGGTCTCAGCACTCACAAGGTTCTTAATGATGTAATCCCCAGATCACTTTGAATCCCTCAGCCTGCACAAAGCTTGGATGAAGATCTGACCAAACTTAAGAGTCTTCTGGGTTTTAGTATGAACATAATTTTTTTATCAAGGTCTTGTAACAAACAATGGCCTTACCATGCTGCTGCTTTGAATCAATTACTGCTTAGAATTATTATTAAATCGCATTCAATTAACAAGAATTGCTGAATTTGTCCAGGCCCAGTTGAGCCATTCCATACCATCTCTTTCTTGTCATAGGAATTTCCTTGTGATAGGAAGAAACTACACTCTAGTGTAGTCTTCTACATCTTCAAGAGATTGTATTACAATATTCATTGGCATAAGGTTTAAAAACTGTAACAGTTCCTGTCAGTTTGAACTCCCTTTGCAGCTCTTAAGGAGTAGAGCCATGGAAGTTCACCGAAGAGCAACACAGTCTTGAGCACAAGAATCACAGCTTGGATGGCCATATGTAATACTACGTTTGGGTCTACAGAAATCTTTAAACACAGGCCTTCAATTCTGCACCTCAATGAATATTCCTTTTTCTGCAAGTATGTACACACACTAAGGCAGCTCTTGATCCAAAATGTAAACACTCCCTTGTCTCTAGCAATCACCCGATTTACCTGCAGCTCTGCTTTCTTCAAAATCCTTAAACAGTTTTTGTTAAATGAAAGCCCCATGTTATTTTACAATGGCAATTCACATTTTAAAAAATACAGTTTCATAGACCAAGATGTTTTTCTCCATTGCTGAATACCTATTTTGGTACTACAACACGCTACTGAAAAATTAGACCAACTGAAAGAGTCTACTCACCAGAAATCAGAGGTGTTGCCTCATAGCACTAAGTAAATGCTAAGTAGCTTCTGTGTACCAGAAATCTTCTACGTCACCAACTGTGTGCCATCAGCAACATTGGCAGAATAGCAGTCAGGCTTGTATTTTTATCCAAAGCCATTTTAGCAGTTTTGTCTATTTGTTTTTCATTGCTTTATATTTACTCAAGCAGTACTTACCATCTTCAAAAATTGCTCCTATCTGAAATGATAATTCAGAGCTATGTTCTGCTTCGCATGGATAAACTGCTCTTGCTTTTCGGGGGGCAACGCTGAAAAATGAAATTAACAATTTTAGTCATTTTTTACTATTATGAAGACACTCTCCTTTCTCAACAATTTTCTCTCCATTCTCACTTGGAGATGACAAACTTTAAACACAATCTCTCATGCATCATTACAGGCTTATAATTCATACACACAAATGCCAAAGCTGAAGCTTCACAGCTTACTGTTGGCATTTCTGAATATCATACTCCCAACTTTATGCACACTTATTTTTATGATAGTTGAACTTGACTTTCAACTACAGTTAAAATTTTGCCAAGTGCTAATCAGCAATGAAATCAATAGTAGGCAAAGCATACTATACTTACTTTACAGACTAATCATCATTATGTCTTCTAAAACATTTCTTCCTGAATCTTGCAATTCAGCTTTTCACTATCACTGTAGAGAATTTCCTTTGTATATTTGTTTACAATATGATTACTAGACTACTGAAGATGCTTTATTGTCCTAAAGACAGTAACGTTTCTAACATTTCAGGCAGTTTTTAGAGGTGTTCCCAGGATGCTCAGTAATAAGCCATCAATATTAATTTGTCCAAAGTACTCATTTCTCCAAGTACCATAAGCAGAAATCTTGGAATATATATTTTGGCACAATTCAATTAATCACGTCTTTGCGAACTGACAGTTTGCTGCTGCCCAATGATGCTTTGTTTAGACACAGCACCCACACCATTAAATCATCTTTTGTTTAGCCCAGGCAACAACAACTACACATAAAACATTTGGAAAGATTCTCCCTGCCCCAAGAAACTGGCAGTCAAACAGACAATGCAGTTCTGGTGCAAAATGCGTCCAGTAATGAGAAATGGAATTTTGTTACCAAGTGTTGGAAATAATTTATGAAAATACCAACAACTTTAATTAGAAAAGCAAATGTTGTAAAACTTGAAGGAAAAAGCTAAGATGGTGAAAACCTTCAAAGGGAAAAGTTAAAATACTTCAAAAGATGGACAACAACATGGAAGGAAGCAGAAACAGGATAGAAGGAAAGAGGCCAAAAGAGTGAAAGAAAAGAATGAAACCACAGAGACAGGTAAATTAAAACACGGGAAAGTCTTTCAGAGGCAAGATGGCTAGGTTAAGAAACTTAAAATTTGCCATGGGTGGCTACAGAAAAGAATCTGTATTTTAAAGACACTGTAAGAGAATCACTGCAGTAGAGAGACACTATAAACTGCCCACCCAAATCAAAGCCTGCTTGTATTAACCAACAAGCCACTTGCTCAGTCTGGGTGGCTCCTACAAGGAGGGTGTGAAGGTGTTTAAAGGAAATATAAGACAAAAGTAGATGTTATTTTTGTTCTGTCAGAATTGCTAAGGTTGAATTTCTTGGTTCGCAGTCAACATTCACATACGCAGAAGACATGAATTAGTGATTGTTAAAAAGATACAGAAAAAAAGGAGCCAAATAAATAACTAGCAAAAGTCGAAGTGTACATCATACCTTTCCACTGCTCTGTCACTCCCAGCGGCAGGGTTAGGGAAGAAGAAAGTGGATGCTGCAGTATTTGTTGCAGCTGTGTTAGCAGACGGAGTATTCATCCACGAGACCATTGACGGGCGGCTTTGACCAGAGCTAAGAGGAAATATATTCAAAGTAGTATTAACAAGGTGAAAAAAATTTCTTTTCTTACTAAAATGTTTGAATCTTCCTAACTAGATAACTAGTTAGATTCACATATTCAAAACCAGTAATAATGTCAAGCTGATTTTGCAGACATGGCTATTGTATGATTCTGCATTTCCTCCTTGAAAGTATTCTCCTACATGCCCTACATCCTAAGCTAAGATGAATTACCTGAGGTATGACATAACCAATAAAAAGACAAAATTCCACATTCCTTATCTAATAAAGACAGATACAATGAAACTGCATACAGCAGGCTATTATTTGAGCTGCCAGTTTGCCTTTACAAGTTTTGACGAATCTATTTAAAAATCTTCTCCATGCTGTACTAAGGCATGTACCACTGGGAAGATTTCAAAAGAGGCTGCAGCTATTACAACATTGGGATCACAATGCTGCCTCTGGATTGAGATCTCACTGACATAACTGCATAGATGATGCCCCAGTGGCTGCCCTCAGGAATATGCCGTTCAAATATGTGTTAAATAAATGGCTGAGCACAAAGTTGCCACAAGAGGAAAAGAAATAGCAGCCAAGGCTAAAACTTCTGTTAGTCATTGAAAAACATACAAAGTCCTCCCCAACATAAAGGATGTTCCTAATTTTATACCTTAAAGAGCTAAAGCGGTCCAACACTGGAAGGCTTTCTTTCACCGCATGGACAGAACAACAAATAGTCTAAACATTTAATGTTAGCATATCTTTGGAACAAAGAGCGGGACTTCAAGCAGTTCCTAAGCAGAAACAGAATTAAAATCATTCACACACAGCTTTCACACAGGAATCATCACTCAGAAGTACAGACTTCACAATACAGCATTTATCAGTTCGTCCTATTCCAAGATTAACTTCTTAGATAGCATAAATCCTCAAAGTACCACCAAAATCCAGGAACCCAGTCACGAAGGTTTCTGCAGAGATGTAAATGCAACCTAATCAAGGTGGATTAATCTGGTCAAGATTCTGTGGGGTGTAACTGCACACCTAATCAAGGTGGATTGACCAAAAGCAAAAAAAGGATCAACAATAATTGTAAATCAATAAAAGAAAGCAGGAAACCTAACTTACATAGCTGAATTTAGCCTTCATGTTCACTGGGACATTTAATTTCTAGAAGAAAGAATGACTATTGTTGGTTTGCACAACATGGTTTACAACCAAATTCAACTTTCACAGACTGATTTTCCTAGCCAATATATCTCATAGTCATTCTAGCAATTACATAGTTAAGCAGACATTTATTTTTATTATTAATTTTTAAATTTAGTACATTATAACATGGTGAATGGCACATTCCTTATTTAACAAGGCAATAGTTTTTCCTTTGGATCTGTGTCAGGCAGCATTTGGATGAAAACTGGAATTCACAGTGTATGAAAAACAGCATTCTACAGTTAATTCCATGAATAAAAATGAAACTTAGATGTGCTGGAATCATAACCAAAAGGGTTTATCAAAACGTGCTCTGGTTTTAAAACTATCACATTTACCAAATAAAAGAAGGAATCATATGTAAAAAACTGAATTAAAACTGTACTGTGCTGACTAGCAACATATTTCTCGCTAAACTTTGAGAAGAGGACATCTAGTCTGCTTCACCACTTCTGAATCTTCCACTATACAATTATTTACATCTTCCAATAATTACACACCTCTGAAGATGAGCACCTACATAATTTTGCTGTTTACTTTTACTTGAACTTGTCCTTTTCCATTTTTAGCTAATCATAGAAAACTTTTCCTCAGGTAAAACAAAAACCTTCAGCTAGAAGTGACATTATTCAGCAACAAAAAACTAAAAGTGAACACTAGCATTTCTATTATTTTCTCTAAATACTGAGGATAAAACATTTCTGAATGGTACCGTAAGGTTTATAAAAGTTTGCTAGAAAGTAGATTATTTCTCCCTCAGGTGCAGAATTACGTTTTAACTCAGTAAAATAAGAGGTGAACCTAAGAGAAAAGTTTTTCAAAAGTGAACTAAAAAAAGTATCCTACTTGCATAGACTAAACTATTATACTTAAAACAATCGGGATATTTAAATAAAAACCATTTTCCTTGTCCTCTTTTTTATTCAATTCAAATCAATTCCAACATTAAGATTGGTGTCAGGCTCACTTCTGAAAGCGGTAAAACTACAGAAAATAGAAAAATAATACTCCGAGTATATTGCCTGAAGAGTATTAAAATGCCTCTAATGCAAACTAAGCACAATTCAAGAATATTCTACCAAGTGGTCTTCTCTAGTGCATACCTCAGATGGGTGTTGTTTGATTTTCAACAAGTGAATAATAAAATTCTCCACATATTAAATATTTCATTGAAACATGCATCATATTAATCTATGCAACTTACTTGATCAGCTCTAGAACAACACACACCACCTGCAAGTCACAGGATTAATGATTTCAAAACAATACTTAGAACAGAGAAGACACAAAAGATACCCTCTGACCCAGGAAAGCAACGGTCATTCATAAGAATATTTGGAATAAATACCAGATGATTTCTCACTGAGACTTGCCGAGAAAAGAAAAAAGGAGGAAAGGCATGCGAATAAAGGAACAGAAGATGAAATAAAATGTTCAGATCCATGTCATGGCACGTTTATTTCTCAAGTTACAGGACTCAACAAGAAGGATAACCTACCAACTAGTAAGACTACACTGTCCTTTACCAGTCAGCATTATATAAAAGCATATGAAAACTAGCAGATTTTCTATGAAATCTGAGCCATTCCAACAGCTCTAATGGAAAAATGCTCCAGAAGTGCAGGTACATGGAGCACTGGGCTGTTCCCTCCCCCACTTTTTGATTAATTCCCTTAATACATATCAGCTGTAGTGAAATCACTGCAGCACAGCTCCCGAATTTGCCTGTCACTTTCAGCTCCTAGTTACCGAGCAAGAGATCATCCTCTAAGATACAGCGGGGGGTGGGACAGGACATTTTTCAATAGCAATAGTTTCACCATATTTAAGAAGGAAAAAAAACCCAAAACCCAACTTAAAGTATTAAGCACATTCTAGAATTTCAGGGTTTGGGGTTTTTTAATTATTATTTATTTACTGTACTTGGCTATCTCAGGAACCATTTAATTTTATTATTAAAAAAGAAGGTTTTACTCGATAGTAAAAATCAGTCCCAATGTTGTATGTGTAAGCAATAAACTGCTGGATATTTTTTTTTTCTTGAAAAGATTCTTGTGGTAGCAAAGTTACCTTGCTATAAAGCTTTGCATGCTTTGTTTATAAAGATGATGACATATTAGAAAGCACTACGTATCTTATCATATAGCATCTCAACTTTAAGAAGGTACATTGAAAAAATACTTTCTCCTATGGGCTAAAACGAAGGGAATGCATTTCCTGTGAGGAGAGAAAGAAAGAAGAAGGGGGAAAAAAAAAAAAAAAAAAAAGCCTAACATCACCATCTCTCTTTGAGAAAAAATGCTATTGTCTGACATAGTGAACACTGGGAGAAGGGAGGAGGGGGAAATGGCCTTACTGAAAATAAGCTAGAGATTTTGTACTGATATTCAGAAACAAACTCCTGAAAACAAGATTTTATTGGATGTTTATCTGGCTGGTTCCTAAGGTAACACAGCTAAAGAGCAGCCTCTTATCTTGAGAGTGAAGAAGAGACTCTGTGAAAAAAACCTACACTGCAACTCCTGAGAAAAAAAGGGTTGTTTCATAGATGAGTTTGGCAGCCCCATGGTTGTGGTATCACAGTGTTTGGCTGACAAACTCAATGAAAGTGTTCTTAAGAGGTTTCATTATAAGATGACACAGTATATCAAAAGGTGTTGGCTATTTCTGATTCGATATGCGATCCAATACTCTCTACCACCAGACAATCATCTTCCCGCATGTTAAAACCCCTATGCCTTGGTGAGGCTGGGGAGCAAAAAAACACATGGACAAAATTCTAGAAATTGTCCATAGCTGCAGCAAAGCTGGAGACAAAACAGAAGGGCAGCATTTCCTCATCTGTGTTCCCTCTGAAAAGAAACTCCACCTCCAAAATTTAAAGATTGTAACATGCGTGCTAAAGTCCTGAACCCTCGTTTATACAGAACACTTTAGCCAGCACTGAAATAGAGGTTTTGTTAAACTTGGATTGTGAGGTCTCAGTGAAGCAGCTAAAACATTAGTGAAATGATCTTTCCTGCCAGTCTGGTAAATCTGAAGCTAATGACTACAGCAGCTAAGTTAAAGCATTTTTAAATGATAATTCAGACAAAGCAAAAATGAAGTATGTACATCCAATAAGCTTATAGAATACTGCCATTCCTTTTTGAAAAAAATAATAATAATGAGGGGGCTGTGATCCCTGGAATGATACAAAAAAAGGAGAAGGGAAAAGAAATGAAAAGAAGGGAAAAAAAACCAGAAAAACTTAGCTCATCACAGTGGTTGCACCCACAACTCTCCCTGCTCTGAGCACACATACCACTTAACCCGTGCTCAAACAGCGGGGCTGCTGTCAAGCCCAGCTGCCTACCCCACTGGAAGACAAGGAGATGGCAAGGTCTATCTTGTATGAACCACATGACTAATTTATATTATGCCCATTTCAAAGGAGCTGCAAAATGAGGGCTATTGCTCTGCTTGCATAACAAAAGGGTACAAAAAGAAGTGCCTGCTCTGCTAAACCCACTCTCAAACTGCTGAGTCACTGAAGAGGTGGCAGCTGAAACAAAACCAAACTGCAAAATAAGCACAATGACCAAACAGCTGTTAAAGCAATTTCTTTTAATAAAATAAGATGATGATATTAGATATTATAAAAAGTTTTCAAGACATGGAAACTGAAGTCACTCATCATTTATGTAAAACTGCAAATTCACACGACTGCCAGAAAGTACCAAAAGAAACTATTTCAATTTTAAGGAGACTACAGATGCAGTTCTACTGATGTAGATATAACAAGGCTGACAGGAATTCATTCAGCAGTCAAACAAAATTAATAACTATCTCCAAGGCTTCTGTTACGTGCAGAGCACCACTATTTCTGCCCTCCCTTGCCATCTGATGGCTCTTTTAACATCAGTTTCCACACTGGGAATTTGAACAGCCTGCAACTTCACGAAGAGTGAGTAGCTTCTTCACAACCTGGTCACAAAGACCCTGAAAGCACTCAGGATGCGGCACAGCACAGCTTTCATGACCATTTTGAAAGCCTCTGTGTATATTAAAAACCCAGAGATGATGCCCATAGTGTATCACATATACATCACTGAGCTGGATAACAGAATATTTCAGTGCCAGGAGAATCAATAAAGAAGAACTGTGAAGGAAAGAAAAGAAAGACTGGATTATTTCCTCTGCCACGAGATCCTTGCGTATTCCAAGCCATTTACACTGGTGCTTCTATTTCTCCTCTGGGTTTTGAGTACCTTCAGTATTTGGACTGTCAGGGCTGCAACTTACATGCTCCTACAGCAGCATCCAAGGTGGGATTCAGTCTGAAAACCATGAATCTTACTAGTCTGAGCCCAGAAACATAACTGCTTTAACAAGCCATGCACCCCCACTCATATACACACTTGGTGAAGAGGTTTGAGGGACAGGATGCGTTCCATCCCCTCCAGATGCAAAATCCCAAAGGCCTACAGAGGGAAAGAGAAGGGGGCAAGGTAAACAGTTACAGACAGTATCATCACCTTGAGGAAGGCTACCCACGTCCCGTAGCATGATTCCATCCAGAAGAGCCATCAGAAGTCACACCATGTTCCACTTCCCCAGGAAACCCAAAGACCCTGCAGTCTCAGATCCCAAAAATGAACTCTTCAGCTGAGGAACAAGACATTAGTTTTCATGATCTGAATGAAGAGATCATGCAGATAAGGTAGGGGACTTCCAACCAAAAAGGAAGACTGACCCAATTCTGAAAACCCAGCAGTGAGGGGTAAGTCTGTAAACTCTGTAGATAAGCCCTAGCATAGGGCATTGTGCTATAAACCCAAACAGATCTCATGACAACAACGGGTCAGTAACAGTAACAAATCTTTCTTTCCTTATCAGAAAAAAAGATGCTCAGAAAGATTAATTACAACACATACCAAAGTCTAGGGAATACCAAGTGTTCAGGTTTTTTGGTTCATTCTGAGGTTGAGTGAAGACAGACACAAGGCAGTCCACAGTGTCCTAGGACATGACTTGTAATCCACTTTCAACAGCTCAGTCATCACGGTAAGGGAAACAAACCTACACTGAGGTGGTTGGAGGTGAGCTGCCACCATAGCCAGCACTCTGGGAAAGGCTGAATAAGACAGACCTTGTATCAATAAATGGTTCTGGCCCACTGGGAAGTCAGTGAAGAGCTTGATAAACACCACCACCCTGATTACTGAAGGTCAAGATGAAGAAAACTAATCTGGAATTCTGGAATTACTACAGGTAGCCTGAATTGTTAAATTAAGACAATTCAGTATTCTGAAGACCAGTAATAGGCATGATCTCCTTTCCCTCTAAAATAATAGGAAATAGCTGCCTTATGTATGACCCCTTCTGTTAGGATTAGAGCATATAGGCTGTACAGCTGTAGGGAAGAACCTCTTCTCAAAGCAGCACCACAGAATAAAGAACAGTTAGTGGTGTGAGCACACAGACATGTACGAGAACAGACACAGGAGCAAGAGTTCAACACCTAACCTAGATGTAAAAAAGTAGCACCTCAGTCAGAAGAGTCATAGGAGGTGCAGACATTGGAAGGAGGAGAATGAAAGGAGGGCATGCCCAAACCTTACACAGATTCAGAGAATCAAAATGCACGGGGAACAAAGTGTGTGCAGGCCATACAACCAAAACAGCGTAAGTAATAGTTTCTCTGAAGAAAATCTGTTGCAGGGCCTGGAACTTCAGATGGATTCAAATGCAAGGTCCTATGGTTTAAGACAAGATATGCTTCTATTTCTCAAAGAGATATCAATTACCATAATAACATTTTTTGGCATAGAGTAGGTTAGTTATAAATATCAAAAAGCCCAAAGCTATGTTCAAAAGTAGTAATTTCTAATGCATAATAAAACAGAACTGGGGAAAAAAGTATTTTAATAGTACCTAAACAATATATAAAACAGGCTGAAAATTTAAAATAATTTTGATCTAGGTAACCAAAGTCTAGTAAATTTTACAACCAAACCACAACAGCTGCAGAAAAAAGTTGCCCTTGCCGTTTTTTAATTGAATTATATCACTTCATGTCTGTTATTGTATCTTTTACACTATCACCTACTTCACTACAAGATGACATTAATGAAAAAATTTCTTTTTTACAAATTCTAACTTAAATATATCTATACAAGAAAAGTACATTGTATTAGACACACATGTATATACACCTAGTTTAGCTATCACTATCACTGTATCTATACATTGCTTGCATGTGTAAAGCCATAATATAATAGGGTGAAAGTCAAACCATGTAACACTGGTTTTCAATTGCATGTAAAAGGGAAGATCAACTACTGTTCCACAGTTCAACTGCACTTCAAGAGCTATCCATAACACCTGCCAATACACATCACATTTTTGTCCTCCTCTTCCCCTCACTCTTGGTTTGATGGCTCAGTTTTGTATGTCAACTCATTTTATTTTCTGAATTTCCAGCATGGTGTTTTATTTATTCACCCTTCCCCTTTTCACTCTGTCTTCCCCTTATCTATTGTCAGCAGATTCCTGGTGCTTCTGGTGACACATTTATATGAACACTTTTCTTTACCAAAGCTGCCAACTGACTGCCTGTTGCCACAGAATCGGCAGGGAGCAGCAACCTGCAGCAGCTTCCAGAACGGAATAGCAAAAATATTACTAGGAAAGAAAAAGAGAGGAAGAAAACACAAATTCATTCACCACGAGAGATTAGCAATAACCCTTCCTCAGATCAACCAGGGTTTGAAGCAAGTCTGAAGGAAGGAGCAAAGGACGGATTGTGGGGTCTAAACTCCCCAGGTAATTTGCAATTGTAGGGTAGACAACAGTTTGGGGGAAACTGATGGCTATGGATAAAAGATGGTTGGAAGTTTGCTTGCTTAGGATTGGGGGTTTTTATTTAAATCCAGGTCAGAATAATATTATGGGCAACTCACAAAATATAACTATTCTATATGGAGGGAACAAAATGTTACAATACATGACCTACTTGTTAAAACAAAGGCACAAGGTGGCAAATATCATTATGTATAATACATAATACAAATATGTATTTATGCGTTCTACTTTACAAAATTTGCTTTTGACAAATACCCAAAACAGGGAATATTGCTTATTTTCCAGTGTCTCATATAGCATAAGATACAGACCAAAGAAAACTGCTAAAGAATGTCTATACTGATAACCGCATTTCATCTAGAAGATACAGCTTACCTTCAGAATGCTGGCTATGGTGGCAATTTGAATTAGAAGGAATGTGCAAGGAACTGGGCGTATCTAACACAAACTCTTTTTTTCCCCTCAGAACTACTGTGGCTTTGAGGGGAAATAAAGAGCATTTTGAGAATGTACTGGTGGTGACTCTAGACCAACATCAGTCCCAAAACAGTCTGAAACATGTTCTCCTTACAGAAACAGTAATCACCTGGAGCTCTGTCAAAGTGGACTTTGACAGTGGTTCCAGTGGAACCTGAGGAAGACAGATGGCTGTACAACGTTAATTCTGTAGCTTCAGGGCAAGTACGAACTTTTAAAGCAGAGAGGAAAAAGAAATAATGCAAATGCTTTGGTTAACATTAAACGGAGATTGCCATTGCTGCTCTGCCTTAAAGGGAAAAAAATGCCCATACCAGTGGAGAGCACTACAAGGCAGGAATACTCCGTCCAGCTCACTACTATAATTATCAGTCTATATCTGAGATTATGCTAAGCATCCATGGATAGAACAGGTCTTCAAACAATACATGTTTATCACACAGTACTTCATCAAGCAGAAAAAGTAATTTGCCTCTTCTGAGCTATTTGGAATTTGAATCCTGTGTCTACACAAATGATTCTGTAATTTTGTGATTGACAGGGGGAAAAAGCTCTATGTTCTACCACAGAGTGTATGTAAAAATAAATGTATTTATTTTTAGTATTTGGCTCTAGATGGAAGTGTGAAGTTAAAAATATCTTCAGAAAAAAGGTCGAAAAAAAGTTTAGGGTGCAAGATAATCTCAGAACCGCAAACTTGGGTCTCCACTGAGAGCCACCCCTGCTGTGGGCAGTAAGAACTAACCATCACCCAGCTCTCTGCTCACCCTTACAGCAGTACATGACAACACAGGGCATATGTCTGATCCACACAGAGCTTTCAAAGAAAAGCTAGCATCAGGCAGACATACACTTATAGACATGAAAACCAACAGCTTAGCAGGGCTTCAAAATGGCACATATGTGAAACATCACCTTCCAGTTACACCGTATGCATAGTACATCTTTAAATATTGACATGACAATTGAGCAGTCAGGGCTTTGTGAGACATTTCAAATCAGTGGTACAGCCCTTGCACTCTTCACTTCTTTCACCACTCTGGCTATCAGTCCCCTCCCAGTGCCAGCCAGGAGGCGAGACTGTATTTGCCTTCATTTGGTGCTCCCCTCACCATGCTGGAAGCTGTAGCTCCTTTTGTTTTTAAAGGTGGGACAAGGAAAGGGCATGCATCACAAAAAACTCTGCCAGGAAACATCATGGTGACAACAGCTATCTTTCAGGAAAAAACATGCTCTTCCTTTCTTGAAAACAAATATCACAAAAAGTATTCTTGCTATCTATCACGTGTTCTTGCTTAAAGCAAACTACTGATATAAACCAGCCCTGGAATATCTGACATATCTTGACCCACAATGCAACATCCCTCCCAGGGGAAACAATGGAAGCAATTCTTCTACCACAAAGAAGTCACCATCACCTTGTTGACTACATAACTCCGTAGTGATCAATCTCTTACAAGTAACACCCATGTGTTATAAACATCAGCAGAAACTTGAGAAACCAGATCCTCTTCTATTTCCATCTCCCCTAGACTCAGCGTGGTATTTACTGTAGCTCAATGAAGATCTGCAATACCATTTTAGAGAGGATACCGAGACTTTAAGAATTGCTTTTGTTCCAATTTGGCACAAAATGCAAAACATTTTGAAATCCTGCACAAACAGAAAGGATTGTTTCTCCACCTAATTCTGGGGTAGTCCAGTTTATGAGAATTGTCTGTGACCAAAGCAGAGTTCAACTGCCAATGCTACATTTCCTGGAGCTGAGAGAGCTCCACAGCTACACAACGACAAGACAACCACCGCCATTCCCTGCCCACAGGTTCCCATGATGTACAATGACTGCTGAAGCCCACCAAGTACATTCTTCCATAGGTGACATCTACCCCTGCCATTAATACAGTGAGGTGGTTTGGGGGTTGGGATGGTGGGGGGTTTAATTTGGTTTGGGGTTTTGTAGTAGTTGTTGTTAAGGCAAGGCCCTCTGCGTCATCAGAATTAGAAGGTGAAAAGAAGCCGTTGTGAGTTGAGAAAGTAGAGGAAAGAAAGAATGTACCATTCACAGACTACTCTCCGTCACTGTCCAAGCTTGTTACAGAGGTAGCTCTTAAGTAAACTTCACAGACAGGTGAGCAGAAGAAAGAAACTGCTTTTGACAAATGATCTAGACCAGGGGTCCTCAAACTATGGCCTGCGGGCTGGATACAGCCCCCCAGGGTCCTCAATCCGGCCCCTGGTATTTACAGACCCCCCCTGCCAGGGGTTGGGGGGGGAACCAAACAGCCGCAGATGACTGCCTGCCACTTCATCCGTGCGCCGGCCCCCTGTTTAAAAAGTTTGAGGACCGCTGATCTAGACGCTCATACCATGCACTTTTTCCCTTCCAAACAGAACTGTTTAAGTACTGTTTCCAAATGAGTGCAAAACCTCAAGCCATCTGAAAGTTTCCAAAACAGCAGTACAGTATAATTTTTGATGAAAATTAACAAATGCAAAAAATGCAAAGTTCCTTCAAACACCTAAAGCTCCTGAACCCTCTTGATAAAACACCACCTTTTATACTCTAAAGTGACATTAGCAATGTTCTGCTATCCCTACGTTTCCTTGATTAGCTATGCTCGCTTTCATAGATGTTCCAGTTTTATACCATCTACAGATGCACCTCTTTTTGTCAAATATAGCTTACTGGTAATCCTACCCACTACTAGTGGGCAGTACAAGAGGAAGGAGTAACTTCAGTCCTCTACTGAAAAAACAACATTTATGTAAAATACCTATAAAATCCGGAATTCTTTCAGTACATATGAGAAAATATTGCTCCAGCTAATAAGTACTCTAATCAGCAGTTAATTATTCATATGTGCATATAGAAATATAAACCCATTATGGCTATCTATATATTCTCATGCGTTACATACACCTACACATATATTTTATACACTTGCTTCATCCACAGAATAGACTACTCAGAATGCTATTATGGAAAATATTTGTAACAAATCTTTTCTCCAGAAATTCTTCCATCTTCTTGGCACTTAAGGCTGGAAAACTTTGTCTTGATATGTTAAAGTTTGTATGAATAGCAAACCAGAGAATTCAATTCAAGTTCAACTTCTGATTTAAAAAACAAGTTATGTTCAGCTTTTTGCATATCAAACCTGAATATGTATTACAGAGATAGCATGAACATTGTAATGTCCGTTTTTGCTAAACTGAAGTCATGCTTAAAAACTGAACATCTACAGAGTCTACTGAAAGTGACAGACTGCACCTTTCATTGGAAAATAGGTTTTTAATTTCTTAAGAAAATTCTTAAACAGCACCTGAGCACACACTCATTACAGTGTATTTATCTGAACCCCAAATTTGGCCCTAAATCTTAATAGCCCTGCATCCAAGTTGTTTAGACACTAGCTTAACAGTGTCTCAAAATAAAACTAGGGTAATACATCATACAGAGAATAACTTACATATTCATTGCCTAAATAAAAAACATCTAACATTTTATAACAGGTTACAGTAAAATGCACTAGGTTTCCATAGAAAAAGAACATTTATTTCCTACAAACATTCAAGTACCCTCTAAGATCCACCACAACATGTAAACACATAGCATTTTGTAGCAGAAGAGAACAAACACGATTATACGTAATTTCTAAAAATCACTCACCACCAAACTGAAAAGGGGAACGTGTTTCATGTGTACAATGATATTAGTGGAAAAATCATTACTTAATATTCAGGTTACTTACAGATTTGTTGTCCAGCCTGTAAGATCCCCACTGTCCATAATAAGGTGATTTCCATCCAGGACCCCGGGGGGACTACTAGAGAAGGCAAGTGTCGGAGACTGGGAAGAAAGAGAATCCATGCTCCCAGTTGGGGTGTCTTCTCTGGGACAGCTGTGACTGTCAGCTAGAAAAGAGAGCACAAGTCAGAAGGATGCTAAGAGAATCTTCTCATGAGCCAGAGAAGCTGCTTTGGTAACCATGTCCTGAAATATACACAAGAAGAAACCTTCCTGTCCCATCTTCACAGGGTATTTTGGAACACAAGCAATCCCCCAGCATTTCCCCAAAAGGTACCATTCCATAATTTCCTCCATCATTGTCACCAAGCTATCTTCACAACCCAATGTATTCCTGGTCCCCTTTTCAACATTATTTTTTTTTTACATGGATGAAATGCTAGATTATGGGGGGGTGGGGGTGGGGGGTGGGGGGTGTGGTGTTTAGACAAATGTATCACTTCAGACAACAAAATAGCCTAGGCCATACACCTTTGCACACCTCTCTAAAAACAAAGTCTCCAAAAAAAAATTAATACACATTTGAGGAGATGATCGCTCTCAATCCATAACCACAATCCTATCAAACATGAAACAATGAAACATGGGAAGGTTAGAATAGGCAGGAGTTAAGCAGGAGATCTCTAACAAAACACACAATACCCAAGAATATTATTTTATTACCCCTTTTTAATGGTGTTACTTTTAAGAGAATTCATTGTATTCTGGTCTACTATTTGTTTTCATAGGGTACTCTTAGAACATCACTCAGGAAGCAACACATTGAGATATGATTGCTAAATAAAACATTAAAGGAACATCATTCCTATCCCACAGACAGTAAGAAAAAGTTACTCATGTGTCACAGCACTCCCTGCAAACCACGCCAACACATCTAGCCAAGCAGCATGTTCTTCACTGAAAAGCTAACTTCACCCACAGTTTTGCCCTTTAAAATTTTTATTTCAACATCAGCTGTATGTTTTACAAATTCTAAAGGAGAGGTGTACGAAATAAGGATGATTGCAAACATTGAAATGCCCAGCACAGTTAAGCCTGCAGTCTCAAATAGGGCCTGTGGCTGATTTCAGAATATTAACGTTTAACAGTAATGTGGGTCATTTCCAGCCACCCCTTACAAGGGTCCCTGCAACCTTTCCTTTCCTCCTCTGTTCATCCTGCTCCCAACTTGCACTCATGAACGTGGCCCACAGCCCTGCTAAATAACACCATACAAGTCCCTCTAGAGCAGATTAGATACCACTGACCCCACAGTCTTGGTAAAAGAGTTCTGTTCCTCTGGGGCCAAAAGCTTTGGGGAAAAAAAATAAGCCACCAAGTCCTAACACAGCATCACAATAAAATGATCAAAAGCTGTTAAAATGTCGCGCTTGTTTGACAAGCTGTATCTCCTACATACAGTACTATACACAACAAAGTCCTGTACAATATTACTTTCTAATTCCAAATTAATTAGCTTCTGCACAGTGAACAACTGAGCTTCATTCTACTCCACCAAGCTAAGCAGTACTGTTGCAATTATTTCATTTTTTACTTTTTGCTTCATTAATTAAAAATACAACAACAATTAAATGTAGACAATGAAAAGCCACCTTCACTGGATAAAAATCCTTCTCACAACTTTATTACTGCCTCAACCAGTTCAATTCCTTCTGCTTCAAAAGTAGAAAGCCTACAAAGAACTACTTGCCTGCTTCCCCAGCCATCTTGTCCTCACCCCCTCCAGCAAGTCTCAGAGAACAACTTCCCTAGAGAATAAAATGACACGCAACTAAAACCACCAAAATTATAAAAGTGATCAGCTGAAAATTTCTCTCTAAAGCAGCTGCTAATTTAAGGATCTAAATTAGCCTGTAGTAACAAAGTATGATAAGCTCTGAGGAGGAGAACATTAACTTGGGAAAGTGAGTCACTTGCACTCCAGCCCAATCCTGCTCACCTCACACCTCCTTGCTGTACCCAGGCCACCATGCTGCCACTCACATTTACATGACATGAGAACCATAGGAGTGTCAGGTAAAAACTAATTAATTACATCCCATTTGCAGATGTACGTGTCGCAATGATAAATATCTGAGAGATTAGACAGTAATATTGCAATTTTACTTCATAAAGAAACTGAATTCCTTAAAACTGAAAATGTTAGTCCTTTTAATTCATCACTATTTCTTTTCAAAGTAGCAGTATTAATGCAGCCCAGATTAACAAACTACATACACCTTACAAGAAGGGCAAACTAGAATGGTTTACCTCAACCATTCATTCACTTTAACATTATTAAAACAGCAGTAGAAAGGAATATTAATCTGTTCTTTAATATTATTAATTTGACCAACTCACCACATCTCTCTACAGAAAGCAGAGTTTTTTCTGTTGAATTGTTTCTCAGAGCACACAGAAAAAGTAAAAAAAAACCAACTAAACACTTCAGTCATGCACAGCAGAGTCTACATTGGAAACCGCACTACACAAGCAATTGCATTTGACTATCATAAATGAAACTGTGTGTTAAATCCTCCGTCAAATTTTACTTTCCTTCCCATCCTTCCTAAACTAGTGTTGCCTCACAGTCAATACTGCATGGCACTCTCAAAAATAAAATAGCAGGAAAACGCCTGCTAATTTCCATGGGATTAAGTGAACATCCTCTAAAACTACGTTCAAAGATTCTTTACATTTCTGATGTTTTCAATTATCTGTTTCTGTAAAGTAAAACAATACCTTTATTCAGGAAAAAGCAATTCTGTATAACTGCAAAAACAGATGACTAATGATCATCTAGCACATTTTCATGATTAAAAACAATATATGCTCAAAACCTAAGTCTACAAAATATAGCATTATTGCTCTGATTGCAAAGATTTCATTCATCAGTGGCAAGAAGTTTTGCTAACTTCAGAAATTTTAATAACTCCTGTACATGGCAGAAGCCATAAAATTGTATCTAGTTATCTCTCTGATAAGCTTAATAAATGCTTCTGATTAATGCCCATCTCATGTTGGGCCAAACTGTATCTTCCAAACAGTCTTTGGCTGAAGACATCTACAGGTGATAAAGATAATGGAGAATCAATTGGCTGCTAATTAACATACTCACTGATTAATGCAGGTACCTTCACTTTGTTAGGCTCTATTTTCAGGCATGACCCATGTAATATGCATTGCTAATCATTACAGCATCTCCCATCCGGTTTTTGTCCTGTGTGAAGGTACTTAAACTATCTCCTTGAGTTTAACACAAAACCCTTTACTGTAAGGGATTTTGCAGTTTTGAAATCATGCACCTGTTTTATAAACCTGTTAAAATCTCTCAGAATTCATTCTGAAGAGTGTACATCTGATCTGAATTAATGATTTTTTATTGTCATCCCATGAGAGCCACATCGAGCAGTAATTCCACCACTTACCTCTACTCATCAATCCCATTCGTACATCCAAGGCTGGCACTTTTTTTTGCCACTTTTTCTTTTTCTTTGCATTTTTGCTTTTCATTCTTTTCACTTTTGCTTTTCATTTAATAGTTTATGATGAGCCGGTTGCCCACTGTGACTAACACAGACTGAGCAGAGTCACCATATTTAAAGACGTAGTCCTTCATTCTGTGGCCGCAGGCTAACTTTTTCCTCTAAAATTTGTAAATTCACTTCTGAATACAATCAAACTTAGTTTGTTTGAATGGGTGAAGCTTGGCACATGACCACAACTCCTATGTGACTACCATTGTCATTATTTGCAATTCCTCCTAACTTTGTCCCATATCAAATATATCACCAAGGATTTGCATTTACCTTTCTAAATACTGCTACTACATTAGCATTCCTCCAGTTTCTTCAAACTTCTTGCAATGCTACAAGATGTTTTAAAAATCAACATTGCCAAACCATACAACCCCATGACCAGAGAATTGTTTTAGGACAAGTTAGATGGCTTCACATTGTTCAAAGTATTCACCTTGCAACAGTCCTACCTGTGAAGGTTTCTGCTTGATCTTGCTGATTATAAATCCCACACTGATTTTCATAACTAAGCTGTTTTTAACAATTCTTCAAAACCTGTAACATATATTGACTGCTAGCTATTTTCTCTTCCCATGCACCCACCCTTTTCCTGTATTTTGCTTTGTGGAGCCAGTAAAGATCCTAAGCTGCTAGAGATTAAAAAGCCTTTAAAGTTTTGACATGATTTGTTCATTAAAGAGTGCATTAAGGACACTGCTGGAATTGAATCAGCTTTATAGTTTTCATTTAAACTCAGAATTCAGGGGCTCCCTAACACTGAGTGTCTAATATTTTTACTGTTCCTCTCCTCTCACTCCTCTGCTTCCATTATTGTTCTCCAGTGAGCAGCACTGTCAAGATTTCCCACTTCTATGAAAAGGCTGACTATCACATTGGACTGATAGGTCCTTCTGAAGAAGAGCTCCAGAAACTTCCTATTCTTCTTTTCTACCACTTGAATTCTAATGAGCTCTTCCACTATAAAATAAGGAAAATACAATTTCTTTTAAAGCTCATTTATATCATTCTTTGAGCATACAGTTTGGTGTTCTTGATGCCTTCATTTTTCTCTCCCTAAGAATGTCAGTCCCCCTCTCTTTTCTCTCCCATTATTCTCTTATCTTCGGGTGCCAAAGAGTGCCAGAACAGATGAAGAACATGAGGATTCTCAGCATAAAAGCAGTAAGTCTGTATGACATCTCAAAAATTTTTGTCGACACTCCAGCCATCAAGTCTTCACCTTTTTTTCTTTACACTTGTGGGAAGCCTCTGAGTGCCTTCAGCTTGGCCACCTTTCTAGAGTTGCCACCAAGCTGCTTCTACAATTCATCTCCTCATCCTATACAAATAGTTGTAAGATCCAATTTTACTCCCAGAGTTAAAACTTGTTTCACATTCTCACCACCTTTTGCATACTACTAAAATTTTTGACTGCTCAGATCCTTTTAAGCTGTAATCTAAATTATATTCTCGTTTCACTTTTCTAATCACAACACTCATCCAAGCCTTAGAGCTTTCACTGTGCCTCTATAACAGATACCCATGCTTTGCCTTTATGGCTCTACATAGTTCAGACCAGCCCTACCTAGAAAATAAGATAGCTTAGGATGTTCCTAACCGTTTACTGGTTGTGTCTAGCTGGTACTACTTACCATTCAGTTTCCAGCCCAAATTCCTCCTTCCTCCCCTCCCTGCCTTGCGTCACCCCTTCTTATAATGAAAAATCCCCACGAGGTAAGAAGGTACTTATATCGACTAAGACTTAACTCCTTTAGCCTCTTTCCAGCAAATATGTAACCCTCAATTCCTTCTCCCTTTTGTCTGTTTCAGTCTCAGTTAGTAAAAGCTCTCAAACCCTCTATACCAGAAATCTGAACTCAGCTTCTACCTAACTGAGCATGCCATGTCTCCCAGTTGTCTTTTCCCCTCCTTTTCCATCTGGCTAGTCTAAGAATATTTTTTGCTGGCATCCAAAGTTGAAAAAATCTGAAATACTTTGGGAGTGTCAATAATCAGATCCTCACTTTACCCCAAAAATTCTAAATAAATAAATAAATAAAAATTGTAATAAAAACTACAGAAAACAGAGAGCTAACACTATCAGTTACTTGCTTGAGTGAGTTTTTCTTCCAACTTCTGCTTAAGTAAACTAAAAAATTACATACTTTAGTATTAAAAGAAAGACTAATCTTCAACATCAACATCGCAACCAAAGTTTATAGTTTAAGGGTAGTCAGAGGATGAAAACAGTTTATGAAAGTGAATGTTTCTGGAGTAAACGAGGAATATATGACAGTTTCTTCTGAGATACATATAATGGGCAGAACAGAACTGACGTGTATGTTTTAAGTGTTCATTGGATACACAAATTGTGGCAAAATAAGAGGACAAAAGACATGTCTTATCCCACTTTGACAGAGTCACAGAGGTCTAGTCGTAGACAAGGGGTGATGGGGAGAATTGCTGAGGAAAGTAAATTAAAGATGCTGCAAAAATCCGTATTACCACCTTGAAGTCTGCTACTTTCTGCATCATGAGATGGGGAAGCAGCAGCTGCACTGCTGTGCAGCCACCCATCCTCCCCTATCAGCATCACAGCTGCATCCAGCTCTGAGATAACAAACATGCATTCACCATAAATAGCTAACTTCCCACAATAACACAGGAGTTTAACCAAGTACAAACCAGCTTTGCTCTTATGTTAATTTGTGGGTACGTACCATGTTTTCATTTTAATAGGAATCTCATAGATCAGGGATAGAAAAGAAATGCAAGTATCATAAAAATCCTTTGCAAAGCAAGAACTTGGTTCCATGTGCTAGAGCTTTAGCGTCCACAGGAAACAGGTATGAAAAATGTAACAGAAGAATTTGTCCCTCACAGTTAATAAAACTTGAAGTGACCCCAAGATAAGAAGTACCAATCACTCCAGAGAAGATTCAGTCATTCCTGAAAAACTAGAATTAACCTGAATGGAGAAAGGTTTATGTGATAGTCAAAGTTTATCAGAGGACGCTGCAGTCAAGAACAGCCTTTTCTAGATGCAGGGCTGCATCTTTTGTTCCCTGCTTACAGTACAAACCCTCCTGTGGTAATCAACACCAAGCACCACGTGAACTCAAACATCCTTCTACTTCTTCAGCTTTTTAAAGTTTTCTGAACTAACGAAGCCAAATCATGTGTTTCTCAGCAAACTAAGAAACTGTGTGCTTTTGTTCATCACACCACTGAAACTGGTCAAGAGAACTGTTTGTTACTCACCTCCAAACTACAGAAATCACGTAAGTGCAAACTAATAATGATTTATTATTTGGTTTAAAATAATCTTAGAGAATGCTAAAACTAAAAAAGAGAGTTATTTCACTGTTCCCAAATAATGGGTACTTGAGAGGTCAGATTCATGCAAACATTCAGAAAAATAGCTTTATATCACCACATTTCATTTTCAAAAAGTATCCATTATCCTCATTATGTAGCAAATCCTATATATTGCAGTACCGCTGTAGCATGCAGTTAGTTCTTAGATAAATTTAGACATCATAGACTCATACACCCTAAAACCAACAGAGCTTTCATGGAGCAAATGGACAGCCGACAGCCAACATACTCATCAGTTTCATGCTATCTTTCAAAACAAACGCACTAAAAATTAGATCTCTAAACCGACTTTTTTTTTCTCTCAGACAAATTAACACAACTATTAGAGCTGACTACAGTTTTTTCTTAAAGACCAACTTTGATATATTTTCAAATGCGTGCATGTACAAACACGTCTATCTTGGGCACAAAGTAGCTTTCCTGCAGAGAGATTGTTTTTCCCAACTCCATAATGATTCAGATACATGAGAAAAAGGAGGAAACTGCACTAGACAGAATTTGCCTCAAGACTGGGCTGACGCAACTTAAGAATTGTAGCCAGAAAGGTGGGTGTCTGAGTTGGAGCTAGGAAAGGGAAAGAAATGTGCTCATCTGCAAGTTACTTAGTGGCAAATGGGGATCTGGGACCATGTCCCTTTCTTCCTCCTTTTTGATACTTTTTGTTTATTTCTAAAATGCAAAGTTCAATTTTAAACCATCATCTCTCTAGACATATACTTAACCTGTAATAGCAAGCAATTATTTCAATAACTATCCCGCTTACTGTAGGTCCTCTCTCAAAACCCAGGAGAAATACTGCTTGGATTACTTCTTTACATCAATAAAATCCCAAAGACACATAAAATTGTAGACAAGCCTTTCACTGAGCAAGCTAAAACTAAAATGGATAAATAATTCCAATTGATTCCTCAAGCTGTGGAAAAACAGGTCTAGGCAGTCATGGATACAAGTTTGGGGTGTTAATTTATATCACATAATTAAATTTCGAAACACAACAGAAACCAGATACAAGCATGCAGAGAGGTTCCTGTGTTCCTCTTTTGAATTGTGTATATTATACTAACAAAAGCAGTATCTCAACTCAAAGGTTACTCATTTTTTACCAGAGCTTGCTTGGCAGGAAACCACACACAACCTCCAGCCTTACCAGGCTGGCCAGATGCCACATATTAATTTCATGGCTGAAGAATGCAGTGAAGAACTGAAACTACTTTCTGAAAACTGACAAATACTAAGATAAATGGATTGTCCCACAGTTTTCATAGTTTCTTGGTAGCTCTGAGGGGTTCGGGTTTCTGTAAGTCCAGGCAACATTTACCTATGGTCCAGACTGGTACTGAAATCTACCAACAGAACAGCTCCAGTCTAATCAACGAGAACAAGAATTGTGAAAAAATAAAGCAGCATAAAAAGGGTTATAATGTTATAATCAGAGCTAAAAGTTCCCTAATTCAGTAGCACTTCTTAAACGGCACCAAAAACCCCAAAGCCCATGAAAATATTTTTCCATGTTTCCTTTTCTTTTACATTGTGTTGACAATTTAGCCAATGATTAGTTGGAAAAATGTCTGTCATTCCACCCCCAAAGGGTAAGGTGTTCAAAAACTCTTTTCCTGAGCTTTCAAACAGAGATAATATCATGGTATTGTCTCTTCTCTTGCTATTTAGCTTACTTCACTTGCAATTACTTCCCATGACTTAATAAAAGGAGAAGTTTCGCACCAATAATGCCACAACCCATGGTGTGGTACTTCGATAATGACAAAGACTAACCTAACTGTTCTCACATTGTGCATGTGATGGGTCTTTCATAAGAAAGCCTCTCTGAAACATTTTCATTGTGCTCCTGACACTTGGCTGTGCCTCCTGCCTCATTCTGTTCACTTCTCTCCTTTTGCCATAACAGTGACTTCAACAGAGGGATGGATGAAGCAGGATGCCTATGTCTTATTAAAAAGACAACTGAAAACAAGCTAAGCAGCCCTTAAGGAAGTTCTATCAGCTGTTTTAACTGAACATCCAGGTGACATGTTTGTTGAAGAACCTCCTAATCTCCCAGCTGATGATTTAAAAGGCAGCAATTAGGAACACAGATTTTGCTACCTCAAGTAATAAGGTCAACATTTTCTTCCATGCCTCTGATGCTGCAAGTTTAGATGTCTGCAAGTGCAATTTTTTTAGACTTTTTCTTTTTTTTTTAAACGCATCTTGCAACGGCTCAGGGTTGGACTTGGCTGCACTGTGAGAGGGAAGCTGTGGGGATGGATCAAGGAGGCTGTGCAGCACACAGGCAGCATCAAGCAGGTTGGGGAGACAGAAGAAGTGAATGCACTCATTGGTGAATTTTCACCTGTTACAGAACAGAAATCCACTTGCTCAGTGGGATAACCAAATCTGCCAAGCATCAAGCATTTTTCTTGCTTGCAGATTTCCACTAGCATGGTCTCTGAGGCTAATTCGCTTGTCCCCCACTCAAGCAGCCTTAGATGAGACTGCAGTTCTAGCCAAGCTAGTCCCACCATCATTACTTCTCCATGATATCCCCCAAGTACTCCTTCAATCTCCCTTTGGTTCAGTATGTTGCAAGTACAGCTGGGGAAGAAAGAAGTGATAGTAATGTAATTCACCTTGCACTAAGTGCAACTTTTGAAAGAAGAAAACAGAAAATAAGAGGGGAAAAGAGCAGCAAATAGGACAAAGACTTTCATGAGCTCATGGAAAACAAGAAACCTTTTTTTCCTAACCAAATGAAAAACACTGAGACAGTGGGAGCAAACCAGGAAGAAGCATTGTATTTTCTAACTTGTGCATCAGCCTTCCAGAAAGTTCACCACCCTCCTCACTCCAAGATTTTCTCTTCTACCTGTGTCACCAGTGAAAGGGAAGCAAGAGCACCTCATGTGAGGGAACACCTTATTCCGTGAAATGTGCTCTCTTACGCATAGGAAGATGACTGAAGAGCTGAATAGCTTCAATTCTTCATTCTACTTATACTCTTGTGTGCGGGGTGAAAGCATTTACTTTGAACCAACAGAGGTTGGCCAGGGCACAGCTGGCATCTAGCAAAGATATGTCAGTGACTTCCATGCCTGGGATTAATGTCTTTCAGAATGCCAAATTGGCCTTCTTACAGTATTATATGCCCTTGCATGTCTGTGTGTAGAGGGTAGAGAATTAAAGAGATGAAGGATTATTACAGGAGATCAGAGATTTTTAATAATGCTTGGCCTCAAGGAAAGACTGACCCTTTCTCCTTAACTCCCCATTCCTTCTTTAAATTCAGATTTTAGTTTTAAGTCTATTCAAGTTCCTTTTCCCTACACCTCTGACTCCTGGGGTGGGTGGGTATGCGCACATGTGGATGTGTTTACTTTGAACATTTCTACAACCTCTAGATTTGATAAACCAAAAGCAGACAAGTACTGGTGATGATACTAAGGCAATTATCTGGTGTGAAGATTTGACACACATAATTTGAAAAGAAAAGAAGTTAAGAGATGTTTACTACATTATGATAGGTAAATTTGATTTCAGATAACTGTGCAACAAGTAGGCTGTAGCAAGTAGATTACTCACAGGTATAACAATGGCCAGACAATGTATATTGTGTATACAAAGCATGGAGCAAAATTGTTCCATACCGCCAAGAAAGTAAGTACCTTCTATGGGCCCAAAGCTTTCCAAGCAGAAATTGATGATCTGGTAAGAAACCGGGACCTTACACATATCCACTGTTAAAGGTGGAGCTTTTTCTTAGGTAGCTCAAAAACACTTCTACTTTGCATAGCACTCATCCTACTCAGAGCCATCAGATGGGAAAAGCTGTGATAGATCACAGAGAACTGCAGGAACCATTCTTGCAGCAAGATGAAATACAAACTAACTTAAATTCAACATGGCAAACAGCAATCATGCTGATTTTCTCTTCACAGCTAATACTGGTACACCTATTTTGTAGCAGCCCTGTGTGTTCTCTCAGCTGTTACCGATATGATACTTTGTAAGCAAGTGTTGCAAGCCCTTACGGCTTTTTGATATGCCTATGTAGCTGCTTTTCTTTCCATTTCCCCTACTATGTGCCAGGTTACAGAAACACTTCCAGGCAGCGGATTCAGAAATAGAGTTCAAGGCCAGGTTTCACACCTGCAACCTTGCAGCTCTGGGTTGTTCCAGCCCTGAAGACCAGTCTTATTATAAATCCAAAGGTTCCTCTAACATCCAAGTTTTATATTCAGTAATTCCAAATGAAGTTTATAGATGTTTACTTATTTGTTTTGGGCAGGAAGGGATGGGAGGAGGAGGGAGAGGGAATACTGCATGAAAGCTTTGCAACCATTACATGTATTCACATATTTGATGAAGTAATTTAACTGAATGCCCCAGTAGTTCATGCAAATTAATTTATCACCCAATTTAAGACACTGTCTTAACTCCAATTCCCACCAAAAAAAAAAAAAAAAAAAAAAAAAGGAAAAAGAAGAAAAAAAAAAGGAAAAAAAAATCAAAAAGAGCTACTCCTATTTGACACTAACATACCATTCATACTTTGGCTTCCCTAAATACTTCAGCAGGTGATACAAGTTAGCAGAAAATTTTAAAGGGTTAAGTAGCAGTTCTAATTTATCTTTCTTTTAGATTTCTACAATCTGTTTTCTAAAGCACTATAATTTTCAGTTTACAGCAGCAGCAGCAGCAAGGTATCGCAAACCACCCATATGCCTCCTGAGTTCCAGAGTGAGAAGATAGGAAACAAATGCCTTAAAAACCAAACAGAGAAGCCTGCTATATGATACTAGTGTGCTATGTCCATGTATGTGCCAATGAGAAATTTTGACACTTAAAGGGTATTCAGAGTAAGGCACCAGCAAGCACTGTGGCTTAAGTATGGTTTTGGTTTGTTTAGAAAACAAATGATTCTGTAGTTGGACAGATTGCCATGCAAGACCCGTTTCTTGACTCCAGGTGTAATTTATGCAGCTATGCCGACTTTCTGTTCATCTTGGATAGAGTGCTCTATACTGCCTACCTATATAGGACATTTCTTGTCATGTTGCTCTAGTAGCCCTACAAAATAGTTTAATAATCTCTAAGTCACTAGGCACAGCAAAAGATTAAACAAAACGAAACAAAAACCTGTCTATTTTGCTACAAGGTAAGAAAAGTACATAAAAATTAAAATAAGATTGGGAGGGAACACAACTGTAACTCTGCATTGCCCTCCAGAAGAAATACAAACAGAGCTCTCTTCTGATATATAATCATCATCCACATGGAAAATAAAGATCCAATGACATTTTTAGAAGAACAGGATAAACAATTCCCTGTTCTAGCTAACAGTCTTTCTCTCTCTGCATAGAGAGGCAGAGAACGCAAAGCCGTTTGCACATAGCTGAGACTGTAAGCCACAGGAGTTTCTGCATTGGCTGCTTAATTCACTCTAAAATTCATTCAGATAATAGGAAGGGATGGGGGGACCAGGGAGAAAAAAGCTACTTCCAGGAAAATGAAATGAAAAAAAAAAAAAAAAAAAAAAAAAACCCCACACACAAACCCAAATCCTATGTCTTCGTTTTAGAAAGCAAGAAAACTCTGGAAATGATCCTAATTTAAATCTCAGGCAAATCTGCATTGTGCTGAAACAAGAACTTCGGGTTTAGGCCATGTATGAAAGTAGCTCAGAGTTCCCCATTAAGTCTAGTTCTACTTGAGACACAGATGTCGAAAAACTTCAGAGTGAAAATTTAGTAACTGGCTTACTGCAGAGGGAAGAAGTTGAAAGAAAAACAGACAGTATCATCACGACTTAAGTCTGTCTTTCAGGAAATGAAGATCCTTCCAGTAGTAAATATAATACTTGAATTGTTTGCAAATAGGTTTAATCATCTAATTGCCATGTACAAGGAAAATCTATGTGCTATCAGAATTCAGTACAGCTAATTACTAGAAGTCAAAATAAAGATTTTTATCAAACAATGTGTGTTCTTCAGCTATTATATCTATCAATATTTATGTCGCTTGCAGCCCTTTCTGGGTGGTTGCTGCATACATTTTGTGTGCAGTCAAGAAGCTTTCTGACTGCAAACATGCTTTTAAAAAGAAAAGCTGGCCCAAACCCTGCATTTCCAATTCAAGCAGTGGATTCTGAAGCCTGTTAACTCCCTGGAACAGCTGATAGTTAAAGACTTGTTTCCGCTTTTCTAACAATTTCCTGGTTTGCATAACAATCCTAAGAGAAACACACTCAAGAAGTTTTCCAGCACAGAGAGATTTTGTCTCCAACATACTTGTAGTTTCAAGGCATAGAAAATATTTATATATAATTACAATAACTTTATACTTGTAGACAAATATATCTCTATTTACATATAAATATGTATTAGCTACTTGGTTTAAAACAAGATTATGATAATTTTGCCATATCCAGGAAACACAAAACACTGGCTTATGCCTGGTGCTTAACTCATGCCATTGTGAATAAAGAGGGGGGGGGGAGGGAAGGGGTTTAATGTTTAATTTCCTGTTAAAAACACACACAGGATAAAATCTTCCAAAGAGCAGTTATAAAACATGTATTTGTTAGCCAAGAAACTAGGTAAATATGGAACACAGCCCAGGCTCACTTCTATTCCTTCCCGCACCCCCCCCCCCCCCCGCCCCGATCCAAATAACAAAGTAACTGAAGGCCACGGTGCATGTTTGGAGGCACTGAGCTCTACTCGGTGACTAGATAATTAATCAACCTGGCTGACTGACGGACCCTGTATCCATTGGGGTAGTTCCTCAGATAATGCAATGACGCAGTTGGGCTCAAGGTACGGTATTGCTGTGTATACTGCACCCATGCCAAACAACCACTGTACCAACTACTGACTACCTTACTGACACAACTACCTGGCTAAACACAAATAAGCATTAGCATGTAGTTGGGACCTACAAACCACCAGTTTCTAGCAAAAATAGATGGAGAATACTGCTACCTTTAGTTGCAGGCAGAGGCACTACAGAGGATATATTTTTTAGAAGTTGCAAGGGGAAACACTGTTGGTCAGATCCCACAAATTCGGTGCCAACCATCCTGGAACTGTGACTTCACCTGCAGTAATTCAGCCTTCATCACAGTTCTACCATGCACAATGACATATGAAGTTATTCTGCAATTCACCACACCAGAACTCCCAGAGAAGTACCGAATTTCTGTACAATATATAACAATTACAACCTTTAAAAATCCCAGTTCTCTTTGTTGAGATATCCAAATCAGACAAAAATACGGACTGTATTTAGGAGAAACTGAATGTTTACAAAACTTTTCAACAGTAATTTTGTATTTTTGGACCTTAGAGTTAAAAATAATCCATCAAATACTTTCTGTCTACTGTGTTTATGTTAAAGTCAGGTCCTCAGTGCACGCCTTCCAGCATGGAATTGGAGAAGTTGTGGTGCTTCTTGTGACCTGCTGGGATTCACATTCGCAATTACATGTAAACAACTCCGTGAGTGGTTTCAATTTTGTTTTGTTTTTCAAATGAGGATAAATTTATTATTGCAGAAATAGCTCAAGAGCTTTCTTAGCTTTTGGTAGCATATTGTTCAAATTAACACAGCTTAGGCTTTTTAAGTAGATGCACCTTAAACTCCTTCTAGACAAGGCATTTAATTTCATATTTGATGCAAGGGAAGATAGACATAGAGATTATGTATCTCTGGTGAATTAAATCTGATGGCATACATGCTGAATTTCTTGCACAGTCTTTGTAAAACTGGCTCTTTCAGACAATAAACGTCCTGAGTTTATTTTTAAAACCTGCACTTAACAGCTGTTGTAGGTATTTGTGCTCTTTCCTTAAGAAATCAACCACCATTGACCACTGATTTAATGACAGTTCATCTCATACTACTGCATGAGTTCAAGATCTTCCTCTTTATTTTCACTTGCTGATAACCGTTGGGTTTTTTGGGTTTGGGGTTTTTTTTTTTTTGGGGGGGGGGGGGTTGGTGCCCTGATCCCATGATTCTTCATATGAAAAGATAATTAAATAAAAACACTATGAGTGAGAAAGAGAATAAGGTGGAGAAAATCTGTAATAAAATGAGCCCTGACTTGTCTTCTCAGTACTGTATGAAGCCTCAAGCAATGAAATTGCAGGAAAATGATTATGTTTCTGGCCTACAGTCAGCATATTATAAGATGTTATACACCCTTTGCCTTACTGTATGTTGCTACTTCAGACTCCATGGAAAAGTATGCTATTTTTTTTAATTTGCTTCTCAACAGTACAGCAAGTTTACAAGTATTTACTGTTAGTTACATCAAGGTATTAAAGATTCAAGTGGAGTAGTGGTATTCTCCAGTGCAGTGGTGACCTAAGCCTTTAATCCAGATGAATTTAACTGTAAAGTGCATTAGCTCTTCTCATAAAAGATTTGCTTTAATTTTAGTTCTCTCTCCATTTATCTTATGGCTGTGTAATCTTCGGTAGAGGTCAAAGAGATTTCCCCAAAGAAACAGGCAGGAGCTGCTTCTTTTTTAGAGGAGAAAAGCATATTGAAGACAGTTCGTCCTACTTTTAAGCATATGTCACAGGACAGTACTCTGCTTTTCTTTCTCTGTAGCTCTCCTTGCTACTTTACATGCTCCAAAGCAATTAAACAAGCATGCATGTGCATGCATACATGTATATACATGAAACATGAAATGAAAACACCTACTGAAGATAGGATACACAGCCCATCTGCTGCAAAGACTGAAATTATTACTAACATCTTACCATCATCCAGCTCAAGACAGAGATTGTAAACAGCCAGAGGTCTCTTAATACGTTGTCCTTGTCTTCTTGATTGCCTTGGTGGGGCATTTGGAGGAGATACAGACATAGAGATTGGCTCAGGGAAAGTGGCATCAGGCAGGGTTTTGAAAATCTGCAATCAAGAACACAAAGGGTGTTAATTATTTATCATGAAGAGCAACCTGTGTAATGCAACTGTAAACCATTATCAAACAAAATTTGTTTTGGATTTCATTCAAAGCAGGAAGGAGCCAAAAATCCATTCCTTCAAGTTTGGGAGTATGCTGTAGGTTTTTAATGAGTGCTTTTAAAATAATTAAATAAATAAATAAAAATTGAAAATAAGGAAGAGCACTGTCTACACATTAACCAAGCTGCAAATCAGTTAATCCAAAGACAAAAATATTTGCAGCCACACTTGCCAGCTAGGATGGAGGAGAATGGGAAAAAGGGGGATCTTAACTTTACGAACCAGTAACCAAAAAGCTTTATAGCTTTAGCCAGGACCTATAATTTTGCCAGAATACCCATTTTAATTTTCAGAATTTGTGATATCATCATAATATCAGCCATTTTAATTAAAAAAATAACCGTACTCTTGAAAAGAGGGAATTTTGAGGGGCAGGGTTTTTAGTGAGAGATACCATAGTAACATACCATGTGAGACTTTTTTCAGTGAACTATTGCATATTGAGTCACATTTATATTAAATGATGGTATTCATAAAGATGCATATAAAAAGGATCACACTTTTTGTCATCATTTTATCTTTTGAGTCATGACCATTAGCATATCACCACTCTATACAAAATACTGCGTCGTTTCACTCTGGATAAACCAGCAATGCAGATTTGCTCAGTCTGATAGAATTTCTACTGTAACTGTCACACACAGAGTACAGTCTAATGATGCTGACTTTCTTCTGAAAAATTATCAGTATGCTGATGGACAATTTAACAGCAGCCTTTTACAAGTGATCATGGCAGATTCACATGAATGCATTAGCTTAGTCTGTATTTCAAAGACAAACCAGCAGATAAAGAAAAACAGGAACAGAAGCTGTATAGGAAAAGTCCCGTGTCCATATCCGTACGAGGCCTTAGAGCAATGCAACACGGTAATATAACAAGATATAATGAAACAGTATACGGTGTTCTTCTGCCATGTTACTTCACATTGCCACGTATCTATATAGGAAACATTATAAAGATGACGCTCATAATGACTCTTTGAAGGAGAAGCTTTTTATGAAGTAGAAATTCATGCAGAAAGTATAAAAAGATACCACAGATACATTTCTGGATTATTACAGCACGTCAGGTTCAGCATGAAGCTAAAAGCCAGCCAGGCTGCTCTACAGGTGAGAAAAATGCCATAAGCATCCTGTGATAAGGCACTCGAGACATCATGTTAAAAGTATAAAAGTCCACAGGCCATCATATCCTGGCCTGTTAACCCTGAATATTAACACATGGAGGAAGAAGATGATCCAAGGACCCATGTATACTGGCTTATAGACGCTTAATCATTACTCTCTCTACTGGCAGGTACAAAATAATCAGAAACACCATTTTCCATGAAAACTGGAAGAATAATCATATTGCCAAAACGGGGCAGCAGTGGGCCTGAAGCCTACATATTGTATGCAAAGGAAAGCTCCAGTGGAAATACTACCTTCCTTCCCCATAAGTGAATGTTGATGTGGGGGAGGTAAAACGATGTAATTTGAACTTCCACACACCAGTGTTAAGAAAACTGGCTCCCACTCCTTCACATGCCTATGAACAACAGATTATGAGAGACAGCCAAAATAGTACAAGAAACTCTCTGAAAACAAAATGTTTATAAAGAAGATAAGAAACAGTCCAACCTGGTTCTCCCCAGTACAGACATGGCAGAACTCTCAGACAGTGACAAAGCTCTAATTGTACTGAGAGTGCTAAAAGCCATTTCTTAAAACATGATGCAATATATATTAATGAAATCTATTGTGCACCTACATGGCACTTGGCTAACAGTACCACACTGCCCCCTTATGTGTAAATACAAGGCTAGACTGAGCAGTTTTAGGGATAAATACTTGCTTCTGAAAAATTCAAAAGTACCAGAACTTTAAATGCCATCTTTTCCAAGGATTAAGTATTGCATTTGGGCTCTCTGGTAAATAAATCTCTGCCAAAAGGTTTCAGCATGTTGTTTACTATGTCACATTCCGCAGCTGTGTTTATTTGTACAGCCTTATCCACACATCTCCACTGAAATTAATGACGGTGAGAAGAACAAGTATTTCCCAGGAGTACTTCATAAAAGATGAGCTTTCTTGTACGCGTCTAGGTGAATTGCACAGGTTGCAGTAGAGTTCTTTAGTTATTTTCCTTGTCTCTCACAAATATTTTGATATACTCTTCTAAAACTACTATCGTGAGAAAATAAAGAGTCACAAAAGCAAAAACACAATCAAGAAAACCATAAAGGCAATCCTTATTCAACAATACCCAGTGCCAGTCAGGTAAAAGGATAATGAATTGGAAACAGGTATGAATCCAAGTAGATTTCTAATTGCAAGTAGCCAAGTGATGTGAAAAAAAATGGTTGATGGTTTGTTCTGTTTTATGGGGGAAAAAACCTTAAACAGGTGAAATAAAAAGAAAGCATTGAAGTCACACTTCAAACAGTGGCAGTCCAGCACATGCTAGCTAACTTCATAGTGATACTGGTGGCAGGTAGAAAAGAGTTGCCCAGAATAGTTCCCTTTCCTGTAAGAAGACAAGTTTTGGGTACAGAGTCCTCTCTTTCACTGACAGGATAATCCCATCACCTCTAATTTTAGTTTTTTTCAGTGGCAGAGCTGTGCAAAAATGCTTCTCAACAGCACTGCTCAGTGCAACCCAGTGTAACCCATTCCCAGCACTGGGCTGACAGCATGCAGTCTATGTTACCTTCTGCAGATGAGACACATAGGAACCAGGCCCACCCCTGTATCTTACCTCACTCTGCTCAACTTCTTGTTATAACAGAGTGGCAGGGAAGCTTCATTTTTTAGATGAGGTTAGTACGTAGTATATTGTTTTCTATGGAGCAGAGATCACCTCCCAGGAGCTCCTGGGTAGCACGAGGCCACCTGTTCTTCACACTAACTTGGACCCAGGCAAGGGCCCAGACAGACTCCATCCTCTCACACCTATGTTTCTCTGATGCAATGTTACAAGCTGTAGCACTTTTTTCCTTCTGCTCACATTCAATATCTGTCTACAGCCAAGAAATGGATTCCTGAAAGGAGTATTCAGATATGCATTAGAGAACACAAACTCTTGACTGTCTGTGGAGAAAATTTACCCATGCAGAGCAAATTGAGACTAATTGTCATACTCAGCAATGAAATCATCAAGTATCACGAGTTGCCCTGCAGGATTCTGATACACACAAAACCAAATAAACAAACACAACCCCCAAAACTCACACACACTACCACCAGTAGAAAGATCACTATTTTATATATATAAAAGAAATAGAAAACATCCTGCCTTCATGTGTTGCACAAAAATGTATATTTGCTCTTTCAAGCAGCTCGTATTTGTGTTCATCCGTACTTTGGCTGTCTCTTCAGTAGGAAAATAAAATCCAGTACAGCCCATCCATAAGTAGACCTGCTTTTTCAGCAGCAGCAATTTTTTTCTGTTGCAGGCCAAAGCTACAGCTTGTACCACAGTTTTGCAAAGGTGAGCATCTGAAAAGCAAGCAGGTCAACCTCTGCCCTAAGAAGTGCACATGCAGCATTCAGCTTCCCTTTCTTGTTTTATTTTCACTTAAACAGTCAAGTACTTTTCATCATGCCTTAATGGATATTTGCCTGCTGCACTGACAGAAGCATTGTAACGTCTGCCTGAGAACGGGGGATAGAGGCATGCTTTATTTCAGTTGTGGGGAGAAAAGTTTCTTGTTTTGTTTTTATTCAAATTTTCTTCTAGCCTTATTAAGGTATTTAAATGCCATTGAAGTACAAAAGCTTCACAGCTAATGGAAGATGCCTGCTGTGAGTGACCTGTTGTCTGAAGCATGCTGTGTAGGTACAGAAGACGGAACTCAAAATCATATACACACAACGTGAGCACCTGAAATGGTACAAACATTGTTGTGTTTTGACTGACTTGCAAAAGAGTATGAGACCACACCTGACTAAGTTTCAGAGTATCTTCTTGCACTGCAAGCTGTTGCTATCAGATGCATGGCAAAGCAACCACACACATCCAATCAGATGTAAATCCTGCCACAGAAGAACAGAACAGGAACATGCTATTTAATAGACCTCTTCACTACTCCAAAAAAAGCCTCCCTTCAAGTAAAAGTCAGATCTACCTCCATCCCTCATCTGGACTGTAGAGGCTACCACAGCTTACACTAATGCCTGTATAAAGACCAGAATGAAGTCCACTCATTGAATTACCTCATTCAAGAAGCAATAAAAATGTTCTAAACCAACCTCAATGTTTAAGGACTTCACAGTCACATCCAGTTTTACACAGTTTTTGAGACAGTGACCAAACTGCATTAGATTTCTAGAATACCATTCTCCAAAATTTAGTTCTCAAAAGCGCTGGCATCCTGCTGTTGACCTACTTGGGGACAAACTTGGAAGCTAAGTGGAAAAATTTACATATAGGAGAAGAGTAATTCCTGTAGCATTCAAAATTTTATCAAGCAGCAAATCTGACTGCTAGCCCTATCCCAGTTAGTCCAGTATTTTAAATGTTTGTTTAGGCCTGATCTTACATGAAAGCAGAATTTAAAAGCGCACACTGATTTAAGTGGTGGATCAGTCTTCAAGCCTGCAGTGTAAAAGTTACAACCAAAAAGATACTACTTGTTGAACAATTTAAAACACTGGTATGTTTGACCTACTTCTCTCTATGTGATAGTACAGAATTGATACTTCACAAGGCTAAACAAACCACAAACCACCTTGGATACACACCGCTAATAACAGGTCTGTTTAGAGCAGTAAGCCCAAGACCATCCCTACAACCATTTCAATTCCTAAACCTGTGTCCCACAAACTCTCTGGAAGATTTCTTGAGAGTAATGAGCCAAATTCAACATACTATCATACTGTATTCTACCAGCAGATCCACATGGCAGCAGCCCAAGGAATTTTGCCAGATTCACCCTAAACTGCAACAACAGTGTTGGACTCTAGATCCTTACTAGAGCAGATTTTAGAAATTCGAAACACCCATGTTTGGGAGGATTTAACTTGGCCGATTCCATGAGTTTATGACTAGATGTGTAAATTGTACATGGAAATGTAGATTAGATTCTGCTGCTACAAGAGAATACTGACCCATTCTTTCTGGTCTCAAGCAGAACTAATTAATGAATTTCAGTATGTCTGCCAGGAATCACTTTAGGAAAAGACCCAGACATCAGGTCATCTCTGTCTGCTTTGTATCACTGGGGTAATTAAAATTTGCTCTAAAAATCAGTGGGAGGCAAACAGCAAGGGCAGAGTGGGATGAAAAAGAGGGGATAAAAAACTGGAAGCTTAGTAATAGAGCTAATGAAGATAAACTTACAAAAAAAAAATCATTAACAGCTTAAAAGCTGTGCCATGATTTTGTTGCAAGACAAAAACCCATTCACTCTAGTAACACCTACCACACAAAACATGCATATATTTCCTTTGAATATGTGAACAATAATCAGAGTACCAGAAGCCACTGTCTAATGCAAAGGAGGCTAGAACCTGCAAGGTCATTCCAAATTCTTTGAAATTCAGCTAGTGGTATAGCCTCCACTACTACAATCCTGGTTTTTAGAGGACAGTATTTCTCAAGACAAGAACAACATCAGTACAACTTTAGATTTGGGTCATTTCCCTTCAATACATCCTTGATTTGCAGTTGGTAAATAAAAGACACACACACAGACACTTCAACTAACGTTTACTGAAAAATATAAAACACCATTCACCTAGGCCACATTTACTGCTCTGCCCTTACACATTTTATGGCTGTGGTACTCCTTGCACTTCCATGACAGTTACTGCAATATATGCTGATCAAAGAATATTTTACAAATTAGCAGCTAATGGGATAGTACAAGAGAAAGTTATCATCACCACAACCTATTCTTGACTTAGCTTCTTTTCAATGCAATGCAAACCTAAATCAGGTTCAATCCTGCAACCTAAAAATATAAATATATTAGAGACAAAAAAAGCTCAAAATAAAAAGAGGCCAACTGCCTTAGTGGTTCACAGCATGCTCTTAGCCCAACAGACTTTCTAAGCTTTTTTCCTCTTAAGATAATGAAGACAGTGGTTGTGACACTCTTTTTGCCATTTTTTGCAAACATGAAGCAACAATGTCTTTTATGTCAAGTTATAATTTTACTGTAGATATAATCATTTCATGAAGTGCAAGGTGATAATAAGTATCTTAAAATACATTGTGATAGCTCAGCCACTAACTGTAAACACTAGTCATTAATTGTATACTAATTGTAATCCATTTTTTAACAGTAAAAAACGCATTCAGTAAGATGAACAGTTCTAGACAATTTTTTTCATATTTGAAGGGATTGCAGAAGCTAATTGGAGCTATTTTAATCAATTATATTCAATCATAATAGAAATTACAAAAGACCAACTTCTGGAGAGCTAGGACAAAAGTTTTATTTCAAAACTGATTTCTGCACCAATTCTAACAATTTTATAAGATTTATAGTGTACTAAAATCTTTAAAAAACGATCCTTTGTTAATGAAGTTTCTTTTTTGCATTTTACTTTACTATGGACAATGTTAGATCAAGATGTTTTGTTTCTGGTTTTAGTCAACATGATCCATTTCTTCTACTTGTTCTCAAAAACACATGATTTGGTAAATACAAAATACACACACTAGAAATTCTTGACATCTAAATAGAATCTATGTTCAGTATTCAGTATACAAAATGTCATAAAGTTTATTATTTCTAAAAATCATATTAATTTTTTTAAAGGTTTACAAAAACTTCAGTAAAAATTATCAGCAACTTAATTAGAATCCTTAAGTAACTTACCTCATCATGGTTACCATTGTTTCCACTCCAATAGAGGAGCCTGCCTCAAAGTAGTTATCCTGACTTTTGTGCTTCAGCATCTATACACTGTAAAATACGATTTGCTGTGCGGTGGCTTCTGTGAGATTGCACAGGATGCAGATTTTCTGAGGTTTTGGATTTTGAGGCTTAAATTCCACTACAAACCACAAAACACCTTTATATAATATTCACAATCATTATAGTTGGGGGGAGTGTGTGTGTGTATCAAGACTTGAAAGATACCTGAAGGTAAGCCTCTAGAAGGCCACCAACCAGAAAGCATCAATAATGCTCCTGATGTTGCCTAGCACACTCTAATTACAGTACAACAGAGGATGAAGTGTGAAAAGCAACCAGGTATAAGCCAAAACTAGAAACAGGAAACATCCTTGGCTATAAGCCATACCACAAAGTGCTATAAATAAATAAATAAATAAGTCAATCCATCCAAGACATCTTTGCAATGATGAAAAGGCTATCATTTGCTGAGACCATCTGCCTAGCAGCCTGATTACCCATAACCAAATGAAACACTGCTTTTAGGGATTTTTGGACACTGAGTTGCAATTTCATACTAAAATTGGAATATCTGATAACTGCTCCTCTTAATACATAAGGAACTAGAGGTCTAGACAAACTGCAGACTATAGGAGTGACAAAAGAACCGAGGGAATTTTCAGATAAACCTTATGTATCTGTAGCCACTCATTTGGCCTGACTACCTTGAATCATGTAGTTCACATTTGAGCTTTAATGAAGAAACTAAACATAGCCTGTAAAACATGACACTACAGTCTGGAGGACAGCTGTGGAAGGATGAAAGGAAAAAAAAATATATACCAAGGTTAAAAACTTGTGTCCTTTGATCGCTTGCAAATTATGAATTTGTTGAGTCAGCCTTTCTAAAAGTAGCACTCCTGATACAAAGACTGCAGCTTCTACCGTATCACATCGCGCTCTGCCTTTTAACAGTTCACAAGAACAACGCTCCTGACAGTAGCCGATTCACTGCTGTCAACTAATCCATTTCATTCATTGAAGGAAATGAGAGAGTTAACCATATATCAGGCTTGAAATACCTACACATTTGTCCACTGCACCAGCAGAAACAGTACATTCACCTTCGTTTCTATGCTCATGTACTGTAACTCACACCAAGGAGAGTATTTTAAACAGGTTGTCCTTCCTATTACAGCTACATATAATAGCTTTGTGCATCTTGTTTAGTTACAGGAAAAATTTAAATTAAAAGAAAAACAAACCACCTTCAAAGTAAAAGACTAAACACTCAATCTTATTACCTACCTTTCTAAAACATAACATACGCCTAGTTACTAAATGAAAAATAACGCAGAAGGAGAATGTCTGCATGTATTTTCTCTTGCAAAGTGTGTGAGAAGTCCTGAGAAGAAAAAAGACAGCATGTACAAATCTAAACCAGAAGCCAGCAAAAGAAACAACCATGGCCAAAGACACCACAGGTAAACACGATCTTCCCTTCATTTGTAATAAGTACACATAGATAAACATTTATACACACATGTGAACACAAATAAATACGTCACACCTAGTTTTCTACAAAAAAATATGAACAGAAATATAAATAATTATATATTGAGAATAAAAACCTACATTTGACCCCCTACCACACTGTCATTGTACAAAGCATCAGAATGAAATGCCAAGATCTTCACAAATGACTGTTCCAACTGTAGCCAGCCATGCAGCCTCACCAGTATTTTCTTCTCCACAGACTTCCCTGCTGCCCTTAAAAGGATTTATATCATCATTGCTTTGTACAATATTTTCTGCTTTTTGTTTTTGTTAAAATATATATTTTTTATCTTACATTATGACTGTGGGGTCTTTGGAGTCAAAGAACATATTTTTCACTTGTATGTCCAATGTGCTCTGCAATGAAGTACTGATGCTTTATTAGCGTAAATAGCATGCACACAAAAATGTTGGAGATAAAGTATATATTAGCTGACCGCCACATATTGTTTATTCAAAATAATCTATTAAATAGTTTGAAATACATTAACATCTCTGGTAAGAAAAAAGCTTACTAGAATTCTGAAGAGTATGTACAAAACCGTAAGCACATACTGCACTATTATCCATTAGCAATGATAAGACAGGATGATACTCATGTCAGTTTAGCCAACGTAAAGAAAAAATGTGTGTAAATACAATACTTTGCTTACCATTGAAAGCTGCAAGAAAGTATAATTCTATGTCACACAGTTTCTGCATAAGAATTTACTCTTTAAACTCTTCAGGAGTGCAACAACTTTTCCCCTCTTCATGCCCCCTGCAGCATTTCACAAAATAGTTCCTTTAATCAATGAAATTGTATATAAGAACATCCGTTTTAGCATTCTCCATAAGGACTTCTCCCTTGCCGCCTCCTCCACACATGCTAGACCACCACCCTGACCATCAAGACTGGAGCAAACACCAGTCAACCGAATTCCACTCCCTTATCATCATTTCTGTTTACTAAGGAACACTGCCTGTGGGCAATGGAAGACGAGATCTGTATACTTGGGAATTTCACATAAAGTTGAAGGAAGTTTCCAAAAATTAACTGGAAATAACACAAGCAAATCAAGAAGGCAGAAGTCTGTGTCCATATTATTTGTACATGACAAGTATTTGTAGTGCAGTATCTCAGCACACCACTTCTATCCCTCAGAACATGACTTTTGATTTTTTTAATCTAATATGGTTACTCACAGTACATTTTTTGTTTCTTTTGGAGCAGTCTAACAGCATATCAATCCAGATATCGATCCAGAGTTTGTTCCTTTTAACGTCATCGACTGCAGTCACAAACGTGAGTGGAGATTTGATATAAAGTTTTCTTGCTATGTATAAACTACAAGAATTAGAAAACAGCAGCCTTTTAAACAAACAAACAAAAAATTGCAGTCAATTTACCACATCATCTGTGCATCTCTCACATGGAAGGGCTTTCTGCTGTCCACTAGGCAGAGAAAGAGTTTAAAGAGTGTGCACACACTATAGTGGAAGAAAAAGAGCTGCTGTGACTTTTACCAGAAACCTTGATGAATTTCTTTTTTGTGCCTGCTGCTCTTTCTGCTTTAGACTCAGCCAATCATTAAGGCATATAATTTGAATTCAGTTCAGGAATAGTTTCAATGACACTTCTGATTAGTTACATGCTTAAAGTTAAGCATATGCTGAACACCTTCCTGAACTGAAGCTCATATGTTTCTTGCAAACTCTGCCCTAACAAAGATACCTTAATGGTTTTTTTCCCCCTTCCAAGTCAAAGGTTTGTTGACTTGAGAAACATTCTGCTTGGGGAGGTTTCAAATTACTACACCACAGCAAACCACCACAATTACAAGGCATTGCTTCTTGGTCCTCTGCTGCAGCCAAAGACAAAGCAACACGAAAGCTGAAACAAGCCCTCTTTAATATTTCTCGTACATCCCCCTTTACCAGGAGTTCAAAAGATCCACTTTGTTGTAAAAAAATAGGCTTAGTTTAGATGATGGCAGTGCCACTGTACCCTATTTACCTGCAACACAACTGCTTTAAAGATGCGGTGATTGCTAAGTGGAGACACGTGCCACACCTGACTGTGCCACTTCATACTCTCAAACAACTGACTTCACCTGCTTCCATTTCTTCTGTCTCGTGAGTATTGCATGTATTATCACTGTAATATGTTTTAAGACTAACGATTTTCCAAGTATTAGCACATGAAGTTGATGTTGGCTTAAGAGCTCAGTAGTACTAAATTCTCTCTCCTTTAGTTAAAAAAAAAAAAAAAAAATCATAAAAGTGCCTAAAGAGAAATTACAATATTTATATTTCATAAAAAAATTTCTCCATAAAACTGTTTTGAACAAAAAGCTAAAACGAAGACTTACTTTGTCTGAAGTATGTGAAGTTTTGCCTTTTATTAAAAGATTAACACAAAAAACAAGAGAAAACAGTATCTGCCTTATATATAGGAACTATTGAGTTTTTCAGAATTAACATTTTTGAGATAATTTTGCCCATAGGTTGACTGAATTCTAGAAAAGGTATCTTTTACCTGTCTACTCCCTTTCAGTAGACTTTTGTTTCCTAGCCTCCACAAGGGACTCCTGTCTAGCCCCTCTTTTTTCTTCTAATTTTCATCTTCTTTCTGTTTCTGCAATCTTGCTATTTGTACTCACTATTCTTTCCTCCCCCATATACTGGTTTAAATATTACAGTCCCACTGAGATTTTTATTCCAACCTCCTCCCTCATCTTCTTTCATTTCTTAGACTTGTATTTTTTTTTTATCCTGGTGGTTCCCCCCCCCCCGCCCCCCTTAAAATAATGTTCAGGGAATTGAGAAACCAAAACGGGTCACATTACCACTGTGGCATCTCTAAATGGCAAATAAATAAGACCTTTGAATAGTGACATTCATTCCAATATGACGCCAAAACACTATAAAAAACAGCAAGATGAACACATGCATGCTCTTCATGCTGCCATAGGGTGGCCTGCCCTTCTTCCTCACCCCAGTTCTGAAAGAAAGACCAGAAGAGCTGAAATGGCCAAGATTTCCACTCTGTGAAACCCTTCGGAAGAAAAATTAATTTCTATGCTTGGAACTCATTTGAGGGAGGAGGAGAAGAAAAATCAAAACCTTTTTTTTTAAGGCCAAGTTCACTATCACTTTTCATTAGAGGATTACCTAAAAGCCAAGCAAAGATAGTCACAGGCATAGTACAAACACAGCTGTAGCCAGTCCCAACTTTGTTACCTCAAGAAAAAGGAACACCAAGGGAAGCTATAGCTTCAAAGCAAAACAAACATAATGACAAGACATAAATGTGGCTTTCTTGATGTTTTTTTAGTGAAAGGAAGGATACGGGACACAGAAATCAAGGGAGACAGACAGATACAGCGAGGGAGAAGGGGACAGACAGCCAAGTATGAAACAACACCAATCTTAAAGACCTGCAAAGCAAAGAGAAACAGGAGTGCTGATGCACATAGCCCAGTTAGGATGGAACATGGCAATTCCAGGCAAAACTATAGAGAGGTCATTTAATATCAAACCTGAACATACTTCTACTTTGCCTGCTGTATCTGGCTGGCCTTCCTCTACACCTATATAACAAAATCAAGCAAGACAATTCACAGGTATCATTTTCCTCAGGACTGGCCTCCTTTGCACAGCAGGTGGTTCTAAGGATCCTGGGTAAAATACTGTCTCAGCTTGGGTCTAATTTTTGTTTTTTCTTTCGAAGTTGAGATCTGCTTCTACTGTTCTGACTGGACACTGAGAAAAACTCTGCCTGAAAGAGACTTATCCATAAGTGACAAGAATAAAAGCTAAACAATTATACCCCTAATGTTCTTCTATCCCCCTTCCAGTCTTAATAATTGTGCAACTCTGATGCCAGTTTAAGCAACACATCAGGCTGCACAATCTAGTTCCAGCATTCAAGTCTCAGCATTGGTCTGATTTTGCAAAACATCACCTCCTCAACCTACTCTAATTGGTTCACAGCCATGGTTTGGAAGTATGTCTGCAGCCTGTAAACAAGGTGAAAGAGGTACTGACTGGTTTCTAGCAGGAAATAAATGTACGTACCAACAAAGCTTACAAAAAAAAACCCCACCAAAACAACAACAAACAAAAATTTAAAAAAAAAAAAACCACCAGTTTACGCACTAAGCATGACATTCTAATCTCAGGGCAAGTGCTCATAACCAGATTTCCACACATAAATTGCACAGAAATTCTCTAACTAGGGCTCAGCAGACCGATGATAGCGGAATGACTGCACCAAGATTTCAAAGCTAGTAACCCAGTTAATTATGTCTCCTCCTAAAATTGCATTGTGGTTCTCCTTACCCACATGAGACATACGAACATCGATGGAATTTAAAAATATTTGAGGAATCATGATAATTTTTTACCATTTTGTCTCCCAAGTTACTGTATTTAAACTGGAAATATTGATGGCTATTGCTTCTACACATTGGAAGTTTTAGCCGTTTCATTTACTACAGGGGAAAAGAAATTCCTCTCTGCAGTCTGCCAGAGCCATAAATTACATATCCGTGAAATGTAAAGCGTTGCTTCAATTTGTTTATGTCAGTGTACCTCCATTGTGACTCCACCACACTTCTACAGTTCCAAACTTCACTTCTATTAGCAGAACCTCATAAAATTAGCAGAGGTGGAGTTGTGGCTGAATTAAATATTTTGAAGTATTTTAACCAACAGCTGGTGACCTTTCCTAGGACTTCACCAGGGCTATAAAGAAAAATAACTAAAGACTCTTAGTCTGAAATACATAGAAATTCAAAACAGCAATATAAAATGAACATTAGACTGACAATAAACCTGCCTGCCATTAAAAGTAGGTCCTTCGTCCGCCTTAAATGAAGAAGGCTTACTTGTAAAAGCAACATACTCAATTTTACTATAAATTTTTCATAATGCCTTAACACATACCTCTCCATTGCCTCTGCTATAAACACACAGAGGTCACACTTGGGGCTTCCTTCCATCTTGGAAGCAACTCTAGCATGGGAGAGGTGGCTGCAGGCAGACCACTGATGGCAAGTTCACGGTTAGAAATGACAGTGAAATGACAGAAATCCCTTAAAAAAATTATAGCCTTCTAGTTCTAAAGGCAGCATAAACCCAAGGAATTATGGAAAACTATGCAGTATCATTTTTATGTACGTTCCATTCCCTGCTTCTCTACATTTTCAGAGGAGTAAGAAAAGCCACTACAACTAATATTTCAAATGCGAAATTTATGTCCATTTTTTAAAAGACATGTGATTGAGCTGTCCTAAGAATAAGAGGGTGCTAATCTGTGGTGATCTAGTGATTTGAATAAGCATGACTCAACCTCAAACTCCGTAAGTTATTAAAACACCCTGCCTGTGCTCACTCTCTCTGCTTTCTTAAATTCATGTGGTCACTGCAGTAACTTCAAAATCATGAGCTTACTGAAAGGTTTGCCTTCATTTATAAGGTCCGGAATGAACAGCGTGGCTTACAGCTCTTAGAATATTTAGCACTTAGAACTTGAGCCACATCTGCAGCACAGTATTCTTCCAACAGAACAATACCACATCTGCTCAACGTGTGCATGAGGGCAGCATTACACCTTAAGTCAACTAATACAACAAAACCCGCCGCACAAATACAGCTATGCCGAACAGAAGTTTGCCCAGCCTGTATCATTCGGGGAGATAGCGTAATTACATTGTCAGAAAAACTTGAGACATATTATTTAGAGTAGGTAAGCCTTGACTTAGCCAATTTGAACACTGTTAACCTTTAAAGGAAAAAACCTATTTCAATGCTTAGAGTGCTTAAGGAAGAAAAGAGGAAAAAGCACATCCTGGAATCTTTCCAAAACACGTTTTTGACAGTAAGAGCAAAGGAGATGCTGTACAAGCAAAGTACCTCAAACGTCCTGTTCCAGAATTCAGGTTAGACACAAGAGACTCCCAAAGGAGTACCCAAACAAAAAACAGTAAGACTTTTTTTTTGTTTTCTTTTTTTTATTATTTCAAATCCCAGATTACATGCAGTGATATTCTGGACAGTACCTTGTACACGTAAGGCACTTTAGGAACTGGCAACTGCCACAGCAGTAGCAACTGCTGCTGTTTTCAGTATTAGATCAAATGCAAAGGCTACAAAATAACACACATTCAGCTGAAAACAAAGGAAATATTAATACCTGGTTCTCTCATAATGCTTTTTAGTCATAAAATTTACAGTATAGTAAAGTATTCCTTTTACTGTGTGAACTCTGAGAAAAATGAAGACACAGAACAATTAATTCAGAACCTGGTCAAAGTACTAAATGGAAAAGCTAAAAACTGAGCCTGAGATTTCTCTTTTCCAGTCTTGTATCACTTTTGCTCAGAAAAAAACATATGCAAATAACATACTGAAAAATCTATTTGTGTACTATAGACACAGAAGCACCGCTATTGCCAGGAAGTACACATTCTAAAATGTGAGTTTACCTACAAACAGGAATACTTACCGAGTATAATAGCCAAAAGCACACAGTATATAGAGGACATTCTTTAGGATTAAGCTATTTGTGACATCATACTTAACTCCACACTACCCATTAAGCCTAGCAGATCATTTTAGACAATGCTCAGAAATGCTGAGATGTATCAAAGCTTACCTTCTCATGATTTTCTATCAGGATTTCAACAACAATATTCTGAAACTTCAGGTCCATGATGGCTGCTACAGTTTCTTCCTGTGGCCTCATTAAGGTTGGTCCAAATACTACTCCTAGATTTGCCACAGTCATTAGATTCCTCTTGGCATGCTTTGAAACACTTTTAGAAAAGAATTGAAGGAAAAAACAGGAAATAGGTTATGAAAAATTTCCAGTACTGTTGGAAACTGCAAGTCTACAAATGAAAACATTACATTTCCTTAATCTATGTTTTAGAAGTTTGTTTTGTGCAAAGTTTCTTCAAAAAAAATCTTACTAAACTCTGGAAAACAGAAAAGCCATTCTTCCACCAGCAATTTAAAAACAAAAGCAGTCTCTTACTGAACTTAAACGTATAAAATGCACTTAGCCCTGGACCAGGGCAAGTGTGAAACCAACTTAAATTTGCTAACAGATCTCCACTATTCACTTTGCCAGAATTTGTGAAAAGAAAGTATAATGTTCCCTTTCTCACTTCAATCAGACCCTCAACTGCTGGCAGGACTGCTAAAGTAAATACTTATATGGCTTCATTAATGGATTAGATTTCTGCCTTTCCCGCCAAAATATACACAGCAAGAGTCAAACGTCTTGTCTGCTTTTGCACGTTTGGTTCTTGGTGTTGTATATGACAGCATTGAGATAGGCTTCAGCTCCAGCCATACTTAGCTAAGGCCCTTTGTAGTTAAAAAGGTAAGAACAAGAGTTCTGCTGAGGTAGGAAAGCAGGTCATAGTACTTACTTTGCTAAATGTTTCACCAAAATTTCCAGCATCTCTTTGTTCTTTTCTGGGAGTTTATGGACCAAGAAGTGAACAGCATTAACTCGTGATTCAGGACTCCCACTTTCTATGGGACATAGAAGTAAATAACTATCCCAAAAAACAAAAGTAAAATAAAATCCACAGAAATACAAAGCTTCTCCCACTCCTGCATGGAAACATACTGCACACACTTTGCTTCACCAAACATAGCAATATTGAACATATGCGCTCTGTTTTCACAAGTAATCTTGTTCTGGAATTATTGACTTATTTGCTTATTTTGTGAACTCATTTTTCAAGCCACCTGCAAAAGGATGTTTTTGTTCATCTATTTTTAAAAACTGACAGATGTAGTTATTGTTTTGCTGCATCGGACTCATCTGCTTATGAATACACTGCGAGGTGAGAAGCGATGATGTTACTGGGTGCCACAGAGTGGAACTGTACTACTTTACATCATTAACTGATTGTCCTCATCATTAGAATTCAGTTTTGTTGGTACTGTGCAGCTAATGATACTGCATTTATACAACCTTGCATTGGCAACCTCGTAAGAAAACACATACAGAAGATTCATATGCTCGGAGAGAAAATCTAATGACCACTGAAGACACAGAAGAATAATCATGAAAAAAATCTACTGAGTGAGATTACTACAATACAGGGCCTTGAATAACAACAGCATCCCTCTCTAGTACTGTACAGAAATAAAGTAAAAATAAGCAAGGAGCTTTTTTTTTTTTCTGTTGCATGTTGAATTGAATAATTTTGGCCCCTACAGGTTTCATTAGTACACAGATAAAAACAAGAATCTGTAAAAGATGAACATAATCCCGCTTCCTATCTCTCAAAGTCATACTGAATTACAAAATTACATCTCAGTAGTGGTTACAATGAGAGCAGTGGAAGTATTTCTCTTGTATATAATAATACTTAGTAAAAGGGACATAAAAGAAAAATTTAGAACCTACTCCGAATGCAAGAAGCTTTGACACCAGGACCATTCATCAGGTCCCATTTTACTCTAAGGCAACTTTGACCCTTAAATGTCTTTTATATAAAATACCACCGTATTTCTTCAGGCATATTGCTGCTTCTTTTTTCTTTGCATATTGCTACAGATTTTAGGGTGGGGTTTTGGTTGTTGTTTTTTTTTTAATTATTTTGCAGTGAACACCCCTGCACAGATTGCAAGAAAAAAGGCTACCAAAATGCAAAACATTTAGCTTGTAGTCAGCTAATCAAAATTCAGTCAGCCAGAAAAACATAAGCCTTCTTTAAAGCAAGACTATTTTACATATATGTGAAATCACAAACTCTAATTAAAGACTGGCTAAGTAACTTAATCACAAGATAAGGTCAAGCCTTATATAGTTTCAATCTACACTGATATGTATAAAGAAAAGAAGGAAAACTGGAAGGACACCCTTTTAATTTTGGCTTCCCCCCACCCCCAACAGTTTCAGAGAAAAGGATATTCCGTACTATTCCTGGTGTTGTTTTTTTATAGCTCACATAGGAAACAACACTGACTACCTATTTTTAAGTATACTGTAACTCAGATCTGCAATGTTACTTACATTTCCCTCCCCACTACATAGACTCAATGCCTCTACAAAATTGTTTACTACTTTTGAACTCTGTACTATTTAAGACATTTAACTTCAACTGAACTCCTGTATTGAAAGAGACTATAAAACAGAGAAAGGAAAATAAATTGAGAAACTGCTGGCAAAACTTGATAGGTCAAGAGATTATTTTAACACTTTCCAATATAAATGGGCAGACTCACCACCTAGGTAAGTCGGTTGAATTTTGTTTAAGCACTTGGCCTCTAAGATGTGCTTTGGCAATGAATTTCATGGACTGATTCTCATTTTGAATTAAGGACCACAAGTGAACACAACATTCTGTAGACCTGGAAAGTTATTACAGCAATCTGAAGAAGATAAAGCAATTTTCCCAAAGTTTATTTTAATTTTCCTTTCCACAGTTTGTCAGAAGTGCTACAGACTGGAAAGAAAATCAGCTAAATGTCTGTTTGCTAATTTGCCGTAAATTTTCTTACACAGTTTCCCTCCATCCACTTCCAAAAAATTTCCATGTACATTAGAGACCATACAGCTGAACTACAAATGCTGTTGCTTCTTCTCCAAGTCTGTATCTCAAGTGCCATAGTGTAATCTGGCCTGCTCTTTCCTTTCATCTAATAACATATGAATAAGCCAGCCTGGATACAGAGCTAACAAAGCACTGAAGACAAGGGCCAGGCAGCAGTGCTTTAAGGATTCAAATGAGACTAATTAGCGTATTTTCTTTTACTAAACTTCATATTATTTATAAATAGAAGAAAATAAAGTCACAATCTATCTTATCATTATATAATATATATATATCTTATCATTATATAAATCAGATAAGAATGAATGTTTACAATGTTCATCCAAAAGTTTTTCCATCAAAGTAAAAATTGTGCTATGCTAAGGCTGTCACAAACTTGTCAACAGATAGGTCATATGTGACACATACTAAAATTGAACACTGGTTAAAACCTACATATTTTTAAAACATTTATTATTCCTATATTTTTACTGGGTTGAAAAATACTTCTGAAACTGCATTTGCTGTGCATTCCTAAGGCCACAACAGTACTATAACAAAAAATTTCTATTTGAACCACAGTCATATACTTACTGGCAGGAACAATGAATTCTCCATGCAACTCGTATGTCATCAGTGGCTCTGGAAGGCTTCTGTAAAACAAGGATGACTTAATAAATTTAGCTTTATTCTTTTCTATCTGTATTTACTCTAAGCAAGAAACCTTATTAACATTCAGTAGTATAATATTTGCACCAGAGGCAACCATTGTTTGGCAACCCCTAAGTTCAGTGATTTCCAGTGCAAATGGAAAACTTTGTATTATCGGGAAAATAAGACTAAACACAGCCATTCGCCTTCCACAAGCTGAAGTGATGCCTCCAGTCTATCATAAGGCAGCTTTCCAAATTACAACACTGAGACTGTTTCTCAGATTAAGATTGTACACATATACTATGTAATTAGTTCTTTATCAGTGCTTTTAAAATACAAAGAATCACATGTCAGTGCCTTACTGGACAGAAATAAAGGTCCTAAAACAGTTAAGTTTGCTGAACAGGAGCCATCCATAAATGAAAACTCTAAAGCATTTCAAATGGAAGACCTGAAATTGAAAACCTTAGTCATCAATGAAAAATGTACTGAATAATGGAAATCGGAGTTAAAACATCAGAGTTAAAACCTCCACTTATTACGTTGACTTTAGTGATGGTTATGAAATATTGGCGTAAACACTCAGATGGGGAATACTGTAGGCAGGAAATACTTCATCATGTGCCCTTTTTTTTCTTTCCTACTTTTTTATTTTTTAATCTTTCCTACACTTTCTCATACAAGAGATACACAAAAGTTCTCTGTTCTATGTTCTTAGGCAATTCAGTAAAATACCTTGGTCAGGAATTGGCTGAGCCATTTGAACACAGAACACATCCACAATTCCTACTTTTAACACTCAAAATATTATTACTATTGCACATAGAACATCAGAGCAAGGGCCAGAAGGAAAAGAGCAAAACATTAAAATTTTCATGACCTTTTCACTTTCCATTCTACCACACAAAAAGGCAAAAAACTCTTGACAATCTTAGCTGACTTTCAGTAATGACTCTCAACAAGTTTACTAACAATTCACGTTTCTAAACAATCAGTGAAGTTTTTATTTATCTAACAGGAAAACGTTTGGGGGCTTGTCTCATAGGAACATGAGTATTAGTGCTGCTAAACTATTTTGATTCCCCCAAGACAAACATGGTATTTGCACAAAATGAACCTCTATTGCAAAATGTAGAAGTTAGTAACAGATCTTAACATACTGCATAGGAGAATTAGAATAGAAAATTCATAGTCTAAAAATAAATAAATAAATGAGGGACAGGCTTACCGCAGATATTGCTTCATAGCACTAGTAATGGTCTTCACTTCCCAATCTACAGAGTTTTCCAGATCAACTTCGTTGCAGGTTTTTGCATCTAGAAAATAATCAGAAAGAGAAACATGAAAAAGGGGCATTCTGAATTGGTATGCCCAACATGAACAGCAACACATTGAATTCAATCATTACGTATTTGCTCACATGAACATAAGCGGTATGTCCTCCTTACCATTAGTTAAAACTAAGAAAACTTAATAGCCAAACCTCTTTATAAATTCTATTTCCATATTTTGTTTCAAAAAGTATTTACTGGTTTTTTCTTTATTGAAGGATTAAAAATCACTTTCATGTAAAAAGATCTCTATAGCAATTGGTATTTTCACACCTTTAATTAAACAGAAAGATGTACAAAACCAGTTTAGAAAAACGACCCACTCAGCATAACTTATCTTTTCCTCTTTTCTTTCATTATTTAAAATGCAAGTACACTGAGAATTTTTTTTTAATTCCTTCCAGTTTTGCACGTAAACTGTTATTTTGGACTGCTGATTAAAATAGCCAAAGTGCAGTATGACCCTCCTTAACTGTGTAAAAACCTTTAGGAGATGCTTCAAAAGTAGAAAAAGGACTCTTCTCTATCAGTAAGTTTCCTCTATAAGATGGACTGAATGTTTTCCTTACTTAATCCATTTTAGCCAAAGGGAAAAACTGCTTGCTTGAGCTTTTGTCAGGTTCATAGAACTCTTCCCATCTTCTACCAGGTTAGTTGGTCGGGTCTTATAACAAGACAGATCAAATGGAACTGTCACATGTCTGAATGACCCATCATATGAAAGATTTGACAGAACATAGAAAAAAATACCACAGCACACTGGAATGTTTTGCAATCAATAAACCCTTTTGGCCTCAAAACAGGAAGCAACAGCTAGCTGACACAAGATCACCACATTCAAGAGCTTGAGCTTCTGTTATTATTACTGTAGTCACTGATAGAAACATGTAGCAGTAAACTACAGCAGTAGCTGACACAGATTACGTGTTGGCCAGTTCATACAATTCAGAATTCATTTGTTACTTTGCTTATCAGACAAACGACAGACATTTAAAAAATCAAATTAGGATCCCTGATTAAAGGTGCAGTCCTTTTACTGGGACTAAATAATTCTGTTCTAAAAGTTGTGCCAAGCAATTATTTCTGTAACTGAATATTCTCCCTCATTATATCAATTATTTAAATCTCATTTTAAAATACAAGTCAGATAACATTTTCTACCAAATTGTTACTAGCCAACCATCACCCAAAATACTCCAGATTGTCTCAGGAAAAAGTCTATTTTAAAAAATTTTTTAGCATGCTAGCCGTTTCTATGCTCAAAGTCTCTTCTTTGAGAAGAAAATCTTTCTAATTAATTAATACCTGACATCACATCAAAATCTAGTGAGATCTATGAGGATTTGGTTACTAAACCACTAATATCCAGTTTGTAAATAACTGCTTCATAATCATCAACCTCCTTTACAATCATGGCATGCACTCAGTTATGTGAAATTTGTTGATGAATTTCAGAAGGAAAATAACAAGTGCCTGAAATTGAAAGCAAGCTTCTTAAAATAAAAAAGTTTATAATATTGCTGAAATATTTCACTATCTCTTGGGGTGGGATGAACCCAACAAAATTTAGCCAATTTTTCCTTCTACTTCAAACATCCCAGGCCATGATATGAACTGGAACTTCAACTGGGATTTCAAAAATTATTCTACTCGTTTTCATGCTACTTGTTCACATAGCAGCCACTGTGCACTGAATGGCAACCTTATACATATAAAAATAACAGTGCACATTTATGAAACAGCTTTTGACAGATCAGCTTTAAATCTTATGCAAATATTTCTGACAATAAGGGAGCTACAGTTTATAAAAACAGTCCAGTTCACTAAACTAGGTTAGGAGGAGACTCTCTCTGCTTTCATACGCAATATGCCTACTGTAGGAGTCTGTGCATACTGTCATTTACTGTATATCAAATGATAAGGAGTTCAGTGTAATTTTTTTGAAAGCTGCTGGTTTCAAAAAGGCCGAAGTACCTGAAAGTTTTCTTCTACAACATATAATGTCTGGTATTTTTCATACCAGGCAGTGTCTGAAATCAAAACTGAACTCATCAGTAGAAACTCCAAGTCCTTAGCCGTCACTTCAACATGAGCAAGGGTCCATATGAAAGCTGACTTATGTAGTAGTTTGTATGGAATCTGTATAGGCAGCTTGTATGAAATGAGCCACATTAGATCTATAACATAGATCATAGATGAAACAGGAATTGGTCCCTGATGCATTTCAAAAACTGAACCTCCTGACAGCTCACAATGCACTCTGAATTGCTTATAACAGATTCCCGTAACATTGGAAATCCTAACTCTGTATCACTGTTTGTGATGAGATTTCTGATTAATTTCATATTTTCCCTTGAAATGTAATGAGTGTTTTCCTTACCAAATGCCTCACTTGAATTTAGCCAAGATTACTGCTGCAAAATAGGTCACTATAGCACAATGCTAGTTACAAGTAACTTCAAGGACTAAGGTAATTTGAAAATTAATGTGTTGGGTGTTTGGTTGGGGTTTTTTAAAGAGAATTGTGTATTTAATTGCCGAGCTTCATTTTACAGAAGACTTAGTTCACTAGATTTTTACATTAAAGATGGAAATCTGTGCATTCATAGTATTAGAAAAGTATATATTGGTCTTCTTACACTCTCTTGACTCTCAATGTACTTTCCCAAATTTTATAGAAAATACTCTGAGAAAGAGACAAAACTACAAGTTACTATGTCCCTGGTTACCATTTGGAAGACTTTTTTTGAACTTTGGGCCTTTCAGACTGTGAGCTTCATGGTCAATGATAGGTAGCTTAAAATACTTTGAAACCTTATCAAACATTTTAAAATACAGAAAGTTAATATGAGGTTTTTATGATTCTGAAAAGAACTTTCATATAAAAAGGTATCTAAGAGTATACCCAGAGACAAAGGATTAAAGATTAATCAGTCATTTTATATTCTCTGTACCACTGTATATCAAAAAGAAACCCTCTTTATTCTTCTCTGAGGACAGACAGATAAAGAGCACAGATAGGATAGCTTTCAACAAATCATCAGAAAAAGAGCACCTGCTTGCACCCTAACTTTTTTCTGTTCAATATTTTGCCTCGTCTTGATACCACTGTATTCTTCCTACTTTAAATGAATATATGAATCTTGGGAATGACAAAAAATGTTTCTAATTTTAAAAAATAACTAAAAGCAGATGCTGAAATTCCCAGTAAACTCTTCCAGCTGCTACTGAACCACTGGCAACCCGAGTCTATTTAATTTGGATACCACTAATGGCAAAGAGGAAAATTTGCCTGCCAGACGTGCATGCCGAAGCTAAGCCAGTAAGTACAAAACTGAGTATCTTGTGATATCCAATGTGTTTAATTGAGAGTCTCTTAGTGATAACACAGCATTCTTCCTATGGTCAATGGCTAAAAACGGTTATTGTTTATTGAGGCTAACTCCAGCACAGATAAACAACCATAAGAATCTATTACAGATCAGTAATTTTTATTAATCCCAGTTCATATTTCTAAAAAGAGTCTTTTGCAACAATACTTCAAAGATAGAGGCAGGTTTATGTGCACTAATGGAAAACTTCAGGGTGCTGTTAATAATGATTAAAGTAAGATATCATAAATTAATATTTAGCAAGGTCATTATGACAGATTGATATGACATGAAGGTCCTCAAGCCTGATGTCTTATCATTTGTGAAGAGACAGCCTGTTTGAAAAAAATAAAGGAAGGAAAAGAAAAAGTCTTACAGGTGGCACTGAACTGACAGCAGCATATAATATAAAAGCGCTTTGTCATTCACATAATGTCTGGGGTAATGAAATGAATTCACTTTCTGGCTTCCTCCAGTTTGCAGTGCCAAAGAACACTGTGTTATCAGCACAGATGGAGCATGCATGGTTCTGGAGAAGAGCCTGGTGCAAACTGCAAACAAGCTTCTTTGCATACCAATGAATCCCTGAGAATCAGACCTTTGCTGTCAAGTGACAGGTTTGGAAGCTCTATAAAAATGAACTAATCCCAGTGGTCTTGTCTGACTGCATGTACTGTCAGTGCTCAGGACAAGAAACTGGGAAACACGGCACATCTTGCAGTAATGGCTACTACTTTGGTGAGAGATACCAGGCAGACAAGGGATTTCATCCAGGTGCCAACACTGCTCCCCTTCCCCCTGTCCTCCCCAGGGACAGCAGAATGGCAAGAGAACTGAAGCCACCGGGATTAAAGATGCATCAAAATTTCCAGAAAGAAAAGGGCAAAAATGTTTCTGAGAATAATTTTATGAATCAAAAAATCTTAAAAGCTACGTATGGCTAACTAGGTATAAAGGAGCCTAATATGTTACCCGCATATAAGAGCTAAACTACTAAGTTTATAAAAACAAATCTCTTCTCCATTGGACTCCCACCTTGGCACATATAATACCTATCTCATATTCCTCCTCTTAAACCAAAGAGGTTTGCCAGTAGGCTTAAACTAAATATCTTATTTTGTACAGTGATTAACTAAAGACACGCATGGGCGTGTATACCTGTACATCTTAGACAAGGGAGAAGAAAGGTGGAAACTTCAAACAATGAAGCAATAAGCTTCAAAATTTCTTGAATTTAACTTTTTGAATTTTCTGATTGAACCCTTCAAATTGGGCTGCTTTAATCCCACTTATATCAGCCTTGCACAAAGCCCATGGTTTGCTCCTACATGTCCCACAGCAGTTCTCTTAGTTTATTCCTACCAACTAATCTTGGTCTTGCTAAACCAGGCACATTTACAATGATATGGGGATTATTTGTGTGGACTAAAGCAAACTAGATTTGGCCCATATAGCTAACAACTACAGGCAGATGGTTTAAAAACTAAATATTGACAGTAAAACAACATGAAATAAAATATTGAAAAAATATGTGTAAAATAGAGGCATACCCATCAACAAACTCAGAAGTCTCTGGACCTTTGAACTCACCCCCACAACTCTGTACAGTCCTTGGTCATTTATACCTATTATGCAAGAAAGGAGAGAAAAAAAAAAAAACAAAAAAAGAAGGCAGATCAGCCATAGTCAAATTTAGCATCAAAACTTTTCCCAGGCAACAAATTCTCCTCAAAGACAGACAGACAGACTACAGAGTATTAACACAGTCATGAAAACAACATTATAAAAAAAGTATTGCAATAATCTTTTTGTTCTTCTGTGTTTTTAAGGTAAGTTCATGTTGTTTTGACAAAGGTTTCATGTACCACAATTCCACTTCAGAAACTAGGAGCAGAAGCAAACAGGGACAAAAACAGGGACAAACCTTCACTTGGGGTGGGGGGGGGGGTGGGGGGTGGGGGCAGAGACACAAAAAGGGAAAAAAACAAAACAAAAATCACTGGCTGTTTTCATATTTTTTTTAAATCACATTTTGGATACACCAGCATCCACAGTCTAATAGCAAAAGAACTGAACCAACAAATGTTAAATTAAGATTTCTTTAATAAATGTAATTCCGCCTTTTTCCAAGTATGTGGCTGACAAAGAGTTTGGATAAAATAAAGAAAAACTTGAGCCCATTCCCAGTCCTCAAAAGCCAACACTTTTTCAAGTTTGTAAATGCTTTTCATTTAAGATACGAGGCCTCATTCCAACCCACTGTGGTCCACATGTGAGTTACATCCAGAGGCACCACCACAGGCTACTGAAATTGGTACTTCTGGTTTCGCTTGGGATGAATAGAGCAGCCACAACCAGCATTATATTTTCAGTCCCCTAATCTCATTTCATGTGGACACTGGACCACTTCCCTGTCATTCCTCCATGCCCTTCCATCCCCTCATACACATTCATTCCCTACCGCTCTTCTTCCCCTTCTTTTGCTTTCCTTTACCACACCCAGTTTTACCTCCCAGGAAATAAAGCTATCAAAAAAAATTGAAGGAAAACAGGAGGGAGAGAAGGGGCAGGGAAGGAAAAGGACAAAATAAGGTATTTCTTTGTCTGCTGCATTGTTTCAGAGCCCACATAGAGGGAGGTAAGGTATGACAGTCCTGAAGCTGACACAGATGTTTGAGAGGCCACATAATAAGCAGTCATCTACAAAACTCACCATACTCTACCTCTATATTCATATTGGCCTGAAAGAATAGAAATAGAAATGCCACAAAATACCTGTGTTTCTACTCCAAGGAAATCTTTTCAAATAACAGATTATGTGGTATTCTTATTCAAAATATCCTTCAACAAAGGAAGACTTGTGGAGAATTCCCAGTTTCAATACCAAACTGTTCCAACGCAGAGAAGGAAAATTAAAACCAGTCATATGAGAAAAAGTTTCTTCTCAAATAAATATTAGATGAAGTATGTAAAAATCATTAGCCTTTTAATGAATTACTGTCAGACACAACCGTAATATGCAGCAATAATTCTCAATACAGTAGAACTTTGCGTTTTCTACCTCGTCCTCCCGTCTAGCCTTGCTACATCTTTTCCTTCTTCACTCACCCCTCTTCCTCCTCACAGTCTGCAGCCTCCTCAGCCATTCCAGATCTTTGAGAGCCTGCTGAACTCCCTGTTAGCACTGCTCCATCCTCTGTCCCAGACAGGAGCTGACAGGCTACAGCAGCAGCTGCTACTTCTCTTGGTTGCTCCACCTGGGCAAAACTGGCCCTTTTCTTTCCCCAGGATGCAGGCACCACTGTAATGATGCCAAGTCTTAAGCTAGATGTCATCTTCAGAGCTGGCTCAAATGAACAGAATAAGCCAGATCTCCATCATTTCATCTGTGATCATCAAAAAACACAACTCTAGAATGTGCTCACAGTTTAGCTGCACGCAAAACAAAGAACTACAAAAAACAGCTATGTGGCCACAACATTATTCTTCTCAAAATATGATGTTATCAACCCAGCCAAGTAAGTTCTCCAGTGATCTCCAGATCAACAGTGTGATAGCATGCCATACGCTAATTAAAAACTACCAATGCTAAAACCAAAACAAAACACCAACAACCACCACAAACATACTCCTTGATTTACTCCAAACAAGGATGCACTAGGAATCTGTCCTGACAGCAGCAAATATTTTTTACTTCAATTTTATCAAAGGTGTCTAGGAAAATTCTGGTACAAAAGTAACACCAAGCTTTTTAATGCTCTGCCAAAATGTATCACACTTTTTTTTGTGCAATGTCCTCTACTACTTTTAGTACCACAGAACAAGCCTTCTGCATCGTATGCAAGAAGCTAAAAAGCTGAAGAAATACTGTCACAGCCAAATACAGCTCAGTTTTTGCTTATCTCGGAAGTTGTTTCATGACTTCCTGTGCTTCTAATAGTAAAGCTGGGGGAACCAAACTGTGCTGACCCCAAACATACGTTCACGGGCTTAAAAATAATTAAGGTCAAACCACAGAAACTACTGCTCAATATTAAAACAGACATGATATGCAAAAGTCTCTGAAATGATGGCAGCATTGAAACTAAGACAATCCTCCAGCAATAATCATGAGTCTCTGATAGCAATTATCAGATAATTGATCAGTTTCAAATTCATCAACCTGAAAAAAGCACAGCTAATTGCTAGCAGACATCAAGAAATGCAAAGAGGAATTAATATTTCAACACAGTTTTAAACACCTTTAAATGATGTTCTATTTAAAATATACAAACCTGGTTTGAAACCATACTATTTCTGTTTTAATCTGCACATTTCAGCATCCAAGACTGATAATGCCTGGCATTTACAGAACACAATTGACAAGATGACTCACTGCAAGGAATAGCTTACCATTGACTAAAATGTTGAAGGGTTCAGATGCTGCGTCTGCCGGCTCAACCAGTCACTATTGGCAACTTTGAGCGGTAAAGCCCCACAGCATAATTTCCTTCATATTTACATTATCTCAAGATGTCTGGCTGTCTGATACCAGAATTCGGCACAGGCATGCAATTTGTGAAATATGCTTAGAAAAGTAAGGTATTGTAAGTAAAATAATTATTTATACTCAATATTGTAAGCAGGTATGTAGGCAAGTTTACTTTGTATATAAAAAGTTGTATTTGCAACTATATTACTAGTCTGTGTCAGCCACATATACAATGCCAGACAAAGTCTACAGTACAGGAACAGCCATACAAGTGACGCTCTAAATTCAAGGTAATGCCTTATTTTTTTTTGTTATGTGAAAAGGTTTTCTACTTCCTGCTCACCATCTTCTTTCTGTCTCACGAGCAGACAGACTGGGCAGACAGCTCAATGCTGCCATCTCTCTCTGCAGTTCAGATTAGCAGCTCCGGTAGTTCTAAAATCGAGACAAACACTGCTCTGGCAAACACCTACCACATCCTCACAGAAGGTACAACCAAATACTTGCACACAAATACATACACAGAGTCTTTACTACCAGAGAAAACAGCTCTTTGATGTTTCTGTAAACTTCCACTCGTTTGCATTAGTTTCAGTACAGAACTATAAATACAATACTCCAAACAGAATCCCAAAATGCTCTCTCAGAGACAAAACATGAGTGCACATCCAACCAGCATTGTACTCGGTACGTGAGAGACAGGCTGCATATCTTGATGCCTCAGCATCTCCTACCAGGTAAAACACAGCCAGCGTCTTAGAAGGCAATGCTGAATCAAAAGCTTATATGCATTTTAACCAAAACAATGCTTTTGATTCTTCTATTCATTCAGAGCAAATAATTTCCTTCTTGGCTTTATAAAAGGGAACATAACTGAGAAAGAATTATCCAGCCATTGATAAGTTTATGTTCAATATGTTCAATATCTCTGTTATGCTTTTCTCTGAATACCAGACTTTTTCTGCTATGACATGACAAGACTATTCTCAGTTTCCACCCACACTAGACTGTCCTCTCTTTCCACCCACGCCAACCTCACACCCATTATGATTAAAAGAGATAAAAACATGGCACACAAGCATAGTCTCTGAAGAGGCATCTGTCCTGTTTTCTTCTGCTGAACATAACTTGCCTTTGATGTGTTACCATCAAAGTAAAATAATCAAGTAAAAATTGTCTTTAAGAACAAGTACAGGTATAAAAGCTGCAGCCCAAAAGATGTATTTTCTTCATCATACAACTATTTGGCCAAACCCTTCTAAGGCAAACAACTAAACGTACTCCTGGCCCTCTATTTGTTTCTCTGCAGACATCATAAGAAGGTCCTGCAGGTTCTACAGAAGGCAGAAACCAACCCTTTTAGGATATTTCAGTCTCATGGATGAGGTCAGGATTTTGTTTGTTGGGCACTTTTTTTAAAAAAAAAAAAAAAATGCAGTCAATGTTAAGTTCAGAACCAGTAAACAGAAAATCATCAACTGCTTGATTTGGCCACTGCATTTCAGGTTCATTGAAACGGAGCTAGGTATATTGCCGAGTTCTTGGAATGTAGTACCTCACCTAAACCCATTCTTGAAACCCTGGGAAAAGAAATATTTATCAAACACTGATTTTTTTTTTTTTTCTTAAGTACTCCCCAAAACAAAATCAATGTATAGAAGTCATTTTCTTTGGTAGTAATTACCAGAAAGCAGGTCTTTTGACTACAATCTATTGACTGCAGGTCTTACAAAGACTGTGTACAAGGGATAGTAAAGCTGCAAGGTCTCCAAAGACAGGAAATCCTGCAGTTATCTTAGGTAACTAATTCTCTTCCAAGTATGATTCAGAGCAGATCCCACTATGGGGACACATGTTTCTAACCAATACAAGCTTATCATCTGTCATGAGCAACAATATCAGGTGGGGTTAAAAATATATTTCACACCTTCTTACACGCCCCTAAATCAAGGCATAAAGGACAGAGTGGACTTGAACCACCACTCAGTTCAATCTATCCACTCACAGCCACGAGAAGAAACCACATATCCAATCCATTTTTGCAGCCAGCCGCTTCGTGAATAAAGTGTTTACATTTTTCCACACATTTATGTTCTTGCTTCACTTTCCTTGCAGGGTACCAAAGAAAGAAGAAAAGAAAAAAAGACTACTAAAGAAAACTATTTGAACACACCTATAGAGAATAAACCAAAATACAAGTTGCTCCACACTGCTTAGAGTAAGCATGACTCAACAGGTATTGTAAGGTAGCCAGTCACTGTGCTGTAGACCAAAAGCAGCTTTTCATTGCATGACCACATGCTACCCTTTTTATAAAATCTGCCTCATCCAGTGCAAAGAGAACATCCAGTCTATACTGAAGCAGGGTTTTGCAGTGAAGGCAACTTATCTGTAGTATTCCAACTTCATCTGCAGTGCACCCCAGCTGAAATATTCAGACCGTAAACGCCAGTAACTAAAATTTTGAAGTGATGAGACAAGCAAACCTTATCTGAAAATTATTCAAAACAATAAAATGAACCAAAATAATACCAGATAGAATATGGTCTAATCTGGAATAACATCTTTAATGCATCAGACAGGACTGATACAGAAAAGCCCAAGAGAAAAAGGATTTCAGATACTTCTTGCTCTTAAAACACTAAATTCTAAGTATCACAAAGGTTGCTCAGTCTTACTAATAATATTGTATAGTAAGTGCATGCACAGAAGACACTGCTTTTAAGTAAGACCCTGCATTGACAGGAAGTGTGAAAAACCCATTCTTCTGTTCAGCTATTTAAGATGGATTGTGATACAAAGATAGGTATAAATATTCTGCCCTGTGCAATGCTAAATCTCTAGGAAAAAAGATACAATTCCTGAAAAATTGTAAATCTCCCCTTTGGGAATGGGAAGGAAAATGAACAATTTAGAAGAAAACCAAAACTCACACAAAGAAATTTCAACATCCCTTTCAACAAACTAAGAAATACACCATAACCAATTAATTACCTGTTTCATCTCTTTACCTCTTCAAAAGCCGATATTATACAGTGCCCAAGTTACACAGGGTCTGTAACACACCACCTCTCCACAATCATAATCCCAATCGCCTCTTGAATACTGTCTGCATACTGATCTTTCTCTTCGGTTTCCAGTTTTGAAGGTACAACAATCAGTATATGCAACAGTAAGCCTGACAGCATCTTTGCCTCTGGTGCAACTAATTCTAACAGAAGTACTTCTGTACTTTTCGTTATTCACTTGCCTGACAAGCCCCTGTTCTTCTGCCTTAAGTGACTGAAGAGAAAACCTCCATTCAAAGTCCATAAATGGAATACTAAAATTAATTAGTCTGTTCCAACAGCAAAGCAAAGGTACAGAAATTGCCTACAAGATGCAGGATTTTTTTCTCAGGTGTTATGCACAAGTATTGGTTTCCTTTGTCAAGAGATGTGCTATTACCCTCTTCTGAGCACTTCTTGAAAAACACATTTCTTGAGGGAAAGCCATACATAAAAGGCTGGGATTGGACAGCAGGAAGCTCCTGCCCTGGTCAGTGTAATCAGCGTAATATCTACCATGTTAAGTCTTTCCTAGAGATCTACAGGAGACTAGATCACAGGGTCCTTCTACAAAGACCAGACAAGATGCTCCACCCCCTCCACACAGGTCAGGTTGATCATTACCTCGTGTTTCAACAGCACTGATGCACTTTTTGATGACAGTGAACCCTATCTTATCCAATTGTGCACCTATAAGGAAACAAAAAGTTTGAAAAGTTTTAAAGTACCATTACAATTCTGTATTTCACTGAAAAATAAGGCTGGACTTAATCACGCAGCAAGTACTTCTCAGGCAAAACTAAATATTCTGGAATGGGAATAATACATCACTTTTTCTAGAGAAATTCCCCTTTTCTCCTTAACAACCCTGCCTAGCCCAAGTAAATGCTCTGGTGGTAGTGGCTTCACCGAATCTGTTCACAGCAGCAGCCTTTGAAGAACGGGATGTCTGATTAGGTACATATGTTGGCAGATGCAAAATGGAATTTAACAGTACTTACTGCAACATCAACAACATCTGAGAGAGTTAACCAAATGGGACAAGGAAGTACTTATGAAGAAAGAACATAATCATCAACAGCAGAGCTTTTACTGAGTCCTACCCTTAGCCAAAGAAATTCCCACACTAAAGATACAGGACACATGTATATCATTTCAAAGCAGTTAACGATCTGACTACATAAAAGCAGATGCATTAACAGGATAACAGCTGAGACCCAGCATCCCTTTGTTGTTCCTATCTTATTCTTTTTCTTCACATCAAAACTTCATTTAAAAGCTTATATTGCAAAGTTGCCCTTCCCCCAAACATCTGGCCTTCTTGTTCCTGGGGACCTGGTCTTGCACCACAAAAATTAAAATCTGTGGAAAAACACCTATTAATAAACACCAGGATCCAGCTTTAAACAACAATTTAATTTATTAAAAAAAAAAAAAAAAGGTGGCAGCAAGCATAAATTGCCTGACAATGCAGGAAGGATAACTGTTTTCACTCATATACTTTGCTAACAGAAGAAAGCTAAAGTCATTTAAAGAAAGCCATCACTTCTACTTCTGTATTATGGTTTACATCTTAAATACATGCATTCAGTGTTTCTTGCTGACCTTTATGTTCAGCTGTGCTTGCTTTTAAAACCATACTTATGCATTCTAACAGATGTCTGCACACAATCTAGATTAAGAAATTGTGATACATTTACATACAAATTAAACCTTTTTTGAGTCAATTTCAAGAATGAAGTAAATTTGCAAAAACAATCAGACTGTTTCTCCAGCTTATGTCTAGTCTTACAATTCTTACGTATGTACTAAACTGTGCTACAATGAAAACCCATTAATTACACAGCCTGCAAAGTATATTCAGAAGTCAAGATTAAAAATAAAATATTTAATTACGTTGGATCTGCGGAAAAAAATGTACTTTTGCCTTTCTCAATTGTAAAATGTTAACAAAAACCAGCTTTAATAGTAATTCAAATACTTACTTCCTTCTTGTTTTGCATTTGCTCTATTCAAATTGATGAACAGCTAACAAAAGAAGAGTAAAAAGACATGAATTATTTCAAATAATTTTATGAAACCAGAAACAAGACACCCCTAATCTTAATGCCCAGTAGGCACAAATGCGGCTGTTTACAGCTAGAACATTATCACCTCTAACTACAACAGCTCTAACAGTAGGACCAGAGGTCTGTGCCCTCTCAGAAAGTAGATAATTGCACTTTTTAAGGAGTGAAATTTTTAAAAACTTCTCAACAGATACAATTCCCTCAAGAGCAGAACAATGTTAGTTACAGCCATAGAAATTAACCATGATTTGCATGCTCCATGTTTCTATGCAGGTTAAATTTCCATAGTTCAAGTTCACTCAAATCATTGTGAAATGCTCTGATGAATCCTGGGAGTTATGTCCCAGCTCAGCATTCCCAAAAGTTGTAAGCTTACTAGGGAGTCCAGCTCAGACGAGTGGTGGTCATAAACACTTCTGCAGATGAAACGAGATTTTTAGAATGATGTCAATAAAACCTACTACTAAAATCCCCAGTAGCCAGCTACTGGGGACAGACACATGATTGTGCCACTGACTAGAAAATCCCATTATTTTTGGCGGACAAGACCAATATAATATTTATGATTGTAAGAATGACCTGCAGTGTGTTTCAACTCTGCAGTTTAGACCCATTTCCTGATGTGAACAAAAAATTAAGTGAATTCAAGTACAACTTCATTCCCATTGACAAGGTTGTTTGGGGGTTTTTTAATCTAGTTTTAAAACCCAAATACAATAATACAATGTAACTAACTCGGGCAAGTCTTGCCACTGTAATGCAGTGTGTCAGCATAAGGCTAAGTGGACATACTTATTCTAGACATTTTCTAAAATATCAATATCATCATTGTGACGGGAAACCACTTATAAAAATCAATGCTGTCACTACAGTGAAAATTATCTTGTATCAGCATTAGCAGTGATCTACACTGAGCTTTACCAAGTTATTCATCTCTCCTGAGTTTTATTTCACTTTTATTCTTTCTTCATTGAATCTACCATTTTGCAAACTATATAATCCCAGTTTATTAAAATATAAATAGGATCAGGAAGCAGGGGGTGAGAGAATTTTTCAATAACACTATAAACGAATATAAAAAAAAATTATCTTACAGCTTCTTTTCCATCCAAGGCTTCCATCCACAGCTTCCTGTCTTCCTCAGAAAATGCCTGCATGGTCACAGGAGCTCCAGGCCTGCAAATGTACCAGCCGCACAGAGTAACTGCATTTGCCAACAACTAAAAAAATCTTGTCAAAATCTAATTCCAACTACAAGCAAAAGCCCATTGTCTTAAAAGTCAGGTTTGGGGTTTTTTTGTTTAATTACTGAACACTGCTCATCTTTAAAATAAAAGGTACAGAACTAATACAAACAGTAGGAAATAAGGAGGATAGGGAGGAAAAAGGAAAGTAAATGTAATCTTCAGTTTATTTAAAATAGCTCAGTGTTGATAGCTTGTTGATTCCAACACTTGCTGGGAGTAACTGAGTTTTCTGAATTCTAAATAAACTTGCTTTTGCATTTCTGTGTCGTTACATAAAAAATGGCTTTTGTCAACTTATTTGATGTGTAGTCTTCAGCTTTAGAGCAGCAACAATGATTATAGTTTTCCAGTAACCGTCTTATAAAAAATAATAGTCTTAATGCAGTACCTCATTACAAAACTCCACTATTATAACTTTCCTAAAAAACAAAGATGGACAATTATGGTACATGAGGATTAGCGAACGGATATTAAGATAAATCTACTTTTCTGGTTTTGTAATAGCAAACCAAAAAGAATAATTGTGCGGTGTAACATAGTGTAGAAAGCAGGAGAGTTAGAAGCAGGACAGATTATTTGGGTAATTATTTTTCTGTCAATTAAAAAAAAAAGTCATTATATTCAGTGTGCCAATACTTTTGGCAAATTTGTAAATCTCATCATACAGAGATGGATAGAAATAGAGAACTCATTTGTAACATTCTCTCTCTCTCTCTCTCTCTCGTATTAAATCTATCTTCAGGTAGCAAAACCGTTCTAGGGGGAAATGCTATCTAAAAAACAGCGGCACAAAGAAAACCAGTACAAATCCCACTTTTACTTAAAATCGTAATAGTCTATATATCATGTGCGTATTTTTACATCTAGAGATGTTTCTATTTCACCTTGGCATAAGTTTTAGCAAATCATACAATTTAATTGCAGCATAAAACGCCATAGGTACAAATACCTCCTGCTCAAAATCTCTTTTCAGACAACATGTGAGGACAAGGCATGCACTCACACTCTAGCAAACCAATCTAAACTCAGGAGACTCAACTATAACTTTGGAAAATGGCAGCAATCAAGCATGTCATTCTCTTTTCATTAGTTAAAGCAAGGAGACTACTAAGCCATACAAATGGAATTTCTTACTATTCTCAGTGATAGACATTGAGCTCTTAGAGTGGGGGATGAAAGCCTTGCCTTAATTTCTGAAGTTAATAACCTTTATGACTAAACCAAGCTAAGATTGTTATTAGCAATAACAGTAACCAAAACAGCTTCTCAAGCCATACCACCTTTTTTCAGCGCAAACTGGTCTGCTAGTAGAGCAGAGCTGCAAGCATCTTAAACATGCAAACTTAATCACTCTGTAGAAAAAAATACCCTAAGTAATTAGCTAAATTAACTAAAAACCCCCACATGCTGATTTGTTGGCTTTTTTTTTTTTCTACCTTGCTTTACTAGTTAAAAAAAAATTCAAATAGATTACTTTTATGCAGGGCAGACTTTGCTTCTTTTCAGTAAAATTACAACTGTCAAGGTATCAAAGAGTATCACCTAGAGGCAATACATCAAACTCAGTATATGTTGCATGAAACATTTATTTGTCTCCAAATTAAAGTCAAAAGAGACAAAGCCTTCCCTCTTCCTTGTTCTGTATTGGTTAAATTAAAATCTAAGTAGTAGTTCAGAAGGATAATGTTCTTTATCAATAGAACGTCTTTCTCCTGCCTCAAGAGACCTCTGCTGTCTCCTTAAGACTTAAATTTCTCTACATTTACCACTAGTCACCTTCAACTAAACATGATGGAGTACTAGAAAATGAAAAAACATAATTTCCAGAGATTTAGCCAGGATCCTAGCACCCTCAATGCTTGTAAGTTTCGGAATTTAAAGAAAAAAGAATAATCTTGGCTTTCTTTTAAAAAGAGGAATCTGTAAATATTCAGCTAGCTTGAAACTATGCTCAAGTCACACACAAGGCTGAACGTTTGCTACTGGAAAGTCCTTCCTAAAATTTTATAATCTTGCCTCCTTCCACAGCACAGGAACAAAGAAAACCCCATGGCCAGTCATCAATCTGTCTGTTATTTTTTAACTTGGACAAGCCAAGGGGATAAGTGTGCCCTGAACTGATACCAAGGAAACAAGCTAATGGCCTGCAGCACAGAACTAATCTCCATGGGAACATCTCAGTACTACACACATATATTATTAAAAGAAAAATGTCTGATATCAAGGTCACGGTGGACCAGTTGTGTCTATTGTATCTGGACAGAAAGATGGATGAGATTTTTTTCCCACTTCTACCAGAAAAAAGAATGAAAAAATGTTTTGCAGGATGAAGGAAACACTGCTCTCCATCCATCTCTGTTCAAACTCCAGACACCCTGGCACAGCAGAGATGACACACAGAGGGGGGCAGACTGACATTTCTCACAGTACTTTTTTAGCAACTTTATCAGACTCTGAAATCTGTTATTCATACTGACCAACACTGACCCAAGAGGAGCTGATGTCAAGACCTTAAATCTTTACTCCCTTTCCTACTGTTGGGGCACAGTGTTAGAATAGTTAAGCCACACCCTCCTCAATTCAAAAATGCAAGTTGAAACCATGCTGTACACTTGTGACAAATGCCACCTGAGGTGTAAATGAGTGTCTTGTTATCTGCCATGCCAGCTGGAAGTTTTCAGACGCGGTGGTAGTTTTGCAATCATTTAACCCATTGCTTGTTACAGAAATGGGCATGCCTCAGGCAGGCCAGTCTCACTGGCCACAGAAGCTAGCCACAGCCTCTGACCTAACGCTGTGCACATGCACATGACACTTATCACAGACATATCTGCAGACCACTAGCAATCATAGGACAGAGGGGTCTGACAACATTGGCCATATAAGAATTTGATTAGAAAAAATGAAAAACATAAAACTTGAAGACCTACTACAGGACATATTCAATGTAATTAATTTGTATAAGTAACAAGCAAATGTATTTGTTAAAAACAGCTTAAAATGGGTGGATGCAAAAACTCAGCAACAGTTCACTAACTCGTATCTAGCATTTAATGCTAGATATAATCCTGTTCTGCACAGATACAAAACAATGTGGCATTACCACAGCCGTATTTATTTGCAGTACCCTATTAAGTTGGACTCTCTCACCTTCATAAATGAATTAAGACTACAACACTGACGAAAAGCAGTATTTATCATATGGTAAGACCCTTATAGCAAAGTAAATGAGCAGTTCTTCTCTTTTGAAACAAAGTAACAAAATGGTGCTGTTTCAAAAAGGCAGTGGCAACAATGTTCAAGATGCACTGGATGACAACACCAGTCCTAAAGAGCCTCAAAATTCCACTGGTGCTATTTTCAATCTAAGAACCCAGCATAAACCCTCAACCACATGTCATTTTGAGAAGAAGGCTTGTGATACGATATTGTCTATATAACATGATTGTGTGAATTTTTACTGTGGTTGTAGTCTTTCACTATAGCTCTGTGTACTTCAATTTAAGCCACATTTCTTCACAACTATAACAGCAATTCATAATACTTTCTCTAACTTTTTATATGCTTTCTTTTTATATGAGCTCAGACAATGTCTACATTTCAGTTTAGATCCTCCCTGCTTCTGCTACACATAACTGAAGTAAAATCCTGTGAGCCATGGCAGGGCTTGCCTGCTCCTCCAGTGACTATTACCCATTGGCAGTCTGAATGGGTATTGAAAAAATAAGAAAACACAACAGTAGTATTACAGTAACATTAACTACTACTTAGAAAGAGTCCTTTCTAGTGTGTTTCACGAGCTTACCTGTCTGAAGCTTCCAAGTCAAAACAGAATCGCCTGTCTATAGTATCTATATTTCTTTTGGTACAATACATAAGGACGAAGAGTTCCCCATCACCCTGTGAAAAGAAAGATTTTATACGCTTGACCCAGTAATTGAAAACTTCAGTAAGCCAGCTATACAAATCAAGTAAGTTAAATTTACATTAAAATAATGGCGAAAGCTATACTGAAAACTGACACTTGCAAAAGAATTTTCTCATGGCTGCCGTTCAGGTCTGTGCAATAGCACATAAATTCCATGGTCATTTATGGGACATAAATGCAAAAAATATTGAGTCCCTTTTAGCTAGTACTTTACAGCATTGACACAGTACCACAGTAATTTGAACTAACAAAAAACATTTTGCTATAAAGATTTTGCATGTTATAAGCACATAATGAGCAAAAAAAGCCTTCTCCCATTTTATATCAACCACAGCAATTTCCATAGTAAAGGCTATTGCTACAGTAACTAGAACAATGTAAGTGTTCTTTACTATCTGCAATCCGTCTTACAGAACCAGGCCTTTCTTCAAGACCAATCAACACAAGAATCATATTTTACCCTTAATATTTCAGAAATCAAATAAACTCATCTGTGAATGCTGCATGAGTTGTACAGGATTTAATCAGGATTAACTGGACGTTTTAATTATTTCTTGTCTTATTCAACATCTCTAGACACAGGAGGTTGTCACTGAAGGAGTAATTGCATTGTGGGTTTCAAAATGAGAGATCTTTTAATACAGAAAAATGGTTTTATAAGTGTTTTAGAATGCCAAATGTTTACACACATACTATATTAACAAAATGACTAGTTACAATTAAGAGTAAATCAGATAAAAAATTCATAGAAGTACTAAAATGATTAAGGAAGCCAAACACCACCAATTTTCAGTATGGCAGGTTTTCCAGAGCTTTTGAAAGATTCTTCCAAATTCAATGTTTTGTAAATATATACAGCCCTCAAAATGATGAAATCCATGTCCCCTCTGCTCAAACTAATGGGATATAATACCCTGATAAAATTCAAATTTTGTTAAAGATTCACAGTTTTGGAAGACAGGGCAGGGTGCTGCATTTACAGGAATGTTGACTCGAGCATTATTTTCCAGCTTCAGATATCCTTTTTCCTTACAACAAAACATATCTAATCCATATTAATGCACTCATTTAACACATCATCTGTGAAGATGCTGAGTACCCTCAATTCCCAACTATTTCAATAGGAATTAGAGCCATTTAAAGATCAACAGAGTCTTGGGTCTTTAATATTTCAGATGCTATAAGAGATCTGAAATTACATTCAGTTGTCAGTACAAATTATATTTCTATTAAAATCCTCTTTTCTAGTCCCACATCTAGTACTTATATCTCTGAAAGAAAAACCTGACTGGAGCATGCAAGAAAGAAATTTCTATGTCTATTATAATTTCCAGATTAATAATTAAAAAGAAGTTAGATACTTCATGGATAAACCAGATTCTAACTGATGAAACACTGCATGTTATTTGTACCATGTTCTCTGGTCTTCCAAAAGGAAGCAACTGAAGTCTACAGAATCCTTATCTGTTAATCTGTCTGTTAACTCCAGGTTAATGTCCTTAAATGCCAGACTGAATCGTATGAAGAAAGAAGAAAAAAAAAAAAAGGGGGGCAAGGAGGTAGAGAGGGAAAGTACTTGACACATCTTCTGATCTTGATACAGGGCAAGTATAAAAGTAGAATATAAAAATATACTTACAACTTTCCCTCCTGATCTGTGTTCAAATGGGATCATGGTGAACTTTTTTGTCTCTTTCCTATACGTGCAATAGTGCTTCACCCAACTAGAACCAAAGGGAGCAGGTCCTACATAACACAAAACCATTGAATAGTACGTACTTTTTCCAGTGTGTGTATTTACTTCTCCTGCTTTCCAAAATGATACTGAAGATTCCTACTTAATTCCTAGTAATGCAGTATTTAAAACAAAGGTGTGAATTAAGAACATAATACAAAGTAATACAAATGTTAACCAGTACTAACTATTCTAAAAACTGACATATGTAGTATTTCACATTTATGCCTCGCAACCAAAAATGGATTTGTCTCACTACTACAGAAAAATATTTTTTCCCTAAAAAATACATATCCCTTGGAAACATTATCTAGGCAGAACACAGAAACCTAGTTTTACACTTGGTAACTGGAAGCTAAGCAACTGCAGATCAATGTACCTGTGTTGTAAGCTCTACATTATCTACTGATTAAGGTCTGATCACATTTTCTGACACCAAAAATCACTCCTAACTATTCATCAGTGCACACCCTACATAGAACACACTTCCTTAAGAGCCCAGCCTACTGCATACACTATTATTCAGATTTGCACGATAATATTAACTGTTAAAGCTTGGATTCTGACCCACTGTATCTCCTCACTTGTACTAATTTACTTTTTTTAGAAAAAGTTTTGCAAAGGACTCTTCTCTTTTGAAGGACTCTGCCCCAGATTATCAGGGAAGCTCTTCACAAGTAGCTCCAGCTAACAGAGGATTTCACTGCTCCTAACCTGGAAGGTCTCACTGCCTTGCTCCTCTGCAACTCATCTTCAGGCACACCCACCTCTTCTGAATCCTTTCAGCTGATTTTAAAGCTCATGACCACCAAGACGAGTGAACTGATCTCACAAAATAACTTTTTTATTATTTTTTACTGCTAGTTCTCTTAAAATTTATTCCTGAACACTGTAATACCGATGTTTCCATAAAGAACGTTACAGTGTCCACAATTCGTGACAAATTTTACAGAAGTCTTTACTTCAACAGTAATCAATGAAATATCACAAAAGTAAAATCTCTCATCAGAATAAGCAAATAAAATTTCCATAAGGGCACACATCGACAAAATATGATTTATGCAAAATTATTTAAAAAAAAACATACAAAAATAAATTACTTTGAGGTCATTCCTTGAGCAGTAAATGTTCTGCATCTTACTTGGTTTTTTTACTAGAGTGAGAAAGATTTATAATTGTTCAAAATATTGACAGGATATGATTTGTGTGACATGCACCTCCACAGCAAGATTTTCAACACTAGCTACCTAGCCTATAGCCTGCTTTATTTGACCCTATGATCACAATCAGGTAATGAAAGCATATCACTGAACCAAGGAAATGACAGTCAATTTCATCATACCAAACTAGCCCAGTTTTCAGAGGCTACTTTGATAACTCATGTTGCTCTGACGACAATGTCTGACAGTTCTAGAGGAAGTCATTAGTAAGGTATTAAACACAATATGAAATACATCCTTTGATCAAACAAAATTTCCTCCAATTCATAAAGTCATGGAATGGCTTGGGCTGGAAGGGACCTTAAAGAACATCTAGTTCCTACACACCTGCAGGCAGGGACACCTTCCACCTGCCCAGGCTGCTCAAAGCCCCATCCAGCCTGGCCTTGAGCCCTGCCAGGGATGGGGCACCCACAGCTGCTCTGGGCAACCCATGCCAGTGCCTCATCACCCTCACAGTAAAGAATTTCTATCTAATCTAAATCTACCCTCTTTCAGTTACAAGCCATTACCCCTTGGCCTATTGCAACAGACCCTACTAACAAGTCTGTTCCCATCTTTCTTATAAGTCCCCTATAGGTACTGGCAGGCTGCTGTATGGTCTCCCTGGAGCCTTTGCTTCCCCAGGCTGAACAACCCCTTCATAGGAGAGGTGCTCCAGACTTTGTGGCCCTCCTCTGGACTCATTCCAACAGGTCCATGTCCTTCGTATGTTGGGGGGCCCAGAGCTGAACGCAGCACTCCAGTTGGGGTCTCAGGAGAGCAGAGCAGAGGGGGAGAAACACCTCTCTCAACCTGCTGGCTACACTTCTTTTCATGTAGCCCAGGATGGGTTGTAAGCACACGTTGTTGGGCCATGTTGAACTTTTCATCCACCAGCACCCCCGAGTCTCTTTCCTCAAGGCTGCTCTCAACCCATTCTCCACCCAGCCTGTCTCTGTCCTTGGGATTGCAGTGACCCACATGCAGGACCTTACACTTGGCCTTGCTGAAAATTTGTGAGGTTCACACAGGCCCACCTCTCAAGCCTGTCAGGGTCCCTCTGGACAGCATCCCTTCCCTCCAGCATGTCAACTGCACAACAGCTCGTTGTCACTGGCAAACATGCTGACAGTGCACTCGTTCCCATCCATGATGCCAACAAAGATGTTAGAACAGCATTGGTCCCAGTACAGACCCCTGAGGGACATCACTCCTCACTGGTATTCACTTGGACATCAAGCTGTTGACTGAGTGCAACCATTCAGCCAACTCCTTATCCACTGAGTGGTCCATCTGTGAAATCCATGTCTTTCCAATTTAGAGGATGTTATACAGGACAGGGTCAAAAGCTTTGCACAAGTCCAAGTAGACGACACCAGACAATCTTCCCTGATCTGTCAACACTGTATCCCCGTTGTAGAAGGCCGCCAAATTTGTCAGACACAATTTGCCCTTAGTGAAGACCTGTTGGCTGTCATCAATCACCTCCTTATTTTCTATGTGCCTTAGCACAGTTTCCAGAAGGACCTGTTCCATGATTTTGCCAGGCATCAAGGTGAGACTTACTGGCCTGTAGTTTCCCAGATCTTCCATTTTTCCCTTTTTAAAAATGAGGGTTATGTTCCCCCTTTTTCAGCACATGGGAACTTCACCAGACTTCCACAACTTCTCAGATATGATGGATAGCAACTTAGCCACTTCATCTGCCAGTTCTCTCAGGACCCACAGATGCATCTCAGCAGGTCCCACAGACTTGCGCACCTTCAGGTTCCTTAGATGGTCTTGAATCTGATCTTGTTGTATAGTGGGCAGTTCTTTATTTTCCCAGTCCCTGCCTTTGCCTTCTGTGACTTTGGGCGGTGTGGCTGGAGCACTTGCCGGTGAAGACAGAGGTAAAAAAGTCACTGAGTACCTCAGCCTTCCCCATGGTCTCGATAAGCAGGTCTCCCATTTTCTTCCAGAGACGGCCCACGTTTTCCCTAGTCTTCCTTTTATCACTGACATAACTATAGAAACATTTCTTGTTGTCTCTGATGTCCCTGGCCAGATTTAATTCCATCAGGGCCTTAGCTTTCCTAACCTGACCCCTGGCTACTCAGTTTCTCTGTATTCTGCCCAGGCTAGCTGTCCTTGCTTCCACCCTCTGTAGGCTTCCTTGTTGTATTTGAGTTTGTCTAGGAGCTCCTTGCGCATACATGCAGGCCTCTCAGCTTAAGTCTTTGTTGGGACACACGGCTCCTGAGCTTGGAGAAGGTGATCCTTGAACAGCAACAAGCTTCCTTGGATCCCTCCTTCCTCCAGGGCTTTATCCCATGGTACTCTACCAAGCAGATCCCTGAAGAGGCCAAAGTCAGCTCTCCAGAAGTCCAGGGCAGTGAGCTTGCTGTATGTCCTCCTCGCTGCCCTAAGGATCTTGAATTTCGCTATTTCATGGTCATTGAAGCCAAGGCTGCCCTTGAGCTTCACATTCCCCATCAGCCCCTCCTTCTTGGTGAGAACAAGGCCCAGCATGGCACCTCTCTTCATTGGCTCCTCTATCACTTGGCGAAGGAAGCTATCATCAACACATTCCAATAACCTCCTGGATTACCTATGCCCTGCTGCGTTGTCCCTCCAACAGATATCAAGATGGTTGAAATTCCCCATGAGGATCACAGCTTGTGAAGGTGAGGCAGCTCCTGTCTATAGAGGACACCGTGTACACCTGCAGGGCTACGATCTGACTAGCATCAAGTGACCTGTAGCAGACCCCCACTATAATGTCATCTGTCCCTGCCCTCCCTTTAATCCTGACTCATAAGCTCTGCTCTCAGTTGGCTTCTCATCCATCCCCAGCGGAGCTCCACGCTCTCCGGTTGGTTGCTGACATAGAAGGCAACACCACCTCCTTTTTCCCCCGACTTTCCTTCCTAAAGAGCCTGTATCCTTCCATTCCAATGCTCCAGCCATAAGAGTCATCCCACTACAGCTCTGTGATGCCAGTCAGATTGTAGCCCTGCAGGTGTACACGCATCTCTTGTTTATTTCCCATGCTACATGTGTTTACATAGAGGCATTTGAGTTGGGTCCCCAGTGAACCTGACTTACTGGCTGGAGCAGTTAGAATTCCCTTGTGCTGCTCTTCAGGTGTTCTCCTGCTGCCCTGCAATTCCTCTCCAGGCATCTCTTGCTGGCACCGGCACCAAACTGGTAGGAATAGGATGGATTGAGATTTCCCCTCCCCGAGCAGCTTTAGTGTAAAGCCTTCTTCACCAGCTTGGCAAGCCTTTGACCAGTGCTGGTCTCCCCTTCTCTGTCAGATGAACCTCATCAGCCCCCAGGATTCTCACAGCGAGCCACATGTTCTAAGTAACTGTGGCACTAGTCCTGCAACCATTTGTTGATTTGCCAGATTCAGCTGGTCCTTACAAACCCTTTCACTTTGACTGGGAAGATTGATGAAAAAAAACTGTCTGTGCTTCAAAGTCCCTTACTGCACTCCCAGGGCTTTGTAATCCTTCTTCATGCCCCTCAGACTGCTCCTGGCTGTATCACTGGTGCCACATGAAACAGCAGCAGCAGCAAATAGTCAGTGGTCTGTATAAGGCCTGGTAGACTCTCAGTGACACCCCTGATGTGAGACCCTGGTAAGCAGCACACCTCTCTAGAAAGCACATCAGGTCAGCACAGGTGCCTCCACACCTCTCAGAAGAGAGTCACCTACTGCTATCGCCCATCGCTTTTCCTCAGTTATGCCGGCTGTCGCACGAGGAGCAGACCAGGCTGCCTTACTTGGCTCCAGCGTCTCTCCCGATGTGACTGTTGTCTCCTCTTCGGTTGGCAGAGCAACGAAGCAGTTCTGCAAGGGTGCCTCAGGCTCCAAGGGAAGTCCCTTCCTCCTGCAGGTCCTTCTGTTAGTCTTCCATTCTTCTGCATTATTGGCTGCCTTCCCTCCTGTGTGTGCCGGTGGGGGAGGTTTTGGCTGTTTGGCCGTGGGCTCTGGGTCCACTGTAGGCTGTCCTTGGAACCAGCTATCTAGCTCCTTCTCAGCCTCACTGATGCTACGCAGCCAGCTCAGACTCCTGCTGCAGTAGGTCCTTCACCTGGGCACAGCTTTTGCAGGCAGGTCCGCTGCCTGTCCCTGCCCCAGGAGAAAGGTCCGGGCACATCCTGCGGTCTGAGGTCTGCACTGTGGCCTCTCCCCTCAGCAGCTCCATCTGGCTGGAGACATTGGCCATGGCTGGGGTAGATGGTGCAGACCTCCCAGCTGGAGTTGCAGTCTGGGCTGTTGGCTCTCAGATGAGCGCCCACCATTCTGCTGTGATGGTCAGGTAGGATGAGTACCCTTGACCCGTACAATAGACATAGAGCGATGCCCAGTTGCTGGGTTACATGGACTTCAAGTCTTTCCACTCAACCGGTGGAACACACCTCCTTTGAAGCAATATCCTCCTATGCAAAGTGCCAGGCCAGGCACTGGCACTCCCCAGGGCTGCCCTGCGCAGGAGTGGTCACCATCACCCCTGGCCCCGCCCAGGGTTCCGTCACCTCTGCTAAGAACTGTCACGCTTCCAGCACCATGATCTTTTTATATGCCACAGTAATGCTGCCATTAGGAGCTTTGAACATGTACTCAGATGACACTGTTCAATAAACTGTACATTCTTTGCATGTTTATGTTACCTGCAGAAATAAGACTTGCCTGTATGCACAATACGGGTACTACAAAAATACATCTTACTTTTTTCCTGTACATAGAGATAACCTTCCATCGTGAAGTGATTTGCTCTTTTGTGTTCCTGAGGATTTCTTCTGATCTTGTTCATGAGCTCCTCTACCTCTGACCTTGTTCCTTCAAAACGATTTCGTGTCTAAAACAAGATGGCAAAACCCCATTAGTAGAGTGGAAGAAAGACTTACTCTTCCTGGCAGATAAGAGTTATAATAATGTATTGGGTTTGTGCACCAAACTTTTGGTAGCAGGGGAGCTGCAGAAGTGGCTTCTGTGAGAAGCTGCTACAAGCTTCCCCTAGGTTTGACGGAACCAATGCCAGATGGCTCCAAGATGCACCTGCCACTGGCCATCGCTGAGCCAGTCAGTGGCAGTGGTAGCACCTCTGGGATAATGTAATTTAAGGGCGGGGGGGGGGGGGGGGGGGGGGGGGGGGGGGGGGAGCAACTACAGAAAGAATATGAGAGAAACAACTGCAGACACCAAGGTCGGTGGAAGAAGAGGAGGTGCTCCAGGCACTGGAGCAGAGATTCCCCTGCAGCTTGTGGTGAAGACCCTGGTGAGGCAGGCTGTGCCCCTCAGCCCATGGAGGTTAGCAGTGGGGCAGATATCCACCTGCATCTCAGGGAGGACCCCGTGCTAGAGCAGATGGATGCCCAAAGGAGGCTGTGACCCCATGGGGAGCTCACACTGGAGCAGCTCCTGGCAGGACCTGTGCCCCCATGGAGAGAGGAGCCCAGGCTGGAGCAGGGTTGCTGGCAGGGCTGGTGACCCTGCAGGGAACCCACGCTGGAGCAGTCTGTACCTGAAGGACTGCACCCCATGGAAGCGAGCCACATTGGAGCAGTTTGTGAAGAACTGCAGCCCACAGGAAAGACTCTCGCTGGAGAAGTTCATGGAGGACTGTCTCCTGTGGGAGGGACCCCACACTGGAGCAGGGGAAGAGTGTGAGGAGCTCTCCCCCTGTGGAGGAAGGAGTGGCAGAGACAATGTGTGATGAACTGACCATAACCCCTGTTCCCTGTGCCCCTGCGCTGCTCTGAGGGAGAAGGCAGAAAAAAAAAAAAAAATCAGGAGTAAGGTTAAGTCCAGGAAGAAGGGAGGGGTGGGGGGAGGGTGTTTTTAAGATGTGGTTTTATTTCTCATTATCCTACGCTGATTTGAATGGTAATATTTTTTTTTCCCCCCAAGTCAGTCTGTTTTGCCCATGACTGTAACTGGTGAGCGACCTCCCCGTCCTTATCTCAGCTCACAAGCCTTTAATTATATTTTCTCTCCCCTGTCCAGCTGAGGAGGGGAGTGGTAGAGCGGCTTTGGTGGGACACTGGCATCCAGCCAGGGTCAACACACCAAAAATAATTATTTATAAAATGAGAGAATTATTCAGGACATTTTAGAATAGTCAGTGCACAATTTCAATACATGATTACTTCAAGTTCTGATATTCTTCAAAATTAAAAGCATGGTTTAGATATTCGCTGTTATAAGTGTGGAAAGCACAAAGATTGCCAGAGTAGATTTCTAAAACAATCTGCTACCCTCTTCAGAAAGAGGTGAAATATTGAGTACAAAACTACTTTGGATTTGAATATTCAAGTTTCCTTAGAAAAATATTACTACAGATGTTCACTGAATTCATGAGATTCTTACTAGTTGTCAGGAAGGAGATGATTTTCTGTAGTTACTGAGAAAAAAAGCATGCAGAAAAACCCCAAAACCCACCCCCAAAAAAACAAAAGTCCAGTTTATTATTATTCCTGAATGTCACTCATTTCAAAGTTTGCAAGCAGCCACAAGAGAAATATTTATTAGAATATTAGTAGAAACAGTCAGAAAGTAACCATACCATCCACAAATTACACAATAGGACGACGCAAAACAGAGCAGCTCACACCTGACAAGAAACTCTTTGGTTTGGTCTGAAAAACATTGGCAATTGGCCAATGAGCAAATAACAAAACCACAATAATCCTGGTAATACCTAGTTTTCTCCACATACCCACTTGGCCAAGTTGCACAAACTGAAACCTTGTATTTAAATTCCTGGCTGGTATTTTCCCCAGTTGGTGCATGTGTTTTGAGGAAAGCATATTATTCCAGATGCATGCTTATGTGTCTTGGGGCTTTCAAAAAGCACCTTTATTTTTCTGAAAACGGATGAGCTTCTGAAAATGCTGCTTCACCTACTTTATGGGTTTTTTTCCCCCAGCACAAGCAGCCATTTGCATACACTGAGAAATATACCATGAATATAAGCAAGTATTCATTCTTGTACGTATACAGTTAACACTATGCTCCTGACTGGCCATCTGTACATGCAAATTCCAGATTTATGCTTGGAAGGAGTTTATTCATGGGCACAAACATAGCCCATACAAGCTGTCACCCATACCCAAACATTTTATAAAGGAAATAGGAAGATATTCTTTAGGTGATGATTAAAAACACTGCTGCCTTATGTCCAGGCAAAACAACTGCCCTGAGCCACCCCCCCACCCCATATCCATCATCTCATTTTCAGGTCACATCAGTTTGTAAATTATGGAGTTAGATCCTGACATAAACTCATTTCCAAGGCTCCAAACAATTTTATAAGCTCCTCTGCATAATCTCCTAGAAAAGCTGCATTAAAAAATATACTCTGTACTCGAGGCAAAGGCAAAAATATTGATAGTGACAGACTGCTCAAACCTTCTTGTCTGAGCACTGATCACTCCAAGGTTAGATGCTTTAAATGATCCTGCCGGGATCTTCCTTAGCTGTGCAGTGATCACAAATCTGAGTGTGTGAAATACACCCTGGGAATGGTGGGATGGAGCACCACAGGCTCCAAAAACCTCAAGAAAATGTCTATTTCCCTTTGCGCTGTGACAAAGCTGAGCTTAACCAGGGGTTGACCACTGCTGCTGCACCAGCATGGCTATGCCTCCTCTCCCTAAGGAAGGCCAGGTTTGATTGCAGGGCAGGAGAGCATGCTTTAGGCTGCAACAAACCTTGTATGGGGTTGGGCATAGAACCGAGATAACAAGAGAAAAGTTCTGGGAGTGCAGGTGAATCTGGTTGGAGATGCAGGAATTTTACAAGAGAATAAGAATGTTGGAAGAATCAGCTTACTGGAGGAGCTTGGCCTACAAGGCTGTGTTTGGGGCGTTTTCCCCTTTCTTTCATTTTGCAGTGGGAGTAACAGGGAGGCAGGGTCTGGAGCAATGTGGAAAGTCACAGCATTATTCTCAAAGTAAATACAACCTCAATGAAAGGGAATGCAATTGTTACTGCTATAATGGCAAATCACTGCATATCCAGCTAGGTTCTCTGTACTGAATCTTGTACCCTTTAATTTTTAACATGTCAATCCAGTGTTCTGCCAGCAGCTTAGCTGTACAACAGCCAAGCCCTAGTTCATTTTTCCTTTGAGATGTTTTGTTCATCTTCACCATAGTGGAGAATGTGTCATGTCCTCTCATGATCCTTTCAGATGCTTCCTTCTACTTTCCTCTTACATCACGATAGTTAACCTCTTGCCTCCTTTCTCTCTACAGTTTTTTGAAATCTAGGTGTTTTGTTCTACCTATTCATAAAAGTTGACCAGTAATGCAGGGCACGCTGTAATACCATTGAGTCAATTGAAAATGCAGCTGTTGAGATTGATTTGCTTTCTTATTGCTCATCAGTTCTTTAGACCATTCCACTGGCTGTTTTCCATTTGTAATCTGAAATCCAGCTCTTCAAAACTGTACCACAGCTTCCCTCTCATGTCTCATTTCTTGCTCATCTTGCATCAGCTCCCCTCTACCTACTGCAGCTCCATGCTGTTTTCTCACTCTGTTAAGCTCAGCACACAGGAGCTGCAAGACTGTCCTGAAATCTTCTCCAGAACACTGACTTCTGCCATGAAAGTCTGCTTATGAAGTTACCACTATCAAGTTCCTCTACCCAAACCAAACAAAAGCTCAAGAGGAAACTTGAGATTTAAACATATGGGAAAAAAATTAAAGGAATGGTATCATGACACATGAATCACATCCCTATGTATTACAACAACCATAATCCTCTCTTCCGCTTCCCACCTCCTGCTACTGCATGCTAGTTAAGCCATTTCTAAAAATAGACTGCAACCTCCAAGAAGTAGTTTCTGTATCTTAATTCCAGATGCCCTTAGAGGTCAAAAAAACAGATGGCACCATCATGAATTGCTTGTTCGCAGTAGGGCACACATTTGTTCCCTACCAACAGGCCTCTGGCACATCAAAGTTCCTCGGAGCAAGTTTTAACCTTCAACAAATCTCAAGGAAGCAAACAGACCATCTGACTAGTGACGCTGTCAGTCCCATTGCTTCAGCCTGTCACCTTGCCTACTGCTGTCCCAGTCCTGACCAGACCACACTGGGCAATTTGGTGTGACAATACACTAACTAGTGGTAGGCCCTGGTTAGCCTGCTCTTGAAGAAACACGTGATTTTTGTCAAATATGCCATGGGTGCTAACAACACATCTCCCGAAGCAGTTCTGCACCCCAAACTATCAGAGATGTCATTGCATGAAAGGGCTGCTTCAAGATGAACAGAAACTCCAAGTCACATTGCTGACAGATTTTAAAAAAAAAAAAAAAAAAAAAAAAAAAAAAAAAAAAAAAAGCACACTTATAAGCCCAGCAGGTTTTCTTTCCTTTTCTTAATTATGGTTAATGTAGCCCTGTCAAGCAATGACCCTCAGACATGACCACCACACTCAATTTCAAACACACCTAAACCACTGAGGACCTTAGCATTTCATTACCCATTCTCTGAATTCTCCATTGTTCGTTCATTTTTTAACTCTCTCATGACAATCCTTGTGTTAAGTCTCTGTAAAAAACTGCGAAAAGGAGCGAGGGCCATTTTGCTTGGTGTTTGTTTTAGAGTATCAGAAATTACAAACTTCTCGGTGGAATGGACGACTTGTTCAGCGATGCGGTTAGTTCGCCAGGAGATGGCACTATATCCCCACAGTTCACAGGCAACGCACTAACACCGATGAAGTATTGGCAATACGGATAACTACATATACAGCAACTTCAGGGTGCAATTTTACTCAGAAAAGGCATAGATATAAAACTCAACTTACATTTTGTATATTTATCTGCAGGGCCATTTTGTAGTGATTGAAGTCTTTAGCAAGCTCATATCCCTGATGATAGAAAGTGAACAGACCCTGAAAAAACGAGAGCACCTGAAATACAAACAAAAGACTTGTTAGAATGAAAAACTCCATTTATCGGAATATGATTGCTGCATGTAGCCTTTTCCAGAAAGATCAGAGATGAAAAAATGATTGTTTTTAAACAAATTTCCACTAATGCCTACATTTTATTAATAACTATTTACATCCAAATGATCAGTTATGTATGTAGACATTACTGGGTAGTCCTGTCTCTGGAATTTCACGACTGATCTCTACGTTAAATTTGACCATAGGCAACGTATATTTCCTGTCTCCCAAACTTTCCTATATAATGTTTTCCTACAGCTGCTCTGATAACAATGATGTCTCTAACAAATATTTGTGCACAAGGAAGTAACAATCATTCTGTCTTTTAGTCACCATTTTCCCGGTCATTCCCCTCCCTGCTAAAGACCACATTGAGATGACTTTCATATCAGAGTAAGCTGGTTTGTTCAAAGAAGGAAGCTTTCCCTTCAGCATCTTTACCCATCAGTACTTTTTGTATGCAGATCTGACCTTCTCTCAGAACCAGCAATTGATCCATGTTGCAGTTTCTGACTTCAGTGTTTCACTTTAAAGGAGTAAGTTATACTGTGCTGGAAACAGGGTGAGGTGCAACACTGCCTACCTCTCCTTCCCTTTTTGGTTCAGGATGTCGGAAAGAAGCAAGTGATACAGGAAAGAACAAATCTCTTTATTAAAGAGAACAAACCTAAGAATGTATTTATTAATAAAGTTTGAAGTCATAGGCAAATAAGCCATTTTCAGAACTGCAAAAAACTCACAAATTCGAAGTATTATGAAGGGGAAAGGGAATAAGAATTTGGTACTAAATAATTTGGGTTTACTACCCTAGCATAAACTTCACATACAAATTGGTCAATATAAATTTCAGCCCCATCTAGAGGGAGCTTTCAGAAAAGAGAAAGGGACATGTTTCAAAAACAGGATCTGAACAGTCATTACTCCAGTCTGACTGTGAGGAAACTTCACATGGTTTTAAACACAAGAACCGAATCCAAAACTATTTAGGTATTTTTAAAAAAAAAAATATTAAATACTAGAAAATTTTAAAAAAAATCCAAAACCAAACCAAACAACAAAAAAAATCCCAAACATTTTTCACAGTATTTTCCCATTCCTTGAACAATGCTAATATATTTGAAGTAATTTATTCCCGCTTAAGGATTTTAGAAATTTTTTCATACAGGAATAAGCTAAAATATACAGCTCTCTAACTCCATGATGACCAGCTACTTCGATTAGGGTCATATTAATGTAATAATGAAAAAAGTCCCAAATAACTGTATTTGAATAAAAGGACAGACTTGGTCAAAAAAATACAGACTTCAGAGTGTGAATAAATGGAAGTCACTTCTACAGTCCATCTTCTTTTATCTCAGTATTACATTTACTGTTCTCCTGTTGTTTCATAAAATTGCATTTATACTATGAGGTGAATTCACACTTCAGAAAATTTTAGAATATGCTTAGAGATTTAAGTAAGTCCAGTCAGCGTATGTATGATTTTCACTGAAATTCATCGGAACCAATTGATTTCTGCACAGATTCAACTGCACTTGAAATCAAACATATCATACTACCTGATAATGAGCTTTTTAGTCAGCAGTGTCCTCTTATTTAATTGATAGCTGCACTTCATCACTAACAGGCCTTTAAGTGCAACCTTCATATTTAATTCCTTACATTAGTCAGGAATAACATTTTCAGTGGTTAAACAAAAAAATGCAACAAGTCTGACGCCAACACCATATTCTCGAATCCTCTAACTCACACCACAAATCAAATGTTTTTGCAGTGCAGCAAAGTTTCACACATATTCTGAAACTCAACATCAATGGATCCAAATCAACAGTAATTACTGAGGTCAGCTTTAGAATGTCTAGTTAAGTGTATCTGTACTAGGAATTTGCACAGATTTAACACAAGAGTGCGTGAATTCTCTTAAGTCACACAATCACATACATTTTCCCAGAAAACAGAGCTCCTTGGCTTTTGTCCAGCTGCACTCTTTCTCCATCCCTTATGGATGACAGTGTAGGCTGAAATCACTGGTACTTACAGGTTCCACACACTCAAATTTCTTCCGCTCCTGTATCTCTTGCAACTTGCATACGTACTCCAGGGACAGCTCATAGAAGTGTTTTCTATTTTGCTCCACTTGGTTATCCGCCTGCACACAGAATACAGCTAATAAAGTTTCAAAGACATTTTGCAGGCAGCACATGTACAGCATACAAGTGGCAAGCAATAAGAGAATTTTCTCCAGACTGGGATTTCTTCCTTTACAACACAGCTCATTCAGTTACTTCTAAATGTCAGCAGCAAATCCCTTTTACTATATAACATATGTTGTTTTGAATCACTAGGCTAAATTTTAAGAAACATTCCAATGACATCTCTTCAAATTTCTTTTCTATGGAATCCAAACCAAATACATCAGATCAGGTACTTGTGCGCTGCTTAAATAGTGCTGAAAAGGTGCCTGCCCAAACAGAGAAAGGAGGCTAGCAGCATCTTCCATTAGAAAAGGTGGAAATCATCTCCCCAGTCAATCTAAGGAAGAAAATGTTATTGTTGAAAATCACATTGCTGGTCCTGAAAGCTTTACTCTATAACCCAAATAACTGCTGTAAATAGCCAGAATGCTATTGTACCCATCCCATACCTATGCTGGCTCTAGCTGACAAGAAAAGCAATTTTAAAAAGTTCACTTATTGGTAAGACACTTCACAAGTTTCCAGAGCATCACATATCTAAAAACACAGCCTTAGTAGCTGCGTCTGATTTTTAGCTCAGCATTCCTGAAATGCCAACACCATATTGATGTGAACAGTTATATTTCAGCTGCCATTCATCTCTACATAAATCTCTAACTTTCTAGCATATATGTATTATTTCACTAAGTTATTATTTAAGGTGTACATGCCCTCATTAAAATATAAAACTTCAAGAACTAGCTAGAGGACACCTTTATTAAAATATATTAAAGAAAGGCTACAAAGGGATACTCTATAAAGTGGTTAACACCTAGTCTTTGCCCATGTGATAATATCAAATGCTTCTACACTCAACTGCAAAAGGAAATAGAGAAAGGGTTAGTTAAAAACACCAGACTTACTGTTATAGACTCCCTCTTAAATACTGAGTCTATATCCTTCAGGCAGAACAGTGACTGCTATGCTTTAAGAGGAGGTAAGTCAAATTAGCTTTAAGACAGTTTTACCTGAAGACATGCTTTGCTGCTCTGTGCTAGAAATCTGTCAGCAGTTAAAGGGGTAGAACAACAAATGCCGTTAAAATAAAACGGCACTAATAGGCACATCTAAGAAAACGTGTTTCAAGAAGCCAAGCCATTCTGATGCATCATATAAACCACGCAACACAGGAACTGAGTTGTCAGCAAAGCTTCTGATGATACATAGAAGTACTGAAGGGTGCCACAACACCATAGAAAAAGACTATGAAGTGGTTTTACTAGGTCATCTGGCTAATTGATAGGAAGACTGCCCTATATACACCAAAGACCCGCATAAGCCTGTTTCTCTCTTTCTTGTTTTTCAGTTGTTTATTGTTTCAGTTGCCCTCCCCAAGAATACAATACCCAACACAGTCATTTTACTGATTCCTCTCAATTCCCCTGTAAATAAATTATCACATCTCTCCTCAGTTTTTTGAGGCACGAGCCTCTCCACGCATGCAGCAAGTTTGCTCTCCAAAGAAATATGACACACACTGTGCCTCAGTGAAATTTCAGGAATATACCTCCACCCCTCCACTAAGTCAAAGGCTATGTTAACGTAAGACTCACAATGTGACATATTTTTAATTGATTTTTTGTCAAATTTATAGCTGCATCTTTTATTTACTCCAATTAAGAACTGACACAACTAGCCATGTATAATACTAAATTAGGAAGCTCCTGTGCAATTATATACACCCGTTTTCTAACCTTATGCAAGAAAGTTTTTCCTATTTAGCACTCTGACAACATGCTGCAAGCCCTTTTTTTTAATTGCTTATACATTTATACTCCAAAATTAAATGCATAAATGAAAAAACCTGACTGAAGAATTTCAGAATTTTCCTTCATGAAGCTTTGAAGGACATTTAAAACAAATCTATTTGCTCATTCTAGTCGTCACATATGCTTTAAAACTTCAAACTATATTTGATACAGCTTTTGGATATATTTGTGATATATTTGATACAGTATTTACCCACTGAGATTAGGTCTCATTTCAGACTTTGAAATATGTTCTTGATATCATCAAGAGATCATAATTAATACTTTTTCATTTCTTCTGCCTCAAGTTCTTTGGCAGCTGATCAATTTGATAAAAGTACAGGTCCTGGCACATGAGCAATGCCCAGTAACTTCACTGGCACAACTCAACGCCCCACAAGACACTCATTTATGCATATAAGGGCCTATTTTGCAAATGCAGGATGGAGTAGTAACATCCTACTGAAACTTGAGAACTTAATTTGACAAACTGATGAAACAAAACTACAGTTCTTATGTTCTCATAAGTTCCCATGAACTTCCCAATTACATTAACTAGTTTTTATGAAAAATGGCATAGATTATTTGGGGTGGGGTAGAGCGCACAGAGAAGAGCTATCTCGGGGGAAACATTAAGTGTTTAATGATATGAGGCATTAATAGACTAAGTATTAATAATTCTGACATAAATACATTTCTCTGGAAAAAAAAAATCCTTCTGCCTACAGCTGGTCTCTGCAAGATTTCTCTGCTGTCTTCTGACATACTATTTGCTGTTGTTCCAGAAATAAAAGCTATTACAAATAAAGATGATGATAATAAACCCACAGGGACAGCAGGAATGACATGCAAAACAGATATGTTTTGAAGTTACAAATAGTCAACACATTTTTCTGTAGCATTACTTGGGGGGGGGGAAGGAAAAATAAAATGGGGGGGAAGCACAAAACCACTTCCTTCAGGAACATAAGTCTTGCTGTACTTTGCATAAAGCATTAACACAGGACCACTTAGTCAATACATAAAATGCAATGCAAATTACATATATGGTAAAGCCTCATAAGAAATACAGAGGTTTTTTTTACAATACACTTGCACTTTGCTGTTCTCTTAAGTAAAAAAATTAACATGATGTTCAGTGCTTCATACACACACCAAGTAAAGCCCTCAATTCAGAAAATGGTAGGGGTACACCACCAAGTTCAGCAAACACCGATTTCCTCACCAACTTTTCCAGTTGACAGGAATTTTTCTCCTACTACTATGAATGCTATTTTTGCATTTTTATAAAATATATTTACCTATTTAAAAACCTTCAGCTTGCATAAAAGAAGAGCCAACAATACCTCTTGTAACTGTAGCTCTTTCTTCTTAGCTGATAAATTCAAATGCTTTTCTAACAAACTGTAGTTCTTCTCTGTCTCTTTATCAAACTTCTTTTTTTCCTCCTAGGCACAGAAACAAAATAACATCCATTTTGCATAAAAATGTAAGAAAAGCCTCCTTCTTTCTTCTTCTAAAATTCTAACTAATCAGAAACAAAGAGAAACAAATTATCATAGCTCCAATAACTAAGGAAACATTTTTTAAATTAATTATAAAGGCTAACTTGACATTAATTCCTATTGCATCAATATGGTGAAGCTTATCACGCAAATGCTTACATTTTCTAAGTTACAAAAAGCCAAACAAACAACCTTTTCTTGATTTATTGCATTTGTCATTACTTTCAGGGATCATCCACATTATCTTGTTTTTTAATAAAGAACTTAAAGGGAAATAACCAGTTTCTGAAAAAAAGAACTTTCTATAATCAACAAGGGAAAGTTCCTACAATTTCACAGTTCAAAATCCAAAGCAAATACCACTATTTTAAAGCCATATAAAGACCTCTGTACTGAATTCCTGCTTCTACCAGATTTATTGCCCCCAGGGGTGGGGAAAAAAATTAAATACATAACAATATCCATAACACATAAAATCATGCTAGCAAAACAGAAACTCTCACAGACACACATGAATATCATTTGCAAGTGTAAATCCATTTCTCTGACCATCAAAACCAATGTATTGGAAGAGGGATTGCCATCAAATGTTTCTATGAAGTCTAAATTCTTGGATCTAATTTAGTAGAAGACATTGTAAAGCAACCCTTTTTGTTTCCTCAGTTCTAGTTTTATAACTCTGTGTGTTAAGACAGAAAGCTGCATTGATGAAATTAACCAACAAGTTTTGAAGCTATTTTGAAGGAGCTGCAGTTGAAAACAAACTAAAATAAGTAAAATCAAGTATTTAATTACACAGTCAAGAACTGACAGATTTACTCATCAGAAAGATACCAGTTCAATTAAAATATTTTTCCATTATCTGTCAATTTGGAATTTCATTTAAATGTATCCTACGCAACATACTGGTTAGACTCCATGGACATACTTACTCTTTTTTTTTTTTTCCACCTAACCTTTCATTTTTAATAATACTATATTGAAAGTGATGCATGTTTTTGTTCTCTGAATGATTGGATTCTGAAGGTAGCATTCTATTAAAGAGGGGATATCTAAGCTGTTTAGGATTGCTTCTCAGCAAGGTCTTCTACCAAAAATGCTAGGTTTTTCTCCATTTTGAGCCTAAGAACTTCCTTTCAAAAAGCAGCCACAATATTCCTTACCAACTGAAAAACATTACGATATGCATATGGTATTAGTGTGATTACAGATAACATATTAGCAAGCAAATTCTATTGATCTGGTCAACATTTGAGTGCTGCCAGAAAAAAAGAGCACTATTAACTTCTAAGTAGGCAAAGCCAAAAACTTTACACATGTAATTTGGAATTACAGCAGCAACACTTTTTACTAAGGAGTAATTCAATAAGGGTCTCAGCTTCCAGCACTATGGAAGTAAACTTTTTTTTTCTTTATCTTCTTAAACCTAACTCAGACCATTTCATCAGCAGGGGATGTAAGATACAGGAAAAATCTGAGGCAGCAGGTTCAACCTGTATTTTGTAATGGTACACTGTACATTTTTCCTAAAGCAAATACTACACAATGTTCCAGATATATTTCACTACTAAAGCCTACAACTTGGTTTTCAGAGCTAAACAGTATTATATTTTCAGTGTCAGTACGTTGATTACATCGAATAAATACTTAACTAAGAATATTCGAAGACTTAAATACTTTAGAGGATTTTAATTTAAATGTTATACAATTATGCAAGACTGTTCTATTTAAGATCACTGAGTATTCTGTCAAAAAAAAAAAAAAAAGAAAGGCTAAATCACAAGTAAGAGCTTCAACTTCACAGAAACAGTATGCAGGGACGCATGGAAAGAAATATCCATCCAAACAACATGTGAGATGTAGACTGCGTGCATGTAACTTGTCCTGTTGGAAACATCACAGGCAGGATTCTGACCAGGAAATGAGTGAAGATCATGAGATAATTTAAAGCATTAGGAGTTCTCACCCCCAAACCGGCAATGTTCTTTAACACCAAAAATACTATTGAAATAATCTATTCATTACAGCTGTGCCCATGACAATAGGTTACATTGAGAACAAATTCTCTTTTCCCTTGGAAGGCCTCCCTATATTACAGACCAAGTTCTTATTGTATGTTGGTTGGGACATAAGATATACTTCTCAGAAGCCCATAAAATTACACAAAGCTCATTGTACTATTGAACTGTAATGATTTATGATCAACAGAGCATTTTTCATTCACGAACACTGAAATCTTATTCAGAACATGACAATCATTCCTGATAAAGTGAAAATGCATAGGACTCATAACTGAAATGTTAGCAATTAAATATCACTGCTGATGAAGTCATGAAATGATAAAATAAAACATCTGTAGAGTAGTAGTTTAAAAAAGTATGAATTGAGTACTGGAACAGAAAGCTCTGTGAAATAGCTGGGGGGATGTGGGTTTTTTGGGTTTTTTGGAGGTTTTTTTTTAATAAGCATTTTGGGGTTTTTTTTAATAAGCATTAAAATTTCTTACTGGAAGAAGAAAGGTAGACAGGTAGAAAAAGGTCAAACTTGTCCCTGATACTTGCAGCTTACTTTGCCTTTTTTCAGAATATACACAACATTGTGACAATCTTAAAAAAATTTAACACTTTCACAAAAAAATCAAAAACACTTTGAACGAGATCTTGTCTTCAGCTTCTCCATCCCTATTTTTTTCCATTCATGCAGATGCATTAAGTTATCTATTCAAAACAAAAATTAAAATAAAGGAAATTTTCACTTTACAGGTTGCAAAAATACAGTTAAAAGCAATGTGGATGAGCAAGCTCCTTTGGGTAGTGAATATTTTTCAGCCTTTGATTGTGCAACTGCAAACAAATACAAAGCACAACAGGGTTACCCATTAGGAAGGGGGCAGGCTGTTAGCAAGATTGCTCCTATTCCAGACACAAGAGATTAAGAGAGGGAGAAGAAAGCAGCAAGGGAAAGGACATATTCTTGTCTTCTTGAAACATACTTTCCATTTGTTTCTGAAGCAAGTTCTTAAAGTAGGAAAAAGAAAGCATGAATACATTAAATGTAAACAACAGTATCTTTCTGTCAATTACACATCATCACTGCAATGCAATCCAATCCAAGTAGAGAAATAGAACAAACTATCATAAAGGCAATGAGGAACAAACCTTTACAGCCCCTAGCTGCTCTTTCCTAAATCTTTCCAAAGGTTTGATCAGCGTTTCAGTAACACTGAGTGCCTAAAGAAAAAAAAAAGACACCAGTTAGGTTTCTGCAGCCAGACTGACAAGTCACTTTATCATCAGCAATAACAAGAGAAGAGCAAGCAAGCTCCAAAGTAAAATAAAGGAGAAGCAAATTAGGAGTCCTAACTAAAATAATAATAATAATAAAATAAAAATCACATCTATGAGTTTATTCAAGTTTTCAAATATTATAGCCCTTATTTAAATCCACTGCCAGGAAATCTGCAGAAATTTCAGAAGTGTACAGGCTGCAGCCAAATTACAACTGCTTTACTTGTGCCAGTCTCGCAGATCAGACTGACAGTCTCAATGACTGAACACCAGAATGAGAGACATGACAAATTATTTTCATTTGGGGACACAAAAATTTCTGCAACTAGAAACACTACAAACAACTGCAGAATAGACTAATGAGTAGCAAATAATAATCTTTTAACATACAGTTAAAGCCATTAGGCATTGATATATTTATATCAAAATATTAAGTACATTACGAAAACAAAGTTAACTTAAGTCATTAAATCAAGAAACAAGAATTTTAGCTGACTGGGTGAGCATCCACAAGTGTACTTACAATAAATGGCCTCATACCTATATTAAAGAGAAAGAAAAAGTACACAATATGCCAGTATAAGACAGAAAACTGCAGCATATTAGATCTGGCCAGCAAATACGTTTCTTAGTTCACATGAAATATCACCAGAGATGGAGTGGAGTTAGGGTTTGGTTTGAGGCTGGTGCAAACAAGACTTCAATTTTAAAAATGTTTGACAATTCAGCAAAGGTTGGAACTTCTGGAAAGCAACAGCAGCACAGAAAAGATAGTGAGAGCATTGGAGATGTGGAGGAGCAGGAGGGTCCTTTCGGTCTCAGTCCTAAAGCAGACCCACAGAGTAAATCACGTCCAGGACTGGGCTTAGCACAGCCACAGGGCTGAGCTGCCAGGAGTCCAGGCAGGGCTCCCTGGAAGACCACCTTAGACACAACAGCAGAAGGCCTTCTCTCCCTCGACCCACACCCACCCCACCCCACCCCCCTCTCTGCCTTTCAAAGGTGAAAGGTGTCAGAGAAAACATTGCAGGCTTAAAACAGCCTGCTGGGACACTTCTGAAAAGCTCTTATCATAGAACACAAGAGCGATGTATTAGAGATCTGGCACAATACAAACCTGAACATCACTGTCTGCTCCCACCCACCCCTGGAGCCATGCAGGGATTAATTTGGGAGTCATCCTGCCAATTCACTGTAACCAGAGCAACCAAGGCTTTTAAACAGACACGGCAGCATACTAACCTATGGAGCCAATTTGAAACCCAAATATCTGGCAAGCCTGGGCCAAACTGCATGTTGCACAGTCATCCACACAACAGAAACTTCCTAACTTCAGAGCACTTGTTCTCATGGCCCAAACTTTTTTTTTCTGCATCCATTTCCTGCTTTTGCCAAAAGCACTTAAAGCACTCTTCGGTGCACCCTTGGTGAGAGCAAAACAAAAAGGAAACCTCACAATTTTGTCTTCCAGAAGTGGACCAGGCTAACCATGACACAGAAGACCCTTATGTTTAGCTGGAAGGTGAGGGAAGGACAACAGTGTAACTGCTGCCATGTCCCCAGACCTGCAAAGACAGATCCTGCAGGCTTCATCACAAAGCTTTGGGAATGCTCTTGGTGGCTAGAGAACTATTTGTTCCCTGAGGTGACTCAGCTCCCACCAAATGAGAGACAGGGCATTCAAATGCCCAAACCAGGAGCTGAACTGTGGTTCTAGGATTTAGCCCACCTGTCAGCCTATGCGCTATATCGTAACTACTCAAGCCGTTACCAAGAACCTCCACGGCAGTTTTTAGGACACTCAGGTTTTTCACGTTTTGTCAGGCCTCCAAGACTTTCCTTGGAAATTCTCAGGGGCTGAAAGGAAACAGTAATTTCAACTCATAACTGAAACAGTTTCCTGGGACACAGCAGAAGCACCTGAGGACTGAAGGATCTCTCCTTGCAGACCTCGATGATTCTCACAAGTCAGAGTGGAGAACTGCTCATGGAAATCACAGAATAGTCCTATACTGGAAAACTTTTAAGAAGTTTAAGTTGTTTCTGCCAGTTTCTTCTATACTGACAAAGCAAGTGAGAAAGCTATGAGGCCTCCTCAGAGCAAAACTCATGAAAGGATGACAGTATCTGCCTGGAAGAGCACCAAGGTTAGTGGAATAATTTAAAAGCATTTAAAGGTAGCAACTGAGCATTTAAATGGTCAGAAGTTTAAAAATAAGTTTCTAACGACAGGTTGCTTATTAGCCATTTGAAATTTTACACAAAAAGAAGTGAAACTTAAGAACAACAGGCAGTGAATGTATGCTGAACACAAAGTCCAAGCCCCAGAAAAGCATAGCACCTTGATGCAACCGAAAGAAAAACCACCAACACCCACCACAACAAAGGCGGCTGTGGTTTATAAACCAGCAGGGCTGACTGCAGATCACTTGGTCTGCTACACTCCTGTGCAACATTAACCATGGAAACCACTACAGGAATTTGTTTGAAGCAGAAAATAATCTTTAAATCAAAACGAGATGTTCCCTCAGCGACTGCCAACAAACAGATTCCACTGCTGCCAATGATATGATAAGCCAGTAACTCTTTCATTAAAAGAAAAACAAGCCTCCCTTCCTTCCAAAAAAAGATGTTTCTCATTTTACACAGCTTAAACTTTGTTAACAGATGCCATAAAGGTATTTATGATTTGTCACCCGTTTTGCTTTCTGTGTCTGGATTAAACAATGAGACTCTTGGGTATTTCTTCGTGAAGCAGGATTTTGCAGATTTCTTTGTAGATTTTTGGTCATTCTCATAGAGCTTCATACCAGGCCCATATATAAGAATATAAGAGGAGTATTTCTGAATCACTGAAGTGAGCAAGTATGTCAGCTTATATGCATATAAACAGAAACTATCAACCAAGACACAACTGGTAAATTTAACCAAATTACAGAGCTGTTAATCTGACTGTCAGAAATAAAAATGAAGTTCACAATTGAAACATGCACAATTCTGGATTAAATAGGGAGACATTTGCACTGTTCTCCAGTGCTTATCATAAGAAGCTACAAAAAGTTTTGTAGTCATTTATATAACAAAAACATTATTTACACAGGTATTCATTCTAAGTTAGTTTATTTACAGTTTAGGAACTCAAAACACTTTTTCCTTTCCTTTTTTTTTTAAAAAAAAAAACAAACATGGTTAACAGATCAGTGGACAAAAAACCTAAATTTCTCCCAGTAAATAAGATAAGGATTGCTTGAATATATTTGTCATTATCATTTGCATCTTCCTTAAGAAGTAAGTCCATATTAAAATGTGAAATTTCCAAGAAAAGTTATACTATGCATTTAACTTAAGTATTCATTAATATGAAATGGCATGTTCCTCCCTCTTTCAACTTCTGTCTCAACTCCTAATTTTCATCCCTCTACTCCTTTAATCCTGGCAGATTATGACGACAGAAATGTACTATTTTAGGGGGGGGGGGTGGGGGGGTGGGCGCGGAATATCTTTCTTTTCTTCATATCTCTGATCAACCCAAACCTAACTGAAAGGAACATTTACTCAATTTTACAATCTGGCAGGCAAATTATGACAACTGTACATCACACTGGAATCCATGTAAAGAGGTCATGCCTCAGGTAGCAGTTATCTTAACCAGCTTTACAAATGTCAAAGTCTCAGGAATGCTTTAAAAAATGTTTAACCTCATATGCACACATCTCAGGCAGACAGTCTGAATTTGCTTATGCTAATCCTGTTCTATTTGCTGCACCTATGGAAAGGTCAAAGAATTTACTTAACTTCACCATAAACCTGGCAACAGCAGCAATAAAATCATTATTGCCATCATTGTCTCAGAGATCACTGTATCCAACATTTGCAACATCTTTATAAAGCAGACTTTCAGCTTTGTGTATACCTCCTAATTTCAGATGCCTTTACAAAACACCACCTGCTCAGGCAAAATAGTTTACAAAACGGTGACAATCCTGACTTTTCCAGCTCAATGTTCTTTAAATAAGTAACAGATCATAGGTTAAGGAGCCCAAACCAGCATTTCCTAGAGCAGCCCCCAAAGGCACAGACTAAAGCCATTAGCAAGTGCATTTACAGCCATTTGCTACTTCACCAGTTAAGTCAACAACATCCAACAGGTTATTTACCAGTCAGTGCCAGTCCACAAGATGACTTCATGTAGCCTGTTACTTCTTCCCTTCTCAGAGAAGACGGGAGCATAGCTGTTAGGGAGAAACTGCTTCCCCAAACACCTCTGCCCTATGGACTGTAACCTGACACACAACACCATCCACCAGAATTCAATACTTCTCATGCTTTCTCACTTTCCTGCGGTAGGCAGGAGTAGTCTTTCCTAAGTTTCGGCTCCCCTTGCAGGTACAACCAGGCTTGTCTTGCAGAGGAGGAAGGCTGCTTGCATGGGCTGTAAAGCAGTAGCAACCCACAAAGAGCTGTCCCAGAAGCTCAGTCCAGCCCCTGTGGCTAAAAAGGCTAGACCAACCTAAGTTAATCAAAATTTGTTTTGCTTATTAGACAAATGCAGCAGTGGCCTCCCAACTTTCATCCATAAAATGTCCTTAGACCTCAGCCTTTACTGGAAGAACTGGAATTTACACATTGCTCATCAACAGCTCTAGAGGCAAGGTAAATATGTACACTGACTCTGCTCCATTTCGAATCTAAGCATCCTCCCATACAAGACAGGTTCACTGGGAAAGAAGAACAAGAAGCCATAAACATACACCTTGCTGCAGACTGCATAGCAACACAGGAGTGCTGAGTTCCTAATTCTCATCCCAGGAACTGGAATGCAAATTAGATGCCAAACAGAAAAGCAGGTTGTATGTTTCCCAGTGCACTGACTCGAAAGATTTATTTGTAGACAGGGGCATGATTGTTTCTCTTCTCAACAAAGCAGAGACAGAGGCTGCCAGTCAGTAGGGCAGAGCTCATGAAAACCAGCAAGTGTCAATGAAACTAGATCTGAGAAGGAAGTTTTGCCCTACTGAGTGCAACAAAGAATGCAGAAAGGAAGACATACCTAGCAGTGATTCAATAACAAAGGTAGCTAACATTGCGGTTGAATAAACAGATTCACTTTCTAATAAAGAAATTTATTACCTACAGCTGCACTTCTGCTTACAGAGGCTATAGCTCTTCTGTGTTTTCCCCATGAAATTGCAACATTCAGCCTAATAAAAAAAAGCTGATTCAGATACTTCCTATGTTGAGGGAGAAAAAAAATATATACAAATTGGGTATTCCTACAAGAAGGTTTCCTGATTCACATAGTGATTTGTTACTGAAATTTCTCAAGCATTAAGATTTATGTCTGAAATCCTGTATTATGTAATTGTGCAGATTCAATTCCACTACTGAAGACATTAGATGTTACTTGCAAAGCCTTAACCTCTATTCTTTCTTTTCCCATGAGAACGTGATTTGCTCTTACAGTTACTTGAACGTGCTCCCAATTAACGGCACAGTCAACTCTCCTGCCAGTATGCCCTGCAGACAGAGTGGTGTATCTCCCTAACCACTTCTCAGTACTAGTTTTGTACATAACTGGAGCACTGATTGCAGTCAGCGCAACCATACCCAAAACTCATTTGTTTTCAAATGCAAGTTTTCTTCTGGTAAAAGACTCTGGATGCTCTAGAGCTTTCCTTGTAGCTTTACAAACATAAATAATGAAATGCCCTCAGCCACATATTGGGATTACAAACATGGATGTTTGAGGTTTTTGGGTTTGGGGAATGGAGTCTATAGACTAAAGGATTTTTAAGGGGGTCTCATAGCACATTAATACTCGTGCATCTTTGCATGTGTGCAGAAGCTGTAAAAAAGAAGTGACATCCACTCCTCTGGATTCACTTGCTGTGGAGGAAGGCATCCAGTAACAAGAGTCAGGTGGACAGACAGATCTGTCTTTCAGACAATCTATTTTGTACATTTCTGAGATGCCAGGAGGCACCTGAAACAAAACAAATCACCTTCCTCTTAGGTGTTCCAGAAAACAATCCCCAGGGTTCGGTAAGACTGGCTACTTTCTCAAATTGTTCCAGAAGGAATTTCCTAGACCATTGGTCCATTGCCCCACAAGCCACGATACAGGCAAACTCCTGTGCTATGCACTTCCTAGCCCTTTTACAGGCAGCAGCCTTGGCTTACAGAGACTATAATAGCAGGATCAGTGAGTCCTCCCTTCTAGTCAAAGGTTATTTCCTGTTCAGTGGAAGTTTATGACTAATCTAAAGGACAGACAGCTAAAAATGCATCCTATGACCTATCCGCTATGCTGCGCTCTGCTTTGAAAGATTGTTTGCATTGCTTCACTTGCCATGAAACTGCTGACCTCAAAATTAAATTGATATCATAAGCAAACAATGCAAACAAAGTCTTTCATTTTTTTAAAAAAGGTATTTAAATTAAGACAGTGGAGTTTAGTAACAATTGCTTTCTAAAAAGCTATTTAATAGTCCTGGCTTTCCAGCAAGTTTATTCTTATGAAATACATTCCACTATAAAGAGAAAAATACTACAAAGCCATAAGCGTAATGAACAGGAAAAGAAACAGAGTTTCATGAATAGCAGCAAATTAGCTTTTCCCCATCTGAAGTGGAAGAAAAATGTAGATAACTCCTCCAAACAAAGATCTTCCCTTAGCAAATCCAATACACAAGAGCTGAACAGCATGACACACCAGAACATAAGTCTGGTTCTTGTATGAGCAGATAATCATTTCCAGTCCACGCTTTGAAATCACTGGCCATATAAAACTCTTGACAAGACGAAAAGGCTGCTCAGGAAAGCACATAGCATAATGCCCATTTTCTTTGTGCATGGCAAAGCTCATCGCTAAGCAAAAGGATGCCACTGAAAAGCAAAGAATCCAACAGCTAACAACAGCTTCAGTGTTCAGTCAAGAATGAACGGCTGGATTATTGTCAGCACTGTCCTCTCCAAGGAACAGTGGTGTTATTAACAACCAGAAAAACCAAACTGGTGACAGTTTTACAATGCAAATTCCAAACATTTCCCATTGATGAAATAACAGAATGAAAATTCTCTAGGGAGTTATGTTGATGCATGTGAGACCACAAAGCTGTCTGGAAAAGGCAACTAGTGGTAACAGAACTTTTCAGACATATTCACTCAGAGGTGGCAGGAATGCACCCAGAACTGGCTTTTTACTTTTTTTCTATAGTATAGAAAACAGTCATGTTTGTTTTATAGATTAACACACACAAGCTCATATGTAACTCACAAAACAATTTCAGAAGACTGTATGTAACATGCAAAAATAAACAAATAAATAAAACAAACATTTGGTGTCAGGAAATCACCAAAACATAAGAGATATGCCTGAAGCAGTTGCAGTTCTGTGTTCGTGTTCCCATATCCCAGTAAGTATATGACTGCCACCCAGCCTCATGCCATGCAGAGGAAAAGTGAAAGCTGGGCAATGAGATACAGCAACAATTGTTCTGCTTGTTTCTAAAATTGGAAAATGTTTTATTAAATTGATCAATTTGCACAAGGAAAAAAAGAATCTAGGTTCTCCAATTAACATAGTCAAATGTTGCTCCTGAGAAGTTCTGTTTTACCTGTGCCTCTGTCTCTGCATCTGAAATGTTTAATATGCTGTTGGCAGCCTAATTTTTCAGAAGTGGTCACCAATTATGTGACAAATATGTTCTACACTGTATTGGCAGATGTGTTTAGTAGCCTGTGCTGTCAGTGAACTTAAAAGGATCTGAACATATCAAATACTGTATAATGCCTTGAACTCTTACTGAACAGATCTTGAATGCATCTTACATCCAAAACTACTGGATTTTTTTATTTTTTTTTTTTTACTTTACAACAGTGAGTAAACTGATTGCTCCTTCAGATTACTATGAAGATAGATTACAATTAAAAACCTGTGTGCAGAGGACCAAAGAAAAGCTCAGAAAGATTAATACCATCATCTTCATAGCAAAGTGAACTAGTGTATATTAAATACAGAGTCACTGAACAAAATGTAATAGTAACCTATTCATGAACAGTGTTAAGTGAGCACTTAACCTGTGAAATAAATACTCATGCACTGAAATACTTCATCACAAGAGGTAATAAGTATACATAAGTATATCTACATATTTGCACAGATTATTTAAATTCTACCTTTAACCTTTTGTGTATATGTCTTTGAACCTTAACAAACTTCTTTTAACTTGGGAAACCACAACTGGGAAACCTCTCTCCCTCTTTTTCCTTGCCCCCCCCCCCCCCGAGTATCAAGAAGAAAGAATAAAATGGTGACTTCACTGAGGTATTTCTTTTAAAAACCCACAGAGAAACAGTTTCTCATGTTCCTGATATAAGCTGAGAATAATTCTGCTCTTCAGAGAGGTGCTATTTTGAATTTGATTCTGACAACGTAGTAAAACTAAGAAAGAATGCAAAAGGATTTTTGAGAAGCCAGGACTGCCAAGATACCTAATGGCATAAGAACAACAGTTTTTTGGGGGGAAGGGGGCGGGGGCGGACATGACAACGACAACAACCCGCAAAAAACCCATGAACAAAACAAAACAAAAAAAAAAAACCAAACTATGTAGCATCTTTCCTCTGAAGATACCCAAAGGAATAGAAGTGTGCTAAAACTGTAGCAGGAAATAAAAGAGACCATATCAAAATAAAAAAAAAGCAAGTTTATATTGCCTTGGGGAATTACAGGAAACATACAGTAAGGTGAATATAATTGTACCAGAAATCCTATACAAAGAGAAACACGATGGAGTAAAAATAAAATACACAAGTACTTAGGGACAAAGTTAGAAAGACTAAGGTGAAAAAACATTTTATTTGGCAAGAGGCAAAGACGACTCTAAAGAATAGGAGTTCTTTATATGTATTTCAGAAAGCAGAGAGGAAGGAAGCTATAAAACCATTATTTAACTGGAAAGAGTTAAAACAAACCAGCAATTGACTGTAAGACAATAGCAGATTTTAATAACCTTCAGAAAGGAAAAAAAAAAAATCTTAATTATAGCAAATCATCTAACAAAGGGGGGGGGGGAACGTAAGTTGAGTAAAGATTTCTTAAGAACAATTGTATGTATTCCTACATTACAAAACTGAGGATTTAATCACATTCAAGTCAAAAGGGGCTTTGCTTCAGAGTAGTTCAGGCACTCAGCAAAGCAAACTGAAAGGAGAGGCAGCAAGGTCCCAGAGCACGGTAGAAGAGCAAACACAGTAGCAACTTTAAAAGTGCTGCGGAAGAAGCAACCTGGTCTTAACAAATAAACCACAGAAATAATGAGAAAACAACATCCTGGTTGCAAAGCTACCCTGAAAAATACCTGTTCAGCTAAGATGACATTTCAAGCATCATATAGGAAACTACAGCCAAGTTTCCTGCATGACCTAATTTTCACTAGCAATTTATGGAGTGACTTACCAATAACTCCACCACACTAACATACATGTGGAATGACATAAATCCAAGAGAAAATGTCAGTGCTTTCAGAAAGCAGGATTAAAATAATTTTGACATAAAAGACAGCTGGTCTAAACTCAGTATAATCCAACTGAATAAGGAAAAACACAGATGTAAAACACCACTTTGAAAGGGTAACAGTGAAAATACTACTATGAAGGAAAACGATTGGGTTTTACTCCATGACTACCGTAAAAAAGTTCCCAACGTGTTCCCAGGTTAACTTGCAGAAAAGGAGACTTAGGAAGGATATCAGGTGAAAAAAATGGAATAAACATTGGAGTAAAACTAGAGAAATCTCTAGACCTGGAACTTTTTTAAAGAATAGTCTAGACCAGCACTCATCAGGGATCATCAAGGTATACATGACCCTGCCACAAGTCACGCCTCTGCAGGTAAACGCAGCCAACTCACTCAGTGCTGGCATGGGAGTAAGTTAACTGAATAGGACATGAGACACTACTAAGCAGGACCTGAGAGATTGCTGGACACAGCCCGTAACTAGGAGAGACACTGACAAAAGTTACAGTGTTGTGAGGGCTGACTGGGCTTTCAGCATGGTTAAGGGAGAGTCATGCGAGAAACAGGTGAACTCCACAAGCAGCTAAAGGGCAGGATGAAGGACCTCCAGGGAGGGAAAACATGCATAGCCAGCACATTAGGGCGACCGCACTGGGCGCCAAGTACTGCTGATATTACTGAGGGAACAGTACAAGTGCTATCAAATCTGGTTATGATTTAGCAAGACTGGAATCAACACGGAAAACTAACTAGGGGCAGGCTGGTCATTTGGCAGAAGACTGGGAAAGAGGAAGGGAGATATAAAGGTGGTAAAAAGAAAAGTAAAGGAAGAGGAAAGGGATAACAACCACAGGTGATGTACCTACCAGGCTGCCCCGCAATGCTCATCATTGCAGCTTACATGAGGGCAGCCAGCAAAGCCTGTTGTTCCGAGTCCATCACAAGAATCAAACCTGCTTCTGCTGTCAGGAAAACTGGGGCTGGGAGGGAGGTTTGGTGCTCTCCCTGGCAAGCAGGAAAATGACTAGGTAGTGAGATAGAGCATCTTGGCGTCACCGTGTCGGTGCTTGTTTGTCCCCAACCTTTTCCTACTAGACCTGTGAAGTCCCCTTTCATCCCTGCACTTCCACAACACTTTTGTAGTGTCAAAGGAGCAGAATGTAAATCCTATGACTTCATTCATCCTTAACATGTAAAAATAATTTCCAGAATATTCTCAGGGACAAAGTGAGGCATTTCCTATCTGCCTTGGGGAATGTCACCAATCTATGGTGCTATGGAAAAATGTAAATTATTTTTGTATTGGCCACTCCATAATAATTTCAATTAAGCATCTGGATTAATGCCAACTTCCCTTTTCACAAGCACCCAATCCTTTGACAGTCAAGATGTAATTTCAGCAGCCTTTGAAGGAGATGGGAGAAGTAGTAAAACCATGAAGTGCAAGACTCCAACATCTGAATGAAATTATTAATTATTCACCAAATAAATACTCATCAGACAAATGCCAACCAAAAAAAGTAAATGATAAACACTAATAGAAAGTTTAACGGACTCTGGATTCACCACTAACAATATTTTCAGAAAATCATGAGAAGTGTTGATGATGAGTATTTAATTTCAGTTTAGAATATACTTTAATTGCACATTTAAAATGGCATAGCAATATCTGAAATGCCCTTAGTTCTTTGATTTCTTTAATTTTTACGTGACTGAAATTTATCTCCAATGCTGCACCGAAATCAGCGTGAGCAGTCCGAAACCTTCTTGTCATCTTCAAAATGGCAAGGGGGAAAATGCTCAATAAAGAGCATTCTTAACAAAGAAAACTGAATGCTTTTGAAAAAAAAAAATGCTGCTATATACTCTCCATCTTAATAGAAAGTCTTTGGATGCCTGATCTGATTCCAAACATCTGTGAGTGCAACATGCTCTAATATTCTCCATGGGAGTATCTCTAGAGTTCGTGCCACTTATAATATCCATTGAAAAGTCAAAATAAAATAAAAACAGTCAGAGAAGCAGCCACTGAATATTGTTTTTACCAGTCACCATACAATCATTTTCTCAAGAAACTTATGGCTACTGTTACATTAACTCACTCCAGAAATGATACATAACATTTCCTAGACTACAGATGCAATGAAAAGGCCGCGCATCTGTTAAGTCAAAGAATGTATTTTGTTTCTATTTGGAATTAAATATTTGCCCCACAATATTTTATACTCGACAGTTTTTCAAACTGTCTCTGTTCTAACAAATGCTGCATTTCATCCTTTTCTTATCAAGAAAGTGGCATTAATTAGCTTTTAGTGTGATAATGTCTTCTGCGTAAGCATGGGTATCACACACAAAAAAAAGTAATCTGTTTTGTGCCATTCAGTCTGAAAAACAGAAGCCTTTTACTATACAGACAGACAGCACTGGATTCTGAACAGCCTACTGTGTTGGTAATTATCACTACCGAAGATCTATCGATACAGTCACTGAAACGCGCTACATAATTCTGAAGTCCTGAAGCTGACATGTCTCAAAAACCTGCTATCAAAATAGTGTGGAAAATAACACGACAGGCTGTAAAGTATTTTTCACTGTAAAACTTCCCAAAGACTTACTAATTAGATGTAGCAACTTCATTAAAATAGTATACAGCTATGGATGGCAGGAAAAAGCAGAGTAAAGACTACACTTCAGAGTTACAAAAAATAAAAACAGCATTCAAACATACCTGAGCAAATCCCTACAACCTGGCAAAACAACTCGAGGTAGTGAAAAATTGCCTCTGCTATGTAAAGACAGCATTAGTCAGGAATGTGCAAGGAACTACATAGATTCTAGGTCTGACCCAAATGTGATTCCAGATCAGAACAGCATACCAGGACATAACATCGCACACCCAGGTAACCATGACTATTACTGAGCTGAGGACTGCCAGAGAGAAATGTTTAAAAAAATTGTTCACAACTTCTTTTCTCACTTATCTACATACTCCTACACTGCAGGCACAGCTTCTGGCAGAGAGGAGCACAGAACACAGATTAGTTTCAGTTTCCTTTCAGCAATGCCAAGTGGTTGCTGACTTCCAGGAAGATAAAGATTTAACCACATAGTAAATACTGAGGAACATAATTGCTATCTAGGCAGATCTAAGTGCATTTCCTAGATGCAAGGTCTGACTACCCTCAGAAGAAAATTGAGTAGATGTAATCTGCTGTATGAATCCCCTCTCTAAAACAAAAGCTGGGCATACAACTGCAGAGGAGAACCCTGATACCACCCAAAAAGAAACCTTCCATCTTCTGGACAACTTAGGAAATCAAGATAGCAAGGTGTGATGCAGAGGTCTCAGCCCACAGTCTACGTGGAGCCAACCTGACCCATATTACACTAAGACCCTAAGCAATCACAGGCATGTAAATAAAAAACACTCCCTTCTACACCACAAAGCAACAAAATGTTTGCAGGTGCAACCCTCCACCAGAAGGCTCAACTACAAACAAAAGGTTTGCAAGTCTGCTACTGCATCCAGCCAACAGATTGCATCCCAAATCCACACGTGTTGAAGGTGGAGCCACAGAGATTCTGGATCCAAATTTGGCCAACTTCCCAAACTTGGATGTCCTGCTGCAGTATTTAGTCTTTCATCTTGTTTTTAACTGCAAATGGTAAACAACCTTATCATGGTTTTCCCATTAGCCCCAGCCATAAATTATCAGGCCACTAACATTTTAAACCAACTCAGTTATCTGTCCTTAGCGTAATAGCTGCTTTCTTTAATAAGAACTAGTTGCTGTCTGTAACTCTAGACTACAGAATCAGAGGCTGCACAATGACAGCTTTCACTGTATAGTTATTGGTATTAACATCTTGGTGGTTATCAAAGCAGGAAGCAACTTTAACTGACTTTCATCTTCCTCTTTGCTATATATACAGCTTTTAAAAATTTTTATTGCAACTCACCAAAATTTCTCTTTGTTCTTCCAGATTTTTTAAGAAGTTTGAAAACTCATGAAGAGATGCATCTGTAATACAAAACCAGAAAAGTTTAATCATGTTGCAGGATGGCATGGCAAAATACAGCCACTTGTTACCACTTCTTACCTACCTATGTATCTTTCATCATCTGTTTCTGCATCACCAATGAATTCAAATTTGAAGTCTCTCAGAGAATGGGCAAATTTTCTCTGGGCTGCTGAAAGGTCTGCAAGGAGAAGAAAAAGTACAGAATGAACGTTAGGGCTGGTGGCTGGAAGATCCCCCTACTCCTAGAATAATCAACTTTGACAAGGAACTCAACACAGGTCTATCTATGGACATTACAAAACATCCAATATTGTCTAACCCTCTTCTGATCTCATCTGGGAATTTATCACGCAGATTTCTTTATACAAGGCTACATAGTAGAAAGCAAGTGTGATCCTGTGTACAGTGTTAGATATATTCTTAGACTTCGCTGTTTCACCACTTAGGGCACAGGCCATACAAACAGATCTGTAACTACAGAAGTTTAAGGCACAACACTCAAGAGTAAGTTATGCCAGCTGTATTACTCTGCTAACCTAAACTCGCCAGTACATTTGTCAGCACAAATAAGCATCTTAGGACTTTCTGTATACCCTATATAGATAGCTCTGCTGGTGAAACGTTTATACATAAACCATTTTGCACTGGAACTAGAAATCCCATGGAGTTAAACTATGCCAAAAGTTAGTTAACTTATTTTTTTAACTGTTTTGAAATATTCCTAAAACATTTTCTTCAAGTTTTACCTACTAGTGTTTGACAATCTGGGGTCAGAAGGCTGCACTCTTACATTTGTCAGGAAGTAATCACACACTATATTCAGCCACAATATCATCATTATAAACCCTTATTAAGATTTATAAAGCTGCAAATAAGCAGTGTGTGCACTTTTCTGTTGTGCTGACACATGCAGGTTAGGAATGTCATGAGTTCTGGAAGGATGGAATTAGTCAATGAAAAAAAAGGATGCATTTCCTGGTACACATCTAGCCAGTAGTAAAGGTTTTACTCACATTTTTGTTGTCAGCCAAGGGTAAAGACAATTTGAAATACTTAGTTAATATATAATCTTTTTCTTATCACATGCAGTTCTGAAGGGCTAAGAAAAAGTCTTTTAATGGAACAGCTAAGCATTTTGTTCTTTAATATTAACTGGTGCTATAAGACAAAAAACTTGGGCTTTTTTTGTTGCTCTTGTTTTGTTTAGGTTTAAAAAAAAAACCAAACAAACAAACACCACACACACACCCCCACAAAAAAAACCCCAACTTTATGATAGGTCCTGCATCCAGCACACTGTATGTTTTATCATGTGTTACAGTCAAGTACAACTCCAGCATACAATGCTGCACTGAAAGTCCAGTTCAACCACTTAAAAGGATAAGGTACAAATACTCTACAAACAGCAAGACAAATATTCCTTTCTTTTCAGCCATTTCTCATTAGTCCTTTCCTCATCTACTGTGTAACAGTGCCGCTCCCTGTGATACCACGCTGCCAGGTAACCATCTCACTTTTGCAACTGCTTTTAAAGTCTGCACATGTACCCTTCAACACATGAAACCACAGGATGCTGCACAGGGCTGAAGGAAGAAGGGCAAGAAGGTGGAAGGAAAAAGTAATATAATTGCCATGTAAAAGGAACCATGGGTATTTTAGCTCAAATGTTTTGTGGGCTAAAAGGCTGTTCACAAAGCAGACAGCAAAAGAAACAAGTTCTCCTGGCTGTGAAAGGCTTAAACATGGAAAACAACAAGATTCTTACACATCTAATGTTATGCTTATTTGTAAGCCAGGTCACAACACAAGGTTGAAAAGAGTATATTTATGAGAGAATGGATCCAACAACAACACACAGTCCCAAACTTATTTAATTTTCTTGAATCTGATAATCCCTACCAAAGCCCTGTCATATGAGAGCAAGCCCCATGTTAAAGGAAGGAATTGTTTATTACATTTTCTCCCACTTGTAGAGGTGACTTATTCAAATAATGCAGGGCAAGGTAAATGTTAAGAGAAAGCATGCATCACCACATGCACACACATGCACACCCCTTTCACCTTCACAGACTGAAAGGTACTAAAATACTGAAGGGGCTACGGGCTCTGATGAGCCATTCTAAAGTGGTGCAAAACCTCCTGCATGGCTGCATAACCCACTGCTCCACCAAAAGCCAACTTTCTGGTGACAGTGACAGCAGACAGAACCTGTGCCCGTGCCCATGCCCTGACCCCTTCAGTGCAAAGACCAACATATTCAGCCAAGTTGAGAAGGGGCTGAATCAAAACACTAAGCTTCTCACAGGATCATAAAGCCACATTCACACATTTCTCTCTACTGAATCTGCTAAGGGAATGGAAATTACTAACCAAAGGGCTGGAAGCAGTAACCTTTTAACACATCAAAGCTACATTTGCAGTGTTCCTGTATTAAAGCCATGAAGACACATTCATTTTTTGCAACATCTTTCCACAAATCACATCTGAAACATTTCAAAACTGATCAAAAACATTTTGGAAAGCATCAAGGAGTGGGAGAAGGCTGGGAGTTTGAGAAGAAGAATGACCTGATGGGTCAAGAAAGCTGAAAATACCTGGTTATTGAACCAGTATCTAGAAGAAAAGGCAACAAAATAGAATGAGATTCTCTAACAGATTTTAAGAACTTGGCACTTTCAAAAAAAGTGAGAAGTCACTTATATGTGTGTGTGTGCATATATATATGTATATATGAAAAATAATAAAAATATAATGAAATATGAAAATAATGAAAAATAAAAAACAATCACATGTTGCAAGACATAACTGGGAAGAAAAAAATCCCCTGTCTGGGGGAGACTCCAGCCATTCCATTCAGACTGTTGCAATGACCAGAGTCCTAACTGTTGCCAAAATATGGAGTTTAATCCTGCTTAGTCAGCAGATGTTAACTGCAAGATTCATCCTCCAATGTTTATATATCATCCAACAGTCTTGTTTTATTTTACCTACATTTAAGGTCACATTCTGTTTTCGTTCCCTATGGCACAATAGCACTGGTCAAATATAAAACTAGTACCTTACGCAGCAGAACCACTGGTGCCCAGCTATTCACAGGAATGGAAGAGTCTCTGATCTGCCTTTTGCTAAACTAAAAGAAACAAGACCGTGAATCAAGTAGAAATGGAGAAAAACTTTCTTAAAAGGTCAGAGCAAGAATACTGAACTCCTTTTGCTACAGCACAGAAAAAATTATGAGGATGGTAGGTAGACTCAAAAAGATAACACAGACCTGTGCTGGATTTTCTTGACATCTTACAACCATGGCCAGAGGGAGACACCATGACCATCTGCATTTAAACCTTGCACTTTGAGGCAAACAGCATGAAACTGCTCCAGTATTTTCCCTGATTAATTCTACATATTCTACAGTATGTACAAATGCTCACATAATTATAAGCATTTATAAAACTCTATATAAACAAACTAGATGCTGATATCATCATAAATACTATACTCTCTCACTATGGTGTTACAATTTAAATGTTGAGCATTGTTGCTTAAGTTAAAATTTCATAAACGTAACTTGGCTTTCTGCCATCCTGCATTAGAAGACCTTTACTACAGCAAAATTATTCAGCTGGCAGTGACAGATACATTCCAGTACTGTTCCACATCAACATTAGAGCTTGCAAGATCAGTATGTGCTATATAGTAGAGTGTAAAAATATATGGATTCCAGCTACATGTATTAGAATAAGACAGTATAAGTACAGTAGTACGTATCAAACAGGAAACCAGTTATGCTGATTATCTGAATAATGCTGTAGCCTATTAAAAAAATGCAGTGAGAACTTAGGGGGCCAGGAAGTAATTATATTATTCCCTTTAATCTCCACATTCTACCCAGTAACACCAAACAAAGATATAGGAATACAGTAATAGGTTTGTTGATTGTTGAAAGCTGCTGCTATCTTTTAAAGGGAGGAACAGGGCATTCAAGATCAAAGGGCATTTAAATATCAACAAAATACTAACATTCTTTTCTGAATAAAATGTAATCCTGGCAAACCCATAAGGCAGAGTCATTTCAAAGACTGACTTTCTAAAAACACTAAAAGAAATCAAGCATCTGCTAGATGTTTTAATCAAAACACTGAAGAGAAAGACAGACATGTTTCCAAAGAGACAAAGGAAGGACATAAGGACACCAGGGCATTGCACTTTCTGTCTTTGTTAATATTCATATCAGTACACTGTATTTTTTTCCCCATGTTTGAATGTAACTACTTTAAAATAGACCACAAGAAACAGGAGCAGCTGCCAGATCCCACATTTTGCTCTGAAACGTTTTAGTAACAAGTGTTCCTGTCAGCTCATCCTGTGCCAGATGCACTGCCAGTGCCCCACACAAATACCTCTATATTCTTTCATTTGCGTCTGGAGGAAAATATTTTTGTTTCTTATCTGAGTTGAGCTGAGCCAACATGACACCATGAGTTGCCAGCCCTCACTTACAGCACCAGACTCCAATCGCTCCCTGTAAGACCAGTACGAACTTCAGTATTAGCCACTTAAACTAAACTTCTTGCACAGAACAAGGCAATACTGCTTCCTAAGGCTATCCTAGATCTCTTTTGCATGGCAGGAGAACCACCTGTTTGTAACAGCCCTTTGTATTACTGTTAATATTTTTCTACAGCAAAATACAGATTTCTACTTCAAGCATCTGTATCATGACAATTCTTTAAGAAGGGCATCACCATTCCTCATGCTCTACTACAAATGTCATAGATGAACAGATACGCTCCAGGAATGACAGATTTCTAGTGGCTTTATTTAACATGGGTTACAATTGCTCTGGTCTTATTCAAAAATATTGTCCTCAAAAAGCTAAAAGGTTAACAAATACTTAGATTTAACTACTAAGCTCATCTTCAACCTACATTATTACATTAATGACTAATATTAGACTTCTTGATCTATTTTCCTTGCAGTAGGCCAAGATCAGGCAAGCTACACACCGTTGTGAAGCAGGCAAGGACAAGCTGAGTGAGTCGGCCTCTCCCCTCTTCATTCCAGGCATCTATCCCACTTGCAAGAGCTAACAAAGCCGCTTCAGAGGAACAGGGTACTTCAAATATTTTGTCCAAGGGCTGCAAAATGGACTTGTATGGCATTTCATACAAAACGTGCCATCTCAACATTTACAAAAGCAACAGAGTGTTTCTCTTCTGTGTCCCCTTCAGCAAGGTGAACAATGAATCTAATATAATCCACAACACTGAGAACATGAACAGGATTTAGTTATTACCTTAGTAAAGTGGATAAACAGGATTTACTTATCAACTTAGCAGACACAAGCCATGTGGCAGATTCTTAAAAGCAGTAACATGTTTCAACTCCTTAAAACCAAATAAACTATTTACTACTCATTTTTATCTGGTTAGTACATCGAAAGAACCATCAAACCAGAATAAAATTACAACAAAGCTAAAACACAAAGTTATTCAATCCCCTCCAAAACCAGAATGGAAATTAAGTTCAAAGACTACAAGGTTCCTGGAGTCCCATTTTGACAATGTCATGGTACCCATGGCAATTCCCGAGTTTCTGAAAGCTTAGCAAATGTAGGTATGAGGATTAAAAATTAACTCATTACTGACTTGTCAAGTTGCCCAGCCCTCGCCCTCCCCCCTCCCCCGCATAATACAGTGTAAGCATATTTGGACCATCCCACATCTTTAAAACGGCCTCTCTCAGTTTCAGTTTAATCAGCTATCGACACAACATTCTGTTCCTGCTGGCCTGAAGGCACCTTTCCAGCCACAGGTCCCGAGGGTCCAGCAGTTGACAGCTTCACACTCTCCACATTCATATGCTCAGGTCTGAGACAAATCTACATCAATTGTACCAAAGTTACAATGTGTTTTATTATTTACTAAAAAACCACAGAAATCTGGTGTCAGGATGAAGTTGCTCTAGATCAAGTTCACATGCACACACACACAAATGAGTTTAAATTTTCAAAATACAAAAAAAAAAGGGGGGGAGGGAAGAGCTATCAAACTGCAGCAACAATATTTTAGGAAAAGTCTTTCAAATTTTAACATGGAAGGGTTTTCATTACCAAATAAAAAATAATAATTAAAAAAGAAAAAACCAAAAAACAAGCTTTGCATTTCAGCAACAAACAGAAAAAAAGAAATTGCAAGAATAAAACAAACAAAGAACCCACACCCTAAGGTCAACAAGAAATTAAAAACAATTTCAGGAATCTTAAGCACTAATGGAAGTTTTCTTTTTAACTTGTCAAAAATAGGAATTAATGTCATTCTTTTGTTACACTAGAAGTCCAAACTTTGTCACAACTCTCCCAACTAATGATAACTGAAAATGAACACCTAGAAGCCAAAAAAGAAAAACATGTTTTTTATTGTCCAATCTAAGGAAAAGACAAAAACTGAATACTGGAGCAATGAATATCATTCTTCAGAACAGTGCCTCTGTTAGGAATTGACTGGTCTTAAAAGTTCCTTCCACAGTGCTTGACATCCCCTATTACCAGTTCTAGTGCAGGCTGAGGTCATTAATTGTGGTATAATTATGTGACAAGTAAAAACATGTTGTTTAGCCTGAACAAACCACATGTAAACGGCATGACAGAGATATTCTATTCTTCTCCCCACTTGAGAGAGAGATCCATGCAATTTTTGCAAGATTTCTGTTTCAGATATTACTTATCATATTTTATGATCTTCCTCCTTTCAAATGTATAATCCCTTAGTCTAAATGCCACTATTCCCCACATCGATCAAAACAGGCAACTTTAATAGTTTTCAGATTTTAGCAGAGCAGAATTTTATTTTCATAAATATGCAAAATGTTCTAGATGCCATAACCTCCAAGCATTGTTTTCTCCTGTAGAAAGTATGCAGTATAACATAAAACATATCATCTTATCTAACTAGCTTCTCTAGTTCTCCAGCTCCTACCAGTGAGAATAGATATAACTCATTTCTCCTTTTTCTACCCTTGCAAGTACAAGGGTAGCAACTCCACATTCCCCCACATCAAGAAACAACTAATTAACATGTTAATTATGATATATGAAATATCAACAAAGTAGCATCTTATAGAAGTACGTGTAAACTGCCAAATCATGCTGGTATTGTCCCTTGGTTGCATCACATCTTCTTGGGCTCTGGTTATGTGCCTTTTTAGCTGGATCTTTGAAATCACCAAGCCAGCCCTACTCTATCCTGCCAAGGGCATTTTCCTTTTCACATCACAGGCATTAGGCAAAACAGCATATTTAGTGTCTCAGCAGAGATAAGGTTCTCCTAGAGCATGTCCCACAGCTCTTACCAAAAAGTGCACCCTTCTGCCAGCTCAGATGGTAACTAAGTCAGTTCTGCACTTCAGGAACACAGCATAAGTTACAACTTATGAAAGAAAAAGACAAGCTACATCCCTGGCCCTACAACCCTGCCAATAAATTCACTGGTTCTGGGGTGGAGAAACATTCCTGCAACCACCCTGACACAAGACCTGTATCCTAAAGATTCTGCTGAAGGGCCAGGCAACTGTGATGTAAGTTATTGTGGAGTACCACAGAGATAATTCTCTTGAAAGGAATCATAACCATCTTGATTCTCACAACCTCCATGTGCTTGACCACAAAATAGATGAAAAGTAGTAAATTAGAAAGCAAGGACTAAGAAAAACAAATTTGCAATGCAGCAAACTGTGAACATTCCACCAAATTTATACAGTTTCCAAAGATAAAAACTAGCAGTTCAGGACTTGCTGCAAAAGTTTCCCTCTATCATATACTGCACCAAAAGGCAGCAAGATGGACATCAATATTATGTATATAATCTGTTCCCAAAAACAAACTCTGCATCAATCCAGAAGCAACAGTTTGAATACGCAATACAAAAACAGTTGTACTATCAAAGCTTTCACTACTAAAACTTTCTACAATACCTTCAGCTCTGTAAGTAACACAGACCCGAGGACTGTCTTCCAAAAGTGACTGAATTAGAAAACATGAGATGAAAACATCCTTTTTCAGAGATCAGCATTTTACTATTATCATAAAGATGTATGAATTCAGAAGATGAGATTACACTTCTAGTAGTGAACTGACTAGCAGAAATTTGAAACTGACTTAAGTCCTTCATAAGATAACTCTGATCATTAAATGGAACATAAATTTCCAGATATTGTATTCTTCAATTCAAATTCTTGTCAAACACCACGGATTTGAAGGCCTTCCTGCATTTATTCAGGGTTGCTTTACTCATATTTATTCTGTAGGATGACTATCTTGCTGTTTCACAAACCATTTATAACCTAAATGAGGCTACTGATGTCTCAAGGACAACGTGCAAGCAAGCAAGGGTGTTCAGTAGCAAGTAAATCAGAAGACCATGCTGCTTAAAGGTGAAAAATTGTGCTAGATAACTGAAAACATTCTCCTCAACTGCAAAACTCTGTAAAAAGAAACAAAGTAGTTAGAGAAAAAAAAATAATCTCCAACATCAGGATTCTGAATGTTTTAATTCTGGAGTATTGCTTTCTTTCCCAGACAATAACTATAATGTTTACATAAAACAGAAAATACTGTGTTGAAATATTACTTTTATTTTAAAATAAAAGACAGACTCACTGTTGGGCAGAAGCTCAATTTCAGCATTATATTTTCCAACTCATAGAAGTGTTTTGTGGTTGGGGCAACGCCACATAACCAAATCTATACTCTGAATATGGACAACAAAGCATTAACCCCTCACAGCTTATCTTCAGTGACATATATATTATCCAAATTCAGAGTACTTTATTTTTCAAAACCCAAATAACTAACAGGACATGTCTACCTAATTTCTTCAGTCATCAAAACTGACTCACGGCAGTCAGGTAAAGCTGATCTATCAACACAGCAGGATGACCTGACCCATCACCAGGGCACAGAGATTTCCCCCTTTCAAGAAACAGGACTGACTTCATTATTTTAAGTGTGCTGTCTTAGAAAGCACATGTGCATCCAAAACTTCATGATGTTGAGAAAGTTGGAGGGGGAGCACAGCTCGGCCTGGAATGGGAAGGTCACAGCAAATGTGCCAGCTTGCAGGTTTGTCACATAGATGTGCCATAGAGCATGATCATCATCTCAGAGAATTCACATCCAATAGTTTGAGCGAGATCTTTTTTTTCCTCCACAGCAGTAAGCAGGGGAGGAAAAACAAACACAAAGCAACCTTTCCCCGCAATTTATCGCTAAATTAATCCCAAAAAGGTTTTCATGTAATAAAGGCCTTTTTCCAGACAGCACTCTGCCTGCTAATTCCAGCCATCTGCAAACAATACAAGCATTAATACTTTTCATGAGAAGTCAGAAGACAACTCCATAATGGGAAGTGAGCAGCCAAAACACAAGGAGAGCTGGTAGCCACCTCCCCAGTGAATGACTAGAGCAAGAATTTTTATCATCTTTAAAAGCACATACTGTTCAACTGGTGGTTTGAAATATTTTATGAAGTTATATATCAAGTCTCCAGAAATACCAACATTAAACACAAAAACCTTTGCAAAAAAAAAAAAAAAAAAGAAGGAAAAAAAAAAGAAAAAAGCATCATTTAGAATGTTTTCTCCCTTCAAAATGGCAGGTATCTCAAAACATTGTCACTTGTATACAATTACTGCCTGTCTGAACATTTGCATGTGTAGACAAAAACCCACCAGGAGGTAAAACGTGCAAGATACAATGATGTCTCCACAACAAAACACGTCCAAACATGCACTCAGCACTCCTGCACACATATAATTAAGACTGTTACAGGAAATGGCTACCAAATACTTTGTCATCAGTAAGACCATAAAAGGTCCAGAAAATAAAGTTACATTTTCACAAGTTCCTCTGCTCATGAGTCATGAAAATTAAGCAAAATTCTTCCAGTAGGCTGAGAAAGACCTTAGATAGCACAGCTTTATTTTCCCACATGCAACTGGATTCAAGTGGGAGAGGATGGAGAAAAAACACAATGAGGAATCAGACAAATGAGCAGCTGTGACCTATAATTCAACAAGTAATGGTCAAGTGCCCAACCTTAGAGCTATTTATTTATTTATGAAAAGGTGAGAGTACGACTGCATTTTGGGAAATACTTGACAATTTAGTGCATTTCCACACCAAAAAAAACCCCTTAAAATCCAAATTAAAAAAGCAGAGGGTAGGAATTCTGGAAGGATTTGCATTAAACTCCTTTTATGGAGGTATAGACTATTTTGTCCACTACAGGCAAGCCAAGATGAATTTTCAGCATCAAGAAAGATGGGATGACCACAACAGGCCCCTGAAGAGAGAAGAGTTCATGAAGAACTTTGCTGAAGCTAGACACAAAAGTGAAATGAATCCAAGTTTTGACAAACAGCTGGCAGCAACTGTGGTGCAGAGAACAGCCTGTACTTACGTCATATATAGCTTCCACAAAAGGCAGCAGACAGCATAGTAATGCTATCTAGCTAAACTAGATACCCAAATTACAAAAAAGGGTTTACTGCACACTTTTCCAAACCTGTCAAATGGGGGTTTTAAGTGTAAAGCAACATAACAGTTGTGTGCCAAAAGGAAATTTTTCTGATAGCTCTCACACAAGCTGTATCTGGCTAAACCATATGAACCTTCTAATTAGGTCAGACAAAAAAACATATGTACACACCGGAGTATTTCAACACCTATATACTAGGTACAGCATTCCTTTAAATAGATAAAACCAGCAGAAAGCACTAAAATACATGAAATGTGAAAATAAAGTATAAGCTTCCTACTGCCCTTTCACTGTTCTCACTGTTGCTCTTTTAAAGTTGTTGCTAGAGGAAGCCCTGATGCTCCAGCATCATTTCACCTGCCAGCTTCTCTGATTATTGAAATTCATTTGCCTGGGCAAATGAATAAAGTTACTGCTCCTGCCATCAATAACTGCTAATAGAGCTTGCCAGGAAATATGTATTTAGGTATTCAACTATGTAGTATGCCAAAAGAGAAACTTCACTCATCTCTGGTCTGGACAGTTGTGCAATATTTGATCTCTATGTGCAAAGAAATCCTGTAATCATCCTGTCATTTTCCAATTAGAAATTTTATAAGAGGCGAACAAATCAACTGTAGGTTATTACTATGTATGTAAAAAGAGACACCCAGTCAAAGTCACTAAGCATGTGAAAGCCTCACTGGGATTTCAGTATGCTTCTCCAAAGTGGCAATTGGTTCCCAAATCAAAGATCACTAAATGATCAAAACCCAAAACAAACAATTGAGCAAAAGTAATTTGGGATAGTCAAAAGCAACTAGCATATCCTTGTGAGAAGCACAAGGCATGAAAGAAACACCTTTCAATCCTACACAACTATACCAACATAGCTTTGGTATAGGCAAGAAACAAAGCCATTTGTTTAGTCTTCTAATGCAATTTTCATATTTCAATCTGTTTTCCAACAAAAGACTTACAGTATATAACACAGAATATTTTTTAGGTTACTTACATCTTTTATGCTTTGACACAAGAATTAGTTTAAATTTACCATCTCTCTTTTAGAGCAAAGTCAAGCTGGTTTTGTTTCTAAATGAGCATAACGTGTAAAATCTGACAGTGAAAGCACTAGCCTACATAATTGTTTTGATTTTTCCTTAACTGTTTCAGCTGCATTGCTACATACTCTGCATTTCTGATATAAGGTGTTCTCACAAGAGAAAAGATAATGCTGTTTCTTGCATAAGTTGAGCAAAACTGTGAAAATATTCACAACCTCCCTTAGAAGCTACTATGTATTTCCTGCACTGGAACTGACTATTCTCACCACTTTGATGTTCTGGGGAACACTTTATATAATAGGAGTACAGAAGTTCAGCACTTGGTTCAGTGGTGTTTTATTTTCACTGATAAAAGCTGAGGAGAAAAAAAAAAAAGTGAGCCAGCACTTCCAAAGAAAAATTTGTTTTATAAATGTTTGGATTTTTGAAGTTTTTCTTAGCATTTCTGGGGTTGAGGTATTAACAAGGTTCAGAGAATCTGTTTATAAAACAGAAAGTATTGATTTTTGCTTTGCCTCTCTTCCCTGTACGCAACAACAATTCATGCTCAAGTACTGTCCCTGCTTATCATCAGCCAAAGGATCCACAACTCTGCCTTCCTAGCCCAGATGTATTCAGCACACTCACAGCTTGAACTGCATGCGTCAGAGTGAGCGAGAAGCAGACAAAAGGGGAGCAGAAGACTAAAGCTGACCACAAATGTTGTCAAATTAAAAATCCAAGTATAGGATCCCTTCTCTAAAACAAGACAAAATGAAAACAAAAACCATTCTACAAGCCTAATAGCTCAAATGAGGAGCTGATGGACAGGGACAATCTATGCTAAAGTGTCATAGAAGCACTAAGCTTGGAAAACACCTTCAAGAACATCCAGTCCAACCGATAACCTAACACTGCCAAGTCCACCACTAAACCACATCCCTAAGCACCACATCTACAGATCTTTTAGATACCTTCAGGAATGGTGACTCAACCACTTCTCTGGGCAGCCTGTTCCAATGCTTGACAACCCTTTTCAGTGAAGAAACTTTTCCTAATATCCAACCTAAATCTCCCCTGGTGCAACATGAGGCCATTTCTTCTTGCCCTATTGCTTGTTACTTGGGAGAAGAATAATACCCACCCCACCACAACCTCCTTTCAGGTAGCTGTAGAGAGTGATAAAGTCTCCCCTCCCTTTCTGGAAGTTACACAACCCCAGTTCCCTCAGCCGCCCCTCACAACACTTGTTCTCTGGACCCTTCCCCAGCCCCGCTGCCCGTCTCTGGACACGCTCCAGCCCCTCAGTGTCCCTCCTGCAGCGAGGGGCCCAAACCTGAACACAGGATTCCAGCGGCGGCCTCACCAGTGCCCAGTGCAGGGGGACGGTCACTGCCCTGGTCCCGCTGGCCACGCTGTTGCTGACACAAGCCGGGATGCTGCTGGCCTTCCTGGCCACCCGGGCACATTGTTATATTACAATACCCACCAAAGCACCCCAGATTCCAAGGATGTTGCCTGAAATTACTACAATACAAATAAGGGATGATAAATTATGCAACAAGCTGAAGAAAATGTTTCAGCTTTCACCAGTGAACATACTGTATCCGTACAACACAGGAAGGGAGTTACACACAGCATGTACACCTACATATACAGAATTGTTCTACAGATAAAAAAACCCACTGTGTTCTGCACTCCAGCTGTACTGGCTTGATAGCTCAAGATTTAGCACTCACTGGTACAAACTGTCCTGGCTGCTCACAAAACTTTCAATGTGCATGCCTTTTAAATCAGATTATTCATTCATACATCAAAATTGGAAGGAAGATGAAAACAAGCAAGTTGTTGGAAGAAAGGAAAGTAATTAACTAACAATGCCTGACACCAAACAAAACAAACATTTGAAAAAAGGCACCACATTATAACATTATGAAGTATTATAACAACTGCAAGGTATAATTGACTGATAAATATTTTATCAGGCTGACAGGGAAAAATAAATAGTTGTCTTCTGTTTATCCTACTATTTGCCCACACACATTAACAAAAAATTAAAAAAATGTTATCAGTTAAAATCCTCATTCAACTTACCCAACTGCCATGTGGCTCACCTCAATTTATGCATTTAGTATACAAATCAACAAGAAAGCGATTTGCTTGGCAGACATTTCAGTGAAAAGGGCTCTTTTGTAAACTGTCTTAAGAAGAATAACCAGTTTTAAACGGTTTTCTGCAGATCTTACTGAAGAGATGGTGCTTAAATGCTCTCCAATCTCTGGCTGGAGGCAAGTCAACACACTGAAAGTGACCAAGCCTGTGTCTTTTGAAATGGAAATGTAGGTAATAAGACTGCTACCTGGAACCTGTTGATCTCTGCAAAGAAAAAAAACATAGGCACCTAAGCTTTGGTTTGTTGGTGGGTTTTTTTTAACCTTCTTTCAGTATACCATAGGCATGTAGAAAAATAAACACTTTGAGTCAGATTCTCAAGTCTAGAGGAAAAAGGATTAGTGGTGTAAATTGACCATACAGCAGGAACCCACAACTCATAAATCTTGGTATAGGTAGGATCATGTAGCACTGTGCAAAAAAGAGGCACAGCAGAAAACCCTAATCTAGCAAAGCCATATTTAAGACAAACTTCAGTGACCTGAAACACAACAGCCATGCTGGGACACTGGTTAATGCATGCTCCTGCAACAATTTGCAGCCTCTCTGGTTTTGGGAGATTGATATTTCCCCCCGTCCCGTCCATGTCTCTCCCCACCCCCCCCACCCCACCCCCTCCTATTTTTAGTGATTTCTTTCAAGGAGGGGAAAAAAAAATAGATGGGAGAATACAATTTAAAATAAACTAGAAATTACCCTGGATGATAGAAAAAAATCCCTTTCTCCTTTTTCTAAGCTAATTAGCACAAGTGACAAGAATGGTCATAGAGGCAGAGCAGGATACATATTTCTGAAAGCATGTGGACGTACATAAGGAAGACTGGTTAATGTTGCTACAGAGTTACTTAAAAACAATAAAAAGAACCTGATCTTGGTGAGGTGGGGGGGGGGGGGGGGGCAGCCCTCTCCCTTTTCTTTGACATTTTTCTTTAACTGAAACCAAAACCTTCAACAAATACTGAAAGTTCCTTATCAAAACACACAAAGTAGCTATGAGATAGGAGTAAATTCAGCAGTGAAGGACACCCTGAAATTAACCTGGGTAATAAAATTAACCCCACATTTCAACAGATTTGGGAGTGGCCGTTATTGGACAATGCAAGATACATATTTCCCTAAATTAGACCTTTCAGTCTGGCTCCTTCAGTTCCTGTTCCTTCCCACACTCAAGGAAAAAAGAAAACTTACAGTTCAGGCTAACATGAAACTGGCACAGACTTTCCATATATTCACAGTCATAGCAGGTCATAGCAAAAGACAGAGTGACTGCCAGTGCGGTGATTACTCAGCTAAGTCAAGTCACAGGACAGCAAGGGTTTTAGCAATAATGCAGTATTTCCCCCTTATTTAAGTACCTAACATAGTATTAACAAAGATGCAATATCAAGTTACTTTTCCAATGCAAAACACATTTCTTGTCCTAGAGAATGGAAACAACAGCATTCTCCTCTCCTCCCTCAGGAAGATAAAACTAAAAAGAAAACATTACTAGAACTACTTGAGCAAGTTCTGTAGCTAAAGAAACAACAACTGTTAACATTAGGCATAAAAGTGTTCCCTCAGGTTTTGGTCTCCTGTCTTACCGCAACCACGCCCAATCTTGCTCAGCAGAATCCCACCCCACTTTTCCAAGTGTCACTATAATCTAAACTGTAAATCTAAACATTCATTTTAAATACACGAGAGGCATGCGTTGTATGCACAGATACATAGACAGTTATTCTGGTTGGACATCCTGCTATGCTTTCTAACTTTAAAAAAACAAAACAGAAATAAAAAAAAAAAAAAAAAAGAAGAAAAATCCACCAGGAGACTCTGCAAGCATTTCACAGCTGGTGTCCTTAACGAAAAATAACCATCTATTAGCATACTTGAAAAGTCTGTTCTTTCCCCTGAAGAACCACTGTGAATGAATGCAGTATCCTTGATCCAGCCACAAGTCGTGGCAGCCTTTGCTCTTCAACTGACAAAGCCTGTTCCTGAAATTCTGCTAGTGTTCCTCACCGTTTCAGACAGCTAACTGGAAGAATGCATGAAGAACATTTTTTTAGCTTTAGGAACAGTTTACTTTGCATGTCTGAAGCACCACCTTTATGAGAAAACTTGCAAGCACTTGGAACAACAGCTATACGTTGTTACAGAGCAGTAATGTGGATGCTCTGCCACACCAAGTTCAGTCCTGCAACAACAGCACACCCAGCTACTCAACTCACATGTATTTAAAATCCAAACATAATAAGTAAAATACCATGAAGCAGAGATTCCACAGCAAGCTTTTGAAAAACTGGCAGTAGTTTTCTGATGAAAGAATCTAACCCCAAGACAAATCAAGTACACCTTCATTCACTCAAACCTTGTTTCTGATAATTCACAACTCATTTGCCATGAAAGGCGATACAGCTCAAAAGAAAGGAATCAGGAATCCCAGTTTTGAATCTCACTTGTGCTGCACTGCTGCTTTGTAACTGTGGGACCATGCCATCGATAAAATGTCCTTTAAAAAAATAATCCATAAACATCAATAAAAAGTCTGTACAGCAAAAGAGTTAGCCTCATTCAATCTACCATATATGGAAAAAAGGCAGCAAAATACTGGAAACCCTAAAATGTTCAGTGAATGCATTTGCCAATGACAGCTGGAAAATATATCTGTAGATTTCTGTAGGAAGCAAGAGCTTCTGACCTAGTCCTAATGATGTAAATCAGAACAGTTTCTAACAAATTGTGGCCCATGAACTGCCGGCAGAATGCAAAGACAGAAGTGGATGAATGAACAAGAGATGCACTCAGAAGTCAAACGTGTAAATCCCCTGAAGAAACAATAGTTGAAGACATGGCAGCAGTTCATAACTTCTTGCTTTTTCTTCTGCTTCTCACAAAAAAAAATAATGTTGCACTGCAGAAAGCTGCAACATATGTGAAATATCCCATGGCTAACTAGCATTAATTTGTTTTAAAATGCTTTGTTAATCTCATTTTCTAGTCCCAGTCAGCACCAAAAAATAATTCCTACACTAAAACCTCTTCAATGCATTTCTTCCTTCATTTACTGTTTCTTCTCATGTCCAGGTTTTATACTAGAATTATTGCTGAATCAGGGGAAAAGAACCCCTGTTTTAACACAACAGCTGTGATATTCCAAAATAAATTGGATTCTTAAGCAGCATTAGGCTCTACATTCATTAGTCAAACTTAGACTACCATTTTCTACTCCGCCCATTTAAACTGGCACTTTTCCATGACTTACAAGAACAAGACATACACTGTCTACAAACACAACTCAATGAAAAGCACTTGTTCAAGGTTTAGGCTGTTCTAACCTGTTCCATTGCTGTTCTCAGTATGTCCAGTACAAAACAGTATCAAGGTTCACAGACCATGGCAGATTGTCTATGCACAACACCTCTGCTTTTCTCAGACACTTTGCTAGGGAAAGTTTGCAGGTAGGCAAAATGGGAGCTCTTATAGCTAGATGAGAGAGCAGTCACACAAGTAGCACCTTCCAGACTCTGGGGAGGGAGACGAGAGGCACATAAAGCAGTTCAGTGGTGCTCAGCAGCACAGGCCAGGCCACTAATATAGCCACAGCAGGTTTGTACTTGCTTTTACTAGTATCGTGATGATTTAGGTTACCTGCATTTTTAAAAGTTTATAGTATCATGGCTGTATTGTTTCTCACTGTCCTGCACAGATGAAGGCCATGCTGCCACAAAAAAATCTCAGGCAGGATCAGTCAGAAAAGAACATTAAGCCTTTAAGGATGATTAGCTTCAGCAACTAAGGCTGCTTTACTTTTGAGTTGGCACTTCCAGTCAGGATTCACCCTGCTGATAAAGCTTTAGAGTGGTATGCCTACCCTGTGCTTGTGATTCTCCAACTGCAGTCCACTGGAACTCCAGTAACCTGCAAAACCTGTTAACATGCAGCTCATTGCAATTCCACAAAATTACAAGCTCCCCTACCTTTCTATCCAAAAGACCAAGGTCCATGATAAATTTTGAGGGCTGACACCAGCCAAAACAAATGGCTGGGGGCAGAGGGGAGGGGTGCAGAACAGTTGTATATGGTACAAACTCCATGGGAAGAGAAAAAAAAAAAACCAACACAGTATGCTCACACTTGAACATACCACTTCATTTCATCTGAAGACAGAGGTGTTTTGCAATGCTATTTCAAGAGCAGGAGTGTCCAACTAACAGAAATTCAACAACCCCAGTTCTACACAGACTCACTGGCTCCTATTTACTTTTGTTCTTATTTGCACTGACTAAGAGAAAGATGAGAAAATACACATGACTGCTGGAGAACACGTATCAAGGATCTTTGCTGGTCAATAATAAAACTCTCCATATCCACATTACAACTCCAGCTCTCCAGAAGCAAGAGATCTACCAAGAAAACTGTCTGTAAATTGTTGGGTTGGTTTGTTTTTTTCCAAACTTATTCCACCAAAGTGAGGGTATTTGCAGCTATACCAGAAATAATTAGTTAATCACATAGCTAAGATACAGATATTTTGTTAGAATCTTCTAGCTTACATGTCTACAAGCATTTTTTAATTATCAACAAAGGTAGAGTCAGGAACAGAGCCTTTCACTACATCGGAAAACAGTCCTGTCTGTTCTGACTACCTGAAGAAATTTCAAAATGAATACAAGGGGAATAGGGAGGAATAAAGAAAAATGAGGGTAGGATACAGGTACAAATTTGGACTCAACATCTAGATGGCTAATTTTAATTGTATATGAAAATGCGCTTGCTGTATACACAGTGTAATCTATTCATTATATAAATGTGCTTGAAGCAGACCTTCATGACTTAAATTGAAATAATCAAGGCATAGTTCAAAAGACTTGAATGAGATTATCTGAGAACATTTAGTAATCTCACTTTTTACAATTCTGTAGTATCTTTGTTTCATTAGGCTCTCTAGAGTATCACAATGAAGTTACACTTTATGTCATTGTCACAGCACTATATTACAGTCACAAGCACGTAGCCCAAAGTGTTTGTGGGCCAAAGAATTGAAATTATTTTTTTAATTATTTTGTTTTCATGACACTGGAAGATGCCACCTAACCATTCTCCAAACATGAGAATTACTCACATAAGGCATTTGGAGAAACGTTGCACACAAGTATCACACTGAACGGGATCTTGAACTACATTTGCACCACAAAACATGAAAGACCATATAGCTCCCCTGCTTCCTCCACCAATTAATTCAGGTGAAGTAGGCTAGCAACAGTGAAGATTAGTACACAGAAGCGCAGCAACCTCCCTCACTTCCCTATTATGAAGTAACATGAAATATATCTCCCCTCACACAGCCAGTTTCCACTTCAGAACTGAACTCTGATGGCCTGTACTTTCATTAACTGCTGTCTTGTTGATCCTGGAGCATTTAACACATTCAAAAGCCAGAACAAAGTTCAAACCAGGATGATAACCCCTACACATGTGACTGCTGAGTATTTGAGCTGGGGAAAGGCCTACACACAGACAAAACATCTCTGGCTCAGTTCACCTATTTCCAAAAGTACATCATGGAAAACATGATAGTGCATTTTGTACAGCCACAAAAAGCAGTTTGAAACACAGAATTCACTTCTCAAAGGATATAACTGGCAGAAACACATGCAGAAAAGCTGTTAGTCAGTTAGGACCCCAAACCAGTATTTCATAAGGCATCTCTAAAAGTCTTTGTATCCATTACTCCCATCCTCATTAGTAATGTTAGGAGACTATATGTGCAAATAAGATTAAAAAAAAAGCAAAAGAACAAATTTTTCTCTTTTTTTCCCTTTCTTTTAAGCACAGACAGAAATGAGACACTATTTTGTGACATAAAGCATGTACACATAACATGAACAGGACTCATTTTCCAAGAAAGACTATGTATTAGAAACAGTGAATTGTAATTTCAGGAGAATAGCACATTCAACAGACATACCTGAAATCCCTGACCAATGTGCAGCACTACCTTTGTATCTGCCACTTCCCCCACGTGCAAATATAACTCCATAACTAAACATGGGACCAAGATGCGAATGGCCATCCCTGGGCTTGTACAAATCCTGCACCCATGGGAAAAGGACCATCAAAGACACACAGCACACATGGAGAAGTGACCCACTGGATTCAAACATGAAGCAAGTCTAACTTGCCACTGGTTAAAAATAAGTCACGAACTCACAGCAAGACAAACAAAAGAACGACGTTGATGACATCATTTATAACAGCTCAGCAGCTGGCAAATGCTACACATGTCAATGTCCTATGCACACACCACATGGCTGAGAGTCCCTTGGCTGTCTGGGAGCACTGGGCCATACCCTCCTCCCAAATCAAAAAGGTATCTGCACACTGCACATCGCAAAGGTCTTTCAGTGTACTCTTAGCTGCAAACTACCTGCTTAGCTTCCATACACGAGTCACTGTCTGAGCATCTGAAGCTCAAAACAGCTGTGGCTAAGCAAGAATTTTGGAGGAGCAGGGAGCAATGATTTCATGCTAGTGAAACATCCTGAGAAAAATTTAAAAAAATGAAAGTAAGGCATGTCTACACGTACTCAAGTACCCTGGCATAAATTGTGCTTAAAAGTAGAAATAAATACATTGAATTAGCAATGCTGGTGGCTCCATGGACAAGACAAAAAGAGCATGCCCTGAGACTTTGTTTTACGTCCCAGCTCATGTATAGACTTTGACAAAGTCACTGACTCACACTGTGTCCCAGATAATACACAGGAAGGTACTTCAGCCTCTAGGGTATCAGCAGGCTAAAATCTGTTACTGAACAACATATTCAGCTATTTTTTTTGCTAACTCTTACTCACACTTCTGCTACAGGTACATTAGTAATGAAACAGCGTACAGCTATTTCACTAGAGTATACCTATGAATCTTAAATTCCTGGTTTTTAAAACAGTGGGTAGAACTTACACTGTTTATATGTTAAACAGAGTGTTTATTCTTCAGGAAAAAAAAAGATACACAAAACCACAAATAAAGCCTTTCAGAAATACATCTATTTATTATAAAAAATATTGAAAAAAAACCCCACCTGTCTATTATAAAAAACCAGCTCTTTCAGGATTGAGGGACCCATCTTTTCAGGCAAATCAGTTTACAGGCACTGGCATAATCCACATGTGACCTGGAGGCAGATCTATAACAAATATTTAATCAGATCTTCCATGATAAGAAACAGATAGTCACTATAAATCTTAACCTTGATGACAATATAGCAAGATTAAAGAAGCAGTAGCTTCAACTACATATAAAAAAAAATCAGTATCCTCATCACTATTCTTCCTTTCATTCATTTTAAGTGTTGAACAAACCAAACTTATAAACTCATATTAAGTCAAATGTCTTAATGTATAATTTTGTTTCATTTCCCAGCAACAGTTTTAAAGGATTTTGTTTAAAAGTTATTTTAATACAACAGAACAAAACCAGATGATGCTGCAACTCTACATTCATTTCTACATAATGTTAGACAAATGCACCAAGTTGTAGTTTACAGTGAAAGTCTATTGTGTGGTAACTGCCAACAATTTTGGGGTTTATAATCCAGAACACCAGATTCATGTCTGACCTAGATCACAGGCAACTAAGATGTTTAATCCTCCAGCTGCCAAATTCTTCATCACGCTATGAAGGCACACCCATCAAGTCACATTCGAATTGTGCAAATATGTGAGATTAATAAATCAATATTTATTAAAAAACTTTTTAAAGTTAGCAATTAAGAGGCTTATTTTAGTGACTGGGAGCTCATGAAAGCTGGAAACAGTTTAATTTGCTCATAGCTGCACCTGAAGTTCCTCCAGCATTTTCTAAGTATTACCCTTTAATTAGAGAAAGAAGTTGTCAGTTTCCACTCGTGCATATGCTGTGTCACTGGTTCACAACATTCTCTTTGACAGTTAAACTACATATGGAACTTCTACAAATGCTGGTATCCTCTTCTGCAGTACTGATATGACTCAGGTAATTGAGAGGAGGGAAATTTCACCAGGCATCAGGCAATATGCTTCCCTGTCCATTCTGCTCACTCTCTTCCCAGTGCACAGGTTAGCTAGATACGAACTGGCAAAACCAGAAGGCATTATAGCACTTTCCAGGATACCCAATCATCTTCAGGAAAAAAGTATTGATGCTTCTATAAATAATGCTGTAACATTTGTACAGCAATAATTCCATGCATTTCTTTATTTCTGTACCTAGTATTTACACAATAGTGAGACACTCCCTTTCCCTGACAAGTTTGATTTATACTTGGTTAAAAAAAAAAAATAAAAAATACCTAACATCACAGATATCAGAGAGAAAGAAAAAGTCAACAGAACGAAAAACCAAAAGAGCTAGCAATACACTGGGGGGGGCGGGCGGCAGCATAAAAAAATCACAGTACCAACTCCTGTGATGCAACTTAAATAATATGCTGTGACACAGCCAAACAGGCCAAATAACAGTAAGATGCAAACATGTGTTCCAGTTTATCTTCTGTTTATTTGAAACAGCAATGGGGTTGATGACACAATGAACCAGAATTAACACTTCTTCATTGAAGCTTCAATAACCTCCTGTCAGCTAGACCAAAGGCTGCTCGCTCATAGCACAGCACTACACCGAAGCAATCGAGCAGCCAGATTTGTATAATAGAGAATAGGGGGAGAGTGTGCCAGGTAATCAGCTGGAAGTTGCTTTAGACAGCTGCAAACCTAGCTTTTCTTTGGCATTCTTTGTGCTTTCAAAGGTATTTCAGTCACAGACATTCAAGTTGTCTTTGTGTTCAAGGCTTGAAAGAGTTTAAGGAGACTGGAAATAACACCAAAAAAAAATTTAAAGGAAACTACATATAACGCAAGTCACAAGCTCACCACATTATTTTTTTTATTTGTGTTTCCTTTATTAGAAGTTTCATTTAACTGCAGAAATTTCATAATCCATTCTGTGGCTCCAAGCAAAACATTAACAGGCAAAGCTGTTTTGCTCAACTTGTGCGACTCCTGCTACCTGCAGGAATGTGTAATTCAGAAAAACGCCAAAGACTGTTTCAATCCCTTTTTTCCTTGAAATGTATATTTTTATTAATTTTTTTGAATAGAAAAGACGACATCATGGCCAAGCAAATTAAATAGTGGAGGAAAGAATCATGAAAGTAATTGAGCAAATGGCCACACTTGATTGAAAGCAACCACAACTGTTTCTGACTATACCCATTTAGCCTTTTTGCCACAGTAATGGACAGACTTCTCCTCTGACAGTGGGAAACTAAAATTAAGAATGTCTTAAAGCTAGAAAGCAACAAAACACACCCATGCAAATCTCTTTAAAAGGAAAGAAAAAAGACTCTTTACTCCAGATTGCAGCATGTACATATCTTTCCAGCATTTCTCGCAGGAATTTGCTTACAATATGAATAATTTCCATCTGAATTGATTTAAAGCATCTCTCTTTCATTTATTACAAGCTAAATATATTTTCATTTCTTAATATAAATGAGAAAATGTTGATGTACAGAACACAGGAAGGCGATAAGTGAACAGAAAATAATTCTGTGTGCTTTTTCTAAAACTTAATAGCCAGCATTTGCACATTGTATATTTCTTCTGCAGAAACTATGCTGGGGGAAATCTCAGGTTGCCAGAGGATTCTTTCATCTAATGCGACAGTTAAATGATGTTGGTCGTGTTACCTGCAGTTTCAGCTATCAAGCACAGGGACATTTCAGTAGCTGCTTTCTTTTCCTAAATAGCTTCCATTGCCACTCAAGAAAGCAAAGGCAGCACCCAATACACTGCATGACAGTGTTACTTAAGCCAATATTATAATCCATTAAAAGAAAAAAAAAAAAGGACGGGAAACACTGGAGATGAACAGTAAATAAAAAAGTAAATAAATGTTGCTGCATCTGAATTCCTTCAGCACTAGGAATGATTGACAATACAAGCACTTCCTGTGACTATTAGATACTCGAAATCAATCCATTTGCAGCAATTGACAATGTCTGCAGATCTACCAATCTCTTCTTATCAAATAAGGAACATTCTTATACTCTAACTAAATATATAAATAACCAATCGGCATAGAACTATAATCTTTTATTTCAGCACAGAATGGTCAAAGTATCTACAAAACTTTTCCAGATGTTCTTTATGCAATGCTCCCTTCCCAAAAACAACACAGGCAACTCAATACAAATATATTCACTGCTGACAAGCCATGATTTAGCCACATGACTGTCCTGCCTGTATTTCAGGTATTAGCTATGTCAGACCTAATTATCAGAGACAACTTGACAAGGTCTTTCAAATTATTCAAAAAAGGTGCACTTGCCAAAGCCCTAGTGGAGGCCAGAGCATATAAAAAAATCCCACCCAGCTCACTGAGGCTTGTAGTTTTGCTGACAGTTTTTCTTCATAAATTACTCTACATAAATAATCACTGGCTAGCAAGCCTCTAAGAGTACTGTCAGGAATACAGTGAGCCACTATGTGTAAAAAAAATACTGCCCCGTCATGTTTACAATCAAACATATGAGGTTTTCTTTCCACATGACTGCTACAGAAATGACACTGGTTTTAATTGCACCAATTGTGATGGTTTCTCTGTTAGTTTGACAGTGATCCAGGCTATTCTGCCTTGAACTTGAAACCCTGCAATTGAAATAACAACCCTGTCTAGGAAAGGCCAGCATATCAAAGAATGTATATGGACTGAATTACAAGTTTTTCTGGTTAGTAAATTTTTCTTCTGTTTGTTTCCTGTCATGGCTGAGAGGTACACAGATACCAGGAAGCAACACATAAGCACATACACATAAGCTCATAGGATCACAATATGAACATTACTCATATCACCAAGGTTTTCAGACAGAAATACCCATCCAAAGTGATTAAATGTTCTGACAATGTTTCAAGCCTAAGTGTCTAACATAAGAGTACATGGAAAATTATTCAAGGGGAAGCATATCAGTACATCTGATTAAGCACAAGTCCAGTATAGTAGATACATACTGCAGCCTCATACATGTGAGACAGGAAAGCACAATATCAACTTTCCCTAGAGACCTTACAATAAATGTTCTGCTATAATTTATGCTTCAACTCCTTTGCTTTAGTGCACAGAAAGGAGAGATTATACAAATAGTTGTTTAAATAGAAATGACAGCTACATCTTCCAGAAGAGGCAGAGCAGGCAGGGAAAGCAAACATTCTGCAAGGACACGTGAGAGCAAACACCAGCAAGCACAGCTCTGCAATCACTGGTCACGTACAGGTTGCATCAGACACCCCTACATCCAAGGTCTAATAGCAAACCAATTTGTGGTAACAGGTGACATACTAATGCCATGGCAGCACCAAAGTTCAAATGTGTACAGCATGAAAGTCACTTAAGCATACAAACTACCATCACACCCAAGATACTTTGTCACTAAACTGCAGACAGAAGTCCTGAAAGCCAAGTGTGGGACGGGGACAGAAAAAAATAGAGGAGGAGGAGGATTTCCTGCCACTTTGCACCAATATCTTCAGCACAGGACAAAGTCTCTCATGGACCGGCTCTGGCCCTTATAGAAGTTGTATTAACTGGGGACTAGGGAGATTGCACTGACAGCATGAGATAACATCTAACCACAGGCACGGTGCTGTGAAGCATCCTTAGCTTTTCATCTGGAAGCTCCAGCAGGGTTTTTCTACCTTCTGCCATCCCAGTTTTGTACCTAGTGTAGGCGTGGCTCAGAATACAAATGTGCATCTAGGTGAACACAGGCCCTTGGCACATCTCAAACATTTGTTTCTTTTTTCATCTTTACTTCTTTAGAGGCACATTTAAAGCTGGAAGTGCAACTTGTGCTAATATATGTTACTGGCCACAAGACTGCTCACAAAAGTACTGTATAACTGTGGGGTGATGCAAGAGAAAGAAAAGATGCACTAGGATGTCAAAAAGAGACAGAAGTTTGAATGGAAAAAAATTCTAAAGAAAAATAGAAAGGAGGTCAGATATAGTCCTTTGCGAAGACCTCTCTGTTCCTGTGGCCAAAACCCACAGCATATTACGGCTTTTCTCTAGCATAACCCACTCTTGCAAAACAAGTGATTTGACCTCAGAAGCAAATTAAAACCAAACCTGACTATCACAAGCTGATATCTCCTATTTCTACATCACAGCAACCTATATCAAAATGAGGTAAAACATACCAAAGACCAGCCCGGGAACCCTGGGCAAAAGTAGTAAGGTAAATTTCAAACCATGTTCACAGTTGCATAGATTATATAGAACTGAGAGCAGAAAATAGATGGTGATTCCTAATTGCAGTCTGGTAAATTAACAGTGTTTCCCTCACAGAAATTACTTTCTTTCAGTAAAAGATACATAAAATCATTATCTACTCCTTCTATATTTAAAACTAAACAAAGTGGCATCAAGACAAATGAAACAAATTTTTTGCATACAATTAGCTGTATAGATACAAAAGGAAAGGAAAAGCACTTATGTTTTCTTTCTCACATAAGGTTAGTAAGGGAGGGGGGCGGGGGATGTCTTCCACAGCTATCTCAATTCAGAGACCAAATCCCAAAGTCAACTCGGAGCACAACCATCCTTTTCTTAGTAATAGATTAAGAAAGTGCTTCATAAGGCAAGTGATATTACCAATACCAAATTACCTTTAGAAAGGGAAAACTTTGTGACTACCAGCAACTTACAATTGAGCTGGCTTGCTGACTGTTGCCCGTGAAAAAACCCAACTCACTTCTGATTCTCATGTCGTCATCTTCTTTCCCATTGGCATAAACAAAAAACACACTGGTTTTACGTACAACTTACAGTCTTCCTTACCAGTTTCCAAAGATTCACACTAAGACATTTGTCCACAATTAATCAATGTAAAACACTGCAACTAAGCAAATAAGATTTAAATTGCAGCTCAGTAGGAGCCACCTGTTTTGTGTTAGGGCAAGACTTGAGTTCACTTGCAGGGTTTTCAGATAATTTGTATTTGTTATTAGTTACCACTGTCAGGACACAGAAAGAGAAGGATCCAAAAATGCAGTCGATTACTTTTAAGGCTGGATATTAGCCAGCAGGAATACTCATTGCTGGGTTCAGCGAGGGTTTGCCAAATGATGAGACGTTAGCATCAGCAGGGAAAATTTCCTTTCTTGGCTTGTATCTGCTAAAGGCTGCAGTGCCCAAATTAGGACTAAGGAAAGGATGGGTCTAGAAGGAACAATTTAGGGCTAAATTTAGGACTGGTGTCAATAGAAACTGTCTGTTATGACAAAGACTAAGTTCATAGGGTCACTGAGATAGGAAAAGGAGAAAAGTGAGCAAAAACTGGCAGCAAGCTTGGAAGGGTGTAGCTGGCTAAGCCTGTGTCTGAGACAGATTTACACAAGTAGGCACAGGAAGGCAGGACTAAGTCAGGGGACCACCAGCAGCACCACCAGCTGGGTTAGCATGTGCACAGGATGGGACAGCCACCTGTGCCTTTGTTCAGAAAGGACTGCTAGGCATAAGGCAAGGTTTGGATAAGCCAAAAGCACTGTACCACAACTAGTACAGTGCCTGTAGATTCCTGCCTGATTAGATGTAGTTCTGGAATTGACTGCTGGATGTGGGGTACATTTCCAGCCAGCAAAAGCCCCCACACTCTCAATTCTAACATAGAACCAAGGTAAGCACAGTCCCAGGTCCTTCATATTCACTACAAAGTATCAAACAGATGCAACTACCACCTCGCTGGAACATTTAACATGATTGCATGCTAAAACTAAGCCTTTAAAATCCAGCACATCATTTTCAAATCTGCAAGCATATACATCAAAACAATTTTGATCACTGCTTTTGAACAGATAGTCTGAAACTGTCAGCCAATTCACAATACAATACCAATGTCTGCAAGCTCTCTTACAAAACAGAATATTCTAATGCAGGTAATAAGGTTAAACATCAGGGCCTCCTAATAACTAACTCCATCTCCCATAAAGACTTGATGTGCAATCTTATCTAATCACCTCATCTCTCACTTCATCCACCTGTAAACATAACTAGCAGCCCAACCTACTTCACAGCATGTTGAAAGGCTAGCATCCAAAATGCTTTACACACTTTGGATTTTTTTTAAAGTGCTATATAGGTTAAGAAGTTTGTTTATTTTCAAGACTAATCTCATATTTATGCATACTTTACAAAGCGTACATACTCTACATGACAGAAGAAAAACCAATGCTACAAATAGAACACCGGAAGCCATTACTAGGAATTTAAAATGCATTGTTATTTGGCTGATTATAAAAAGCAAACTCACCTTTAATTTTCCTGATGACATTTCCTGCACATAACTCCTTATACTGGATTTTTCTAGTGGCAACCTTAAATAAGGACCTTCTTGCTATCAAGAATCCCCACCACACCAAGCTGTTCACTGCATGATTAGAGGGCAAAGCAGGAATTCAGGTAGAAGGGAAATTCCTTAATTATTTCATATTGCTAACAGTATGCAGAAGGATTAGTCTTTGCCAACTAGACATGCTTCATTTTAGTTAGACACAGAACAATAACGCTCAATTCTTCCCATCACATTCATTATCAACTTACAAAGGTAATCAAAACCATTAAACCAGCTCACAAACATCATCATAACTTAAGAAAACAAAAATTAAACCATTTACAGACACCAAGGAAATCTCAGCTCCCTATACTGCACATACCACTAAAGCATTCCTGTGAGCTTTGATCCAGAAAGCATCAGAAGTCCATAAAGTATCAAAAGACAATTTGTGAAGTGACTGCCAGAAATCAAACCCAACAGGTTTAAACAAACAAAAAACACTGGGGAAAAGGAAAACAAATGTGCAAATTCACTCAATAATGCTCCATAAATGAAGGCTAGCACAGCAATATTACAGTGGTGTACAAAATAGCAGGGATTTTTCTTACACACACACACACCCCAGAAAAGGTTAGAGAATCCTTCAACTGAAAAGGACGAAGACATGCCCTAGACAGCATTATAATAGGTCCCTCTGAAAGCCAAGCAACCGCAAACAAGCAAGTAAGAAACCTCACCACACCTCTCCTCAGAAGAGAGCCAACATGCTTTCTCTAACATTATTAATTATTGACAACAATGTATTCCATCTGCTATTGTTAGAGTTACAAAAGACCCATTTTCTCCCCCCAAATTGCTCTCCTGTGAGTCAAAATTCAACTGACATTGGCAAACCTGGAGGTTTTATAAGGGAAGGATGCAACTAGAAGAGGTGGCAGTTTACTCTGGGAAAAGAAAAAGAAGAAAATAAGCCTAGGAACAACATTCCTGTTGGTTTTGTCATTAACTTGCCGGAAGGGAACCCTCTCCTCTGTGGCCTGTGGCAATGCCATCATCAGACAGTTCGTTCTGTTCTTGCTCTTCAAGTAAATTACCCCTACTTAATAAAATACAACCGAGTAGAAAAGAGCAATAGCAGATGCACAGAAGCAAAGGAAAAATTATTTTAAAAATCTAAACCGTACCTTTTCCAAAGCCTAGCAAGGGATTAGAGGTACATAGTTCAGACACTTGATTCAGCCTTTATTCTGTCCTAGTGGCCCTATCCCAAACTTTCTTAGGAGCCCTGAGCATGCCTCCATGCAAGCAAGTATTAAAACCCATACTATTGGACCTTTGCTGCTCATCCTTAATATTCAAACTAGAACATTAACAAAATTTTGCTTTATAAATTTTCATCAGAACAGGCAGCTAAGAATTCAAATGAGGTGAAGGAGGCAGCAGTCTCCGGCAAGTTATGGCAAGAATCATCTAAAAAGTCACACTACTAAGACCTCTCAGAAGGGAGACAGAAGCACAAACCACTGAGCTAACGTCAACTGTCTTCCAAGCAAAATTCCTTCCTGGCATCCCCTAGTGCCTCTGCTTGTCACTCTGGGAATGCCACTCCAACCCACCCATCTAGGCACTCAGAACAAAACTCAGCAGCTGCTCATATCTCTCTTAGCTACTACACTAATAATAGTGTCCAGGAAGCAATGTTCCAATAAGACCATTCAATAATGTCCACATGAAATGTGAGATCACCTCCTGACCACTATTAAAATATAGGAATTTTCTATATTTAAAAGAGAAACCAAAGGAGAGAGCCTCAGGAAAAGAATTTCTATGATTTTTTTTTTCTTTACCAGAGAGGAAGAGGGCAGGGGGAAGCTATCAGATTAATTGCTAATGTGGTCCAGTTGCTTGCTCCAACCAAAACAAGATTGCTATTTTCCTTGACTGATATCTTAATTCCTATTTTTATTTTAAAATGCATCAGTAGTAATAATACTAAGCTAATTTTCAAGAAGGTAACAAAGCTATCTTCCTTGTAAACACTTTAAAGAACTACAAACAAAAGATACAATGAGGAAAAAAAAATCTCCTCAATGAAGCTATGCAATAACTTTACAAATCTGAAGTGGATTTCACTATGTCCACTGAGCATTATAACAAGGTTGCCATACCGAAGTTTTTCTACATATAAGGATACTTGTGAGTGAGGATACACTGTAAACTTTACAAAAGCCAAACTGCTGACTTCAATTTCCACTTGAATAATCTGCATGGCAAGGGCGGAACAGCTGCTGAGTTCATACTGCCATGCCCTCTATACTAAGATGCCTAAACCATGACTGTAGCAGAATATGGCACATTCTCCTATCAGATTCTATACTAAGCTAATTTACTTGAAGATGATAAAAAAAATTAACTACTGCTCAATTCAAATAACGGCTACAGAAAAAGAGCAGTGGGTGTAGCCTCTCATAATGCAGAAGGGACTGATACACAAAACTCCCCTGTGACATTTCAGTATTTTTGAAATGCTTTATAGACAAATGTCCCCAAGTTTGAGGCAATAGCTTAAATAGTGATGGAAAGAAATATAGAAAAATGGGAAGGTCTTGTCCAAAGCTGCTCCCAAAGTCACTTCTCTAGACACAGCTTGCTCTTTTGTTCATACCATAAATTATCCATGTACATGAAAAGAAAAAACATTTTTGGCTTTAAGGAAAGAAGCCTGGGATGAAAGGATGAGGACATGTCATCATTCCATTAATTTAATTCATTTGTTTGTTTACTGCTTAGCGTCTGGTCAGGACCGTGCAAATAAAAAGCTCTATCACTATACATTCTTTTTTTTCATGTTACATAACAAAAGACTCAAAACAGTTACAAGAGGAATAAGTAGTGTTCTATACAGGCAAGATGTTGAGGGCAAATGTAAACTGTGTTGTGCTTGCCTCCACATAAAAATGTAGCTGTAAAGATGAGATTTTGATCCCTCTAATTTCACTAACCTTGCAGATACGGGTTTTGCCCCCTGTAGAAAGATCCCCAAGATGGAACAGCAACCAGCAGCAGCAATCAAAAAAAAAAACCCACCCTATATACAATACAAATTAAGTTGCACCAAAACATAAGGTATTTTTGTAACTAAAAAAAGAGGAATTCATACGTAAGACATTCCAAATATAGACATATGAAAGCAGTTAATGAAGGCAATAAGGGAAATAAAATTTCCAGATAAGTAAACACAAAGAATCATTTCTGTTGTATCACAAAGCTACATTTGCAAAATATTTGCATTTAGGACCGTAGCTTGAAGGACTTCTACTTCTCAAATACACACATTGAAACTCATTTTCTGCTAGGTCAATCATCATGACTACTAGGCCAGATATAGATATAGACACAACTCTTCTCATGGGTCTTCCAAGCTGTATTACTTCTCAAGTAATGAGATATCAGCCCTCCAGGAAGGCATTTCCAGTCCTCAGCTCCCTCAAAGCAGGTTACAGTACTTGAGCACTACCTAGAGATAACAGCCAACAGTTCCTCAGGTGCTTGAGCTCTGCAACAGCTGGATGAGTCTTTCCAAGACAAAAAACACATTTCAGCTCTTCTTAAACCATGGCATCCTGTCTTACCTAGGCTCAAGTCTCCTTCGATTTTTCTCTAGGCCCTCAGCAGAGTTCATCTGAGCAGAGGGCCAAGTTCCTACACATGAGATTCAAGGGCGTAACACACACGTTTCCTTAGTTCATTACATTAACTACACAAAAATTTCGGCTGAATGTCTGGAGCTTAGCCCCATTTCTCCATAAAACACTGCAAAAGACTGCAGTAAGAGGAGAGAAACAGGTGCCAACAATAAATTTTAATGCTTGACTAGCTCACTCCCTATCCCCCCAAGGAGGGCAGCCTTCCCTGTCAGGTGCAACCCTACAGAAGCCCACAGGAAAAGCAGCAATGGTGTTGGTAGACACACAGATGTGTTTTGTACAAAAAAAATGCTTTTTAATTGTCCATAGAACAGAGGAGTGTTTGCAATTCTTTTTAGCATTAGATTCTTCTAGAAGTAAAAAAAATAAATTATGCAATGCATGCAGGTAGTTTTTTGGTTTTTTTTTTAAAGTGTTGAATCTGCTGGAGCACAGTAACAGCTAAGCAAGAGGCACAACAGAAATTTGAAACTGTGCGTTTTGAAATGACTGAAAGCATGAAGGAAAATGAGGCATAATAAAAGTACAGTAATATTACCACAGAGCAAGAGTGTTTTAGAGCAGACTGGAAGAAAGTCAGCTTTGTTCCAGAAAAGCTTACAGGCTAAGAAGTTGAATGGACAAAAGCTTTGGAGAAACAATGATTTGGCTTGTAACTGAGCCTGTCAATTGGACCAGACCTTTTCAAAGAGAAAGCATACAACCTGATATTTTAACAGGAATAAGGTATTGACAATGTAAATTATACTGTTTTGTTCTCGAAGCACTGATGCGTTTCAAAGGCTGAAACTAAGCAGCGTTCACAGTCTCTTAACCCACATAAGCTACAAACCCAACCTGTGACAGATTTCTAAGAACAGTGACCCACTACCAAAATGGCATTTTGAACAGTTTTTCTCAAGTCCTTGGTGGCCTGGCAGCATGCTCCCTCCACCTGTTTTGCAAGATGGTGGGATTTTTATTTTTTTTTTAAGAAGCATTTTTTATGTAATCATATTTTCACTTAAATCTGCTGCAAGTTTCCTTACCAATTTTGGTTTGTTCCATCATACCTACATTCAAATATTATACTTTTTAAAGCGTGCAACTCTTTATGCATGCTTGACAAAAACACAGATTCAACACAAAAATAAGGTGCTCTCCCTCCCCTTGGGAAGACAGCCCAACTTTTGAAATTTAAGGCTGAAATGCCGCAAGTGCAACACAAGCCTCAGACTCTTTACCATGAATTTATTCATTGCTTCTAAGCTCACTTGCACCAGTTTAATGGAGGAAATGGATAAATTTCAAAACTGAAAAACACTCACCAGCAACAAAGTAGCTAAGAACCTACTCCCAACCACCACACACTGTACAACTGTCCTCCAAGGCCCAGATTCAATTCACAGTCCTGAACAGTTTTACCCTGGATGCTCAATTTTCCTTGCCAAATTAAACAAAGCCTTTTTCTCCTCTTCAAGGACGTGCAGTTCCAACCAGCCAGGTGCACATATAAAAGCTGGAGAGAACTAAGGGAAGCTGTAACGACCAGATTTATTGAGAGGCAAAGCCTTCTCTCTAATTTACCTAATGGGCTGATAACCCCCATATGCCCAGTCCTCTCAACTAAATAGGCAACAGCAGGACATTTATTCAAAGGTGTGGGCAGTAGTAAAACCACAACCTGTTTAATAACACTGTGACTTTCCATCTCTGTAGATTATTTTTCCCTCCCAATGCTCCCTTCCTACAGAGGACAACCCCATCATGAACAGTTTACAGGAACTTCTGATTTAGCCTTGGCCTGTGATGGCCACATTGCTTCTGAAGGCCTGGATGTTTTCTCTCTATTTTTATCCTGAAAGATGAGCAAATGCACAGGAGGAAAAAGAACAATAAAGGGAGGAAGCAAAAACAGCTGGAGTAAAAGGCATTCACAAGTAACAGGGTTGGCTGCAAGAAGCTCTGTCCATAGGTGCAAGTAGGTACGGAAGAATGACAACATGACATTGAGGTTGTCTGCCGACAATTGCATAAAACATCTGTTTAGAAAAAGAATTTGAGGATAGCTTAAACTCAGACACAGACTTCCCTTTCCAGTATCTTTCTTCCCAGTGAAATATCTAAACATGCACTTTGGATAGCTGGCATACATCAATCACAGACGCATAACATGGGGCATTTTAAATTGCAGCCACTGTAGCTGCCCTTTCTTCTATCAAAGTTACACTGAAAGAGCACAGCCTCCACAGGAGCTGCTGGGCTGGAGCACATGTGCCTACCTCAACTCACTGCAAAATACAATGGTTAGTTCAAACCCGGTAAAGTAGGTGGGTTTGACTTAGCAATGAGACAGATTTTGGGTGCTGATTAAAATCGACAACTACAGTAAGTGGCAGCAACCACCAGCAGAGAGAGATGTAAATTCCCTAAACAGTTTCTTAAACTATTCTGCCAATATGTGCCCAAACTCATTTGATCGTATATTTTACGCTCATTCAATATTCCAGAAAAGTATTCAACCGCTCAAAGTTTCTTAATTTGCCAACTCAAAAACATGAAGACTTTTAAAAGATAATCAAAACACTGAGCAGGTCATTAATATCTCAAGAACAACTGTCTTAGAACAACAGCAAATCTGGTCGAGAAACTCAGAAAAGTGGCATTAGATCCAAAAGAAAACCCCATCAGCCATAAGCAAGACACAAAAATTATCTCAAAAAGCCATAACGCACCCTTATCAAAACATATTGCCAAGATTCACACACTGAGGACTATCTCCCTCAAACAGCCAAGCCCCTGTTTTTTAAGTCAACATGTTAAGCACCACAGTAGTGACTGAAGTTGGTATTGTAAAACAAAGGCGCTAAAGCCAATGTAAAATATATACATTAATTATGTTATGTTAGAAAACAGCTGAAAAAGAGAAGTATAGGGATGCAGCTCTTCTGTGCTGTTTCAAAACACATTTCCAAGCACTCTGTGTCCAAAGTGAGCCCAGAGCACCTGGCCTGTATGCTGCTCCCCTTGCTGTACACCGGGGGTGGGGGTGGGAAACTATAGCACTCCAGAACAGACCATCTCCCCTCCCTGTCCCCTTACAAAAAAATCTGTGCCGATCATAAAGAGACATTATGCCTTACTAAAGACTATCAAGTTGACTTTAGACTGACTTGAGAACCGATACTGGTGTCATAAGCTCTGCTTGTTAAAATTTGCAATGTTTTTGTAATAAAGAGCTGGCAAGCCTAGGAAAATTTTAGGAACAGCATACACCTGGCAGCCTTAGCAATGGGTCTATTTATTTAATTGCAAGCAGGTGTTTGCACTTTACAGACTGTAGGGCAAATCTTCCCTTCTTCCCAACTCCTAAAAGTCAGTATTATGATTCTAAAAGCCTTATCATTAAAAAAGAAAAACATCAGGAAAAAACTTCCCCACATGAGCTACCAGACAACTTCTCCAAAAATTACAAGCCATTCTACTTACTTCTAGTTTTCGTTCTGAAGACTGGCAATGACATTAATCACTGATGTCCTCTTCAACAACCACACCGTTTATCTAAAGCTGAAAAATTACTTATTTCCCCAAAACAAAAATCACTCCAACAATAGCCTGTCAGGTGTCTTAGCACTGAAAAAATCCATGTAAATTCATGTAAATTCACATTTTCTGAAATCCCATCTTCTAGTTCACTAGCACAATGCTCTACTTTTATTACAGAAAAAAAATGAACAGTGGAACATCTTCAGGACAAAGAAGATAATGAAGCTAGTTAGTAATCCAAGCTGAAAAGACATGATTCAAGATGACAAACTGGCATCCTTCACAGAATGAGCTTGACACTTTTTTATAGCTACTGACACAGTAATGAATGCTTTACTTCGGGTGGAGTTAAATGCAATGCTCTGTAGAGTATTTTCTTAAAAGAAAGCACTTCCCTGATCCTTATACAGAAGCAACTTTATCTACAAGCAGCAAAAAAAGAAAAAAGTACTGTCTTGGTTAATTAGGCCCTAGCTGTGGCAATTATCTTGAAAGGAAGGGAAAAGCAATGTTATATTACATTATTATAAGCAGTTGTTTCTTAAGAGAAAGCTGTATCAGATGTACCCCAAAGTACCCATTTGCCTCAGCTTTCTCACATTTCCATTACTGAGCTGAATTCCAACAGAAAGGCTTTTTTTAAAAAGGTATGTACTGCTCAGTAGCCTTTACCATACAGGATCTAGCGCTGCCCTAGTAGTAATTTTTATCTGACTGCGCCCTAGCAGAGTATATTTCAAGTTAACTATCAGTGTATTCACTTAGAGCATTTATTTGGTTACTGTTATCACACCTAAATCATGCCTTATAACAGAAGTAAAGCTCATTTTTAGGTGCTAACTAAAAACTAAAACAGCTTTCTAAAATGCTAAATGTGAAGATTTATTAATTCATAGCTCTCACTGAATACAGGGTACAGGATGAATTAATCAAAGATACAGTCCTAATTAATCACTGCTGATTTAGGAAACTTTGCACACAAGTTCAACTGAGACCCCCTCACAATATTCCCCACTTCCTCTGCCTCCTCCCCCTCTAGTTAAATAAAAATGACATTATGTCTTTGGATTCTTTTGAAATCTTTGGTCAACATCCATTTCTTCTCTATAAGTTATTAGTATGTCCTATATTAACTGTTTTACTTTACTTCTTTAACATGTATTGGAGAGTCAGTAGAAAAACATTTTTGTTGCAGAAAATTCCTAAGGCTTTGAGAGCTGGCACACATCATACCTTCAGCTAAGTGGTTTCATAAGTGCAGATTATACTAAGGGAAGCTTAAAAAAAATGGACAATTAGTGCTTAAGAAAACAAAGCACCATGGCTCAAGTGATCTGAGTGGCTTTTATGCTGTGTAATTATGTGGATTACAACAGCCTTTACAGTTACATAATAATACCCATACGGATTCAGACCAAAAGCCTACCTAGACCAGTGTCTGAGAGGTCAGCTACCACCCCACACTAAAAGAACTGGCCAAGGAAAAAAAATAGGGGTTTGGCCAACTCAGACATCAGACTGGGTCTTGGGTTTGGATTAGGTTCTTCAGTTAACTTTGTTAAAGGAAAAACAGCCTATTCTACTAGGTCAGAGACGGGATTGGGAATGGCTTTATTCCCATTGCCAACAACACTTCCTCTCTGCTTAACTTTTTGATGGCAAACTTGTAAAACAATGAGTGACTAATAACACCTCAGAGGAAAAGAAAGAATTCACTAATATTTTTTTTTTCTCATGAATGCAAAAATACTCCCTGCAGTAAGCCAACATTCTTCAGTAACGTTTATCAGTAACTCTTTATATTCCAACAAACTCTACAGATAAAAGAAAATTAGTTCTTGTTTTGTATTCTGTCTGGAGAGTGCAAGGAATAACTCTTCCATAAAAAACATAAAACAAAAATAGCAATAAAAAACAGCCACCAGAAGCCTGAGCATGCTGAGCTGCCTGCAGTGACCTGCAGTGGACAGCGAGGATGCCTGTTTTCCTCCTCTGCTGCACCAAATACAATGGTCAAGACCTCACAGAGCTGAGCTCATGACCCAAAACCTCAGGGTACAGGGGAAATTATCCTGCTCTCAGCTGAAACAGACAGCAACATAATGAGGGACAGGCCTGCCCCAGTGAAAAACCCCACAATAGGGCTGTGGAGTAGCAAGTTGCTCAGGGTGGAAGCAGAGGAAGGCTGCTGCTCAGCACTTAGCACAAGTGATAAGACTATTTGAATACTGTGGTGTCCACATGGCAGTAGATGGTCCTGACTTGATGAAAGGTTTTATGATGCATTTTAACTGAGAAGCCCATGTGGGGCAGTCAAGGCTTCCCTTAGATGGGCGCTGCATATGGACCAACTCTTGAAAGCCTCCTAAGGAACTCAACTTTTCTGTTTTCCCAGCTTCTCCATCTTTTGTCTTCATCAGCCCATCACAAAGTCCCTGCAGTTGACCCAAATGGAATTCTGCTCCGATTTGAGCCTAAATCCAAGAATGGGGAGGCTCTGCTTTCAGGACCCCATAATAACTGTGAGAATGGACTCACCAGTATCCTTTGCATATCCCCCATGAGATGCCCAGGGCAAGACCCCCACACTCATGCTGACTCTTCCCACTCTGTCCTGAGGTCTCATAAGAAGTGGCAGCTCCTGCTGTACATTTATGGAAAAGTCTCGCCTCCCAAAAAACAAATCTTCAAAAACCCCAAACAAAGCTCACGTTCATGTCAATAGAACAACAGTTGGACCACCACAGGGAGAAGAATCAGAAGCAAATACATAGTATTTATCCATTGTATTCTTCACTTCTAACAACTTGTGTCTCATAGATTTTAAGAGCTCAGGACTAAACCTGTCAAGTTCCTTTCATATTTCAGAATAAGGATTCTCCTATCAGGCACCTTTAAATTTAGTTTCTCTCAACAGAAGAACAACTAACACCATCCAGAAGTTATTTATAAACTATTTTGAACATCACTTGTTTAACTGAACTGGAATCCCCTGAGAAATATTGCATTTCTATTTTTAAAGGCATATGCATATACTGCTCATATTTACTGATTGCCATCAGTAGAAAAAAAAATGGTCTTTCTGTACTCCTTTTAAATACACTTCACCACCATAACAAAAGGAAGAGCCACCTATTGTTTATTCATTCTTCCAATATTGAGCTTGAAATAGACAACTCAGTGATTCAAACCATTACACAGGAAACGAGACAGCTTTGAGTCAGTCTTGTTTATCTTTCCATCAGATTCTTGAAACAACTGAAACTTAAAATTGTAAAGATACACTTGAAATATGCTTCATACTAAAAACTCAACAATTTAAGAATGCAAAACATCCTTCTTTTTTTCTCTTTTTTTTTTAAGCACTATAGTCCTGTGCTATTTAAAAAATCAATTATTCCGAGTTTTAGGCAGAAAATATACTCCTATACAACTGAAGAGACAAAAAGAAAGGAGCCAGAGAGGATCCACATCATGTTACTGGCTGCTCCTGGGAGACACTGATGACTCCTGTGATTAGAGGGGAGTGGCAGCAAGTATCTGCTTCCCACCCCTCAAGATGTAACCCAGTGCAGGCAGCATCAAAGTCATGTACAAGGCTGCATGTCAAGCAGGAAGTGGGATCTATACAGTCATATCAGTTATTCACACCTAGAGAATCCTCACAACATTTGTTGTAAGTCACTGCTTTACAAGTAAAATAACAAAAGCACCAAGGGAGGGAAATGCAGGCAGTCTCTATTGCAGTCACCTCATTTCCCAGAAATTTAAGAACAATGGTGTGCCTACTACATTTTATATTGCATAGCCCATTCAGAAAAGCTTATTATGCTCACATATCAATTAAACACATGTAAATTTCGTAGTCCGCCTGGTTCTAGAAACAGATAAATACCTTAGCTATTAAGATAACTTTTTTTTTTGTTCAAAAGACTAAAACAATTTTCAAAAAACTGTAATCAATTGTTGCCTAAGAAGCAGTCATTTAAGCCCTTGAAATGTCCTGCGTTATTATCAGACTCTCTAGATTGTGGAAAGCCAGTCTTTGTGCAGAAAATGCAGTTCTGACAGAAGTGAATAGCTAGCTCTGCGTCTAGACCACTTCTCGAGCTTGTTTTTTGGAACAAATATTAATCCCATCTGGTCTCCTGACAGTGTATTAATCAAGTGCCTCAAAGAATTCAGATGCTGATGTTTTCTTCTGAAAACACAAGGAGGACCAATACCATAGCCACTGGGGTTTTGACTCCTCCTTGTGTTTCCTCTGGTTCAATTTGTCTTTTAATGCCTGTTGAACAGTGGCACTGCCTCACCAGCAGCAGAGGAAGACAACTCAGCCTCAAACCTGTCACGCAGGGCACTAAAGAGGCAAGAGAACTGCAGAAAAATGAAATGCGTAAGGAAGGATCTAACATTTGTTTCCACTTCTCAAACAGGTATGTTGAAGCACAGATGTTTGTTAGAATAAGGTACAGCACCTAAACACAAGAAGAGAATTTTTGACTGTCATCTCAGAAAGGAAGGAATTGCTTCAGACCTCAACACCAGGCCGGATCTCCGATAGCTTCTCTAAATATTTCTAGGCTAGCCCTACCAGAGTACTTCATTAAGCACCCTCAAGCCAGGTAGCTCTACTTGGCACACTTACTCCCTTGGCTCCCACCACACACAGCTAAGTGCGCCAAGCACTGCACACCAAGCCAAAGTTATCAGCACAGGATTCTGATGTGGGTAGGAGGCTCAAATGAGTTATGGCTTTCCTCACCACTATCAGCTCCACACTTTCAAATTAAGTTCTGTACATGTAACCATACATGAGAAACTGAGGGTTTGGGGCAGTTGCCAAAATACTGTCTAGATGCTTGAGGAACAGAAGCGAAGTGGAATGATTTCCCTCTACCGTTCTTATCCAAGTTTAAGGAGACTTTTATACTTTGCACTCCAAGATCTGATGATTTATACTGACACTTAAAGTCACAGGTTTAAAACAATCCTCAAGGAACACAATTTGCAGTAACTAAATATTAACCGGCCAGAGAGTAAAAGTTACAAACAAGTGAAATATGATATGGCATTTTCTACCTTTTTTAACCCAGGCACATCAAACAGAGACAAAAATAGGGAAGAATATTTATTTGCATGAGTTATCTCTGTTTTTAAAACCCTTACCGTATCCAGGCAGCTACACTGCCCAAACCATTGGCCAAATCCCTCTCAGTTTACTTTAAAGGAAACATCCTGAAAGCCTGGTTCCCTGCCTTCAGAAGTTTTCCATGATACCAAAGATGCAGTACATTTCTTGACAACACAGTGCCAGATCACTACATTAGTGTTTTATTTGAGTAATTGGTATAGCCAATCATTCTACCAGATATTTATGGGACTACACTACACTACTATATCTTAAGTTCAGTGGAAGAAATTATTACAATACTACACTAAGAACATGCATTAACATGGTCATTCAAAGAAATAACATTATTCCCACATAAACCACGGCATAACTAACCATATATAAATATATATATACACATACATATTCAACGAGTAAAATGCAAAATTAAAAAATAGCATCACATGTTAAGAGGCCAAAGATGTAGAGATGGTAACTAGTGCCATCACTGCTGAACTGTAAGTCCAGTAATTCCTGAACGTACTTAAAATTTTGACAAAGGGGTATTTTCAGCAGCCTCTTCACAGACTTCAAATGCATATACACATCCATCGTTATGTTGAGACATGCAATTCCCAGACGCTCAGCTTGCAACGCACCGGTAAAACTTGAAACCAAGTCCTCTCAGTGGATTCAACACCGCAGCTCACTTCGGGCTCGGCACCGCCAAACACAGAAGCCAGGCCCGGCCAAGAGACCGGGCAAATTCAACAGGCGTTACGAAGTCTGGAGCTACCCGGCGCCGCTGCCGGCGCTATCCCTTATCCCCCCTCCGCGGCGAAGGGCTGGAGAGGAGCTATATGGCCACAGCGGCTGGTGGGGGACCCAAGGGAGAGGCTGGAGAAAGCCAGCGCAAAACTCACTGCAACAATAGCAAGCGCCGCCGGCTCAAAGGCGAAACCTCTCGGCGGCGGGCAAGCGGCTACAAGCGCCGGGCCCCGAGCCGCCAGCAGCCGCCCTCGCAGCCACCCGGCGTCTCTCCCCGCACCCCTCCACTCACTTTTGGTCGCGGCAATCAGGTTTTTCCCATCCTTGAGCAACTCCTTGATAAACTTATTGGTCTTCTCCAGCTCGGCCTCATGGGCTCTCACCCGCTCCCTGAACCAGGGGCTGTCCAGGTAGCAGTCGCTAAACTCCAGGGGCTGCAGCCCCATGGCTGCCGCTCTGCCAGTGCTCGCCTCCCCGCCAACCTCTCCCGGCTACGCCACAACAGCAGCGACCTCCGCGGCAGCCAAGGCGCAGCGAGCGGCCCCGCGGCGGTGGGGCGGCAGCGCGGCCACAAAGACAGAGCAGCGGCGGCTCCCCCCGCGCGGGGCTGGGCGCAGGCAAAGGCGAGGCGAGCGGAGCCGCCCTCCCCGCTGCGAGGGGCGGCGCGGCGCGGCCCGGCACAGCTCAGCTCGGCGCGGCAAGGGGGCGCTCCCGGCCCGGCAGCCCCACCGCCGCCGCCCGGGCCCGCCTCCCGGCCGCCCCGCCGCGGCGGTTACACAAGGCTGTGTGCCGGGGCACGCCTCAGCTCGCAGTTCCCTAGAACCGCCCGCTCGGCCCTTACGGGCATCCCCGGGCAGGTGCACCCCTACCAGCCGCTAGGCCCCCCAGGTAGAAGCCTCCCTTGTTCGGGGGCCGCTGCGAGGGGGCCCAGCAGGGCGGGTGCCATGGGCTGGGCGGGAGAGCCCGGACCGCAAACACAGCGGCTTGCCGCAACAAGCCGCGGGTTACCTGTCCCCATGTGGCAGGGCGGGGGGGAGCACCGAGCCTGAGCCGCCGCGGGTGCGTGGTTCACCCCGCGGAACCGGCCGCGGGCGTTAGGAAGGGGCAGGGCGGCCGGCGGGCTCCCGGTCCCGAGCGAGGGGCGGTGGCGGGGCCCGCCTGCCGGCAGAGGGTCCTGCTCGCGTGTCTGGCCGTGCAGTACCGGGTGAAGCAGAGACAGCCTCACCTTGATGTCTTAATTAATAACATAGTACAGGCAGTCCTCATCAACAAGTAACTGCAGCAAGAGCAAAACCTCGAGGGAAGACTGCTCAACGCTCAATTGCTTCAGTTAATGTTAGGAAACGAATGAAGAGAACAGAAAAAGTTTATAATTATACTTGCATTAATAATTCAGCAATTATTTCATGGTTTTAATGGTTTAACAGTAGTGCAATTCATAGTGATTCGGTGGGACTTTTTTAGATGATTGGGAGTGTATCTCTTAGTCATGAATATATGCATAGATGTCATCTTCATCTACTTCATTTTTTGAACTCCAGTCTATTTTGTTTTCTGTGTTTTGTCAAATTCAGTGTTGGTTCCTGCTCCTTTTAAGCAATGAGCTTTGCTATTAATTTGAACATATTATTGTTGGGCCCACAGTTAAGCCTAGTCTACATTGGCCACAGAAACAAAACAGAGCTGCCTTTTGTGGATATAACTTAGATGTTGAAGACTTGCATTTAAAAAAAAAAAGCTTTTTTTACTTGGAAAAGTAGCATCTAAGATTTTTAAAATGACCGAGATGAAGATAGCTGGCAGTGTTACTATCAGCCTTCCCCTGCATGACCCCAGGCACTGACCTGCCTGCACAAGTCATGTATGGCAACAGGTGTGCACTTGAGAAATCTCATTTAAAATTACCCCTGTTTGTAGAAGTGCATCAGGTAGGATTCAATTGTGAGAACATTCAGGGAACAGTAACTATATTAACTTCAAGAGTCTGCTTCAGAAACTAGACTGGGAGGGTGTGTTACCCACCTCACTGTGGTCACTGAGCTCAAGGGAGTAAGCACAGAATTCCATGATCAAAGGCAATGATAATGTCCTTGTTCCCCATGTAGATGAGGAAAATAAGAGAATGCAACTGTGTAAAGAAAGGGGCGGGGAGAGGGGGCTTGACATGGAGGCTCACAAGTAATCATAGTTCCTGGAAGTAGTCTTAAAAGTGTGGTCCCTCCAAATCAGTTGCTGCTTAAAAATGCTGGTGATATGTCTGAAATCACAGCAGGTGCTATTGAGAGTAGACCCTGAACATTCATCCTTTCAGCTGTCCCACCTGCTAGATCACATTATCTGCTGTCATACTTATCTTCTAATCTGATTTAACTGAGAAGTTACTATTCAAAACTCCATTTAAAAAACCACCTTAAATAACAAACAATCCTTATCTCTGTTTAGATTACTGAGCAGCATTTCAAGAGTAGGTGTGCCTTCCATGAATAGTTTGTTTACTTTGTCCTGTAGTTGTCTTTAGGATTAAAATTAGAATAGTATCTTTCATGCTTGTTTAAAGTTACTATAATTTCCCTATTGTAGTTCCACTCAAGTGTTATAAAGTAATTGGCTTGTGTGCCTTGTGTGGTGTTGCTTGCATTCAAATTTAAAAACAAGATGAAAAAATTTGAATGTTTAGCTTAGCCCAATGTTTTTTAGCTGGCAAAAAAAAACAGGTCTAAAAATCTAGATTTGTCCTACCATAACAGGCCCATTAGGGGAAATTGGTCCACTTACCTTAATCATGTGAAACAAAAATGTATTCCATTCTTGTTATAGCTAAAAGGAGCAGCAGCCGTAGTCCAACAGAAATGCATACATACACAAAACATTTTTCCCAGAATAAAAGGAGTTAACTGTATGTACATAATAAGGTAAGGAAGCGAATTCACTATTAAGTTGATATTCTACACTGTTTATCCAGTATTGGTATCCAGACAACATACTGGATTCCCACCACCAAAATTGTTAAACATATCTTTTCCTAAACCTGACCCACCAGTTCAAAGCATTGTCAGACCCTGAAATGGCAGAATTCAAACTGAGATGGAAAGCTGAGGAGAAATAATAACTCATTAATTTAAATGGACAATAATTACCTATCTAATAAGCAATAAAAGGAGTTGTACTTTCTTCACTAATTAAGGCTAGAAGTGGTTTTTATATTAGCAGTTTAGAAAATTCTCTTCTACCATTCCTTACTCAAGGTCATAAAAATTAACAGCCACCTTGTAGCCTCTTTTTAAAAGACTACAGCATAAACTCACTGCGTGAAGCTCTAGTAACATCCTGTCCATGTATTGTGTATTTATATTTTCTGTAGTGATTTTCCCCTCAATGTTCAGTGCAAGCCTGGTTTCAGGAAATACCCTCTTCAAGTAATTTTATACAATAGGCCTACACCAGCACAGCATTATGCTCTGTTCCATCTTACCTTCCTTATGCTCTTGTCTGATTGCTTCAGCATCCTGATTTTCATGAAAGACAGTGTTCTGATCTGTGGCTGATTGTGTCTCCAGTCTGTATGTTATAGAGAGATGGGTTAGAAATTAGTGAATTTACCTCCCAGTTTTACTCACATTTCATTACAGAGCCTTGATATCAGATCCCACCATTTGCAACATGCAGCTGTGTTGAGTTGTTGAAAATATTATTAGCAACAGCATTCTTCCAAGGTAATTGCAGCTTCTTCTCTTGTCTAAGCACTTTTATTTCTGTTAAGAGTCCCGTTATGGGCTTATAGAATGTTTAAAAAATAACCTTCTAACTCTCATCTTGCTTATGACTCAATCATTGCTGTTGGCATGCAAGATGTTAGGGGGGCCTTATGCATGTGTGAGGTACCATTAGGCTGCATCCTTCCTCTCCTCTTATCCATGAACAGTACTAACAAAAACAGACTAATCCCTGACCACCCATGATAGAGATGAAAGCTATTTATTCTACTGTCAACCAATTTGATGATTATTATGGTAATCATATATACAGCTGATAAGATGGGCACTCCCTTGTGGCATTCCTTTATAGCACAAGCTTTACCCAACAAATTATTTTAGTATGCAGCTGTATGCTTTTTCAGTGTTGCAAACATTATATTTTGTGGCCAATTTTTTTTCTAAAGTGTTCCATTAAAAAGTCGTGAGTATGAGATTAACAAATATCCTACCTAGCCTATGAACTGAACTGACTCCTACAAATACCAAGGATCTTACACTGCCAGCTTTTAGTAATCTTCTCCCACAAATAGGTCAAAATAGCACACAGTACTACCTGATTTACACTCAAAAATAGGCACTATAAAGTATTTACGCTATCCATCTGGCATTTGCTCTGACAGAAAAAAAATAGAGCTGAAAAAGTCTGGAGAATCATTGAGCTACCAAAATAATGGCTCATTACAATATTTGGTACAGTCCAGCTCTTGTTACACCTCACTGTCCATGAGTGATAAGTATTCCTCCTCCCCATCCCACTGGTGCTAATATTTTCTTTTTCCCCATACCATCATCCTCTAGCTAGGAAGCATCATTAAGAAAAATTCAGAGAACCTTTTTCCCCATCTGTAACTAATTTAAAGTTCATAGCTTTTTTTTTCAAAACTGGAGGAAGGTTTGAGTGCTTGTTGATACCATTTGATTTAATAAGATATGACATCATCCTTTACAGCTCAGTTCATATATAAAATATTTGATACTTTCTGATGCAAATATTTGCACATCCTCGTGGGCTTCATTTAGCCCAAGTGGTTTTATTAGTTCTTATGTTTGTCTAGTGTGTCTTTATCTGTTCATACTAGTGTCCTTCAGGTTGCCTGTTCTCGGGTTTTTGGCTTTGGGTGTCACTTCTCTCAAAACGTTTGTAGACTTCCCCTCTCATAATATTTTAAAGTAGTAATTAAGTTTGCTGTGGATTACAGTTTAACTGCCACTGTGTTTCATTTAGGCTCGTATTCCCCCTCCAGATGTACTATTTTCTTGTTCAAAATCTTGGCCTGACATTTTAAAGTGGTACTCATTTGTTTCTCAAAATTGAAGGCAGATACAATATTCACAGCTGTAAAAGCCTGGTAGAGCTGCATTCATGCTTCAGTGAAGGAAAGTAAAGATGAACAGCTTCCAAACATTTCATAATTAGTAAACAATGCTATGGGCTGTTCTTGTTCTTGTCCCAGAAGTAGGGCAAGACCAAATGAACTCTTGCCTTGTCTAAAAAAGATCTACACTCTGGGGCCCTGCATGTGTTTGCTCCCCAATGTAGGCAGCCTGCCAGGCTCCACACAGAAGGAAGGTAAGTGTATCATCATAGGCATGGGAGGGAGCGAGATAGGGGACTGGGGCAGTGGAGCAAAGCTCTGAATTTTGCTCCTTGTACTTTCTATACCGCAGAGCAAAGTTGTTAGTCAAAGGCCCAAGACACCTAGGATTTGTTTGACTTAAAACCAGGCAGTGTGAATGTTGTCTTCAACTGTCATTCTTGGGTCTTGCCAACAGCGAAATTAAATTTTAGGAAGACCATAACTACGGGGCAGTCATAGGCAGGGTCTGCACAGCCTGCAGTTCTTACACTACATCTGTAACTACATCAGCATTTAAGGTGGTAGTTCTTACTTCCAGAGTACATCTGAACAGCATGAGATGGCAAGGGACTGGATTTAGCATCACTGTGAATCACTTCCAGTCCTGCATTCATATGAGCTGAATTACCAGCTTTAGAAGATTAGATGTGGATGGAGAAAGAACACAGGCAATGAAAATACCTTTATTCCATGTGTATATATAAATATGGAAAAAAGGTAAATAGTTTCTAGTCAATCCACTGTATTTCACATGAGAATAAGCTAAACTAGCATTAAAAAACCAAATCTTTTATAGTTTTGTCTGTACTTTTCTCAAACCCTTTTACTTACCAATAAAATTAAAATTATGAATTTTATTTCAGTCACGTAGTGCTTCCTTCCTATCACCTTTCAAGGCATTAGCTTTTCTGTAGTACTAGTTTCTGGCATTCTTCTTCTTTTCTTGGTTGTTAAACGCGTAATCTTCATCTTCAGTCATTCCTTTACGGAAATAAAAAATGAATGTCTACACCCTGAAGTCGTAAGGGGGGGGGGCGGGGGGGGATGGGGGAACTTCAGGAATCTCTCGTCACAAACGTAATAGAAATAACAATCAAGCAAAGTGGGTTTTTTTAACCTTGCTGTGCGCAATCCCGCGCTACATTTGACGGCTCTTGAAGGCGGCCGTTAAGGAGCCGCGCTGGCAGGAGCAGTCACCCGGCAGCGGCCGGGGGCTCCACCGACTCCCTCAGGGCCGCCCGCCAGCAGCGCGGGAAGGCGGCGGCGGCGGCTCGCTCGCGCCCTCTGCGCATGCGTGATGACACCTGCCCGACACTAAGATGGCGGCGGCCGGGAGCGCGGGAGCGCAGTTCCGTGCGGAGCAGGTGATGGCCCCGGCGGGCTGGCCCGGCCGCAGGGGAACCCCTCCGTCATCCTGCTCCGCTGCTTTCCCTGCGCCTGGGCAGTGGCCCTGAGTCTCGCCCCGCGGGTGGGGCAGTGCCTGGCGGTAGCGCGGCCTGCGAGGCGTGCCGGTGGGGGCCGGCGCCCTCCGCCTTCCTGTACCCCCGGGCCCGCAGATCCATAGGGCCGTGCGGGCTGGTACGGCTGCCCATGGCTTTGCGTGCCCGTGTGTGCGTTACTGGTGCTCACTTGAGGCATGGGCGATGTTTGGTGGTTTTTTTAAGAAAAAAAAAGGGGGGGGGGGAAGGGGCGGGAAGCGCCTGTTTGTGGTGGTGCTGTGTTTCTTGTAGGCCCTCACCGTGTAACCTTTGCTTTCTTCAGCTCTAGGATACATCTGCAAGTCCTGAAGGCGGCGTTGGGCCCTCTTACGTAAGCATTGAAAGTTAAAGTGGTAACCATGGCGGTTATAAAAGCGTGCATGTCCGTTCTGATAACTGACGTTTTCTTAAGGGGAAAAACAGTCATGTTGCCATGTGTACAATAAACCGTGAGCTTGTTAGGTCTTTTTTTCTGGGAGTGTTTGCTTTATGAAAGTAGCAGTGTTGAAGCAAAAAAGCTTTAACATGCAGATTTACTGGTTGATTATGAAACTTGGGAGTGCATGAACTTTAAGTGTGTAAAACTGTTTGGTCAGAGACGTGCTGAAATATGTATTATAGAAATTTTAAATTTTAAAAAGTGAAGTGTAACCTGTTTCCAGGACTTGGTCAAACATAAATGTGATGTGTGCTTGACTTGAATGGTGAACACTGACTTTAAAGTTCCTGGAATTATCGGTGGCATAAGGATGAGCATGTTTTTGAATGCTTAGAATTTTGAGGGAGGGTGTTTTTACTAATGCCAGCTAAAATCAAAACGTTTAATCTGTCAGCTTTTTGCGCAACCTTTCTGGTCTATAGTATACATTTTTTGATTATAAATACGTATTATGTTGGGTTTTTTTTTTAGGAAGAGCAAGTATTTACACCCCTCAGAATGCCCAACTCCAACGCTAAATTTCATTGTAACCACAGAGGTGGTCGGGAAGCTGGCAGACGGGAGTTGGTTTCCAGGTCTTTGCAGAGTGCTCAGCATTGCCTGGAGGACCAGGATTTTGGAACTGCATATGCACATTATCTGCTAGTACTAAATCTAGCTCCTGAGTTAAAAACTAGTGTCAAGGTAAGTACTGTTTGAATTGCTTGAAACAATTTTATTTACTGTATTCCTCTTGAGGCTTTGTGACATTTTGTGCTTGTGATTTGTTCTGTGTAACTGATTTTCCTATTCAGTCTTCAAAGCCGAAAATGGTAATAATGGAGATGGCCAGTAACTTGTTTAATAAGATCTGTGTGCCTATGATAAGGGAATTGATAGACTTTCTTTTAGTCTGTGTGTCAAGTAAGTTTAATAAAAATAGGGCCTTGTTAGTATTGGCTTGTAATATTGCATGCATTAATATACATGCAGGCTCTTGTATACACTGGGTGATGATACTGTCTGTGTGGATATCTGAGAGCTTATTTCTGCTTCTTCAAGTGAATCATCTAACTTGGGATGACAGCAAATAATTGTATGCTGCTGCTTAGGGAAGTGAGGGTGTTCACTTGCATGTCAGGATAACTCTAGAAGTTTTCAGGGCTCAGTTCCCTACTTTGGTTTTCAGGGCTCGGTTCCCTACTACCAGCAACTCAGTGGTATGCATTTTATTTTCTAGGAAACGTTTCAGTTTACTCTTTTTAAATGGGCAGAAGAGCTAGATTCTCTGGCACGGATTCAAGATCTGTTTAACTGTTACGAACAAGCACTTGAACTGTATCCAAATGATGAAGTGATATGTAATAGTATGGGAGAACATCTTTTCAGGTTTGTAGTAACGTATATTCAGTTTTTGTAAGGTTCGCATTTGGTATTGTATGTTAATAAGTCCCAGTTCAGTAGAGCACATAAAATGTGCTTAAAAAAAGTAAATGCAAGCATATACCTAATGCTGTATAGTATGTACTGTTGAACTACAAATCTGCTTGTCAGCTTAAAGCAGTCAATGCTAAAATAAATGTTGATAGTCACAGCAAAGGCCAAAAAAAAAAAGTCTTACTAAAGTAAAAACTTAAAAGTAAATGCACTGCCTCCAAATATTTTCTTACAATTTATTAAGGAATTACTGAAAAAAACCCAAAAAAAACCCAACCCAAAACACACCAAAGTTGTGTTAACTATTGTGGTAAATGTACAATTTTCGGAGTTCCTCCTTTTTTTCCTGTTAGATGTCTGAGAACTACTGCCTTTGAATACTGTCTTTTAATTCGGGTCCTTCTTGAGATCATGTGTAACAGACCTTTGAAGTGAAGAAGCTGGTCATGTATACTGTACTGTGTAGGGCTCTTTTTAAATAGTCTGAGCTTATGCTTATATTTATTAGTGTAAAGCCTTCTTTTCCTGCTTTCTCCAAACAATGCAAAACATGGTGCTTTGCTCAGGGTTCTAATTTCAGTTCCAGTCTTAAAATTCTTATAAGACTGGAAATTTAAGGTTGAAATCGTAGCTCGTGGATCCAGATATTTTTAATTAGGTTTGCTTTTGTGATTAGTTTGGCTTTTTTGTTTTTAGGAACAACTCTCTTAGCATTGTATTAAAATGTATGTGTTTCTTGCATTTCATCAATTTTTGGTGTGATTTGAGAATATGCTATAGGTATCATAAAAACTTACTTCTAGTTCACAATTCACTTTCAGAATTGCCACTTAATGCAAGCGCTGGCAACACAGAATTGGGTTGGTTTACAGTATGTTCCAGTTAAATACGTTGAAGTGGTTTTGGGGTTTGTAGCATTCTCTCTGCTGAAAAATCTGTGAGAATGGATTGCAGAGTTGTGGCTGTCATATTGTTGCAGCAGGTTCTTGTAAAACCTGTTCTGGTTTGTGAAAGGATGTAGTGGATGAAGACTGGTGCACACAATGGTATTTTTCAATTACCTTTGTATTTTAAAGTGATTTGATATAGAGCTGTAAATCATTCTTTTTCATAAGGTAATATTAATGTTTTTAAAGACAATCTTTCTAACTAATGCAAAATATTTCCGCTGTCTTTTAATTGATATAAGACCTCTTTACAGACCTGCGGATATTTATAGGTACTTGGCAGCTGAATGCATGCTTCCTATTTGTCATTTTTACTAATAGAATGGGCTTTAGAGATGAAGCAGCTGGATACTTTCATAAAGCAGTGAAGCTTAACCCAGACTTTGCTGATGCAAAGGAGAATTTTTACCGCGTTGCAAACTGGCTTGTGGAACGCTGGCATTTCATCATGCTCAACGATACCAAGAGGAACCTTACTTACCTGAAAGCAATTGAGAATGCTGTCTGCTCAGGGTGCAAATCTGTCCTTGATATAGGAACAGGAACTGGAATTTTGAGGTGTGTCATAAGTGCATGTTTAATATGAACTTAATAGAAACATACTGGTTGTCTAACAAAATTTGGTTGCTAGTGAAAAAAATAGTTTACTTTCATGACTTTATTGAGACAAAACTTAAGGAAGAAAACAAAGCTTTCAGAAGTCAGTGAGTTTAGAGGTTAGTGTTTGGTCGTATTTTTTGAACCCTTTTTTTATTACTTGTTGCAGATGCTTTTTGTGCCAGTAACTGCTATATAAACAATTATTCATGTTGGTTTTGGAGTTGCAATGTCATGTGTCCTGTCTTTTAAGTACTGGGTGGATTTAGCATAGCTGGAGGAGTATTCTTATGCTAGGGTTTGGGGGTTTTTTTGTGATAGTGTACCAAGAGGATATAAATTTCTCCTGTGTGAACACTGATACTGCAGAAATTAGTTCACTTAATGATGATTTTTAGACTTGAACTGTTTTCTTTAGAAATATGAAGCAGACATGGAAATAGAACTTAAAACTCAGTATCTTGTCATGCTTTACCCAAAATGATTGAAACTGAAGGGAAAACCTCTGATCTGATTCTTGTTTTTCAGTATGTTTGCAAAAAAGGCAGGAGCATCTTCTGTCTATGCCTGTGAATTATCAAAAACCATGTATGAACTTGCCTGTGACGTGGTGGCAGCAAATGACATGGAAAGAGAGATCAAACTTTTGCATCTGAAGTCACTTGATATAGAAATCCCAAAGCACATACCTGAAAGGTACGTTGTTGCGTTCTGTTGCGATACTATTTTTAATTTGCTCTTAATTTCAAGAAAATAGAAAATACCCTGTGATTTAAATAGGAAATAACTTTGCCTGGGATACTACCTATAACGTGAGGAGGTTCTCCGTATGTTTTGTTTTTATAGAGCAGTGCAAAATGATAACATGCTCTTTACATCACACTGGTAGATCAGCAGTGTCATAAATGAAGGCATTTACATCTTTGATGATGGGAGCTTTGGGGCATATAAAATTATATTGCAGCAATAGGAAAAGAGAAATTAGGTTACTACATCATGAAAGTGATTTTAACACACTTTCATACCTAACAACTTGTGGCTCACTTCTGTGGCCCACGAATAGGATGTAATAGGGCCTGCAAAGGAGCACTTTCTGGGACATACCAGACCGCTGCAACACCATGTCAACTTCTGCATTTGTCAGAGAGATTGGAAATTGCAGATTGACTGCCTCTTCTGATCAGGGAGTGAGGGAAAACCTCCCCTCCTCTCTGCCCCTTAAGGAGTGCTACTGTGTTTGCAGGTGAGAAGGTGCTACCTGGTGTGCATGGGTTCCTGGTGGCTGGGCTGACTCTAGCTGTCAATGTCAGCACCCTGCCATGGGAGGGATCCATAGGGCTTCTGATGTGATAGAGAGCCTAGAGCGTGGCTTTAGATAGTGGAGTAAAATTCAGTGGAAGGGTATTGCAATTTGTCCTGTGGGAATAGGTTTGGACTGAGCTTTTTGTTTGTATATACGCATCTGCTCACCTGCTTGTATAGCAGAGATCTGTGGGCTTTGGAAAATGAAGTAGCTTATTTTTCAAGTATTCAATAACATCTTCTAAAGCACAGGAAGAGCTACTGTGACAAATCAGCAGCTTGGAATTGCTCTTGGCAAACTGGAATTTGATCAGCATGACAGCTTTCAGTATATGTGATGGAGGCTTTTTATGCTACCCTGCTTCTCCTTGCTTGCTATCCCATTCAGCAGAGGTTTTTCAGGAGGCTCTGGAATTTTTAGCGCACACAAAATCTGAGGGGACTTTTGTTTTGGTATATGCAATGGACTGGTTTATCACTTCACCTCACTGCTACTTGGGATGCAGATTAAACATGGGAAGGAAATAATCCATTTCACTCTTAACTACTACTTTATTAAATGGTATCTGGTGATGGTACAGGTTTATAATCTGAAATGATGAAGCTCCCATGGTTTAGCATGCCAGTCCAGCCGTGTCTAGTTGTGGCAGCTGAGCTACAGTAACTGGTCATATGTGTCCTCCTAATTGTATATGATGAGTTACTGTATGTCACGTGTCAGGAATGAATTGTTACTGTTCTGGAAATGGCTTCTCTTATGCTGTGTGTTTTTTGGGTTAAATCCAAAGGAATTTAACATTGTAGGGTCCATTAGTCTGCATAGTAATTTTACTGTGCTTTGATTATAGTTCTGGGGTGGGTTTTTTTTTAATTCCTTTTGAATACACACAGACACACATGGATACATACTCTTGCATAAAATTCAGACAAACCATGTATTTTGCAGTATTATTGGCTGTATGCCCAGGCTGAAACATCTTCCTGTTTTGGCTAGATACTTCCCACACAATTTATTTATAAAATGTTGAACAAGAAGCTTTATGGCAAACTCTTGATCAATATTTATTCTCTTTTATCTGCGTCTTGAGTAACTTCTACCAACAATTCAAAATGTGTCATCTGCTGGAAGAATTAAATTGCCCATCTGTATTGAAACTTCAGAGCACTGGTAAAAATTTCAGTTTGAGCTTACATTGGTATGGTGGGTTTTTTTTCTTTAGAAGAAAGAATGTTAACAGGAGTGTGTGTTATACATTCTATTTCACGGTGTTCTTTTTCTTATTTAGAGTTTCCTTGGTAGTCACAGAAACGGTTGATGCTGGATTATTTGGAGAAGGAATTGTGGAGAGCTTGATACACGCTTGGGAACATCTACTTTTAGAACCAAAGGTAGGTGCTGTGGTATGTATAAACAGGTTTCCTGTTTTGTTTGATATGTATTAGTGCATGCGTGTGTACTCACAGACATATGTGAATGAGGAATAACTATCTTCTAATTTTCCTACCAATTTAAATTTTTTAAATGAGTGATCTGGGTATGTTGGATGAATTTGATTTAGTGAAAGGCAATGAGACAGCTGCATAAGGCATACTTCTGTGACTTCGTGTTCTGAGTAGACAGGTACTTGCAATGCATGTTTCCCTGATGTAACCTTACATCATACACTCCTACATCATACGCTCTTGATCACAATTCATTCCTTTTTTCCACACATACTCCCCTGTTTTTCCCCACTACCTTTGTAAGTGACACCAAAAGGGTTTGTGGGTGTTTTAAAGGCACTGTTTTCCTGCAAGCTTGATTGCAACTCTGTCATTTTGAGATACCCAACTAGCAGCAGAAAGTCATGCCAGTCTAAGCAGGAAATACTGAGTTACGGTAAAATTATTTCTCATCTTAACACTAAGGAGTAGTCAACTGTTATCTGATAAATATGCCATGTTCTTATGCTCTTCATTTATTTTTGCCAACTTTAAACGTTTTTTTAGAAGACTGAACAATTCTACTGGATCTGTGATTTTACTTCATGTATTTTGTATTTTAGCATACATTAAGCAAAGTAATATGACAGGGAGTCTTATATAGGTTAACCTCTGTTAGGTCTTAGGAAATAGAAGGACTTTGCTCTTACTTTGATGTGGCCTTGATTCCAGTTAATTTAAAAAAAGAAGTCTTATCTGGCTGAAACCTTTTGTATTGTATTGGACTGAAACTGATGACCTCTAGTGTTAAGTATAGGAATGACGCATAAAGGAAAGGCCCTCGAATGTTACAGTGTATTCTAACCGAATACAAATTAAAAAACACTTTTAGAGTTACATAGAGGAAGTAGTAGACTGAAAAGTAAAGCTGATGCATGGATATATTAAAGTGCAGTATTTAAGAAACTCCTTTAATGGTTAACTGGAATGACAAAGACCGGGCTATACTAGTCACTAAGAACTCACTGATGTTTTCACTTTAATCCTGAATAGCTCATTAATATGTAACCTAGGCTTTGCAGTAACGATAGAAATAGGTTACTGTCTCACTGCATGTTGTTGTTCATGATTTCACAGCCTAAAAATCGAGATGTCCATACTGGAGACTATGGCAGAGTTATTCCTGCAAGTGCTACGATATTTGGGATGGCAGTGGAGTGCAAAGAGATACGTAGGCATCACAGGTATGTTTAAACTCCAGCACAGTTTGAACCCATATTTGTTACTTGGGAAGAGAAACCAGTGGCTTAAATTGAGGACTTTTCATTTACTGTCGCTTTATTTTTTGAATGGTTGGTTATCTGTTTCACTAAACAGATTTCTGCTCTTGCCCTCCCCACCACTTTTCCAGGCTCCCCCACCCTCCACCCCAGTTTTGTGGTTCAGACATTTTGGATCACTTAATCAGAAACTCTTGATTTTCAGTTATGCAGAATTACATGCCTCTATCACATACTAAAGAAATTTAATTCCTTAATAGTAAAATTATTTCTCAATTTTTCTATTGGAGATTCTTAGATTGACATGTGGCCTTTATCCTTATTTTGTATTTTTTATGATCTGCTCCATACCTTGCTGCTGGATTTTACCCTTTTAAAAGATGAGGACAGGATTTTGTAAAGCCTAAGTGTTAATAACTCCACCTAACATTGTCCTTCTGAATATGTGCCTTGCCTAATTCTGAACTAGCATACAGTAGGGTTTCTTTGCTGAGACCACTTCTGACTCTGTATCAATTACTTTCATACTCGTTTTTGTTCTTGTCTTCTAGAACAGCATCCCTTTATGGAGACAGTCTCTGTCTGAGAGGTTTGGATTTGGTGTATTTTGTTTAGGATTAATCTTAACTGCAAATAAAAGAAAACACTAACTTTTACAGGAGCTTCAGTGTACTGGATGAAAAATAGCCAGGCTGCATCAGTGATTTTTCTAATGCAGAGCTGGACAATGGCCAGAAAGAGACAGAAGTTCCCATAGTAAATAGTCATAGAAGAACTATTTTTCTAGGAGAATTTAATTATTCGTTAATCAGAAGATAGGTTTTTGCCTTGAAACATTGTATTGACTGTTCCTTACAAAATGGAAACAGGATGAAAGTTAATGTGTGGTTAACTTTGGATTGTTGAATTAACGATTTATTCTAATAGTGCAGCTTAAGGTCAGGTGGCTAGCAGGACTGAAATGATTGCCACAAATTAATTCTATGCTCTAGGAAGAAGAATATCACTTCTAAATTTTCTGCCTTTATAGTTTGAGATTCCTTTTTGCTCCGGTAAGAATACCTGTCTTAAGTCTATTTCAACAAGTACTGTTAAGATTTATGTAAAACACTTGCTTATTCTCATATTTAAACGATTCAGATCTCTTTGAATTATTCTGATGGACATGTGTCCATGTTTCCTTCAGTGTTTTCAAGATCTACAGCAAAACTTTGGGGCTTGGATATGTTTTTTTGAGCAGGATGCCTAATGAAATAGCATTGTGAAAGTACTCTCTTCTCATGCTTTTTTAATGATTTAGTAGTTTGTCTTGTACAATTAATGCAACTTTTCTTTGAGCTTTTCCTCATTATTTAAGTTGTTTTTTGAGAGGTTATAAGTAAGTAGATGTAGAGCCCAGAAATCTGTGAATACCTGTGGGGTTTCTTCCCTGAATATATTTAAAATTGTGCTTTAATCTGTCATCAAACACTGATTCATCTTGCTGAGGAAGGGAATTGCCTTTTCCTCCAGTCTTGCATATCACAGTTACCTGTGTCTGATCTTCTGCCTTGTATTCTGACCCTTTGTTTTAGCAGTTTTAAGTTAACGCTTCATTTCATGTGCTCTGCTTGTTTTTAGGATTATTTTTTTTCCAAGGATGTAGTGGAATTTAGATAAATCATACCAGTTTACTTATAATTCTTCTTCTGGTGCATGTGACAAAAAGTTTTGTGCTGGTTTACCCCTTATTGTAGCTTCGTTACTTGATGTTTTAGTGATAATTGTGATGCTTCTTTACTATAGCTAGTGCTGCTTATACCCATTGCTCATCTTCCCTAGAAGGACTGTAGGACCAAACTCTGTTGTGGTATTATGTTGTTTGGTGGGGTTTTTTTATGGTTAGCTTTACTTTTTCCTGAAGTCATTGCTCTATCTTTGAAGTGATTGTTCTGCATCCATATGAAATGTGTTTACTTTCAGAAGGACAAATGAACTGACAAATCTGTAAGCAGACTTGATTCCTACTAAGAATAAATCTAGACTTCCACAAAACTCTTTAAGATCCTAGAGTATACTACATACTGTTTTTCAAGTTTGAACTGCATGTCTTTCAAGAGTTATATATAACAGTAAGACAGTATTCTAAGAGAACATAGGTCTGCTCCATTAGTGCATCTATATTTAAACCCATATTCTGACATATTTTATTCAAAATGATAATTTACTAATTTAAGTGACTGTAAGAATTGCAGGTTTCAGGGGTCTTTTTTTAATGTTTAATTTTTAGTCAGTTAGGCCCCAGAAAGAGAGGCAATAAAGTGGCTCTACATCTGTGTGTGTGCATTGAAGCCAGAAAGATTCATGATAATGAATAATAACAACTTGCTGACCTCTTCCACAATACAGGCTTCGTACAGCTGCTGTTCCATTTTAGTTGTAGTATTTATTTTAAAATAATACATGGATTCAGTTCCAAATGAAGAAGAGTACATTCTCATGCGTGTTGTTGAAATATCTAAGTTACTTCTCTGAGCAGGTGAGAGGATTGTAATTGTTGGTAATGGTGTATTTTCTAGTGTTTATTGTGAAGGACTTGCTGCTTTGTGCTTGCTATACATCACATACACTTACATTGCTAGCCAATCTGCTCCAAAGATGGAGTTAGATTATTTTTTTTGTGTTTTAGCTACGTATAATGGTCAAAATATATTTGCCTAAGAAGCCAGGTTATGACAAAAAGTAGCTTACTTGGTTCTGTGATTGGGAGCTTCAAGGAGATGACTGTATCTGATGAAAATATTGTCACACAGTTTGTCTAGGCATACTTAGCTGTAGGGAGGGACAGCAGGTTCCTGAGAAAATGATTCAGAATTAAAAATAGTTCTAGAAATAAAAATATAATTAGTTTACATTTGAACTTTTGAGTGCTAGATCTCACTATAAGAATGTAGATCTGTTTGATAGCTGTCACTGAAATGGGAAGGACTGGCTTCTTCACAGTCAAATGTACTTCTTCAGAATAATCTACTGTAGCTTGTGCAAGATTAGTCTTATTTAACTTTCTGATTTGTACTTTGAAAATGAGAATATATCTTAAGTCCTCAAACCTGACATGGACAGCATTCAAGTAATTGTTTTAAAGCAGTTAAAGCATTTTTTCTTCTTTGAAGATTTTCATATAATGTTGTTTCTGGAAACCTAATTGATAATCTCTCTCACAAGAGAGAATGTGTCTATTTTGAATGTTCAAAGCCTTTTCCACAAGAAGTCAATGCTGGGATTTTCTTTGCAGCTACGTAACTATGAAAAGTGCCTTACTCTGCATAGATTGTGTTGGATAAGTATATAGAGGTACTGCAAAATGAAAGTTTTATGTCAAAGAGACTCCAAAAACGCATTTTCCTGTAGTGTATCTATCTTTGACTATCCTGTTCACCTGAAACACCTTCATTATCTGTCTAATGCAGAAGCAAGCTTTATTTGTTTGTATTATCACAGGGTATATTATTCTTTCTAGTGCTCTGTCAGGACTCAGTGAGTTGTGCTTAAGGTGGCAAAAAGTCTGTGGCCTTTGACAAAGGACGTAGTGGGCTTCTCAGTTTAGTGGCAGTATTCAGTTCTGATTCTTGAGAGTGATGTGCATTTTCAATGCTTTAGGGCTGCTCTGAACATAACAAACCACCCTCCCAGAATTGTTTTGCTATTTTTTTTTTTCAGTTGTTCTATTCTTACACTCTGATAGTTTAAAAGTATTCAGCAAGCCTGGGAAGAATTTCCTTTGGGTTTTTTTGTCAAATTATTTGAAGTTTCATTTCTTCCCTTTTTTTCTTTACCCCTAGAGTGGGAATGCAAGAAGTTGCTGGTGTGTGCTTGTCGAATTCAGTGCAGTTCTTTAGTCCAACATACACTTCTGCTGGTTCAGAGGAAACTGTTGAACCTTACACCACTGAGAAGCTCAGTCGTATTCCTGGAGGTTACGTACCTCTGACAGAACCCTGTCAAATAATGACAGTAGATTTCAACAATCTGCAGGTAATGATTTTTTTTTTTAATGTCCTTTATAAGTAGTCTATTTATAAATAATGAGTCTCCCATATCTTTCTTGCTTTCTGGGTTCAATTTCAGAACAGTTCACAAAAGCAAAGTTGGCAGGGCTGCACTGAAATCCTCTGGTGGTTTTGATGCTTGTCTGGTTGTGTGCTGGTGTGATCATATGATAGTCTATGAGTTTTTGAAGGGTGGGAGCGGTGGGGTTGTTTGTTGTAGTTTAGGGAGCTAAACTAGCTCACTATAGGATGAAACAACTGCCAGCCTCAGTACAGGGAGGAGGAAGAAGAATGCAATAGACCCTCTTAAATGATTTATGTAGTTGTGGAGCTGACTTTAGTTTATTCCTCAAATTCAGAGCCTTCAAATGGCTATTAAAGACAAAAGAAAAAGGATTTATTTTACATCTGGCGTAAAAATGTCTAAGTGTTGATGGGTAAGTGTAAAAGAGAAGTGAGATGAAGAAATTATCTTGTCCTATTCAACCATTTTGATTCCACCCTTCAGCTCCTTTTGGTATCTTAAGATATTTCTGTTATGGCATTCTAAAATATGGTAGCATTATTTTGTGTATCTTGCACAAAATACATTTGTATGTGTGTACTAAATAGGCCTGAACTGTAAGGCAAGAACCTCGGCCACTTGCAGCTGAGCACACTAAAAAGATGATATATCTGATCTTTGGTTTTTTTTTTGCTCATTGACCTGTGGTGAGGAGTTAGCATTGAGTCAGAGCTTAAAATAGATTCTGTTGTATAAATGAAATTACTCTTGGCGACTGCTGGCCAGGAATTGCAGTGTTTCTGAATCAATAGCTTTTCCTAGTTGGCTTGTCTGATACCCTGAGATAAAAAATGAAATAAGACAAAGCTCTTCAGTATATTACTGGGGGTGATCTCGGTGTCACCTGGTGTTACTTCTGCTTCTAGCATCAATAACAAACTATTACGCTCATCTGAGACATGCCTATTCTTAAGCATCTGCCTGTTGGCATACATGTAAAGATAATTTTAAAGTGTTCCTTTTATGCTGTGTTTCAGAACTGCTCCTTTTGAAGTTTCAATTAGACTAATGTAGTGTTCCTGTCATGAAATGGGAAGATACCATAAGTAAAGGGAAGGAATGCAGTTAGTTTATGTGGAAGCATTGGTTTGTTGTTACTTTGTCACTGTGCAAATACGGCAGTTCTAGATACTGGTAGGTTACTTTCAGTCTAGGTTTTTTTGTGGAACTTTATTTATTTACTTTTGTTATGACAACACCTGGATGTTCAATCAGTGCAGCTAAAAAAGAAAAAAGAAGAATTATCTGTGCTCCTGTTGGAATAAAATAAATCTTATACTTACAAACACTAGGAGAATTACCTACTAAAGATTGAAATCCAGATAAGTCATTTAGCACTAGTTAAGTGATTTCAAAGACCTATTTTCTAAATTTGTATTTCAAAGAATGAGAGGCATGTTATATCTATTCTTCTTGTACTAACTATCCAGAACTAAAATGACAGAACTGAGGAACAGACATAAAATATGGTACAACAGTGTTTCTTAAATAGGAGTCTTCAAAGACATCAGTACTGATCAGAAATAATTATAGCAAGTCAAAATTAAAAGAAAAAAAAGCAGTTGAGTTGTGCTGATTACTTTATTACTGCTAATATTAGGAGCAGCAGCTCAGTTCCTCCCAGGCAGGGGAACAAAATGTGGCTATAATTACAGGCTGCAGACATTGCATCTAGCCAGGTACTACCTGTATGCATGTTTGTTGGCAGCAGATCAGTGCCACTGGGAGTGGAAGTGAGTGTTTACCTCAGCAGCCAATAATTAAAGCTCAGTCTCCCTTTTAGGCCCTAAGGGAACTGTGCTTTTGCCAACAATTACAGATTCTATTTCTCATGGGAAGCTACTGTATGGAATATTTGAGAAATTCTGGATCAAGACATAAGAAATTCGGGAACTGTAGTTTTTCTGTAGTTTTTCCTTCTATTTGTAGTCCCGTTTACTTTTTCTTAATGCAAGTTACCTTTTTCACATTCAGAGGATATGTGTGGCATAGCATGATTTTGGGTTTTTACTGCCTATTCCTGCATCATTGCTTTATTTTCTTTGCTGTCTCTTTAACTACATTAGTTGATAAATTGCCTTCCTAATATGCTAGAGCTCTTTGAGTCCGTAATTGTCATAAATAATAGAAACAGGTTTATGCAGTGGACAAATGTGAAGAATAAATGTGGCATAAGCAGCATGGTAGAGAGCAGGGAAGACTGAAATAACTGCCTTCAAGTGTGTTTTTAAGTGCTGTGGGCCACAAGATAGGGATGTAATGTTACAGTTACTAGAACCAGTGGATGAGAACCTTGGGCCTGCTGCTTTTACAGAGTAATTAGGAAGAATATTTTTAATATCAAATACACTTCTAAACAGCTATAACTTCCCAGAAACTGAGAAACAGATGCATACTTGTGCTCTTAACGGCCTTGCTTCAAGGGGGTTGTTGCCAGCAAAGCTTCAATTTACTCTTCGCTCCAGTTGAGGATGTACAAAAAATAGTTAACAGCAAAGCACTTTTGATTGAAGAGCAGTGAGATCTTATTATGAACTTTGTTAGCATCCAGTAATTTTAACACATACATTGTTCAGCTCTCTTTCAATTGTGAGAAGAGGGGTAGACCAGCTGTTGGAGAATACCAAATGAGAATGAAGAGGGAAAAATAAAAAAATGCATTATGCGAGAGCTACCCACGTTCTTAGGGTGGAACTGTTCCTTTGCCCTGTGGCTCAAAACTTAGAGAGGATGAATGTTTACATAAGCAGATCTGGAAGCTGATAAATGCCTAGGAATGCTGTTACTAAGCAGAATGGTTGTGACTGAGACAATCTTTGGTCCCTAGTGCTTGACCTCCTTTTATGCCAGAATTGTCTAATTGGAGAATTTATAACCTGATGTCTTCAGGGGAGATCTTAGTTCTTATCAGTAGTGAAATACTCTGTGCCTGATATTTTGCAAAAAGCCTATAGCCCAGGTAGCAGAGAAAATATCGTCAATGATGTGTGACTTTGGTTTTGTAATGATTTTGCTGAGTCTCTGTTTGAGCAAATTTAGTGCTTACATACAGTATTTCTAGAATTGATTTAACACAGGTTTTAAGTGAAGGATATGCCTAAGCATTGGCCTGAATCTAGCCCAAAAGACTGGCTCAGTTTTTATTACTTCTCATATGACAAGCCTTGCCAGTCTAAAGCCTTTCTTGCAGTTTTCAGTGTATGTTCTTAGATGTAGGCATGGTTGTTTTAATGGCTGATGGATGCAGGTTGGTCATATGGGTAATTGCATTTGCATGTGGGAACGCAAGTCCATGTGCTAGTGAGTACTAATGATAATAGGTATTGTAGTGGCTTGTTAATTTCAGGTTTCTGTTGGGTGTCCTTATGGATAGGTGCAGAAATTTGGGTAACTTTGTATAATTTTTTTTATCATTATTTATGGAAAGAAACTGTTACACAATTATTTTTTTCCCCTCTTTCTATTCTGGTCAGGAACTGAAAAGCCTTGCATCTAGAAAGCCCTGGAAGCTCAGTCTGCCGGTCACTGAAGGAGGAATACTAGATGCTGTTGTGGTGTGGTTTGTATTACAGCTCGATGATGAGCATGCTCTGTCTACAAGTCCCAGTGAGGAAACATGTTGGGAACAGGCAGTCTATCCTGTGCAGGGCCTCCTTGGTATGTCCTGTGGATTTTCTTGTTGTGGTATATTAGCTTGGTTTTATTTTGATTTTGAGCTAGTTAGGTTATTTCAGAGATTAGGAAGTGGCAGCAAATACGATTAGAAGTTCAATAGCAGGTAGCTGTGAGATGGCTCCCAATTGTGTTTCTGGATCTGTAGTCCACAGTCCCTGCATTGAGGCTTGTTCATGGGACTCTGTTATGAAGTAGATAAGGGATCTGCTTAGAATCAGGGACAACGCTTTTCCTTAAGTTGGGGGGGGTTTCTAAACTGAATTAAATGCATTGTGGAGCAACTCCAAAAAGTGGGGCTACTGACTGGCTCTACCTAGTCAAGATACAACTTGCAAAAAGGAAGTGGGGGAGGTGATGTAGGAATTTCTAGCTGCTGCTGCCACAAAACTAAACATTCCCACATACCACTCACCCCCATTTTGGACTCCAGTACTGTTCCGCACACACCGTGGCAGTGTCGTTTCCAGCAGCCTCTACTCTTCATCTATTCATTTTCCATTGTCCTGTTTTAGAATCTTAGAATATCTTGAGGTGGAAGGAGCCCGTAAGTATCGTTGAGTCCAACTCCCTACTCCTTGTGGGACTACCTAAAACTAAAGCACGTGATTAAGAGCATTGTTGCTGTGCTTGGTACTGTGATCACTTCCTTGGGAATTCTGGTCCAGTGACTGCCCACCCTCAGTAAACAACCTTTTCCTAAGGTCCAGTCTGAATTTCCCCGATGCAGCTTTGTACCATCCCTTTCCGTTGCCCCCACTCCTCCCTTTCCGTTGCCCCCACTCTGAGGAAGTTGTAGACTGTGATGAGGTCACCCCTCAGCCTTCTCCAAGCTGAACAAATGAAGTGACCTCAGCTGCTCCTTATGAGTCTTGCCCTCAAAGAATTTTACCATCTTGGTCATCCTTCTGTGGACATACTCTTCACAGTTTGATGTCCTTCTCATATTGAGGTGTCCAAACCTGCACACAGTACCAGAGGTAGGGCCACACCAGTGCAGTGTGGAGTGGGACAGTTGCCTCCGTTGACTGGCTAGCCGGGCTGTGCTTGATGCTGTCCAGGACACAGATGGCCCTTTTTGCTGTCAGGATACACTGTTGACTCATACTCAGTTTGCCATTCACCCAGACCCCCAGGTCTCTTTCTGTGGGGCTGCTTTCCAGCCTCTCACCCTCCAAATGGTACGTATAACCAGGATTAACTCGTCCTAGGTGGGGAATCTGGTGCTCGCTCTTGTGAAATTTCATGCGGTTGCTAGTTGCCCTGCTCTCTAGTCTATCCAGATCTTTCTGTAAGGCCTCTCTACCCTCAGGTTAGTCCACAGCTGCTCCTAATTTAGTATCGATAGACAGTAGGGGCAGCTGTGCCACGGACAGGTTCAGCTGAAAGTGTAGAGGGGAGATACAGACTACATTGCTATTGATAGAAATGGTTGTCAAACTACAGCATTTTTTATTTTGAAATTCTGGTCTGTATCAGTGGATTTACTTTCTTAGCATACATAGAGAGTGTCTGAAGACCACCTTGACCTGTACACTGTAAATACTCCAGTAAAATTTATTTTGAATAAATTACCCTTTCTAAACCATAGCTGTTGTTTTCCATGTAACTACAAATTTACCTTCCTCTGGAGGTATTAAAGTGTAAATATTTAATATTTAGCATTTTAAAACAAAAGCGATTTCTTTACTAGTATGTCCTTTTTTTTTTCTGTTCTGCTGTTAACAGAACACTTAAAGTAGTGTTTATTTATCATGAAGAGGCTTATTTTGAGTATAAATGGAGTTTGCCTAGTGTGGGACAGTTTTAAGGCGAATTTTAATGCACAATCGCAGGTTTCAGCTTGTGGGCTACAGACAAGCAATTTTTTCATACACACAAGTAACTAAGGAGAAAATGAGATAATGGGGGTGTTGTGGGGTTGTTTGTTTTTTTTTTTTAAGTACTGTATGTCTGCTTCGTTGCTGTTTTCAGTAAAGTAACTGATGTGACTTTTTTTGTGATGTTTTGCCAAGATTATTCTGTGAAGACTGGAGATACTGTGATGATGGAAGTTTGCTGCCAAGACTGCTACTTGAAGATCCAGAAAATTTCCTCTTTGACTTCAGAGTGTGAGATGGATTTCAGTGACAGAGATGACACACAGAGTTTGGGCAATGAGGCTGAATTATGTAATGCTCTGGCTGGTCTTCAAACAACTAGCGAACAGGATGGCAACGGTCAAGTATGTGTATTGGAATCCACAGAAATAGCCCTGCTGAACAACATACCATACCATGAATGCTTTAAAGCTGCTATGGGCAAAGTGCTGCTGTCGTTAAATCCAAGTAAGGACTTGCAGTCAATGGATGTCGATGGACATGGCAGTGGGATGAACCTCCAAGAGAATCAAAACAAGAGCTTTCTAGATGTGGCTTCTGATCCTTTGTACATTTTGGATGTGTCTGAAGGCTTCTCCATCCTGCCAATTATAGCTGGCAAACTTGGACCAGTTAGAACCTACAGTTCTGTTGAGAAAGAACAGCATCAGGCAGCACTTAATGTAATTTCAGAAGCTAACCATTTCCCTAAGGAAACATTAGAGTTTTGGCTCAGCCACTTAGAAGATGAAAGTGTGGTGTTACAGAGACCCAAATCAGACAAGTTGTGGAGTATTATTATTTTGGATGTTATAGAGACATCAGGTTTAATCCAGCAGGAGGTGATGGAAAAGGCTGCAATATCCAGGTACTGTATAAACGGGCAAAAGTATTCCTAGGAATCTGAAATTACCTGAAAACTTCTAAAAATACTTCTAACTACAGAATTACTGTCATGTTGGTTCTGTAGAGCAGGAAAAGCATGGTTTTTGACTAGATTGAACCTTACAGAGTGTTATGAGCGTGATCATTGTATACATATAAGTTTATAAAAAGTGTCAAGATTTCACTTTCATATATTACTTCATGTTTTGTATGCAAGAATATGAATGGAAGGTCTTATTGCTTGTTCTGTCAGAAGTTCCCAGGATAGCCAGCATCTTAGTGATAACTGAGGTAGCTTCTTTTAGTGCAAGGTCACAAAAACCCAGATTCACATACGTGTCGGAACTGTGGTTGGAACAAACTGGTACTGCTAAAAGACAAACACATGGTGTTAGGCCAGCCATGGAGGCAGCAACGAAGTTATCCACGGCAGGAGGGATGGGAAGGAATGCAGCGAAAGAGAAATGAAATAATGGAAACGGGTAGCAAAAAAAGTAAATGTCAATCCCCTTTTGTGGGGCTAGGGAATCTTCTCTGTTCATCTCCATGCTTAGTGATGGCAGAATATTCCAGATGATTTATGTTCATTACATTTTCTATGTGTTTAATAAATCTTTAGATGACTTATTTTTTTTTGCTCTAAGAACAAATGGGAAATTACTCTGACTTTTGTCATTTGCAGACTCAAATCTGTTTGCATGAAAATACATTGAATAGTGCAGTGCTTAGCTACCCGATTGCTATGAAAAGAGGCCTGCTGTAGGAAAAGGAGACTTAAAACAATCTGTGGTGAACTGGAGATGTATAACATACTGAATGAAAGTTTCTGTTATATTGCTGCTCTCAGCAGTGGGATATTCTGTAGCAGAAGACCAAGCAAGGCTCAGGTATTTTTTTCAGGAAAAAAAATGCTGTCTCCTATATTGCTGTCAATTTTGGTTAAACGCTTAAAGAAGGGCAACTTAAATTCTCATCAGGTTTTGTTTCCCTGTTGCTGTCGTAGAATCACAGAATCATTTGGGTTGGAAGGGACTTAAAGATCATCTAGTTCCTACACCCCTGCAGGCAGGGACATTTTCCGTTAGACCAGGTCACTCAAAACCACGTCCAACCTCAGCTTGAACACTTCCAAGGATGCCCAGCTTCTCTGGGCAACCTGTTAGTGTCTCGCCACACTCACAGTAAAGAATTTCTTCCTAATATCTACATCTACCCTCTTTCAGTCATAAGCCATTACCCCTTGTCCTATCACAACAGGCCCTACTAAAAAAGTTTTTATAAGCCCCTTTAGGTACTGGAAGGCTGCTATAAGGTCTCCCTGGAGCCTTCTCTTATCCAGGCCCAACAACCCCAACGGTCTCAGCCTATCTTCATAGGAGAGGTGCTCCAGTGGACCTCCTCTGGACTCATTCCAACAGCTCCATGTCCTTTGTATGTTGGGGGCCTCAGAGCTGAATGCAGCACTCCAGTTGGGGTCCCATGACAGTGGAGCAGAGCAGGAGAATAATCTCCTTTGACATGCTGATTGCACTTCTTTTGATGCAGCCCAGGTTTTGGTTGGCTTTCTGGGCTGCAAGCACACCATTATTGGGCCACGTTGAGCTTTTTGTCCACCAGCACCTCCTGAAGGCTGCTCTCAATCCCCTCTCTGCCCAGCCTGTATTTTCTGGGGGTTGCCTCGACCCAGGACTTCGCTGCCTACTTAACCAGTGCTCCCCAGCACTATGTACTTCCTGACTTTCTTTCATTAAGCATTTCTGCAAGTCCTCTGGTATTAAGTGCTGGGGCCATAAATAAAGCCCATCTTCAAGTGTTACTGTATCCAATAAGGATACTGAGAAGAGATTACTTAGTCCTAGTACTATTGACAGATTTTCTTTTTTTTGTACGATACAGCTGTCTGGCCAAATGTGATCAAACTCAAATGCTTCTGAGCACTTGACTGCAGAGGAGGAACTAGTGCGCCTTTCTTAAATGTACTTGATGACCTTTCATTCTTGTTGAATGGTATGCTTTAGAGGTGAAATCTCTCTCATTTTGCAGATGTTTACTTCACAGTGGAGGAAAGATTTTCCCACAGTATGTTTTGGTATATGGGATGCTTGTAGAATCGGAGTCTCTGTTGCTGGAGAGTGCTGTTCAAGGAACAGAACCAACTCTTGGGTTTAATGTAGCCCCTTTTATCAACCAGTTCAAGGTATGATGTTGGTGGGTGTCTTCCAGACATACTTCAAAACCCTGCAGCTGTCTAGCTGTTTTGTTTTGGTGTGAACTGCAAGGAAACTGAAGACCTCACAAGTTTTGTATTGTTCAATTTAGCATGAGAGGTTTATGTGACCAGACAGGGACCTAGATAAACTAAAATGGGTAATACTTGTTTTAAAACTGGTGGGGGAATCATCTGAGTAATAAGATGCAGTATTACTGTATAGAGGAGTGGCTGTGCTGTTACTACCTCTTTCATCACTTTGTATCCCAACAGTCACATTTCAGAAGGGATTAGAAGGGTGTATTTTGCATTTTGGCTGGCATTACAGTAATTACTAGAATCTTCTGCATTATAATTAAGTCTTCTAACTCTTCACTTTTTAATGGCTATTGATGTCTAAATATGTTATATACTCCTAGGTACCTGTTCGTGTGTATTTGGATCTCTCCACATTACCGTGTCTACCCTTGAGCAAGCCAGCAGAGCTTTTAAGGCTTGATCTCATGAACCCTCTGTTGAACAGCTCTAGCAGAGAAGTGAAGGTAAGTTGCATATATGTAAAGTTAGAGGTGCACTTAACTGCTGTTCTGCAGAGCTGCTCGTTAATTGCTCACCTTGGCTGAAAATTTCAATACAGAATTTACTTGTCTGCAAGTATCTGTGAAGTAGATTGAAATGGTGATGATGGAAAAAAAACCCTACTGTATTTTCTTAGTTCTTTGAAAAGGGTTAACTGACTTAATATTTTAAATATTTTTAGGTACATATCTGTAAGTCTGGCCAAGTCACTGCAATTCCCTTCTGGTATCACATACATCTAGATGAAGACCATAGCTTGAACACATCTGATGAGTCCTCGCACTGGAAACAAGCTGCAGTTGTTCTTGATGAGCCCATCCAAGTTCAGGCTGGAGATGAGCTTGTGCTTGATGTTCAACACCATAAAAGCAACATTAGTATTACAGTTAAACGGTGAAGAATGTTGTGTACAACCTGATTTATGGTTAATTGCATATAGACTGTTCATAACATCACAGATGTTAACTTATATTAAATTCTAAATTTTATCTACTGATCCAGCAGGCTCTTGTGTTGCTTGAATTGTAAATACTTAAGGTCCACTGAGGGACTAAAACTTGCACTATTAAGGGTACTTTGCCAAGCAGTTGGGGAAGGTGCTGTCTACACTACAGCAAAAAACCTGGTTGCTACATATTGCAGCAATTAAGGCAGCAAGAGAAGTCTGCTCCTACTGCTCTATCAGCTGTAGTAAGGAAAAAAGCATCCAGATGCTTCTGCCAGAAACAGCTGTGGCTGTTCAGGATACAGTCCTTGTTTCTCAAACATGATATGAACTTGAAAGGTCATGCTGTGGAGTACTAATTGTTGTAGTTTCCAGAAGACAGCAATCTTTTGATGACACCTACCCTATTATTTTAGAAATTCAGTAGTAATCTTTAATGGAAAGGTATGATCCTGTAAGCTACTGCAATGAAAAAATAAGTTTTCTCACAGAAAAATAAAATAATGCAGGAATATGTGCACACATAATAACTGAGGAACAATAAAATAACTCAGTAGGTTTCCAGAAACACTGTGAAAGAAGCAACCAAGACACTTCACTAGCTCTTTTTCTATCAAAACCCACCCTCTACCTTACCCAAGTTTTACACCAAACTTCAAGTATTACACCAACTTCAAGTATTAAAAAAAAATCTCCAGTGTGAGGTTTTTGAAAAACTAAAGCACAGTAGCTACTTAGCTTCCAGCAGCTCTGATCCTTGAGCTAATAGTTCTACCGCTATCACTTTTTACCTGTATACATGCAGGAAAGCGGGTTATTTCTAGTAGCGGCTACAGTGGGCCCTGAAGTCCCCAGATGTTGTTTCTTTTTAGATCATGGCTATTACATGGCTATAAAGATACCTGGAGTCAAGCACAGGAAGGTAGATTCTGATTCTTCATAAGCACAGACAAGAACTTTTCCTTTTTCAGTAACAAGCCTTAACATCCTGAAAGCACAAACCTGCATACTAGTTATACTTAAGATCCCCTTCTTCCAAGAAGAGGATGGTTGTATTCATGTGTCATTCACACTCTTAAATTACTGTCGCAGTAAATCAAATTGAAAGAAGATAAACAGTTTAAATAAAATCTTTAATTGCTTATTTACAAAGGCAATGACTTGGCAAATTGAACATTATGATTTGCACTTTCTCACTAACTTCAGATACAAGTACATAGTCAACTATAAAATATGCAGCCTAGTGAATAAGGCGCAATATGTACATCACACTAGTACTGCAAAAAAAAAAAACCAAACCAAAAACAAAAAAGAAAAAGCACTTAAGATGAATTTACTGTGACAGCCAGAAGTAAGCTAAACATCCTGTAAATGCTAACAATACTGAAAAAGAAACTTCAAACATCATTTAAAAGGTCACTGCTCTAGGGTTTTTTTCTTTGTCAGATTGCAGACATGCAATAGTAGTAAAAATCTCGTAGTGGAATGAAAACAATACCCCTCCGATTTTGTCAGATTTTGCAAAACAACATTTTGCAACAAGTGTACTTCTTGGTCTGAAATCTAATGCTAGTAACTCCAGTATCAGACTAGCTACTGAGTTTTACCGTAGCAAAGGTCTTTTCTGGCATGGTGGAAGGAAAAAACCAAACCCAACCAAAAAACTATTACATTTGAATCCAGGCTATACTAGAAGCATATACAATAATCACACACACACACAACTTTATGGATACAAATTACTAGACACATTGCCAAGATACCCTGCTTTAACAGCTTAAAAAAAACCCCTTAAGTGTTAAAGAATTTATTGCAGCCCAAAATAAAGAAAACTGTTTTGTTTTCTACTTCCTTTTTGACAACTTTTCTTCCCCCCTCCCCTGTATTTTAAGGTAGTAACCATTATTCTTATTTTAAAAGGATAGGAAAAAGCTAGTCAAGTGTGAGGTATTAGTCCAAAACCTATCATCCTGGCTCTCTCTTCTGAATGTAAAAGACAAACATTATGAGCTACAAGGACAACAGATACATCAACCATATGTTCTAGGCATGGAATTTTATAGCAAGGCCTGTAGGGAATGCTTTCTATGTATAGATTCTTTACTGATGTTCTGTAATAATTACCTTCCTGAAGGGGTTTTACTGAGCTATGCAGGAAAAGGAAGAAGATGACATCTGTACAGAAGTTACCGTTTCGTCCACACTCCATTCAACATTGGGGTATGGAAGTTACCATCATTAAGAACACAATCAAAGCTAACACAAACACTTTTTGCTACTGCACTCCTTTAATTACATTCTTGAAATTAAGTTTTCCCATTGCTAGTAGTACACTTACACTTTAGAAAAGCAGAGTATTTTTTCAAATGTTTCTTTTGTATTAGTAAAAGTCAGTGTAATTTTGATATGGTGTGTGTTTAGCCGTTTAAGGAGTTTATTCTTAAATCTATGCAGAAACCTTTACAGTGTGCGTGGTTTATATTCACGGGATACTCACAGGCACTCACATCCATTATAGATTCAGAATTCAGATGTCAGTTACAGCCATATCCTCTTCCTGTCTGCACAGTAGCTTTTCCAACTTTTTCAACTTTCATCACCAACAGTACACGTTAACAGAACGTGTACGGCAAGTATGCAAGAGAATCCTTGACACGTTCAAGGAAAAGGTGAGCCTAACTTTTATCCAAAGATTTCTCTGATAAATTGTGCTCTAGTTCAGGGGATTCCTCAGCGTCTCGGATAGCAGAATTGTTACAAATACCATCAACTGCAGGGGCTGTTGTTGGTGTTGTGAGAGGGGTCACAGTGTGTCCAAACCCCTGATAATGACCCATGGGCGAAGATGGCATTGAAGAAGCATCAGAAATTGGGTCTTGAGTAGATGAAGACAGTAAACTTGTATGCTCATTCTGTTCATGATCCTCAGCAAAAAACATTTTCCTTGGCTGGCCCAAAACTGTCCTTCCTAGAATTATACCAAATTAAAATACTTTTTAACACTTCCAACACTACACCAAGGTCTTTGAACACATCAACTCCAAAGCAGGCATTAGACATTAGAAGACAAGTCTTTGTTTTCCAACAGCTTCACATGGCTATTGTTAGCTTTAATGAATAAAAAGATGCTCTTTCATTTAAAAAAACCAACCAAACAAAACCCAAAAAGGACATTCCTTTCTTCTACCAAACATACCTGAAGCTTTCCCTGAGATTAATTTATTTAAAAGAAAAATTAAAAGCTAGACTCTTAAATCAGCCAGGATTACTGGTAAGAACAAAGTGCCAGATAAGCCATGAAATCTTCTAGGGATGCAGCTGCCACTGATTTGTTACGGAATGTTCTCAAGGTACTACACAGAGATAGATAATAGTGCAAAATGATGCTGGAAATACATGTGCTGGTAACAGATCATACAAATCCTGTCCGTTACTTACCAACGTTTCGAACCTGTTCTGATATATCTGCCCTTATATCAGAAATATCCCACATTGCAAGAAAAGAGTCAAAGCATGACCCTTCTTCAGCTTCTTGAACGTAAGGTTTATAGGAAAAACTGTAGTGATGCGCAATAGCAGCCAGGAACATCTCAACACAAATGATAAAATCCTGCAATAAGAGAGAGATTTGACGTCATACTTAACATTCATAACCGGAGAAAAATAGTTCCTGGGTTTCTTCTACAACTGAAAGATTGCAGTTGCCTTGTGATACTGGCTGGCATCAGCCATGTTTCCACGAGAGGCAGGTCTTTCTTGGCAGGCTTCAGAAAGCTGTGAGTACTACAGACATGCTGGAACCAGTCCCTGCCTGACGGACAGACTTGCTGCAAGCAATGTCAACAAGCAGCAGCTCTACAATGAATTCTTGCAAGAACATCCAACACAAGTGTTTAACTGGGGCACATTCCTTCTGCCCAACGCATGCATATAGAAGTGTTGAGCATAAAACTCACTTGGGGTGACTGAATGAAACTTAGTACTGAATTTAAGTTGGGCTAATCTAGCCCGTGTTTATTAAAGCCAGTATGACAGCATTTGCCCAACATCAGCTGTCATCTTACATATAGCTATTCCTCCTAAGAAATAACTGTCTGCTCCTACCTGTAGGCCTGTAGCCACAGCTTCCACACTTTGCCATTCCCAGGTGTGTTTCTCAGAAATAACGCCAACTTTCACCAACAATGCAATAAGCACAGCTTGCCTATAAAGAACTTCTATTATTATTATTGTAACAGTAGTGCCAAAAATACCTGCAAGCAGATCTGGTAAACAAGGTCTATTCATATGTGTACATAGGAGGAATCTTATAAAAAACCTTACTGTTTATATATTTAGACTCTGAGAGGAAGAAAACAGATTTAGAAAGAGACCTCATTCATCCACAGTCCTAAAGACCAACAGAGAACATGACCAAAGAAGAGTCTGTTGTTCCAGTTAGTTATAAGAGCATGTTGCTTCTCTTTCAGGGTATTACTGCACCCCGCAATGTTCAGATAGTCAAATGCACTCACACACTAGCAGCTAAGTGCAAGCAATGCTTAAATTATAATTTATAGTTAACTTACAGTAACATTTTGAAAAAGTTAACGTAATTTTTACTTGAAAAAGTAAAAAGAATTCTCAAGTAACTTCAAATGAAGATTCTAAAATTATGTTCTTGAGAATCATCTTATAAAATATCAAGTCTAAAAAATAATCTCAAGTGAACAAGACTGCTCTATCCAATGTATTAGTACCCTTTTCCCTTCACAGCACTTCACTAAGATTATGGGTGGATTTTGAGGCCTCTAACCTCAGCAAAAAATCCAGCCTTTTTAGCTATTTTATGATCCAACCCAAGAGCAAGAAGTAAGGAGTAATTAATTCACTTACCAGAAAGAAACAAAAACTACCATCTTCACACAAAGGAACTTGCCAACAGGTTGGATAGGGTTCAGTTCTTCACGTAATACTTTGTAAAACAGCACCAGACAATACATAGCAAACTGGCAAGGAAAAGAAAAAAGAAGAAAAGCTTTAAAATCCTTGTTTATTTTGTGAAGGAATTGTTTTACCACATTTCTTCAGTTAAAAAAATATATCACAGTACAATACAAACTTAAAAAGCTATCTATTTTAACAGAAAGGCTCTCTATTTATAAAATCTTTGCCTTACTGTGTTAAAGAAGGCTACCCCCCGCCCCTGAAATTGAATTTCTGAAATGCGTGGTATTGGGAGACAGAGGCTGACAGGTCATCTGTCTATTTACACACTAAAGCAAAGCCTAGCAAGGTCCATAAAATATTCTCAATGCCAAGCACATCTCTAGGGAAAGCAGCGTAAAAAGCACGTGCTCTTTCAGGCTCCTGTTAAGAGCACCTTTTATGATGTTGCCTTTTTATGAGAGATGAGGCAACGAATGCAACCTTCACTGCAAATCTGAACGAGTTTCCTATTAATGAGAACAGCAAGCAACTGATCTAATGTATTAGCCAAGCCTAAGGAATTTTCCTCCCCTTTTCACGCGCATTCTCCTAGCCTCTTACTGCTAGGTTTCTTTAAGCAATCATGTCAACCAGAACATGCAGAAGTATGTGCTGATGCTGGGACTGTTGTCACAGCAGAAAGTAGCTGCAGCTCCTTCTGTAACAGTCACCCATCCAACACAGGGGTGGGCAGCAGTAGGAGGAGGACACCCTTTCCGGATACTATGTCACGCTGTTTCTGACTCCTGCTGCTGTTGCCAGAAGAAAGAAGCTTGGAGACTAGCAGGCTAAGCCGTAAGGAGCCAGAGCTGCTGCTCTCTCCTCTTGCAATAGCTCATGGTGTCATATGCCCTAGGTGAAGCAGAAAATGATTCCTCTGCACTTCCTCTGCATTCCCAGCAAGTCACCAAGAGCAATCCCTGACCTCCAAAATTAAGCTTTCAAGTCTAGGGGCTGACATCTTACCCTTACCCCACCATCATATGGCTGCTGAACCAACAAGACGAGGTGTTAGGCAGGCCAGAATCTCAGCACCATTTCCATTTTTTGTCAGCGTTCTTACCACCAGCTTTCCAACACTGTATTTTTAACTCAGCCACTGCTGATTCTTTGTATGTGTGCTGGGATGAAGCTACAGGGGTGAGTGAAGTCAACTCTTCTGCAGAGGGGCAAGTGTGCAGCTCTAACATGCCTAGGCCATACCACTGCACCCATGAAATAGTTTGGGGTAGAGAAGTAGGACACTATTGCTTTATAGAGCTTTGTAGTAAAAATAAAAAGTTTTAGATCATCTGTAGTATTTAACAGATAGTAACTTTAACTTACAGTAGGAAATATTCTATCCATGAGTTACCAGACATTAATACAATTACTGTCAATAGTTAACATAGAAGATTCACGTAACACTAATACGATGAGTTAAAAGAACAGAAAGATGTACTCTTGATACTCACTAGCTGTGACATATTGTTAAGTATAACCAAGTAAGTCCAAGCATTGTTGAAGCTGAAGTTTCCTTCATCATACACTCCCACTAGTTCACAAATTCTGAAAGAATTCAGAGTTAATCATTATGTAGTAAAAGATCACTTCCTTGAAATGCTAACTCTTCCTTATATCGATCAACTGTTAGAATCCAAAAATCCCTTTTGGTACTCAAATATGGGCACTGGGGAGTCTGCACAAGAATCAGTTTCCAACACCTTTCCATAGAAGAAATAGCGTTTGAATGCAGGGTTAACATATCCCATTGCTGAATTAATTCAACAATTAAACATTTTTTTTAAGCTGTTTTGCTTTTAACTGTTAGAACACATACAGCTAATACTTATATGGATATCCTTTGTGAATAGCAACTTTGTCCACAGTCTATCAACACAAAGTTCATGAAATCAAGCTTTCAGCATCAATATGCACAACTGCCTGCTTTTCCTTTACAACAGGTTATATGGTATGTATGAAGGCACAGTCAGGCCTCTCACATGCAAAATCTAATAAAATTTTGAAAGTTACATGAAACTGGACTTTAAAAATACCGATTTGCTGAAACCAATGAGAAAAGGGAGGAGGAAAAAAGACCAAAACCAAAGAGATCACAAAAAATATCTTTCCCATATAAACAGTACTTTACATTCTCTCCCCTGCTTTCAGCAGCAGGCATTAAGTATTTATTATTTCAATTCTGCAAATAGTCATTCACTATAGAGAAGTCATAAAGAAATCATAGGTTGATTCAAATTGCCAGGACGCATTTAGCATGTAACACAACGAGTCTGCTTTCAAACTGCCTTGATTCAACACAAAGGGCACGAAAATTCTTTCCAGTGTAACTCAAAATTACATCCTGATGATCAATATTATTTATGAGCATACTTACAAAGCAATAATGGTAGTAAATGGTCTGACAACAGTGTACTGCAAAACACCCAGTTTACATCTAAATAATAAAACTCTGCAAGAGAAACACAAAATTCATTGAACAAGGGTTTAAAGACAATTCACATATGGAATTTTCCTGTTCTCAGTAGTTCCACTAAACTATATTTTTATTTCATGGTAATTTCAGCTTCTTCTTCCAGGACTTCAGATGCTTCAGTATATAGTGTGTATATATGCAATACACAAAAGACCTAGACTTCTATACACTATGTATATAAGAAAATACTCGATTCACCTATTCTAGCCATGGAAAGCTTCTGGTCAGGCTGAACAAAGGGAACACAATTTTCACTGTGTCTGAAGATGTTTAAGGATGACTTACATTCAGAGTTTCTCTTTAACATTTTAAACAGCTTTATCAAAATCTCTTAAGAAAGATGCTTAATCAGATTAAGCACACAGAAGCAAATAGTTCAAGGGCATATGGCCTTTCGTCCTTCACCTGTGGAAGTAAAAGCAATAGGCTATGTGGTCTACGAGGAATTCTACACAAGGTTTTTGGCAAATATATAACAGCAAGGAGTAAAACTCAAGGAGACCTTTTTCCAGTATTTTTCAAAAAGTTTCCTTTAGCACCACCTGAGTCAATGCAGGTTAGTAACTAAGCGTGATTTATAGGATGTTTCACAGCTAGATGAAAACGTCCACAGCTGCTTTCAGGAGGGATTCATATTTGACAAATGTGTGCAAACCATAAACTGACTCTGCCAAGCGACAACAATTATAGTATGCAATATGGAAACAAAATGTTTATATCTGATTAGACAGCTTAAAATTTTAAGATGCCATCATATATATACTCACTCTCCCATAGCCCATGATGGACAACAACATAGAGGCGGCAGATGTCTCTGCTGATCTTTCGCTTCTATTATTAATACGAGGTTTGGATACCGGTTGGTTAGATAATTTGAAAGAAAAACCATAAAATTATAGATGACATAAGCTTCATAGCATTCTCGACATGTATCCACATATATTGCAATGTTGGGGTATTTCAAAGCTATCCACTGTAAGAAGAGAGGTACACAAGAGGTTATATGCAAGAAACACAAAAGTAATTCCAATGACAACACTGGCTGGCTAGTTCAGCAAGCAATACTTTATTAAACAGCAGGCACTAATTAAACAGGGCTTGAAGCATTTAGCTAATAAGAGTGTAACGCTACAGTTAGAAAATAACATTCTTTAAAAATACAAGTAGAACTTCAGCTTGCATCTCTGCAGCTTTAAATGCAAGCATGCTTGAAGTACTGTGCAAGAGATGCTCTGTATCTGACCACACAATTCAGTCTTTCATGTAAAAGTTAACTAAGTAGACTGTTCCTTACAGATAACCTACTCCTGTTAAGAGGAGACATGGTAGAAGTGTTTCCTGAAATTCACATATTCATTGTCAATACAGGTTTGAGAACTAAGTTTTTAGTCCCTCAGTATAAAGTTGATTTATTACATTATCTATGTGTAAATGTTTCTTCTGGCACATTTGCAAAATATAGAACAAAGCAGCAGATTAGCCTTGAAGTGATAATCATCCCTCTAAACCAGAATTTCAGACAGAAAAGTGATTTTTTTTGCAAAACTGTGATTATGGACCAGCTGCCAGAGCTTTCAATTTTTGAGTATCACACTGCTGTCCCACTGTTCAGTACAACCTGTCTTACTGGGTCTTCATGGTTTCATTTTTCTGGGGGTTGGGGGAGGTTAAATAGAGGCAGGTTTTTTGAGTTTACTTTGCTTCCCTAGGCTGCAGTGGAGTGAATGTTGTGCCTTCTCTGACCTTCTTATTAGAACTACAGGAAGATGCTTCACATCCTCATCAAGTTAAGAAATACTAGAGGTCACAGATGCTGCAACACCTTCATGGAAGATGTAATATTCCATCTAGTAAACTGAAAATACAGTATTTGAACCTGAGAACTTTATGTTCAGCTCAGATTAAGCACTTCAGAAAAATACCATATATGCAGCAAAGGCCATAAGATCCAGGAGTCTGGGGAAGTATTTCAATATGCCAGAAATGTCTCCGAATGCCTCGGTAGAGCTCATTTAATTAGCAGGTAATTTTCTTCCAAAGGAAAACTGTGTATTTGAAATTGAAGTATCAACCTGAGTTAGTTGATATTCCCTATAAGAAACAGGTAATATTCTTTTTTTGCCCACTCTCCTTCACTCTCAGATACTCCAAATCCCAGTCTTTCAAAAAAACCCCCAAAAATATGTAAAAAAACCCGTAAGGGTGACATTTCATAAACACTCAAAAAGATGGGAGAAAAATCAAAGGAGAAGTTCCAGGAAAGCTGTCTTTTATGGGGGAAACGGAAGTATTTGCAATGTCAAGAAGGGATGTCAACAGGTAAACACACACGCTGTACAGTCCACAGGTTTAGCATGTTGCTTAAGCTCTTGCCCGAAATAATCTCCACAGATGATGTATTTACATGAAACATTATCTGGTATGGCCAATAGAATCTATCACATGAAAGTATTCAGAAGTGGATTTTTTGTGGGATCTTATCCTTTGCCCCCTAAAGCAAAAAGGAAGAATTTTAGCACTAAGCATAACTTGGGAAAGAAAAAGGCACTGCATATTGATACAGTACTTGGATCTGTCTGGTTTCCAGTTCAGCTGTTAGTGAAGATGGAAGGACCAAAAGCAGGCTCTTGTCATACCCCTTTCCACATCTGCCGTAAAGAACACTCAAGGAGAGGGTTAAGAAAGGTTAACAAAAGCAATCCCACAAGCTCCACAAGAAGAATGTAATACTGGTAGAACTATTCTTCTGACATAATCCATAAACAGGAATGCCCAGAAATTTCTAGGACTACGACTCTCCATGCAGCAGAGTTTCTGCTGTGACACTTGTTTTCCCTCACTCCCACAGCAAACAGAATTTTTTTGAGCTGTTAACAGTAAGAGAACACTTACACTGTCTAAACTGTAAATCGGCACCATCCATAGAATCCTGTTACAATAACAAAAGAACATTTAATATTACTACAAGTATTTTTAGTCTGAATGAAATTCAACATTCGTAGCACAGGTAAAATGAGAAATGTTACCTTATTATTGGTTTCTGTAATTCAGGTTGAGTATAATGGACTAAGTGTTGTAGTATTCCCCACAGAGATATTGGTATTGTCATCAATAGAAATATCCCAGCGATAAACCATGCCTTGGTATGAATTCCCACCTTGCAATGAAAAAGAACGCAAGTTTCAGTAGTCATACTTTAAAGTTCTACTAGTATAGCAAGAAAAAAACCCTTATCTTTTTTTTCTGTGAATAAAGTTTTAAGATGGACATTAAGTACATAGCCTAATACTAAGTTTAGTTTTTCTAAGTCTCCTTTTCAAATACACAAAACCCTAAAGTCTCGCTTGCAATCTGTTGATGTGGCTTTGAGTAAAACTTAAAATTCTCCAAAGAAAAAGAGAAGAAATCTTGCAGAACCAACAAAAACATCACCAATAAACATAAAACATTCTACAAAAAACATAGTCATGCTCACTGTTAATTTACTGAAAGACACAACGGAGTCCTCCTAGATTTAGGTCCAGAACTTGTCTCAGTTCAGTGCTTTATTACAAAGTTTCTGAAAGCTTGTGGATTTAAAGTATTTTCAGCTTTAAAATCACGTAGCAACTAGTAATCAATTTCAACTAGTTTCAATCAATCTGGAATACATAAGCACATACGTATCTAAATATATAATGCCTGCTGAAACAAAGGGCTACCGTTTTAAACCAAAGCTCTCTAAAAAACAGCTGAAATAATAATCCTAAGTGCCAAAATCTGAGAAACAGACTCAAGTGGGTTTTTTGTTGAGAATTTCTTCTGGTCCCCTACCGTACATCAACATCCTGTGCCTTTTGTTGCTTTCCAGTCCAAAGTTCACCTCTGAGCAGCTTCTCTACCAGTATCAGATGTAGCAACTTTGAAACGTCCAGTATTACTTCAACAGAAATATCCACTATGCCCAACATACAAAGGCATTAGAAAACGATTTCAAAATCGGGAGTTTAAAATACACTCAAGGCAGACTTTACAGCTGCTAAGCACTTAAAACTAACCTCGGAAAAGCTCACCTGTAATGGAACAAGCCTGTATTCAATTGGACAAGGTATATATTAAGGTTAAAACTTGTTATTACAAAAGTAATGCTATCACGTGTGTGTGTAATTAGTGAATGACATACTACGGTGCCATCAGCACGAAAAAAAAAGCTGCTCTATCTACCACCTCTTCTCCCTCAGGAGCCAGGATTACCTGAAGTACCAGGTTACGAACGCCAGTATCACTCCAAGGCGTCAAAACCTAAGTTCTGGGCAGGGCAGCACCTACAGACACTCACTCCAGCGTCCCCAGCATCGCATCCACCGGCAAACACCGGCTATTACTGAATCGGCAGGAGGAGCAGGCCCGTCCCGCCCCGCCTGGCCCGGGCCGTGCGGTAACACGGTAACGGCGCCCCGCGGCACGGCCCAGCTCCCCGTGCCGGGTCGCTACCCGGGGCCGAAGCCCGCTCCAGGCACCTAGAGGCGTCCAACCACCGCTCCGCCGCCGGGCTGACGCCCCCCCGGCCCAGCCCGCCGCGGCCCGTCCCTCACCTCCAGCTTCTGCAGCTCCCAGACGCAGAGCGGCACCACCACCAGCAGCCCTACGATGTACAGCAGCACCACCAGCGGCCGGATCCACCGCCGCCAGTTCCCGCAGGTGCACGGCATGGCCGCGCCGCCGCCGCCCCGCCGGCCACAGCGCCACCGACACTCCTCACACCGAGGCGGGGCCCGCGGCGCCTCAGCGGGCCGCCGCCGGGCCCGGCAGCCCCCGCGGGGCGCGCATCACCGGCGGGGCCGCCTGCGCACCCCGCCGGCTCGCATCAGCTTCCGCCTGCGCTCCGCCCCGCGCCCCACCGTCCCCTTCAGCCCAGCCCAGCCCTGCCCGGCCCGGCTCGGCTCGGCACGTGCCCTACGCGCCGCGGGGCGCCTGGCGCGGTGCTGCCTTAACCCGGCACGGCCCGACTCGCCTCGGCGCCGCCCCGCCCCGCGCACCAGCCTCCAGGGCGCTTCCGCCTGGCACCGCTTCCGGCTGCCCGCCCCAACGTCATCGGCCGCGCCGATTGGCTTCTCGCCCTGCCTATCGCCGCTGCCCCGCCCCGCCCACCACTGAGAGCGCGGCCAGCGCCCGGGCCAGCGGGCGGTAACGGCGTGACCGTGCCCTCTGCGGAAGGGCGCCCTCTGCCGCCTGTGCGCTGCCCCTGCCCCGCTGCAGTGTCTCCCCCTCGCGCAGCGGGCGGGAAGGCAGGTGGGCGCGCAGGGCGTGCGCTTGGCTGAGCTCGCGGCGGGGACCGTTATTGCGGCTCTGGTAACCGCTCCGCGCGCGCCCAGCCGTGAGGCGATTGCTCGGAGCGAGCCGCGCCGTGCCGAACCACGGGGTGGCCGGGGCTGGAAGGGACCTCCGGAGGTCACCCAGCCCAACCCCTGCCAAAGCAGGGTCACCCAGAGCGGGCTGCACAGGATCACGTCCAGGTGGGTTCTGAGTGTCTCCAGAGAAGGAGACCCCCCGGCCCCTCTGGGCAGCCTGCCCCAGTGCTCTGCCACCCTCACGGTGAAGAAGTTCTTCCTCACGTTCAGATGGAACCTCCTATGTATAAATCCAAAGTTCAAGATTTTTTTTTTTTTAAAACCCCTGTACTTTGGTTCATTGAAGATCATGCACTGGTTTGCTTTTGTTGGGTTGTTTTTTTTTTTTTACTTCCCTAAGAGTATCAAACCGAGAGCTGGCTTTTAGTGATGTTTTTGATAAAAGTTCCTGGATCATTTGTAGGACACTTGGGATTTCTTTAGCACTTACTGCCCTAAAAAAAAAACCACCTTGGGGAGAATTTGAGCACTTACAGACTTAAAATCATTGTTTTGAGCTTATCCAGTCTTTTTCTGTCTACTGGTGTTTTGTGTGCTCTCTTGAATTCCAAAGTGGGCATCTTTGCCAGAACAAGCCTGGTCTCTTTATAGTTAGATTTCTTAGAAAAGAAAGCTTAACACAGTTGTGTCATACGGATAATGGCCTGACCTCCCCCGCAGTGAAGTTGAATCTGTTGGCCAGTTTCAGCCAGATTTGAGTCAAGGATCAAAGTCCCAAACTCCAAAATACATTCCTTTAAGTGTTATGAAAGCTGGTAAAGGAGAAAGAGCCAAACTAAGCCTTATCTCAACCCTCCCGAAGGAAAGGATCCTCACTTTACTCAAGCTGCTTATCACAGGCATACTTACTGGGCAGTCACTGTAGATTGCTTTTAATTACTATTTCATTAGAATAACGTTGGACTAGAAAACCTAATAAATCTTTTCAAATTTAAGTCTTTGATTTCCTTTGATGCTGTAGGGGATTGATACACTAGTCTGAACCATGCAAGAAAGGTAATAAGGTTATTAAAATGGGTACCCTTCTCCAGAGTCAGTTGTTACGTAAAGCCATATTGTGAATATGTAAGTAAATACAAATCCCCGAAAAAGGTTAAAAAAGAATGCATTTCTGGAAGTAGATTGTTTTGAATACTTTCAGAAGTTTTTCTACAAAAAAAATCAAAAGTAGATTGCTTTTTTACCATGAATCCAAGGCTTTAGGGCAGGGGTCCTCAAACTATAGCCAGCGGGTTGGATACGGCCCCCCAGGGTCCTCAATCCGGCCCCCGGTATTTACAGAATCCCCCCGCTGGGGGTAGGGGGGGAACCAAGCAGCCACAGATGACTGCCTGCCACTTCATCCGCGTGCTGGCCCCCTGTTTAAAAAGTTTGAGAACCCCTGCTTTAGGGTATTTTAATAGTCTAGAAGGAAAGCAGGTTTTCCACCAATTCAAATCAAAATATGTGAGGAAGTAATGCTCAAAGAACTTCGGAAAATGCCAACACTATACTAGAATATGTAAATAAAAGTATCATTCATAGGTGATGTGAAACAATGATTCTGTTCTACTTAGCATTGGTAAGGGCTTAACTGGAAAACTCTGCATGATGTTAAAACCAAAAAAGGATGTGTCTGCTAAGAAGCAACCAGAATGATCAGAAGTTAAAAAGGCAGACACTTTCTGGAAAGACTAAAATAATTGTGTTTAGAGAAGACTTAAAGGAAACATAATAAATGTGTATTTGCTACAAAGATAAGAATTATATTCTGTTATTTTTGATGTAGATAGTGCAAGTGTGCTGAAACTTGGAGGAATTTGTATATACTTAAGCACTGAAATAGATTAGTTTCAGTGGTCTCCACCATTGAAGATCCTTATTGGAAATCTTCCACTTCATGTCCCAGAAATGATTCTGGGTTTTGGTCAGAAGAAGATCTGTTCCGATCTGTGAGGTTCTAGTTTTTCATTACAGAAGCTTGTACTAGGAAAACTTCTTTTTCACTACTCTTGTCTTTTATGAAAACTCAGGGGCACATTCTGTCTCTCTTGTGCAAAGCTTCCATTGTCAAGAACCAATTCTGCTTCTAAAATAACTTCATAGACTAACATGATTTTATAACAGAAATGAATGTGAGTTAATAACAATATGGCCATCAAAACGTAGCATTCATGTGAGCTGATAGTTATATTCTTGTTCCTTAGTCAGGTTTCAGTAACGCAGGAAACAACTGTACGAAGTCTTATCTGCACACAGATTCATGTTCATGAATTTATAATTTTTCGAAGTATTATGCAGTGAAAAAGTCGTAATTGACACATAAGAGAAGGGATCACTTTCGCAAGTGTTGTATGAGTTGTCAGTGAACTAGCATCACTGTGTGTGACTAATTCTATCTTCAGAACACACACAAGCTTCCTTGTTTTCAGCAAGAGGCTACATGTGAACTATTGCTAAAAACCAAATCGACAGAGTTCATCTTCGCTAACTATTAAGGCTTCTAATCTTAAAAAGTAACAAAGCTACTCCCCAGAACTTGGAGATAACAGCTGTACTAGCATAATTCTCCACTACTGGAAAGACTGATGTGAATTATTGTTGATGTCAATCATTATGTACATTCTGCTCTCATGAATTTCAAATTTATTTAAAAGAGACTTATGTCAAAACATAATAAACTGGGATTATTCCTTAGTATATGGAGCCCCATAAATAATTTACTAAATTAAAATGGCAAAGAAAATAGACTATTTTATAATTGTGGTTGGAAAACTATGTGGTATATATTATTCATGAATTATATTTTTATTTATATGCCATTAGTTTCATAGCTTTCCTCATTTTTCCTTCTTACTTTGTATTATGCAGGTGCAGACTTAGTGATAACTGGGCTGTCCATCTTGCCTGTTCAAAATTTCACTGTGGGGTGGACAGTAAGGATTAAACTGAAATTCTCATACAGTGAAAATCACAGATTTCCCCTCTCATACCATGGTGGTATTACTGTCAGCTCTCTGAAGTGCGCATCCAATAGCATACAGCTGATTAGTTCACACTCTGGTGCTTACCCACACTGGCAACCTTTCTAGTGCATTTTTATTTCATTTTATTAAAACTTAATGAGAGTTTAAAACTCAATTTAATTTCTTTTTTTCTTTACATCATCAATTTTCCGTCAGAGGGCTGTCATACGTTCTAAGAAATTGATCTTTGTTTTGGAAGTGCTGCCGTCACATTCTGATTACTTCCTTGTTTCTCTTGTGGATTATAATTGAAGAGAATGGTTGTTGTTGGGATCCAGAAGCATCTGTAACCAGCAGTTTGGGTAGCAACTTAAGATGCAGCTAGTTTGTTTTCGTGGTTATGATTTTTGTGTGTTAGCTAGCCAGGAACTTCTTAGCTATCTACTATCACTAGGCTGTTTGGCATTTTAAAACATGATCTCCTGTTGCAGTGAAGGAGTTAATGGACATCTGTCTTTGCTCGGCAAAGCACTGATATTTTTTTTATTCATTTACTTCATGTATGATGCCTTAAAATATATAAAGCAATGTATCAGGGGTGTGTGTATGAAAGGAATTAGTGAACATGAACTCATCAAGTGTAAATACCCCTCATACACAGCTCCTCAGAAGGGCACATCTGTCATTCCTGTGAAAGAATGGAAAGAATGTGTGCCAAATGTTTGGAAATTTAGCAAGATTATTATGAAGTCTTCTTGCTACTTGGTTCTCAAAGGAAAGATCTCCCTGTACAAAAACATTTCCAAAATTTTATCAGGTATGACTGGCAGTAAAGAACAAACATTTAGATTCAGTTTTAACTGAGGCAGTACACCTCTTTGCTAAAAGTCCGTGCTCCAGATGAAGGGCAAATTAAAATTCACATGTTTTGGGGATGTTTTCTGTAACAGAGAGGACTGTTTGGTATGATTTGTTAAGGAAGCACTTATTTAATGTGACAGTGACAGAGCACCAGAACAGGATGCCCAGAGAGATTGCAGAGTTTCCATCCATGGAGATAGTCAAGACCTGAGTGGACATGGTCCCAGGCAACTAGCTCTGGGTAGTCCTTAGCCCTGCTTGAACAGGAGGGTTGGACAAGATGACCTCCATAGGTCCCTTTCAATCTCAATCATTCTGAGTATGGCATTCACAGGAACAAAATCTATGCCAGAATAATATGGTGGAAAAGATGTCACTGAACACCTCTACAACAAAATTATTCAAATCTGACAAAGATCATATAAAGAAATCACTCTCATACCCCATCACCTGTGAAGAAAGAAAACTGTAATGTAGACAATGACCAGAGGTCCCTTCCAACCACAACTTTTTTCATTAAGCGTAAAAATATATTGATTTATAGAAAATAGCGTTACCTGCAAATCATCTTTTCTCTTTAACCTGTTATGTGCCTTTCTTTTGAGAAGTTAGCAGCTTTTTATTGAGAACTCCCTCTGCCACTGTTGAGGTTTTCTTTACAACAAGGATTCCGAGCTCTGGTATGCAAGTTATTTCAGGAAATGATCTGGCCTGGTAGAGAAGCAGGTAGTAGTGTTGCTTAGGTTGTACCTGCTGTTACAGCTACAGTCAATGCTCATTCAGAAAATATTTGTAAAATGTGATCAAACAACCCCCTCTGTCATCTTCTAATCTACCTTGCTGTTACAGCTTTAAAATACAGTATACATACCCATCTAGGATTGTTAACTGTTTCAACTGCTGGAACCTCTCTTTTCTTCCACTCCACTTAGAAGGGAATATGTGGGACCTGCATATGTTCCTCAGCATTATTGAGAAGGATGGACTCACCTATGTGGGGCACAGGGACTATTTCTGGGCAAGTTTTCATCTCTATGAAATTAAGACATTAGCATTGTCAATAACGTACCAAACAAGAGTCAAGCAGCAGAAGACCACTAAGCTAAACTAAAAACTGGGGAATTTTTTAACTGAGTTCTGATTTTTGAGCCTTTGGAAAACTCTGTATTAGTAGCAGAATATGTGTTTCTCCCATATAATACGATTTAAAACATTTTAACCATGAACAAAATACCAAAAATATATCAGGCAATAAAATTACCCTAGAATAACTGAGCCAAGAGAGGTAAAGAAATATGTGAACCCCAATATGAGGGAAGAACAACACGGAAGGCTCAACTCCATGATCACTACCTTCCCTCCTTCAAGTTATCAGCTTCTGCTGCAAAAGACTGCTTCCTTCTGATTAATACTGCCACAGCAAGAAGCAGATACTCAGCAGGCAAAAGGTGGAATAGAGTAGAGTAGAGTAGAGTAGAATATTTCAGTTGGAAGTGACCTACAATGATCAAGTAGTTCAACTGCCTGACCACTTCAGGGCTGACCAAAAGTCACAGCATGTTGTTAAGGGCTTTGTCCTAATGCCTCTTAAACACCGACAGGCACAGGGCATCGACCATGTCTCTAGGAAGCCTGTTCCACTGTTTGACCACTCTCTCGGTAAAGAAACGCTTCCTAATGTCCCGTTTAAACCTCCCCTGGCGCAGCTTTGAACCATTCTCACACATCCTATCACTGATAGCAGGGAGAAGAGATCAGTGCCTCCCTGTCCACTTCCCCACCTCAGGAAGCCATAGAGAACAATGAGGTCACCCCTCAGCCTCCTTTTCTCCAAAGCAGACAAACCCAAAGTCTGTGGTTCCTCATCAGACATGCCTTCCAGCCCTTCCACCAGCAATTCAGCCTATACACCTGTTTACAGGTCTGTTCCTTTAAGAAACAAACATGTTACCTGGTATTTCCTACTGAGAAGATAGGAAATTATAAATATGATAATATCAGATAGTGAGAAATACACTGAAAGGTTTTGCAGCTATGAAAAATTGTGAACTTACCTGGGGAAAAATATCTTCAAGATTTTCTGTATAGGCGTCCCACAGCCCTCCACATAAGAAATAAGTTTAAAATCTCTGAATGGGGCTGTTACAAAATGTTGTTTTAACACAGTTAAGCAGCATTTTATTCCCATTTTCTCAATTGCTGCCTGCTTCCACAGACAGTTATCTGATTATGCTGCATACTTGACTGGGAAAAAAACAAGTTAAGATGCTGTAATAGATTCACTTTTGTAACTAAAATTACAGTTTTATTGACTAGCTAAGTACTTAGTAATATGTATAGCCTTTTACTCATATTTCCCAGGTAAAGCTGCCCAGATGAAACTAAATTAAAAACAGAAAAGTTGGTTTTTCCTATTGGAAAATGAAAAAAAGGACAAACTGCATTACTGTTTGTTGTATGTTCTGCCTAAAAATAGCTAAAATGATACATATTCAGAAGCATGTTTTTTCTTAAAAGGTTTTTACAGCCAATTGTAAAATTTTCCATGTTCCTGAATTATGTCAGTTTTATTAGTTGGCATTTTTTTCCAAAATTCCAACTTCATTCTTAGCTGTTCGAAGAAAAGTGCATGTGCTAAAGGATACCGGAATTTATGCAGGTGTGAGTGAGGTATTGTGTAAACCAAATAGCATAGAATAGTATGAGTAACCACTAGGATGTGCTGTCGGCCTAAAATTGACCCCTGGCATTTCAGAGCCTGAAGTTTCAAAATTCTCAAGTGTGATGTAAGCATAAAGCCCTAGTATTCTCACATGGAATTTCAGAAAAGTAATACAAACTATCGGTTTGGAATTGGAAAAGAATGGGTCAATTGAATGATACAAAATTTTTCCTATCATGCAAATATCCTTAGCAGGCATACTTGAAGTGAGCTTGCTAAAGCAGCATGACTGCCATGACCGTATTCGATTTATTGAATATCTAACATTAGAACTTTTATTGCTGAATTATGTGCAGTGTTCCAAGGTGTGATCTCTGTGGTAACACCTCATGTGTCTATCATATGTGCAATGCATGCAACATCTTCACACAAAAAAAATGTGTTCTGTAACAAAATACTTGCGAGCTCAGTCTTCTGCTGATTTTGTAAATGTAAACTAAGATTTGTGGATTTAAACTGATATACTGAATTACTGGTTGTAAAACAATGTGTATTTATCAAGATGTAGAGTTCTGAAAATTGATACGATGGAAACATTTAAAGCATGTTTGTTAAAGTTTGCAATTTGTCATTTCAGTAATACTGACATGTTTCGTCAGTTTTTATATTTTAATCTAGAAATTTTTTCATATGTTAGGATTTCCAGCACTTGCCACTTCATAGTGGCTAACATACTCTTAAATTGTGTATGTAGAACGTAGATTGATGTAAATGCAAGAGCATTTACAGAAGGATCTGTTTTAACTGTTCAAGCCAAGAATATAATGTGAAGAGGTTGGTAGCTGGCAGTCCTTTCAAGCCGGCAACACTGTTGCAGGCATCCAGAATTACAGAATTTCTTCAGCAAAGAAGGGAGAAAGAATTCTACTGATCTTTTTTTTTTTTTTTTTTTTTTTTTTTTCTTCTGGATTTTGCATCTGAAAAAAACCAGCAGGAGGGTAAAGTGTTAAAGATTCCTAAAATATTTCAATGTTTATGTAGTATAGACAATGCTGTCACTGGTAGTGATGCAGTGATCTAATAAGCCTTTTCTTTAATTTGAGTAATTGTCTAACTGATGCATCAAGTTTGCATAATATTAAACATAATATTTCCAATCATTCCCTCTAACACCACTTAAAAACTGAGGTTTACTAAAGATAAGCTTTGATCATGCTTCCTCAGTTATTTACCTATCGGTGTTGCTAACAGTTTACCAGAACTGAAAGGTAGCGCTACAAATTTTTGTGTATGCTTTGAAAAAAAACCCCATAATATAAACCACTTTAAAAGAAAAAGTCCTTTGTCAATTAACACATGTCAGCATAATCATTCTTTCTTCTGAAGAGCAAGATTTTCCCTCTTCACTTTCTTCTGAAAGGCGTGAACTGAGTTCTAATCTGAGAGCCAGGAATCCCTCCATTTTAATTCTGATACTGATTTAGTTGTAGCCTATGTCAATTTATAACATTTTTTTTAATATATAAAATGCAAATATTTGTCCAGGGGCAATATGAAGATTAATTACTTAACATTTATAAATCATTCTAAAAATCATAATTATGCAGATATTATGACTGTTTCTGAACAGTTGATTCTAATCTGGGAAGAGGCCCAGAAAAGGACATAAACACCTGATGCTCAAGTCAGGTGGAATTTAGATGCCTTGGGTCAAAACTGCAGTCCTAGAAATGTTCGCACATCTACCACATAGCCCTGGCGGTGCCTAAGTTTGAGTGGAAGCTCAGGCATCTTTTATTTTGAGGTGCATAGAGTACTCCAGCAGTGCTTGTTTGTGCTCTCAAAGGTACTTATACCTTAACAGGACCAAGCAGCCTGGTAAATAACTCAGGAAAATGCCCAGAAGATGTCCAGAAACAATTCTTCTGTGTTTCTTCCTGGAGAGGGCAGTCCAGTAGGTGAGCTCTAAAAATGCATGGTAGGCCAGGACCCTGCAGCAACAGCTGGCCCCACAGTGGAAAATCTGTTTCCCTTCAGACTGCAGC